>NC_136826.1:18479892-19163144 GCF_951394365.1 Tetrao urogallus
CCCATGCATCACTCCAAGAGTTCACCCTGCAGCTCCCGGCTGGCTTCACCCACACAAAGCAAGTGCTTCCCAGGAGGCTTGGGAAACACTTCCAACCATTTGATCAGCACGGCGCACAGCGCTGCTCTCACGTGAGCCGAGAGGAGTTCCAAAGCCAGACCTCAGCGCTACCAGCAGCACCTGTGCAAGGCAAGCACCAGATTTGATTCCAACCCCATCTGCCCCCTGATGCAGCCAGGCCAGGCCGAGGCCGTGGCTCTGGGCACCGCTGCCAGCAGCCACAGCCCCACAGGCAGCCCTGATGTGGGAGCAGGAGGGTGAGTTCAGCACTCAGCATCCCCAGTGCTTCTCTGAGACATCCCTCAGCCAGGAGGTGAGAGATGGCCAGATAGGCTCCGCTTCTTTCTTCCTGCCCCAGGAAGCATTTAGGCTACAAAAGAACAGATAAAAACAAAAAGACCAAATGGAGGTTCTCAGGGCCGGGAAGCAAGAAACAAAGAGAAGGAGCTTCTTTATCTCCTTAATAACAACACAATTACCAAGCCACTCTCGCAGTTCCAACCTGGGTGCTCAGCAGCCCTGGGTTTCCCCAGCCCTGTTGTGTACTGTGCTCTCCCTGCTGCCCATTGCCCCATGTGCTTTGCACAGCTCTCATGGCCCCAAGCATGCTGTACCTGCACCGGGCAAACAGGGCTGCCACCCGCCCGCTGCCAGCCCGCCTGCAGTGAGCAAAACGCACTTTAAAGAGAAGAAAAGCGCCTCTGCCAATGGCCCTTTATAATTCATGAGCAGGACTGAGAGCTACAGGCTGCACCGCGCTGTTTGCTGACATCTCACTTCAAGCCCTGAGCTGTCAGGGAAGCGAGAGGAGCAGCGATGCCGACTTCCGAGCGCGCACACATCCACAGCCGGCGCACGCCCTTCTGTTTACTTTGCATTTCTTGTTTAGTTTCAGCCTGCGGAGCTGCCAATCTCGCTGTGTTTTCGGTGCCTCTGTGCGGAGCCTGTCACGATGCCTTAATGGCTGTATCACCTTGTGAGGCTCTCAGACATCCTTAGCTCCTTTCATCAGCTGTGGGAAGCCTGCCAGCCTCTGACAGGTCCTTCCAAACAAATCAGGGAGCGATGGAGGTGTGACGGTGAAGGCAGGGCGCCAGGCAGGGACACGCACACATGGCAGCATGGGGCACCCGGCCCCCCAAGCCCCACTGCCCTCCCCTGTGCTGCGGGGCGCCACAGAGCCATCCTGCAGCACTAGGCTTGAATGCAGGCAGTGCCCAACCGTGCTCAGGGGGCTGCGCTGAGCCCAGCAATACCTCTGGACACAGCAGCACACGTGGCACTTGGTCTGGGGGCCCAGACTGCCTCTCCCACCCCAACCGGGGAACTATTTGTGTGGTTCAAAGACTTATTCATTCTGTTGTATGTTTTGGTTTTGTTTTGTTTTGTTTTTTTCCAAACCACCCACTTCAAGTTTTGGGTGAAGGTTCAATTTCATTTTTCTTTTTCCCAGTTCGTTGGCCCATCCCTAAAACAAACATATTAGAGCAGGCATGTGGGGGAGAGAGTGTATTAATCAAGGCAGAGGAGACGTGAACTCAACGCAAACAGATGATGACAATGTGCCATGTATTTGCATAATGCAGTGAGAACGGTTTCCTGCTGAAAAGCCAAAGCTACCGGCGTGGAGGAGTATGGGTCTGAACAGGAACTCCGGTCCTGAGCACTTGCAGACTTTGAGGGTAATAAATCAGGGACCTGGATAAAGTTGAGGTGGTTCCAGCACGCTTCCCAGACTTTGCATTTGGTTTGCTTTGATAGAGGACCCTATCCTGCCTGCTTTGAAGCTCGTGGCCAAGCTGCTTTGACTGCAGCAGGAACGAGCCTGGGCCTGAAGAACAGGTGCTCGAGTTGGAGTCACAGGGAGACCGAACTCATCAGCAATCAACGTTGTCTTTATGCAAATGCTTCCAAATGAGGAGAACTGTCTTGCCAGCTGATACAACCAGAACAAAGCCCCAAGCACCAGTGGAGGGTAACATATGCAATTTCAGGGCTAAGAAGTCCAGGGAGGGATTTAATAGCAGTTGGCATTTTACAAAGGAAATAGCTATTCCTGCAAATGGGTGATTAGAGGTATATATTAAAGCTGCCTTTTTAGGAGAGTACTGGCTGGCATTCCCCACCTTGGGATGACCTTGGTCAAGTTGTTTCACCTTGCTGTGCTCGCTTTTCTGCTTCCTCAGCAGGATCATTTTCCCACCTCACAGATGGGAAGCGGCCGTGTTTGTTGGTGTTTGGAAATAGTTGAGGTGTGTTGGAGGAAGGGAAGAAAAACAGAGCCCCAAGTGGGACCCTGCCCTGGCGGGTGGTGCGGGGCCATGGGGGCTGTGGCCACATGTGCCAGTGGCTGCTGGGGTAGGAGGATGCAGAAGGTATCAAGGAGTGTGAAAGCCGTTGGGTCTAAAGCACATCCAGTGCTGCAGGACTGGGGCCCTGCCAGTCTGGAGGGCAGAGATCTGAAACAAAGTCTTTATATACACAAATGAGGCTGAGGAAGAGGGGGAGCAGGTTGTTCAATCTGAGGGATAACGAGCTTATTTTGAAGCAAGGGGAAGCCAGGTCAGGCTGTGGGAGAAGCATTGGGATGGGGAAGCATGGGCCGGGATGCTGTGTGCCGTGCAGCTCTGTGTCCAAGAACGAGACAGAATTAAACCAAACCAGTCCCCACAGGGACAGGGATGGGGTCCCACATACGGCAGAGGCAGCAGCGACCGGAGCTCACAGTGTCTCCTGGTGCAACCCAAAAGCACTGCTCCCACCATACCATAGCAAGAGCGCAGGGCTGGAGGCAGCTGCCGGCCCGGCTCGGGGGAAGGCACAAGTGGGTAATTCCATATGCTTCCTTCCCCTGACATTTTATGGCTGAAGGTATTTGATCAGACCGGTTATTCACCGACCATCTGTCCCTCGCACAAATACAGCTGACTCTCGTTAGGGCTCGGTGATGCTGAGTTGCCCCTCTCCCAGCTCGCTCAGCTCCGCTGCATCCCGGCCCTTCTGCAAAGGGAGCTGCTGCTGCTGCCAGGCGCCCACCGCACTGCAGCCGACGTCGGCGCTGATTGCGGTGGGAGGATATTTAAAGCCCATTCTGCAAATGGGTGCCTTGGATACTAATATAAGTAACTTTAAAAAGGGAAGAAAGAAAAAAAAGAAGCAGAAAGAAAGGAAAGCGGGGAGATAAAAACCCCGTCATTTACATTTCTAAGGAATATGAAATTGTGCTTTTGAAAAAAGGCAATTTGTAAACTTTAGATAGCAGCAAATTCCTTGTTTTTTGGATACAATACCAGCTTTGCAAATGCGCTGAAAGAAAGAGGGAGAGAAAATAACCCTGAAGCATCCTGCCCACTGCATTAGCTTTTAAAATAAAACCCATTTATATATAAATGTTGGCTTTTTTCCCAGTCTCTGTAGAAAAGCTTTTCTATATTAAATGCTACAATGAATTAAATTAACCATAATGATTTCTTTGTGAATGGAAACCCTTTTTCCTGTGCGACATGTTTTTGATCATTTTTTTTTTTCCTGGTTACAACAACCCGTACTCCTATCAAGTCGAGGATTTTGTTTGTTCTGCTATTTGCACAGTGCAATACAATTATTATTTGCACTTTTTGTTCTTCAGAAAAATCAATCACAGCTACTCAGCACGACGTCCCACACAGAGCCGAGCGCTCCGGACAGAGCCCTCAGCAACCGCTGCCTCCCCGTTCCCCCCTGCACCCTCAGGGCCGTCAGCAGCAATCATCCACCTGCCATTCACAGCGCTCCTTCCCCTGTGCTCTCCTCTGTCTCTGTGCTGCCCCACAGCTCTGGGCCGTGGGCAGTGGGCACGGAGCCTTGGCTGTCGGCAGTGGGGCCGTGCCGCTGCTTGGTGCGCTCTGGATGCTGTCCCGTTTGTTCTGGGTTTTTCCCAACTGCCTTGGATTTTTCTCCCACCTTGTTTGCTCGTTTTTTTGTTTTTGTTTTTTTTGTCCTGGTTTTTGTCTCTTTTTTGAATCGTTTTTTCTTCTCTCCTGCCTATTTTTACTCAAAAATTGAAGGGTAGGGGCTGAGCATAGGGAAAGCTGGAGAGCCAGCAGCCGATCCAGGAGTGCTGGGCCATCCCTAGCCATCCTCCCACCCCCCCTGCAATCAGCTGTGCAGGTCAGATCCAAGCAGCAAAAAAAAAAAGGAAAAATGCCTTCCATGTCAGCCTGTCCACCATCCAGGTGCCCTCCCCACAAAACTGACACATTAGGATGAAGTCTGGGAGCTGTAGTTTCCTTGCTTAAGCATAGAGCAATGCACAAAGGTCAGGATCCCAAGCAGTGGAGCCCTGAGCACATCAGCATTTGGCTCCTCTGGGTGGGTGCTGGGCTCCATCACACTCCGTTGTTCACACTGGGCAGCACAGGACACAGTCCATGCCCCTTTCGGGAAGGGATTTCAGCCCAGCCATAGTCATCCCAAAGACACCTTCCTGCCATTAAGCTCTAATTTGTAGTGCTGGATTGAATCCTATCACTCTGCCCCAAGTCCCCTGAGCAGTCCCTCTCCCCTCTTCCTCCATGTCCTCAGATGTTGTTGGGCAATGGCAAATCCCCATCCTGCAGGGATCCTCCTCCCAGAGGCAGCTGTTGCAAACACAGCACAAGTCAGAGCTGGAGATGCTCACATTGCCCAGGCTGTGAGCTGCAGTGGGTGCAGAAGGGCGTCTTGCTGTGCAGCAGCGCTGCCCTTCCCACCTGCACCACGTGCACTTCTCTGCAGGAACATCTGAGCTTGAGGAGTGGAATGTCACTGAAAAATCAGGCTTTCCTGGGCAATATTTTATCTCTTATTGGAGTGATTAGCGTAACAAATGCTTTTATTCCTGCATAAATAGCACCCAAAAGGAACTCCACTTAATAGAGAACTACCAAATTTACCGAAAGCATCTGAATCCGTGAGCACCCCCAGACTTCCCCTCAGCACAGGATTGGCTGATGCTTCTGGAAGGACCAACATCCCAGCACTCACTCCAGTGATCAGGTGACTGTGCAATGAGCCAGAAGTGGTTCCTCAGCATTTTGGAGGAGTCATGCCTTGCAGAGATGGGAATATTTCCAGCCTAGGGCCAGGGGTTGTGCTGACAGACTGCGCCTGGCCTTCCCAAGCTGTTCCTGGGCCCGAGGCAAGCTAGGGGACTGCATTCCCTCTGCTGAGCAGACCCACATCACTGCAAACATCAGCAGGCATCGACCCAGCCTCAGCTCCCCCAAACCTGCCGTGGCCTGGGCCGAAGCAAGAGGATGCAGCCCCTGCCTGACTTCAGCAGCAGTGCTGAGAAAAAGGCAGTGATGCTGCGGTTATTTGCTATGAGGCTGTGGCACTCGCGCTGTCCTCAGAGCTTTAATTTGGATGATTTAGGGTGCTTTTATTTAGGTTTAGCCCATTTATAGTTGTAAAGATGCTGTGAACCAGCCACTGGTCTCGGCACATATCGACAGGGCTGATCAATTGCCTCCTTCTTCGCAGGATGTGGTGAGGCAGAAAAGGCATTTTTTCCCTCCTAATTAGGTGCTTCGTTTGGCTCCGCATGCAGATATGTTGTCAGGGGCAGGGTTGGCATTTCCAGCTCAGTGGGGCAATGCCAGGGGAAGCAGAGCACACGAGGAGCAGGCACAGAGCCTGCAAACAGCCACATCTCCATGGCTGCTAACCCAAGGATCTGCTTGCCTGGGTCCTCATCCCAGCAAGGAGCCCTGCCCAAACCCGGCCACGTTGTGCTTCCACATCCTGCATGGCTGGAGCAGCACTGGGGGGGACGGGGCCGGAGATGGAAGGCATAGGAAGGGCTGGGAGCTCCGTGTGTGCTGAGACCTGACCTGGAAACCAGCAGGAAGGAATTTGCGTATCAGCAAACAGACAAAAATAATCACGCACCTGAGGAACGCCAGAGCAGCAAGAATGCAAAGTGCTTCATGTGGGAAGAACCAGAGGCAAAAAATACCAACATTGGCAAATTGGTGCCATTATTCTCCCCTTTAGACTGCCTCAGCATCACCTGTGTGTCTTTAATTAATTCAGCTACTTCTAAAAGCAAACTATGGAGAACCCCCACCATCAGCTGCATCACGGGCAGCTCAGGGCGGCGCTGTGCTCCAAACCAGGGGACACACAAACCTCTGCAGACCCACACCATCGGATGCCAGCTGCTGCCAGCCCTGAGCCAGGGCGCACACCTGGGACAGCTTCATTTGTTCTTCCCTCTGAATGCTTAAAATATGAACTGTAGATCTGAGTGCTAACATCCTTCCCACTGCTCTTCGGGAGCACGCAGAGTCCTTCTCTCAGCTGAACAGATTCCAGGGATCTGTCTTCATCTGTTCTGTAGCTCCATCATGCAGACAGGCCCAGAGTTCCTGTGCCACAGGAGAAAACAGACCCTTTTGCAATGCCATCCCAAAGCAAGCTGTCCTGCCAGGTAAAACTCAGTGAAGATGGCCCAGTATGGTGCAGCAGAAGATCTACTGCCGGGAAGTGTGGGAGTCAGCAGAGATCCCTGCTGTTATCTGTCTTGTCCTGAAATCTCCCCAGTGATTATCCTGACCTCATGCAGTAACAGGAGCTGTGTTCAGTGGGACTGCAGGGCTGGGGCATGGCTGCCCCATCAGCAGGCTGCTGCAGGGGAGGTGCTGGGAGGTAGCACGAGGAGCTGCTGGCGGTGATGTTCTTGGTTTCCTCTGTTTTTTTTTCCTTACCATCTTCCAGATGCTGCAGAATCCCCAGATGCAGCCACAACAAAGTTCTTGCATTTTTAACTTTAAAAAAACATAATTGGGTAACTGAGAATAATGACTAAACAACGCAATAAATCATGTCTACACCTGGTTTGGAAACGGGGGGAGGGCAGTTCAGGGAGAAGTGCTTCTTCCCTCATTAAGGAACAGAGCTGAAACATCGACACAAAATGCTCCCAGAGTCAGCAAATCTGTTCCAGGCTCTGCAGAGCCCTTCATGCCCAACCTGAGCCCACAGCCCCAGAGCCGCCCCTCGGCCGGGGCTGAACGCTGAATGCAAAGCCAAATGTCACCACCTTAATAGCTGGAGACATTTTTATGTCCCAGCAATAATTTCTGACTGCACGGTGCCACTCACCTTTCCTGCTGTATAAACACAGCAAATAACCATCGCTGCACCGCCGCACTTAAAGGGGGTAATTATGTAGGGCAGGAAACTGCGATAACTGCAGAGAAGTTGTTAATGTTCGTTTTATTTGCTCCTTTATTCTCCTAGTAAGACCTGCAAACCTGCCTGCAGTGCAGAGAGCCCCCAGTAGCTGGGCCAGTCACCGCACGGCCGCATAGGGGCCACGACAGCACGCTCTGCCCCCTGTGAGTCTGCACTGGGCTCTGGCTGAAGGTGCAGGTGAGCATTTTGCTTTCCTGGATGCCTTCTCCTGCTCCCTCACTCGCACTGACTTTGCAGACTTTGTGGTTCTTGCTCTTTCTGGCCACCCCTTGGTGGGGTCTGGAAGATGCTCCTGTGCTTCGGGCAGCCCAGGCTGGGCCCGCACTGCTCTCATGCTGGTGATGTGCTCTCCCCAGCATATCCATTTATCTGCTGGTTCAAAGCAAGATGCTTATCTGTTGTGCCTCTTCAAGCTGACAGATGCTCTTATCTCTGCTGCTCTCCGAGGGCTGCAGGGGCTGGGAAGTTTGTGGAAAAATGTCAAGGAAAATGTTGCATGTTTGGAAGCCCGAGGCTGAGGTTGCTTTCTATGTTTCCTGTTGCATCCATCCCTGCCCAGACTCCTGGCATCCCCGCTGGCCTTGAGGAGCTTGCAGCTCTCAGTGCTTGGTGAGCCCGGGAGCAGATCTCTTCTCTCAGCACGACGGGGAGGTGTGCAGGCACCACACAGCTATGGGGCACAGTAAGGCCAGTCAGGAACCTTGTTAGGAAAACTGGAACAAAAGCTCAGCATTTGACTGATGTTCACTTAAAGGTCCCTTCATCCACCCTGCAATTAAAGACTTTGTTCTTTAGCTGCTCTGATCCTCCTGGCTTACCCTAAGCTCTCCGACTTCCCGGCTTTGTCTCCTGACCTTCTCCATCCCCATGCGTGCAGCAAAGGGTGCCGAGAGGCCGAGTGCCCGCGGGCAGCTCCTGTGAGCTCCAAGGAAAACATACCCATAATTGAAAAAAATAATTGAAACTTGTAACAGCACCGATGGGAAAGTTTTCTCCTTGGCCTGCCATTAATCGCCAGGAAATAAATACTCTCACAGCCTCTGTAATTATGGTCTATATACAACTGAAAGAAATTTTCTATCATTAAACACATCCTTAACGACCTCACTCTTCCACCTGCTTCCCTTGGAATGCCACTTTCCCAGACTGTGCCGGTCCAGCAGGCACAGAATCAACTCCCCAAGACAAGAGGTCACCTCTAATCCCAGTGAGGATGGAACTCTCTGGGCTCCTCAGCAGAGTTTTGCCCGCCGGCCCAAACTCAGACCACGTTGCCTCAAAGCAGTGTGTCCATGACAAGTGGGATCAGCACCACCAGCTTGCTCTGCATGGTCTCTGGGAGCATGCTCCAGCTCTGCAAGATGCCTCTGCTTCTAAGGCAGCAGCACTTTGGGATCCCAAGCTATGAGTGCTGGTCCCAGCACTGCCCGAGTCCCAGTGGGATGCCCAGACGTTTGTTCCTTGAACACGGTGTTCCCAGCAGCAGAGCCAGTGCCCACAGCCACAGCTAACTGGGAGTGCTGGGAAGGCAGCTCGAGACCCTTTGCTTACGGAGCCATCGGAGAGCAAAGCGTTGCTGTTATTGTATTTATAAGCTTGTTAGTTGATTAACCACACTCAAATGCTGTCTGAGCGATTGTTTCACTGAGTGGCTTCAATAAGAGCCTGGAACAATAAGATACACACAGACAAAGGTTTTAATGGATAATTAATTGTTCCAGTGTGTAAAGTTTCAGTGCAAAGATCCTGGTGAATCAGAGTTTCCGATTTCCACCCCCTCGTACACTGTGAGTAAACAGTAACATCAAAACCACGGGCTGGATCGGATGTGCTCCCAAAAGGAGCAGAAGGATTTCTACAAAGGGGCACAAGTGAAGGGAGGCACGGGGTTTGGGGGCAGGCAGTGGAGCATGAGGGCACTGGGCATGCGCAGCCCTGGGTTGCTCTGCCTGTGCTGGCAGCAGATGAACACATTTCCCAGTCTTTATCCCCCCGGATCTGTGCACCCATCTGGTTTGCCCTCCCAGCCCCAGCTTCCCAATACAGCAATACCTGGAGCAGATTGGGAATTTTACCTGCAGAGGTTGGGTGGGATTTCACCCCCCCCCCAGCTGCTCCCCACTGCCACAAGGCCAGCTTCAGGGTGAGCGCCTGGGATGCAACGTGCTTCCTGCTCTCCAGTAATTAAAAACCAGAGGCAAAGCAAGGGAACTGATGTCTGCTGCCTGCTCCTCTGCAGCGGAGGCTCTAATCCCTGCCTGGGAACAGACTCCTCGCAGAAGGTGGGAGCTGATATCACGGCATCTTCTGATGTGTCTGGAGTCAGTGCTGGGAATGGAATTGACCCCATAAGCTCCTCTGGTGTGCGGCATCCCGGTGCGTGCTGCTGCAGCTCTGTAATCGCCTCTAATCCCAAAGCAGGCTCAGGGCATGCTGCACGCTTGGGGAAGATGCCTCTTCAGGAGGGATTAATGCAGCAGAATGAGAGAAAGTGAAGGGACTGTCAGGGCTGTCATCTCTGCAGGGACAACCCATTGAGCAGCCCCGGCACTGTGGCACAGGTACTGGATCAGGACGTGGCCCAGCAGCATCCCACAAACGACCAGGACAGACAGCAAATGAGCATCCCTGTGCTACACGGGAAGCACGCTGCCGTGGGACTGAATGCAGCCTCAGCAAAGCACGCTCATGTATCTCAGCTTGCCAGTTCGTCCCACATCAGGTTTGCACCTACATGCACATCCCCACAACCTGACCACCACGGTGCAATGCCCATTTCTGCCTTAGGTGCACTTTGACACCTTGCAAACGCATAACGCGGGCACAGTGCAGCCCTGCAGCACCGGCACAGCTCCTGTGTGCAGCTGCACATGCTCGCACATACATTAGAGGCAGACACATGCTAAGCACACACACATGCATATTCATCGCTTTGCTCTGTCTGTCTCCCTCGCTGTCTTTTCTAAGCTGTGCTTAAAGCCAGAGAGATTAGCTGATCACAGCCAAATGCATACTACAAAGCAGACTTCAATGGAGTCCGAGTATAATGGTAGATTACATTAGAGAGAACAGACAGACGTGTCCTTGTCATCCCAGGTTAATATGACTATAGATTAATGCTGTAGCTGTTGATTGTTATGGAAATCCCTCCATTTAGCTCGTTCCTAAAGCATTGACAGTTCTAGCCTTGAATTTGGAGCAGGGGTGGAACTTGTTAATGGATTTCATTTTCCTGCAGGAAGCCAAAGCATTTAAAGGGAGAGGGAGAGCAAATTTGCTGACTTTCTGGAAGTGTTCCAGCGTGCATTGAGTCAGTGTGGACATTTAAGCCCTTGTTCAGATGCAAAGCAATGCGAGGAGCCGTGCTGATCTTGGTTCTCCGGGAGAAAGGAGGAATTGAGGACTGGGGAAGTGAGCGGCTGCGGGGCCGCCTCCTCTCGGATCCTCTCCCATCTCAGCGCCCAGGGGCTCGGGCTCACCCTGCACAGCGCTGAGGTGCACTGCCTGATGCCCGGCTGCTTCGTGCCGGCTGGTTGTTGCTACGTTTGTTTGCTCGCTTTCCCCTCGCCAAGTGGGAACGCTCCAAAGCCCAGCAGTGGGGCTCAGGATTGATGCTCTCTCTCTTTCTCACATTCTTCCTCTTTCATCGCTTCATTGCTGTTCCCCAGAGTGGCAGGAAAATTTCCAGCAGCCCCTGTGCAAGCCCAGAGTCTCTCCTTAGATCCCTGCCCCGATGAATTATTTAGGTTTCACGCAGAGGAGGGATTATATATCCATGCACGATCACTGAGGAGCAGAGATCTGCTGCTTGGTACCTTCAGCCCTACTTTTGCTGCTTGGTGGGGAAGTTCAGAGATAGACTTCACTTCCACCCAAAAGATCTCTGGTACCTGCAAGAAGCGATGGAGTCCCACCACGTCCCTCCATTCCATCGCAACAAACAGAACCAAAACAAAGCAAATCCCCAAGGAGTGCAGGGTTTTTGCCCCTGTGGTCGCCCTCGGGCCCACACATCTCAGTGAGTTTGATGGGGTTGGAGCAGCTACGGGAGGAGCAAAGTTAAACAGCAGAGATCCCTCACTTTATGAGCTACTCATCTTCAGGGCAGCCTGATACACACCCGAATACAGGCAAGGAAGAGCTGTGTTTTGCAGCACATTCCCAGCGTGCAGAGTACCTGCTCTCAGGAGGATCCCCAGGGGACTCCCGCAGCGCTGCAGCGCCAAGTCTCTGCCTGCTCCCATCCCACGCAGCCACAGAACTGCGGGCTCGGAGGGTCCCGGTGCCCCACAGCCTGCAGCACAGCCCTCACCTCTGCCCGAGGTCCCACCAGAACGGCCTTTAGATGCGGGAACACGCGGCCGCGGAGCGGAGCCCGGAGGCACAAAGCTGCCCTTGTCACGCACGTATCTCGGGAGGTGACGGGAGGCGAGAGAGGGAGGCACAGCGGCTCTGGGATCCGATAGAGACGCCGCTTTGTTTCTAATTCATTAGCATGTTTTCCAAAGCTTTCCACGAGGCGTCAGCAGCTTTCTGAGGGCGCTTTGCCAAGGAGCATTTAAATGGAAATCCCCCTGAGATACAGTGTAGCCTCTGCGGGGTCCCGCCGGCCAGCAGCCCCTTCCCAGGGGAAGCGGCCCCACCTGCAGCCCCGCCGTGCGGCCGCCCCTGGGCAGCGGGAGCGCGCAGCGCGGCCCCGAGAGATGGCAGTTTGCAGACTGAAGCCAGGCGTCAGCATTGAGTCTGGGATCCAAACCGAGCTCCTCGATCGGCGTTCGGCCGTACAGATCACGGAATCTCGTTACCGGCCTCGTCTCGGGGTGGCCGGGCCAGATCTCGACCGCAGGTGAGAGCGGTTCTGCAGCCCACCTCTGCCCTCAGCACCTCCCTTCCCCATCGGTGAGCACTCAGATAACGCTCCCTTCAAAAAAAAGAAAGACAAGATGATAACTTCCCAAGCCGAAGGTCCCGGCGATGTGCCTGAAGCCAAATTGCTGTATCTGAGTCAAGCACACACATTTTCCTACGCAAAGGAAGTTGCAATTGTGCTGCTTCCACCAAGGACGTGGAATTTCATATTGGTGCATTGTGCAGGCATGCATTTGTAAGATTTTCATGGCTCTGTGATTTATGCTGGGGCCTGAGTTATAACTCACATTTCTGTTTAAAAGCTAAACACTCTAATAGTGGTGGCTATTACTGTCATCACGCACTTCTGAGATTCAATCTAGCCAAAGCTGCCCTACGTGATAATATCTGTGTGTTCGTCTGCCTGGTGGAGCTGCCTTCATTTTTTCCCTTTCATATCGCTGTCTCAAGGACTGTTTTCCAAGCAACAATTCATGCCTCTTTCAGTCATCAGTGAAAACAATCAAGCTCAACTCTATTTTTGGCAGAAATCAAATGCTAAATGAGATCATGGATTCATAAATGAGAAAGATGTGGACAAACAGGAGGGGAATTGGAGAACAGCAGAGATGATGGAGGGGCAGAAGGGACGGGCTGATGGGAGAAGATTAAAAGGGGTGAATGCTTACAGGTAGACCAAGGGAAGACTAATGGGGGACATAATAGCTGTCTAAGAATCTCTGAAGGGTGTAAGCACTGAACAGGAAGAAATATTGTTTGGAGTGGATCAAAAACCAGGCCAGCAAAGAATGAAGGTGATGCAACTCAGCAAAGGGAGGCACAGGCTGACCACCAGCACAGATTTCCCAGGGAAGGCAGCAAAAGCACCTGCTTGAGTGCTCTGAGCCTTTTGAGGAGAACAACCCTTAAATAAATAACCAGCAGTGAACCACATTCAGCCTTGCGCTATCTTTCCTGGTAGCTCATTGAAATGCTTGAATAATCCATGCTGGGTGCCTCACTCAAAGAATTTTGCTGCTGACATTGCTCGCAGTTTTCGTGTGAATGAATCACAGGTCCCCTCAATCCATCCATTGCTTCAGGTTACCTGATCCATTTGTCTGCCTGCAGTGATTGGGTGCAGCCCCGGGGCAGTGCTGGACACGGGTCTCTCCTGCCCCTCTGATCAGCACTGCACAGGGAACTCCAGAGTTTCATTCTGCTGCAAAAAGCCATTTGGGAGAGAGGGAAGATGGGCAGAAATGGAGACTTGTACAGGTTGGAACCTCCTGGGCAATGCCAATCTTATAGAGAGAGGGGGAAAGGAGAAACAACTGCTTGAAGAAGCTGAGCTGCATCACTTGTGGTGTTTGCTCATGCTTTGTGGCACAGGTGGCTGAGCTGCGTGATTGGGCTCGGTGAGGAGGCTGGTGCTTTTCCCCCTTTGTCAGCAGGTAGCACACAGCCACACAGGTGTGATGGTCTATACTTTTCTAAGCCACTGGAACTGAGTAACTAGATTGCCCTCATTCCCAGCCCCGCACCAGGCTGCTGGGTCCTTCCCTGCCTTGATGGCTTGCTTCCTGTGAGAAGTGTGGAGGAATGCTGCACCTGAGCTCCAGGAGGCAGCGCCCCATTGAAGCACCAATCGCTTTGATTGTCTATAAAACACGCAGAGTGGATAAAAACAATTGCAAAAGGTTGAGAAGCAGGGCTGGTCCCAGAAGGGCTCTCCTGGTGCATGGCAGCAAACAGAGCTGTGCTGAGCGGATTGAAGGTAGAGCTCAGCTGCAGCCTCACAGCATTTCCATGCAGGCTTGGGCTGGTGGTGCTCACTAAGCAGCAGGAACACGGCTGGTGAGCTCTCACTCAAGCTTCCCCTTCGCCACATCTGGAACAAACACGGCTCACTGGGATTTAGCACAGCGTGGCGGTGAGCAGGGCGCTGCCTGGCACTCAGTGCCACAGTGAGCAGCGGCAGCCTGTGCTCAGCCAGGGGGGGATCGGCAGGAAAGCTGCCAGCAGAAAGGTGGCACATGTCTCCTGTCTGCCACACCTCACACAGCTCCCCGGGACGCAAGGTGCCGGAGGACATTCGTCCTCCCAAGGAAAGTCACTCCCTGCTCGGCTTATGTTGTCTGAGAGCTCCTGAAACTGAGGGCTGAGTGGGATGTCAGCCCAGCAGCAGAGTGGCAGCTGTTTGGATTGCTTAAGAACTGAGATATGGGCTGTTAACCTGGCATTGCCGGCCAGCAGGCAGCCAGAACCCTGCGCACATAAACACCAGCCAGCATCCATCTGGCGTCCCGCTGAGATGCACAGACATTTTGGAGCAGGTCTGCCCCGGGCCGGGATGCCATCATCATCTCCATGGGCTCTGTGAAGGAGCTGCACCGCCCCAGGGCACGCTCAGCACCCATCCCTTCCCCTTCATATCTGCCACCTGCACTGACCCCGCCATTGCCAGGCCAGACCACGGCTGTCTTCCAGCCCCTCTTGCTCTGTCCTGCCCGGCACAGGGCTGGGGTGATGCCTGCAGACTGAGCAGCACAAATCAGAAACACATTGGGGATTAGTGGGGGAGATAACGGCAGCGGACGGGGCCCCGCCTGGCCTTGATTATACGAAATCACTGCGATCGCTGCTGTTTATAATTCCAGCAGAAATCTTTTTTGCCATTTTTATTGTATTTTCTTGATTGTGTTTTGGGCTTGTACCCCCTCCATTGTGAAGTTAAAGGGACCTTGACATGTAGTTCACCATCAAATCCGGACCTGATGGCGAATCGCTGTAATCTCATTACATGGGAATGTCCCCCAGACCTGAAGCACTGATTTAATTGCATTTGGCCTCTCCTAAGACATTATTTTTATTGAACAAACAGACGTGTTTCAGTTCAATACGTCTTGGGCTGTTACTGAGCTCAGGAGACGGTCCCTTGTTGCAATGCGCAGAGGGTACTGCAGTGATTTCCTTTGGGGTCAGGGGGCACCCACAGGTGGGCAATGTGGGCAATCCAAGCAGCAGGTCGATGCTTGAGCCGTGGACACAAGCATGGTGAGTGCAATCAAGTGCAGCATCCAGTGGTGCACAACGCATTTCTGCTGGACACAGCACAGCCAAGGGTCAGGCAGCAAAGGAGGGCTTCACATCGATGCAGTCGTCCCATAGCTGCTGCTGTCTGAAGGCACACAGGATGAGTGCTGTCCTCCCAGGAGAAACAGGCATGAACTTTGCATGGGGATTAAGCTGGAAAAAGAGAAGCCTCTGTTTTCTGTGCAGGAGCTCAGTGTAGGGAACAGATCCTTCCTTGTGGCCTCTCCAAACGTCCCCTTTGTCTGCCTCGATCTATTTCGTTCCTCTGCTCATTTGTCTCTCCAACCCTCTCTCTCCCCCTCCCTGCCTGTCAAGTTTCACTCTCTCTTCATACCTGGAAAGGCTGAATTAGAGGGTTTTGAAAACCACTTTAGAAGACAGGCATCACCCATTGTTTTTCCAATGGCATATGGTGATAATAACAGTGCAGCAGCCCCAGACCTCCTGGCTTCAATTACTTTACAGGATCAGCTAATCCCAGTTAAAATTACCTATGTAACTGAAGAATAATTGTAAACCAGGCTCTCTTCTGGACTTTGGCTTTCTGAAAAATCGTTACTGAGGCGCTCCCTGTGCCAAGGCTGCGGAGGATCAGTGGATGAGTAACAGGTTCTGGGGGATGCTGTCCCAGAAGATTGGTTTCTTTTTCTTTTCAAAGCAAACTCCAAACAGATGGCCACTTTATTCCTGTGCCTCTGTGGAGTGAGTGGGAAAAGGCGAGACTGCGGGACTTTGTCTGGGGAGAGCTCAAAGGATGGAGCCCCCCCTGGGACTGCCCCAGTTTATCAGAGCAGTGCTGAGCGTGCCACTGTTCTCCCTGGAAGAGCCGTGCTGCAGTGAGGGCAGGCATGGGGCCAAGGCAGAACCCAGAGCACAGCAACTGCAGGACCGCAGAGAGGAGCACTGCTTGTGCCCCCCATCAGCTCACTGCCCATTGCAGCTCTCAGCTGGGGCACAAATGGGGAGAAATGAACAGGGACTGATGGGGACTGCATATTCCTGCCCGTGGCACAGAGGGCACTGGCTCTGGCATGCCCAGAGAGCCCTTCCTTTGCAGGGCTCTGTGGGTTGCCTGCCTTCTCTGCAGCCTCAGGACACCTCTGGTGGAGTAAATGTGTGCCAAGCCATCATTCGTCTTTAGATGAGTGATAAATTTCTCCTGAACCACAGAACTGCATTTTGTTTTGAATGCTTTTATCCTTATGGCGACTTTCATGACAGTTTTCCCTCAAATTGCTCCCTTTAAATCTAAAACTCACTGGATATAACCCAGCTCTCAATGAGGTCACCTCCTCATTGCCGTTCCCACTGCCAACATTGCCCAGGTATTTGGCATCCTGTGGTATTTCGCCAGCTGCCTCCAACTAACAAATGTATTTTCCCTGGCAGTTTTGTCGTAGGCCTTGATGAAGGGGCAAAGTGACACTGATGCTCAAAGACTCAATAAAGCTTGTGAAGCCCTTGACAGGCTGCTTAATGCACTCCTTGCAAGGCACTGTGTTAGCATGAGGTTCCAGGCACTGCGTGGTGCCTCCTACCGTGAGCCCCAGCCCTGACACTGCTTGGCAAAGCTTGTCAACAGCTGTAGATGAGATCTGCACAAAAGAATGGAGTCAGATGTATTCCACAAGATATCATCTGTCCGGGCAGTGCCAAGAACAGCACGTGTCGCATCCTAAGCACTGCAAAGAATTCTTCCAGCCCATTGCAGCCGATGCACATCGCTCCCCAACAGCGAGCTGCTGCAGGACCTTGCCACCTCTGCCAAGCGGATGCTGTCAGAGCCATTCTGGCTGCCCTTTGCCTGCCCAGCCCCGTGCTGAGAGCATCCTGACACACTGCAACGTGCCGTCACCTCTGTGCATGAGGCCACACCATCGTGCCAGAACTGCAGCTCCCCACGACCGGCCTCCCATTGTGGTCACGGAGCAGCAGAACTGCTGGGGGGGGTTGGCAGTGCAGGGGACAGGAGAGGGACTGCCCGTGGGACTTGCTCAATGAAAATGAGATTATTCTGCTGAATAGCATAAACACATTTGAAATGTAAAAAAGCAACGACACAGCATCCAGCATTTAATTGTGCCACAGCTTAAATGAATGTTTGTATTGTCTGCAGATGATAGCTGAACACTTTTGTGAAGAAAGATAAAAATGGGAAAACAGTGGCATGATCAATGTTGCTATTTGGTCCTTCTCAAATTGTTTTTCTTCTGTAAGTGTAGCCCAGCACTTCTGTTACCATTATTACTCCCCCTTATTTTTCAGTCTGGTTTATGAAAGCTATTGATCCATCAGATGCTTGAAGATCCCGCTTCCCTGCCTGGGATGTCTCATCCAGGGCCATTACAGCCTGCACACTGCAGCGGTTTGGGATCGATAGCACTGTCATACACACGCTCACACTACTCGAAGTGCCACGTAATTGCTGTGTTGGTCAGAAGGCAGTCGGGGATGTCGTGGTGTGGCTGTGGGAAGGGCTGCGTCCGTCTGCGGCTCTGCATTGCGTTGCAGTTCAGGCAGCCAGCATCCGGCCCTCAGCTTACTGTAATGATATTTGATTTGCCCCTTACCAGCAGATAAATAATTGCACGACGCCAAGAGCTTGCTCACAGGAAGGATGAGGAGGAAGACAGTAATTTTCTGATTTCCAGTTGCAAACTTGTGGCGTTCTTCTGGGAGGAGATGAAGCCTCGCCTCTGTCGGGGCTGGGCTGACTTCAGTCTGTTGTCTTCTTTGTCAGCACGTGTCATCGAGTAACTCAGATGTGTTGGTAACTGTGCAGGGGGACAGAGGGGATCTTGGAGCACTCACGGCCTACCGGGCACGGATTGCCTTAATGTGCTCCTGGGAATGCCCCCAGTGCCCATGGCGCAGCCTCACCTGGGCAGGGTGGTCCCCACCCAGGCCCTCTCTACATGCCGAAATGATTTTGCACATCTGGAACGATTCATCCTGAGACAGCACAGGGCTCCTCTCCAGGTCCCAGCCCCTGCTGTGCACATGAACCTCTCCTCTCCCCTCTTGCTTGCTTTCAGGTGTTCAGCACTCTGACGTTTTTACAGACATTTCCTGTGACCATCTCTGGTTTTAAGTTGAAAAAAAAATAAATGACTTCTGCAGTCCTCCTTCCTGCCATCAGCAGGCATGTGCTCTTCTGCAGGACTTTGGAACAATCAGAGCAGCACTTACCAGGAAATCATCTCAGGTCCTTGGTCCATCTGCACTGGGTTGGGGCACTGCGAGGTGCTTTGCTTCAGATGGAGTCTGACAGCCCCGTCTGGGTCCATGAGGGCAGCAAAGCGGATGGCAATCTAGATTCATTTTGAAATTAATATTAATCCCAAGCAGATGAGGCCAAGCAAGCCACACACCGGGGTTATTTGCACGGCAGACTGAAGGCTCAGTGACACAGAGGCACTGTTGAACTTTAATTCCCTTTGCTGCTGCAGAAGCAGACATTGTCAGCAAGGGTCATCTGGAGACAAGACAAAGCTGTGGCATCATCACGCTTTTGGTACCTGAAAGAGCACATGGGAAGGGCAGGGGCTGCCTTACCTGGAGAAGATGTGAAGAACTCCCCATGAACCCAGCAGGCCGGCTGTAAGTCAGGCACAGGGCACAGCCTGCATGCTGTGCTCGAGCAGCGCAGTGCCAACACAGAGGCAGAGAGCTGGGATGGCACACTGAGGCCTCGGGAGCTCTGTGCTGCTTGGAGGAGCTCTTGTGGTGTTTGCCTGTGGACTGGCAGTGCTCTGTGTGCCACTGGGGGTTTCTGATGGGTGCCGCCAGCTCTGCACCCAGCCTTTCAGAGCAGCAGTGCCCTTTTGTTTACTGGAACAGACAAGTGGCTCCAGAGAGAATGAACTCTGCGAGGATTTTTATTGTCCCATTATGTGTGCTCAGAGAGCCAGAGCGATGGGTTGAAGTGTTTGTGGAAGGACTGTGTTGAAGGGGTTCCGTGCCAAGTGGTGGCACTGCATTCAGTACTTCTGCCTGGAGGGAAGGGGTCAGGGCAGGGACCTCCCCTCCCAGAGTCATTTGAGATATGGCTGGGCGCAGAGCGAGAGAAGAGGATGGACAGACAGGCACTGCTGTGCAGGCAGTGATGTCAGCAAGCTGTTAGTGAGCAGAGAAGGGAGAGCAGCTCAGGAAGGGGCCAGGAGCTCCCAGCTGCACTTCCTTCACCATTAGGATCTGCTGGTGCAGGGAGCTCCACAAAGACACTATGCATGAAAGTTTGCAGGTAAGTGTGCACACAAACCCCTCTCCTCACCCACAGCCACGCTGCGCTGACTGGGACCAAGCAGGGATGGCATGGACCTGCACCACCACAGCCTGCACAGACACACACTGCTGGGATGCTCGGATCGGCTTTGCAGCGTTCTTTTCACACATCCTCAGTTTTGTGATAAGAATATTCAAAGCCAAACCCAAGGTCTGGTGTATTTTTGGCTGCAGAAGGAACGATTATCCCCCTCTCAGCCTGGCTCCTGCAGTCAGTAGCTTGTAACAGCTGCCTGAGGAATTAGTTCCAAATGCAGGGAGCTGTATGGGGAGAGAAGGGGATTTTGCTCAGACAAGGCACAGTGCTCTCCTTCCTCCAAAGGAGCAGGAGCAGCTTCTTTTCGCAGCGAGGTGTGCTGCCCTGCGGAGGGCTGGCAGTGGCCCAACTCAGCAGCAGCTTCTCATGGGGCTGGAGCTGCTGTCAGGTGGGGATCATGCTGGTCTTCCACATTCTGAGACCTCACCACATTCCTGACCCAAGTCCTACCTAAGATAACAGGAATGAATACCAAGCTTGGTCTACAAAAGCAAGAGTGTCCTTGCAGAAAGTATGATTTGTTTCATTATTAAAAACAAGGGGAAATTGGGAAATAAGGCTGTCCAGAGCACGAAGGTCCTTGTGGGTGTGTGAAGTCCTGTAGGCAGGGTGCACAGCAGGACCCAAAGGGTGCTGTTGGCACACGGGAGATGGCAGACATCCCCAGTGCTTGTGCCAGGGCACCTGCAGCCCATCTGCCACCACGCTTAGTCCAGGGACCAGGTAATTTCTGTGTCCTGAATTACATCACACGTGTTCCTAAGCAATTTTCAGTCTGAAACCAAATGGAATTACTCTGATTGACAGGTTACTATGAATAATTCACACACACTCCAAGGGTGAAGACGACGTCTATTTCAAACAACAGAAAGGTTTTGCTAAAGAGGAGAAAGTTTGGGCTGGGATGGGAGCAGGGTGCCTGGAGTGCCAGACCTGGACCTGTCGCTGGCGCCAGAGGCAAAATGTGTGTCTCGTGCTGCTGATGTGCATTGACACCTCCAGCATGTAATGGCAGCTGATTGCACACTGCCCACATGCCCTGCCACAAGGCGACATGCCCGTCCCCATTGCACTGTCCCTGCCCAGGCAGCTGGGCTCACCCAGCCCGAGAGAACCCTATTTCACAAAGCTGCAATTAAAATTTCATGCTCCGAGTTCTCCCTGAATGATTTCAAAATGCCTTTTCTGACAACTTCCTAGCAGCGAGTCAAGCAAATTAGAACTGGAGCGCAATCAATGTCCTTAATGCAGATACCAGCTCAGGATCTGGGGAGGCTGCTTCTCAGAGAGCTTCCCCAGGAAGGTCAGGGCTGGGCATCCTCAGGGGCTGCTCCTCTGGAGCACTGGCAGGGAGGAGAAGCTCCGGAAAGTAGGGCACAGTCTCCCAAGCAGCACACAAATCCCGCCCTGCTCAGCAAACTTTACTTCTTCCCCTCGTATGTATGTTTTCTGTCACGTCTTAGGAGATGTGACTTTGATGATATATGAATAAAGGAGCATCATTGGCAAATGCAGCTGAACCAAACTTCTCCTCCCTGTGTGCCCCGGATAGCAAGGGAGCAGCGGTGCCCATCACAGGGCAGTGAAGCAAGGTCACTCCTGTGGGCAGCTGGCCCAGCAGGGGTTTGTGATTGGAGCTGATCCTGGGCTCTGCTTGCCCCTTGCCCACCTCCTGCACCACAGCACACCCCGAGGAGCCCACAGTTCTGCAAGGTCCGGGTGGGATTGTTGATATCCTGGTGCTCAGCGCTCCCTGTGTGCTGCATGATACACCAGGCAGATCCTGGTCCTGAATTTCTGTACAAAGGAGCAGCTCTGTCTACTCATTTCCCAATGTGCTGCCCTGCTCTGAGGTTGTGAAATCCCCAGCTGGGTTTTGGAGAACACCATGGACCTGGAGAAGGACTTGTCCACAAGCACAGATGGTGCTGTGTGTGTCCCAACACGCATAGTGACATAGCAGCTCTGCAGTCACAGGAAGCTGCATCCTTGGAACAGCCCCCAGGGCAAAACCTTCAAGCAGAGGCAGTCCTCTCACAGAGGAGAGGGGTAAAGAGTTTTTCTATCCAACTAAAATGCTTGTCGATATGCTGCAGCTTCAGAGGAGCGGGGCTGTTGGCCCATCCCTAGTGCGCACAGGTAGGTGTGGGATGGGCTCAGCCCTTAACAAATTGCAGAGAAAACAGTACGTGGGGGTCAGACCCGTAGATTCCAGCAGCTGTGCTCCTCAAAAGGGGTTCACATTGGTAATATCAGCATTACAGCCCACGTTGCAGTGTGACAACAGCTACAAAACCCTGCAGCAGCTGCTGGCACCACAACGCACGCAGCCGGGAGCATCCCTGGTCCGGCCGCGCGGCTCCGGCTCCCGGCGCTGCGTAAAAGCTGGTTTTGTTTCTCCCCTGCCCGAGTGCTGGAGGTGTGTAAACAGGAAGAGGCGCTCCCTGAGCAGCCGGGAGTGGGGAAACGAGGCGCTGAAAGGATGACAGCGGCTCTGCCGGGGACTTCACCTTGCTGGAGACGGGGGGAGGCTGCAGAAATCGAGAGCTTGGAAAGTTTTATCTTTTATTTCAGGAGGAGAAAATATTCTCCACCGCTTCCTGGCATCAAAGGTTTCTCACGTTCTCCCACCCTGAAAAAATAAAGCCAGGAGCATCGGCGCGATGAGAGACAGAGGGGCAGTGCGGAGCCGGGCGGGCAGGAGGACGGGCAGAATGGAGAGCATGAAAAGCTCTCTGTGCAGCCCAACTCTCCTGTGGGCAATAAAGGCTGCTGAAAGGCCCAAAAAAAGCGCTTCATCACGGAGTGTTTATCGCTGAGGTAATTTCTGCCCTTCCTCTCTTCCCACCTCCTCCTCCCTCCCTACCCCAGCACCGGGTGTGGGATTCTTAGGAGAGAGCACGCAACATCCCATGTCCCTCCATGTCCCCTCGGTGCCACCCAGCTGTGCTGCGGGTGCCTGTTTTGGGGACAGCCATACCTGGGACACCCTTATGGCAAGGAGCAGCAAGCAGTGCTGCAAAGCCCTTTTTCTCCACAGGCCTCTCACCCACTGCAGCGCAGCAGTTCTGCACGGTGACAGCATGAGGTGCTCCCTCCTTCCAACCCCCACCCTTGCAGCAGTGCAGGGCCCAGGCTCCCTGGTAGCCCAGTCCCAGCACGTCACTCCGGTCCCAAGCTGAATGGCACTGGGGTCAGCCCACTTGTGGTGCCAGAGCTGAGATGCACACTGTAACCACCTGGTGGCACCAAAAAAAAGTTGGCTGAGAAGGGTCTAATTAATACCAGTTGCAGTCCTTGGCTTGGGAATTCCAGTGCAGTTTTTAGCATCTCTGTGGTTCGCTGTGTGGTTGTTAAACACCAAGTCATGCTTTATAGCTAGGGGGTTAATGTCTGTGGGCTGCAGCCTCGCAGCAGGGGATGGGTTTAGGGTGAGGCTCTTGGGCAAAACTAAAAGGTGCAGTGATGCTGGAGAGGGGCTGAGCTCAGCACCACACGAATCTCCCACTCTGCTCCTTGCTGCTGAGTCCCTGCTCATGCTGTCCCAGGACTGCCTGGTAGTGCTGCCTACTTTTTGCTGCTAAAGCGGCCTCATCTCCTCAAGTCAAAGCCCGACTTGGGCAGCCAGCACACTGACCATCCTGCCCTGCCTGAGGGCCCTATCAGTTCCTGCTTCTGATACCTCATCGCCCCATGGTGGCTGTGCCCTTGGAAAAACAGCCAGGATCCTCCAGCAGGTGTGAGGAAATGCCGGCAGCATGGTGAGGTTGAAACCCCCTTTGTGCTATGGATGCTGTCTGCAGTCAGAAAGGCAGATGGGCCTGGGTACCATTTTTCTCCAAGACTGTGGTAGGTGGATCCATTGCCCTTCCTGCACCCGCCCTCAGCCCAAGGAAGCAGCAGAGATGGGCTGATGTTGGAGCTAAATGTCTTCTGCCTGCTGCCAGAGATCTCTTGCTGCCCTGCACCCCCCCAGCAGCAATCCTTCGTGGCGCCATCCCACTGCTCCCCCAGCTCCAGCAACCAGCACTGGGAGCTATTTAAAAGCAGACCAAACAGCAAAGGCAGCTCCAGGAATGCTCCAGCCAGGAGGGAGGCTTCAGGCTGTGGGCCCCCGGGTCAGAGCTCAGGAATAGCAGTCCCAGCGGTGGCTGTGACAGCCTTTTGTGGATAGCAGCTGGCTCTTATGGAGCCTCAAAGCAACCCTAAAACTGTCCAAACAAACCCTGAGCTCATGGCTTTCCTGACCCACGTACAATCCATCACCGGCTCTGCCTCACTGCAGGGTGGGGAATCACACAGCTGCTGTGTTTGCTGTGCTCCCTTTGCTCCAGGGAAAGTCCTGCAATAAGGGTGGGAGCAGCGCTGGTCGCGGTGTGGCTGGTGGGGAGGGGGCTGCCTGGTGTTACAGCATCATGCTGACACCCTCAGCCCTCTCTGCTAAACCTATCTGCATCCTCCAGGATGGCAAGCACAAAGGTGGGGTGAAGGTGGGATGGTGCCTAATGGACCTGAGCAGGGACATCGGCTTCCTGTGAGCAGAACACTTCATCCTAATAGGAGATGAGAAGCTGCACGGGAAATGGAGCTTGGTCCATACCCACAAGCACTACCGAATATCCCCAGCTCTCATCCCTCTCTGCTTTCTGAGCAGCTTTGCTTCCCTCCTTGCCACACAACTTGCATTGCAGGAAGACCAGCACAGCTTGCAGGAACCTCTCCAGCCCTGCCACCTGCAGCAGTTGCAGGATGGAGCTTGGTGGGACTTACTGCAAGCTGCACCATCTCCCAGGTCCTTTTCCCCATGACATTGCTAAGCAGGATGCAAACTGACAGCAGGACTTCTGATGAAAGAGAGTTTAATTGCCTCAGGTTTCATTCAAGAAGCACAGCTTAAGGAAACTGTGAAGGGAGGCAGCGTCTCTTGATAGACTGAGAGATTTATGTGCCCCAGCTGCTCCCGATGAGCTCTGGTCACCCCCTGCTCTCCATCGTGTGCTCTCCACCCTTTGGGGCTGCCCCATGTGTTGAAATGTTTGGGTGTCTCTGGGGGACTGAGACTTGGCCCCCATTAATCCCCCCTCCTAACCTGACAACAGGGAGGAAATTGGCTTCAATTAAATGTGTAAGGTTTCATTTCCCTTTGAAGTGCAGAGCAGCACAAGAGGCTGCTGAGGCAAGGCTGGAGAATATCTAGATAAAGTTGGGCCCAAAGCCTTAGGAGAGGAGACTGGCAAACTGAGGAAGGCGCTCATCATCAGGGCTGGACCAGGACCAGCAAAAGGAGCAAAATGGTGATGCTGGTGTCCAGGGCAGGGCCAGGCTGCAAAGAGCCTGAAACAAGCAAAACAGTTCATGCACCTTCTCCAGTTCAACCCAATTCAGCCGCTGCTCCAGGGAAAGAGAAGCACCCTCTGCTTGGAGTTGCACAAGGAGTGCTCAGTTCCTCATGGATGTAGGGGTGACAACTGCTCATCACCATCTGCACAGTGTGAGACCGTTGTCCCTGGGGTCCCTCTGCCTGGGATGGGGTCCCACAGTCTGTCCTGTGCTGTGCTGGGGCCGGGCAGCTCCAGGTGGGACAGCTTCACTCACCCAGAGACGCTCACTCTGCTCTTGGTGAAACGGGGACTGGAAGCACCTGGCCACATTTGTTCTGCATCTTCTGGTGCACTGTGGGAATAACAGCTCACCAGCTACTGCCTGTCATCCATCCTCCTTATTTCCTGCACAGGACCTGATTTATGCCTGCATCTCTTTCCTTTATGCCATCAGTGCATGCTGATAGATAGCCCCACTCTCTGCTCTCGCTGTCCCTTTGTGCTACATCAAACCATTAATTCTTTGCCAATGTAAACCTGTCTCGCCTTCAAGACTTTAATTTTGCAGAAGCATAAACACCTTATAATCCGTCTGCCTTCCTCTGACTGGCTCCGAACCTTCCACTTCCCTTCCCTTGGCCTGAGGTTATCTGGGGTGACGAATGGGGGGACGCAGCAGGGAAAGTCCCCTGAGGCACCCAGCAGTGTGGGTGCACTCCTAGGAGAGGGTCAGAGGGGCCCAACAAGCCTTTAGGGCTGAAGGTTCAGCTCTTGGTGGGATAAGTAGGAGCCTGACTCTGAGAATGGTTCAGAGCAATGCCCATACCCCTGTGCACGGAGAGCCTTCATCCTGAACGAGCATTTCATGGGCTTTCAGTCCTGGTGAGAGACCGAAAATGGAGGCCTGGGAGGACCTGGAGATGTGCTTACTGCCCCCATGGCTTTGCTCCCAGCCTGGCTCTTGCTGATGAGCCAATCTGGAGTGGGAGCTGGGGCATCTCCAGCAGGCTCTTGCTCGCCCCCAGGAGTTGCTGCAGGATAAATGGAAGTGCCCTGAGCTTCCCAGCTCTGACACGGCTGGAAAGAAAAAGGAAAGAAGCTATAGGTATACTGGGGCTGTACTGAGAGACACAAGTATCACTGAAGGGTGTGTTCTCTTTACAAAGAGATGCACAAGGACACCTGGCAGGGCTGTGCAGAGCTCCCAGCATGGGCAGCAAGGCCAGGGGCAGGGCAGGGGGCCGGCAGGTTACGTCCTGCCTGGTGCAGAGGATGCAAACCTGCCTGGTGTGCCCAGCCCTGTGCTGATCCCCCACACCACCCACAGATCACAATGTCTTCACTGAAGCCCTGCAGCGTTTTGTCTCCCATGACTTTCCTCTTTCCCCTTTTTGATCCTTCTTTGAACCATTTGTCCCAGTCTTCGGCGATTCCTACAGCACGCAGAAATATGTGCCACTTCTCCCTTTGGGGAGTGGTGTTTCATGGCTGTAATCCATTTAGTGCCAGGTTATTAAAATGAAGATATCTTTCAGCACTACAGACCTGTTAATCAGGGGAATGGCTTCAAAGGGCTTTTGTGGGCTCTGTTAATTTGTGCTGCATTGAGCCACGTAGAGCTGAGAGGAGCATTAGGGATGGGAGTGAAGGGAATAAATCAATAAAGTGGATTGAAGAGTGCTCGGCTGGCTTGCTGTTCTGCGGCTGCTGTGTTCTGACTTAAATGCTTTACATCCATCACAGCCCACGGATGGAAGCTCTCACGGCAACAGGTTGTGCCCTCCTGCTGCAGCATCACCCCCAGCCCAAGGGCAGCGTTCTGCAGTGTGAGCAGAGCACGCAGACCGAGGCACCTATTGGATGCACAAAGCAGGATGCTGCTGCTGATAGCTGCTGGGGAGTGCATCTTGCAGCTACCTGTCTCATCCGCAGCCTTATGCTGCTTTGCAGCACCTGAGCACTCTGAGGCCCTACAGCCAGTTGTCCTCACGCTGCTCTTGTGCGCTCTGCCCCAGGCAGGGGCAGCTCAGTGCTTCACCTACAGCATTCTGCTGCACTCCAGCAGAAGCCATGGGATCCGGGCTACCAGCTCACAGGACACGCAGTCACCATCTGCATGTGAGCATGAAAGCCGGCGCTGCTGTCCACTTCATCCCAAGCATCTGAGGCAGCCCAGCCGCCTGCACGGCTTGCAGGGCAGCTCTGTGAGAAGCGGCTCCTGGCTCCAGATTAAAGCACTGAGAAGGAGGAGGAGGTCTGTGAAATTTATGTTGAGGCCTCGGTGAGTGTAAGCAGAGAGCCTGGACTCTCCTACCCTCCTGCTGGCATGAAGAGCATGAGGAGCTGGAGCACAGAACTCCTTGCTGCAAGCGGCGGGGACAAAGTTTTCCTTTGGTGGAGGGCCGTCCCCATGCAGTGCAGCTGCAGGGCAGAGCTGGCCAGGGCCACACTGCACAGAGCCTGAACTGATGGATGTGCTGGGAGAGCTGACCCTGCAGCCTCCTGTCCTGGGGCAGCTCCTCCTGGGCAGCACCTCTGATGTAAGCACATGGAGGGAGCACTAATTGAAAATAACCGATAATTAGCACTGCGCCCGCTCCGAGCCTGTGCCAATTGGTTGACTTTTAGAAATCCATGACTTCTACTAATTGGGATTTTGCTTTTAATAATAATGGCATCCTGGCAGACAAAAAGTGCATAGTGCTACCTCTGCATCGCCTGTCTATCCGTGCTCCCAGCAGGACGATCTCCAGAGCTCTGGTAAATATGATGGGATTACGCAAAGCCCTCTCTGCAGAAGCACGGATAGCGTTCTGCTGTTGGCAGGGCTGATCACTGGCAGTTAATTTGGGGCACATGTCATCCTCCATCCTCCTTTTGGCTAAGAGGGAGCTCTTGCTTCTGAAGAAAATATTGTATTTTCATTGGACTTAATTCTTTAGGCAAAGAGATCATTTATGTCTTCAGAGTTTGAAACCTGGAAGCCTTATCATCTACTTAAAATGATCTTTTTGCTGAAATACTACAGAACAGCAGCTTTTCAGCCTCTGCTGCAGTCAGACAATGGGAAGGTGGCATCAGCTCCGTTCGCGTTCATGGCTGCATGGGGGCTCTATGGAGTCAGATGCTGGAATTAAAGCCCCAGAAAGATGGATTAGAATTGTTCTCAAGTCCATGGTGCTGCTTAGAATACAACATAGTATGGAGTCATGATCTGCTTTGAGCAGTGGATTTGGGGTTTTCCAACAGTGGGGTGAAGGCACAGGGATGCAGGGAACCCAGGATGGTGCTGAGACCCCCAGTGAGCACAGGAGGCAGTGGGAGGAACCTGGCAGAGCTGTGTTCCATTGGCACCTGCTAGAGTTTGCCAGTCTCAGGGTTCTGCAACAGTAATCCATAATTAACATTTCCCTAAAATTTACTCATTGGCACTTGCTCTTGCTGAGAGCAACTGCAAATTGCTCCTGCGGTGCCCAGACGGAGCTGGCTGAGCTGCAGCACTCCAAACTCATGTTAAGAGACTTTTTCCAGTGCAGCAAATCTCTCAGCATTCAGACCCCAAAACCTACAGGTTATCTTTGTCTGTTCAACCTCAAATATTGAAGCAAAAATAGCCCCAGATGGAGGACACGACTGAGGTGCCTCAGGCTGCATAGGGGAGAGGGCGGCCCAGCCGTTCCCTGCACTCCAAAAGCCCGACTGAGGGGAGGATAGGAGGTGTGCTTTGGGGCTGTGGCCGTGGGGCTTTTTTCCCCATCTGACTGAGAATGCGATGGGTGAACCTGTGAAGTCTGATCTGGGGCTTCAGCAGCGTGGGAAGCTGGTGGCTCCTTTGGAAAAGACATCAGGGCTGCAGCCTGCCCACCGCCCTCCCCCGGCTGCAGGGAGGGTGCATGCAGTGAGCACTGGAGCCGATGCTGTGGGAAATGCTCCTTGTCAGAGGAGGAGAAGAGATTTTCATGCATCCTATGTACATTCCTCCTGGGCTGGCTCCTGCTTTGTATTTAACAGAACCTCCTGCTAGCTCTCATGTTCTGCGCTCAGCATGCCTCCCAGCTTGTTTGCTTGCTCATTTTCCCATCCAGGTCAGTTGATCTCATCCTGCTCTCAGTCTCACTGCACACCCACCCCTCGCAGCTGCTCCCCACACCCCCTGCAGTGTCACCCACTGTCCCTAGGGCAGCAGCACGCCTGGCACCTGAGAAGAGGAGCTGCGTGCCCATGAGCCACCATGTGCACTGCAAAGCTGACCAACATCCCTGCCATGGGTACAGAGATGGGGAGGGATGGCACCGGGGCAGCAGCGATGCAGTAATGCAACACAGCAGGACAGGGCTGGAAAACAAGTGCAGGGCTGAACGCCTGCTCTGCAGCAATAAATCTCCTGTCTCAGCTGCAGGACCCCATGAGCCACCGCTGGTGGCTTTGCAGACGTGCAGGCAGGCAGGAATCCCACACTGTGTGCTTCCTATCCCGTTTTGAACTCAGTTTGACAAATATTTTGAAGTTAAGGGGTGTCATGGGATTAAAAAAGAATCAACATGCTCTGTTCCAGCCAGGTTACCAAAACCCTTCTTTCTTCCAAAGGAGACTCAACCGGAGGTCCTTCCTCCTGTGGAAAGCCCTGTTTGCAGTGTGGGCAAGGAGACATAAAACCTTACTGAGCTGCTGTTTGGGAATCACAGAGACACACGGCCAGGGCTCAGAGTGGCACCTGTGCTCCCGTAGGTGCTGCTCCCATCATCCTACTGATGATGTCCCTTGCATTCCTGACCATCCATCCCACAGCATCCTGGCCCCATTGTCACCAGCAGATTGCAGATTGCAGATTGCAGTGAGATGCCCTCCCAAGCATGGAGGTGCATTAAGGCCCTCCCAAGTGCACCTCCTCCACCACTGGCAGGAGGACCTGTGTCACATGAGTGGTCTTCCTGTGCCAGGGGGAGCCCCTCTGCTTCCAGTCTGCAAAGACCAACAAATGCTTGGTTATCCCCTCACCATGCAGAACATTCATCTGGTGGAATGTTCTCACCTCACCTTCACCCCCCCAGATTCTTCTGCCTTGTATTTTTTCAGCAAATTCTCTTCTCACATATGATAACTGCCACACCAGCCTTGGCCATCCTCCTCATGCCATTCACCAGACCGTGACACCAGCCTTGAGCTCAGAATGCTCTGTGGGTGGCAACCTAAATGGAAGATGGGGGATCTGAAAAAGCAGCTGGGATGACTCGGGGCGAGGAGAGCATCGGTGTCTGCCCAAAAGGAGCCAGAACCCATGCTGGTTTGCAGAAAGCCCTCTCTATCCACCCACTTGCTTTAGAAACATCAGTCTTAATGTCTGCACAGCTCTGGAAAGAAATCGCGATCAATCGGAGCCTCTCTCCTGGCTGCACATAGTGCACTTAATTTGTAGGTCCTATGCAAATAGAAACCACTGTTTATTTGTTTTTAAATTCTTATCAACTGTGATACATTGTTTGTTTTGAAACAAGGGAAGGCCGGTGTTTGAGTGATATTTCCCACTAATTGGGAGTTATTGTGTGGGACGGAGCAGAAAGGGCACGTTGCCTTTTAGCTGAGCCCATGTGTAAGTGCACTCTCATTTTAATAAAGCCGAACGCCGCTCGCTGCCAGCTCCAACGTGAAACAGCAAAGTAAATATTTAAGCATCCAACAGCCACCTCTCCATGCTTCAAAGCTTGGGAGGGGAGAATACATTTTCATAATTGTGCTGCATGACAACGGGTTTGAATGCGCTTGGGCGGAAGAAGAGCAGCGGCTGCAGGGGGGCACTGGGCTGACATGGGGCAGTGGGGGAGACGCTCCTGCATGCCTTAGGCACTGGGGAAGGGGGTCTTCCACCTCCATGTGCAGCATGGGGGGACCCACACAGGGCCCAGCCTGGGACTGGTCGCTGCTGATGCAGTGCCACTGCCTGTTGTGTGCAGAAATGTCAGCCCCTCCTGTCTGCCGTGCAGCAGCTGGGAAGTGGGGCTGTGTGCTCATCTCTAGACCTCAATCCATTTATTTCAATTCTTTTTCTTTCTTTCTTTCTTTTTTTTTTTTTTTTGATTGCAGAAAACTTTACTCTAAAGCTAATTCTTCCAGATGGCGTAGCTGAGCCCGGCTCCTTTGGCTTGTGGGCCTTTTGTGAAACTCATTAGCTGTCTGCTGTCTTTGCCTTAAACTCTGAGGCCAAGGGAATAGTCCTATTAAATAAGATGTCAGAATCTCAGCACAGAAGTTTAGCAGTAGATGGCAGTTAACAAATTTGATGATGCCTTTAGCTTCTTTTTTTTGTGGCCCAGAGACAGTGGGACAGGCACGCTGTAGGGCTGGTAGGCATTCAGAGAGTGCTGGTTAATGGCTGAAATAGCTGCTTCGGTGTTGGAAAGATTTTAAAGACCCAGGGAAGCTGCGAATGCAGAGGAGTGTGGGCATGATGGAGGACATCCTACAGAGAAAAAGGAAGCTCTGGCCTGCAGGACATCCTGGGATGGGGAAGAGTGGAGCAGATTGGCTGTCTGATGGCCTCTGCTGGAAATTATCATAAAATCTTTTAAAGCAAACAAAAGTCCTCTCAAATTGAAAAGGTATCATTTGAATGGGTATTTTTTGAAAGACAAGGTTTGAACATCACGATCTATTCTGTCTCCGAAATGTCAGGAAACATTTATGCAGCTGCTCAGCTGGCGTTGCAATCTGGGTCTTCTGCAGGAGCACGGTGAGCAGCTCCAGGTCACTGGGGTAAGTGCAGCACCTCAGGCATGGCACAGCCACAGGCAGCAGCTGGGGGAGCACAGTTGGTGCTGGCACTGCTGGCAGCGGTGACCCATGGCCACCAGCAGCCCCACGGCCACCTGCTGAGCCCAGCAGCCCAGGCTGTGGGCAGCATCCCTGCACTGCACTGAGGGCTGCTCCTGAGCTGCAGCATCTGGGGAAGGCTGGAGAATAGAAGCAGGAGGGGGAGGTGACAAGCCCTCTCCTCCCGAGCACAAGCTCCCTTCAAGCTCCAGCAGGGCCAAGTGAGGTCTCCCCGCAGCCATCCCTTCTCCAGGCTGACCACCCCCAGCTCTCTCACTCACTTTGCTGACCATCTCTCTCTGGTGCTCCTCTGCTCCGTGCGCACTAGATTTGACCTTTGCTGGGCTTCTCAAATGTCCATCTCCATAGCAAGCGGAGGAGGTGCCCACAGATACCGGGGCAATGGGGGAGGCTGAAGGACACGTTGGCACCTTCCATCCCCTCAGGAGCAGCCCTGAGCACCACCACCAGCTCACCACGAGCTGCCAGCAGCTCCCCCAGCCTGTGGCTTCGAGTGAGCATCTCCGTCTTTGATCCTCTCCCGTGACTGCGGTTCCCTGTTTACACAGACAACCGCATCTCTTTGTGTTCACCTTCATTAACTCTTCTGAAGCATTTTTTGATCACCCTGATAAGACTCCGTGTGTCTGAGAGGACCAAGCCCACATCCCAGCATTTCCTTCCATGCCCTGACAGATCCCACAGAGGTTCTCACCTGCTGTGTTGAGCATGGCACAGTCCCAGACCAACCTATAGAGGGGGGCTGGGGGACTTTTCTTCCCCAGCAGCCAACGCACAGGCAGCACCTTGCAAAGGGTGATCACAGGGAGGGCCACAGGTAGTGCTCCAGGGGGGACACGCCTCAGTGACAGCCTCTCCCTTACGCACATTAGGGATTTTTTCTCTCTCTATATGCATTTATTTGCTCGCTTTTATCCTCCTCGCCTTTCTGGCAGGCTTTTGAACACACATAATGACTTGGAAGGTGCAGTCAAGGTTCTGGCATCTGCGGAGTGTGGCGGGATTGGAGCCAAGACACCGGGCAGCACGGTGGTTTCATCCCATTTGCAAACTACAAGGCTGCCTTTGAGCAGAGGGGGGCAGTGCGAAAGAACATGTGCTAAACATCATGTTGGGAAGCTTAGCGCATTAAGGGGAACAGCATGCTGGCTATGGACAAATGGAAATAGTTTGTGATTTGTTATAGGAAAAGGAGAGGCAAGGAGCAGTCTCTTTTGATTTAGGGCTCAGAGCACAGTCTGGCAGGGCAGGTATGATGGCCCTCGCTAGGTGTTTTAGCCAAGCAAGTGTCAGAACCGCATAAATCAGAACGTTTTACCCATGTCTGTCAACCCTTTGAGCAGAATTGCTTGGTACTGCAGAGCTCACACACAAAGAGATGCACAGACACAGCGACAAGGCACAGAGAATTTGGGGAAGGGAGAACGCAGACAACAGCCTGCAACATACGCTTCAAGCCTGGGCTCCACGAAGCTCCTCTAAACTACCTGTGCTGCTCCTGGCCAGCCCTGCTGTATCCTCAGTGATGTCACGTGGAAGGGGGACAGCTGCCTCTGGCAGCTCCAAATAAAGGGGGTCCACCTCATTGGGCCTTAGTGCACCCACAGTGCTTGCACAGTGCCCTCCTTGTCACAGCAGGGGCCCCAGTTCTCAGTGTCCCACTGCATGTCTCAGCTTTCCAGGCTGCTCCTGAAACCAAAATACCTGCAGGGCTGACAGACCCCATCTGTCATCGTGCTCCTTGGGATGGTGCAGGATGGAGTGGTAACCTTCAGAGCCAGAGCTGTGGGTGCTGACTGATGGGATCGTTTGGGTCAGCTTCCCTGGGAGCTGGAAGGAAGGTTCAAAGCTACAGTCAAAATTCAAAGTCTCCCCTTCAAAAAAATTCCCATCTGTCCCCAACTTTCTTTAGCCTGAGTCTGAAGGAGATTGTTTGGGCAGCGCTGGGACAGCAGGCAGGGCTCTGATGACAGCTGCAGCCAGATGAGAAGCCCCTGAAGAAGTTCTTCTCCAGAGCTTTCTGAACTTTGAGCATCCACAAAAAGGTTCAAAGAAGAAGCAGCAAGCTGAGGGGCTTCCAACCAATGGTGGAGAGATGCTTATAGGGCCAGGTGAAGAGGGAAGAGGAAGTGCTGAGAGCTGCATCCCACATCTATTTCTCATAGAGCTCCCGTGCATGGTCCCCAAAGCCGGGCAGAGGGAAAGAATCAAGCACACCCTGCTCAGAGCCTCTTCAGGTCATGCCAGAGCCCCGTACACTCAGGGCACCACTATGTAGGAGCAGTCGTGTCTCCAAGCATGGTTGAGCTCCCCTACAGCGCTCTGTGTTGTGGTGCAGAGTGGAGGGCTCTTCAGTGGCATCTCCATGACCTTCCCTTGCCGCACAGCCAGTGCCCAAAGTGCAGCACAGCAGACCTGGGAGATACTGCAGAAATGCCCCAAAGGTCCCCCTGCATCCCTGTGGCTGGGAAGATGTTTTCCTGCAGCCACGTGCACAGGAGGAGTCACAGCTCCATGCTGGTCAGACTGCTGCCACTGCACTCGTGTGGTGCCAGCACCAGGCTCACCAGCCCCTTCTATTGCTTTGCAGCACTACAGATACAAATGTTTAATAAGCAAAGCCGCAACACTGGCTGGGTGGTGGCATACATCAAACCTCGAGGCATACACCAGGCTGCTCCTGAGTGGGGAAAAAGCTTCTTTCCTCTGCATCACTTCCAGCATTAATGGATACAGCAAATAAGTCACACCCGACAAGTATAAAAGCAGCACTTCCCCCTGTGATCTCACTGGGAGGCCAAAGCAGCGGCTCTGACATCACAGCCCATCACTGAATTCTGCACTGCATGGAAAGCCCAGGCGCTGCTGCAGCCTGCATGCACCACTGCTGCAGGAACTCCATGCAACACAGCGGTAGGGACACCCCAGGGTGACGGCCCACCCCACTGCAGCCGTTTCCACGTAGCTCAGGAGCATCGCTGCTCCTCTGCTCCCCCCCTTTTTTTCCTTTTGTTTGTTCATTCTTTCTTTATTCTCCGCAATTGTCCTTAATGGAAACAGCATCTCAGCAGAAGTCACCCCGCAGGAAAGCTATAGCACAGAGGGATTTTTGTGGATGGCTTTAATAAAAACACTGAAGGTCTGTTGTTGTTACAGTGCTGTGTGATCCATTAAGTCTATTAAATACAACACAGGGAAGCTGTGAAAAAAGCCAGAGGAGGCCGTGATGTCACACAGAACAAATGAGCAGGGCTGCTTTCCTGGCTCCCTTCAGCCGGGTGGTGCCACAGCTCTGTGGCAGAGAAGCATCACACCGGGGTTGCTGCCTTGCCATGTGCACATATTTGTGCTCCCATAAACGAGGAGTTCCCAGATTTCGCACCCAAAAAGAACCAAAGCTGAGGCCCCAGGAGATCTGCTCTCACCTGCCCAATGCAAGTGGACTCGGTGCAAAGCAGCACGACAGGGAGATTTCCTTGCTGTTTAAATGGCTGTGCCACCCTCCTGCTGTGGGGTGAGGGGAAGGGAGGTGCCCCAGCCCAGCACTGGGCTCACCCCAGAGCTCGTGGGGTGATGTCTGATGGCAGCTCCTGCTTGGGAAGTGACCGGAGATGCTCTGCTAGAAGATGGATGGATTGTGGTTGTGCTCAGGTCCCTGCCCTCCACGTGTCTCTGTGCTTCTTGGCTGAGTGCTGCTCTCACCCCTGTGCAAACAGTGCAGGATAATCCACCCACACTGTTTATTTGCACAAGATTATTTTTTGTTGGTGTTCAAGAACCTTTTTCCTCCACTCCCCCTGCCCTTACATTGCCACTAAACGTCAGCCCCAGTGTCACAGCAGTGCAGCAGGGAATGCCAGCCCAGGAAGGCTGCACGGTGCGCCCAGCCTGGCCAGATGTGTCCAGATGCAGATGCTCAGGGAAGAACACAAGCAATAACTCATGCAGAGTGGCTGTATCCCATTGCGTCCTCCCATGCTGTGCCAGGATGGGGTTTATACTCCTGGAGGTGCTCAATATCCCCTGCTGGACTTTCTTTCTGAGAAGGGCCCTAATCCCCTCTAGAAACCTTTTAATACCTTCAGGTACTGCACTGCTGTGTGGCAAGTTGGCTGGCAGTTCTTCCTCACCACCAGGCTCTCTGGCCATTCACAGTCCATGATGAGTTAAAATGGGTGTGTGGACTTTAAACAAAAGCCCAGCTCCGTTATCCCCATCCCAATCACTACTTATCATAATTACAGGCAGCGGCTGTGGGACTTGAGGAGCTACAGACAATATGTGGGGACAAGCAGAGCAGTGGAGAAGAAAGTCTCTGTGTGCAGCCCGTGGCACACGTGGGGCTGCTGAACGCACTGGGCTTCTTCTGTTCCTCGTGCTGACTGCAGACAAGGAATGTGAGTCTCTCTGCTCCAACATAACTCGAGAAGGAGAGTTCCTTGACTGCAGAGGAGCACTGCCAGAAGTGGGTCAGAATAAAGAAGCCTGGTCTTGGAATAACAATATTCACAGCAATAGACTGTATTATATAATGTACTATAATAAAAGATATTACAGTATTACCGAGGGACGGGCACGCAGAGGGAAGGAAGGAACAGACGTGACAGTGATGAATAAATCTGGAGAAGAAATACCAAACGCAATATTCTTTTTGTCTCCCTTTGTTTGAGCCCGTGATAGATGTTTCCCGGTTCAAATAATAGAGCTCACAGGAACACACTGCTGCTCCTGCTCTCCCACTTATGCATTAAGCTGATTTTATTAAAACACTCTGTAAACAACCATCGCCATGCATCTTTCCACTTTCCCCCTGACACTTCTCTGGCAGCTGTTATACAGATGTCCAGCGCTGCCGAACAGGAGTGGCTGCACTTATAGGTGAGATAATTCAGCTTAAAATTGTTCTTGATGAAGATAATGCGGGCCTGGGGATGCTGCTGATACGGCTGGTCCATAGGGCAGCTGGTGGGGAGCACACAGGGCATGGGGCACCCATTGGGCTGCAGGAGGGGGAGGTCAGAGGGAAATGCAGCTTTCCAGGCCTGGGTTCAGGGCAGGGTTTAATCACCTGTCCCATTTCAAACGTTTAAGTGAGTCCGTCGACTTCAATGATTTTCTTCAAAGGAGCAACCTAGATATTTAAAGTGGCAAGCCCTGCTGAATCAGGGCCTTGGCTCTTTCCCAAGTATTTTCAGTTGGTCTTCAAATTGACCAGTGCCTTTTATGTAGGTTCCTTTTCTTTCTTTCTTTCTTTCTTTCTTTTTTTTTAACTCTTTGATGCTGTTAATTTACTTTTCTTATGACATTTAACCAGGGCGAACAAGAGCACCGCAATTTTTTTCAGCTGTGGAAATTAAGAGGAAAAAATGGTGACCTGTGACTTCACCAGGAGGTACTGGGTTGTCATTTCCCATAACGTCTCCCAGGGTTTCACTCTGTCTGTCACGCTGTTCTGGGCATCTGTGATGGGATAACTCGGAGGGGCTCTAAGCAGTGTTACTGTGCACTGTGGGAGGGTCCCAGATGGATTTCGGCTGCCTCACGGTGTTTTCGGGCACATCCTGGCACCGTCCATCCTGTCCCACACCTTTGGGCAGGGGATGGGTGACAGCCCTGCTCAGAGCAGACAGCCCACGCGGCACTGAAAGCCCTTGACCCCAAAGTAATTCTGATTGACAAAAAGATGACTGTGATGGGCTCTGTCTGTTCTTTTTCCTTATTTATCTTTACCAAAAAAAGTAACATTTCCTCTTCTTTATTTTAATGACCTGAGGAAATCCTGAATGCTGGCTGGCAGAAGTCAGCTCTGCAAGATGGGGAGCCCAGAGTGGGCACCCTCTCCCATCTCCTTTGCTCTTTTATCTCCCTCTCCTCCTGTTTCTATCTCCATCGTGGCTTTCCCTCCCCATCACCTCCACGATGCCCCCCGTGTTTTATCTCTGGATACAAAGAAGATCAGACCTCCTTCAGTTACATATGTGTCTCTTGGCTGCGTCTCCAAGCCTCACTAAGAGCCGTGCTGGCTCAGATGTGACTGCGTGCAGGCTTTCTGCTTGGTTACACTTGTTTATTACTCGTTCATTAGCTTTTTTACATTGCTGGAGATCTGAGCCACTCACATGGCAAAGGAGGCTTGAGCTGACAGCAGAAAAATCCTCTGCTAGTGAGATTATAGCTGCTCGCTGGCTCGGATGGGAGAGATGGAAAGGGCAAGGGGAGCACTGCCTTTGTGCTGGGCTGAAAGGCATTGTCAGAGAGTGGCAGGCAGCCTCCTGGAAAGGAATTCCCGGCCAAGCCCCAGGCACCTTAACCCCTTCCCTGGCAGCTGCTCCCCAGGGCTGTGGCAGAGGCAGGAAAGCTGCCTGCACCCAGCACACACACATCATGCCCCAGCGCCCGGCACAAACCATCCCCTTTCCTTTGTAAAATGGGCTCATTTTTTCACACTGAGACAGAAGCTTCCATATCTTGCAATGACTCAAGCTGACAATGTGAGTCCAGCAGCAAACCAACTCCCTCCTGCCCTTCAGACATCAGCTCCCTGAGTTTGCTGCAGGCCCATGCAGGGCAGCGTCTCCGGTCACCACCTGCTCCATGCTGCCACAGCCATCCCATGAGGTCACTCGGCTCTGCCATGCCCTTGTTCCTGCAGGAGCTGCAGGGTGAGGAGGCTGAGTGGGACCCAGCTGCCCATGTGCAGCCACGCTGGCTTCAGCACCCCCAGGCTCCTCCACTGAATGTGGGCACTGAAGACTGGGCAGTGTTTTACGTAGGAATGCTGTAACACTGGTTCTCATGGCACAGATGGTTTGCTCTGGAAGTGAGGACACTGCAGAGCCCAAGAGGAGCGGGGAAAACACGAAAGTTCCAGGCAGCAGAAGGCAGAGACATCAGACGTGGTCCCAGCAGGCAGGAGGAGAAGGGGAGGCTGATTCTGGAGCACACAGATCAAAACACATTGTGTCAAACCGTGTGTGGGATGGTAAACACCGCAGACAGCAGCCACAGCCTCTCCTCTCTGTGCAGCTGTGCTGTGATGGGATGCCAAGCAGGACTTGAGCTGCCCATTCCAGCCCTGCAGGCTCACCTGGAGCACCACTGGTCAGAATGGGGGTGTTAGGGGGAGTCCCCTTGGCACAGATCTACGTTTTGTGACATGTGTGCCATGTGTCCAGTGTGCCGTGGCATGGTTCAACATGGTGTGGCCCACCAAGCTGTGATATGTTGCTTGCAATGAACACCACCCTGTCACAGCCCTGTGACAGAAGAGAAGCCCTCTGCAGAATGCCCTGTGGGCTCACAGACCCCTCTGTGCCCAGCCCAAAGGCCAGGGAAGCTCTCCTGGAATGGAAGGAAACAAACAGCAAGGAGCAGAGCCGACAGGCCCTGGCACTGCGCTGTCTGCAGGTTTCAGTGCCGCCTGTCCTGGGCTCCAGCCTTTCCCCGGCAGTCACAGCTCTAATGAACCAGCCCGCTAATGGGCTCCAAGGGTTTTAATTGCTTCTCCACCACCACTGGAGTCAGAGCTGCAGGGCGCACGAGTGTGAGAGGTTTCCTTTCACAGTTTGCATTGTTCCGAAGGAAGCACATTTTTTTCCCAACTCCTAATGAATATTGCAAATTCCAAGGGCTTGAGGAGATAAATACTGCCAGGCCAGATCGCGCTCTGCAGAAACACTTTGTCACTAGCTGTTCCCATCATGTGCTCTTTAAAAGCCCGATAAAGTCTAACTCATGATTATGGACAGCTAATGTCTTCAAAGCCCGCACCGACAGAGTCTCTGGTTTCAGGTCATGGAAATGCCACTGTCACTTCAATGTCTGAATGTCCCAAACACATTGTCAATAGGGATATAAAATGCCCTGAGTCAACGGGAAGGAGGACAAAGGGGAGAGAGGCAGGCCCAGCAAAGCAGGCACAGCCCCGGCCGCTTCCACGAGAGCACAGGTCCCTTTCCTGCAGCCAGAAAGTTGGGAAGGTCATTCGGGCACCTGATCCCAGCACTGCAAAAGATTAAAAAGGAAAGACAGAACCTGCATCCTTCAGAAATAAAGCTTTGCTTCGACCCCCTCCTGCTCTCCCCACTGATTTGTCTGCAGGGTGCTGGGCGCCGTGCCGCACTGCCCTCTTCCCCACAGCACAGCCAGACATTTTCTGCTGCATGTCAGGCAGGGGAGGTTGGGGGCTGCCATGCTTTGGGGCCTGATGAGTGCAGAAGTGACAGCCAAAGGAGGCATTCAGGTGTAACACACTTTCCTCTGAGCTGAGGGATTGTGGTTTGTTTGGCTCTGCTGCCCCATGGTGCCCGTGCCAGCCAGCACGCCATGCAGGGTGAGGAGCAGAGGCGGCTTCTCCTCCATGAGTGCACTGCTGTGATCCAGCCCTGTCTGGGAACTCACCCCGCTCTGCTCTGAGGCAGGCTGTTCGATGGGCACCATTAAGCTGCCATGGGCAAGGGGCAGGCTGTGAGGATCAGTGCAGGGAGGTGATGGTAGCAGTGATGCACTTGGAAGAACGATTTCTAGCCAAGTTACTGTGATTTTAAGGAAAGCCAAAATGAGCTGACAGTGCCACGGAGTTAAATTAATCGCTATGCGACTTTGCTGCCTCTTTTTCAGCTGAGCCAAATAACAATTCTGCTTCATCTCCAGAGGTGAGACGTTTCTCTGAGGAGCAGAAAGGTGAGGATGAGGCCCGTTGTACTGCACTGAAATGTCATGACTGTATTCCTTGGGCCGGGGTCCCCAGCTGCTGCCAGCCCACACAGTGAGAGCTGATGGGGACTCAGCACACGGGGGCTGCAAGGAGCCCTGCTGGGGCTGAGCAGTGGGCAGCCTGGGCCTGGTTTCAGGAATGGATCTCAGCTCTGTGGGAAGCAGCAGCAGCTCAGCCCTGTCCTGCTGCAGCAGGAGGCAGCGCAAGGGGATGTTTGGATAATACTGAGAGCACTTGGATAGTATTTACTGATAGCACCGGGATAATGCTTCTCTCTTTTGTGGTGTCAAGTTGATGCATTTTATGGTAAACCATTATAACGTTTGGTGTGAGCACGCTGGGCGTTGTGCTCCATCCATTGCAATTCGGTGCATCTGCGGATATCAGCTGAGCATTACAGTGCTCGTAACAGAGCTCACATCGTCTGAGGGCACTCGTAAGTTGCCACTGATTTGTGCTGATAACATCCGGAGGTATTAAAACAAAGGAGTAAATCTTTGGCCTGATGAACCGAAACGTTCCACCATCGCAGGGCCAAGAAAGGGAGCACCGAGGAGCTGAAAGGCAGCATCTCTCCCTTGGGAATAACGGTATCCTGCCCACAGTGGCCATAGGGGGATGAGAGCTATCCTGCAAGCTCCATGCAGGCAACACAGGCAATGAGTGCTCGCTTCTAATCCAGCTACTTTCAGAGGTGTTCTCACTCCGCTGCTTCTTGTTTATGCCCTCCATTTCATGGTAAGCACATCTCAGATGGTGTAAAAGTTTTCATTTTGGATCTGCTCTCTCCAGGAAGCAGGAGGCAGGAGAGTGGTTTGAAAGTCCTTGGCATCGTTCACTTCTTGGTTTTATTCCATTATTCTTAGTTTGTTTCTAAAACTGTCACTGCAGAGGGAAGGAGCCATAGTGGAGAGGGGCAAATAACTGCAAGAAAAGGGAATCCCACAAGCTGTGGTACAACAGGGCCAGAGCCAAACTCTCCCTTCCCAGGAGAAGGAGTGGAGGGATATGCAGCAAAACCTTTTATTGAAATTCTAAAATCAAATTTGAAGGATGGATCAAGAATACATATGATTCTATTACATGAATACAGATTTTGGGGGCTCCTAATATCACCAAATTATACGAGGGACAATCATACACAGCCTCATAATGCAAAACACTTCAAGTCAATTCCCTTCAACTGAAATTAGGCCAGCAGTGGTTGTGGCGGTGCTGCCATGGCGCAGCCATTACCACAAAGCAGAGCGTTCTGTGGGGCAGACAGAGCTGGGATGCTGGAACTCTCCTCCTGTTTTCTTTTGCACAAGACAGAATATTTTTTCTGGCTTCATACATCCTCCCTGAACTTAAAAATAGCTGGGTTCCTTCCTGGTGCAGTGGAATAGTTTGCTTTTCCTAGATTTGTCATTCAGATTTCCTATTCCCCTCACATCCAGTAATTGCTCCTGGAGACAGAGGGGTGAAGGCAGCACTCTGCACAGATCCCTGCATGCTCACGCTGCACCAAGCACAGCTCTCCACTCACCCCAGCACGGTGCCAGCACAGACAGCCCCCAGGAGCATGGCTGCCTTGTAGCAGGTTGGGCACACGCAGGTTTGCAGCCTTCACCATTCTCACCTTGGCTGCTGCTGCTGAGGTGCCCACAGCTCAGTGCAGGAGCAGAGCTCAGTGAACACACTGCTGGGGAATGGGCAAGAGTGTGCAGCCTGTGCTTGGCAAAAATAAGAGGAGCTTGAAAGACTTGTCCTAAATTCAGTCAGTCCTCTTGATACATTCCCTTCTCCATGACTTGTGAATCAGGCTGGGATCTCAGCAAGCAGCCTTTGTGCTGACACTTTGTGTTTTCCCAGCAGCTGTCCGTACTGCTGCCCTCCTCCAAATACCTCTGTGCTGCCTCTGGGAAGCAGAGAGACTGAACTCTTTGCAGCCACATCTGTAACACTGCTGATGTGAAGCTCTCCTCTCTGAAGGAGCAGCCATGGAAATGACTTCCCCTCCCTGCCCGTTAGATCACTTGCACTGCTGCCTGACACAGCCTCAGGATGGCACTTGCCCTAATTGCTCAGCACTGGAAGGAGCTTCGGCTTTGCAGACAGATTAAGTCTGAGGCTTGGAGCTGAGGGCTAGGAGAGCTGCTCGAACAAAGCACGGCTCCATTTCTCTGCCTCCTTTCCTCTCTGGGGGAGGGCACCGCCGTTTGGAGCACTGCCTGTGCTGATGTTGCCCAGAGGCAGGGTGAGCAGTGAGTGCAGATCTGCAGACACAAAATGCCCCTTTCCCACTGCAAGTGCAAGTGCTGGGGAAGAAGCAGGAGGCAGGTAGGGAAACCCAGGGCTCTTGGCTGGAAAAGCAACACTGGTGCTGGCAGCCTGCTGCTTTCCTGCACCAGCATCCCCAGCACCTCACCTCCTCACTGCAGAGATATTTTCAAGTGGGAGCGAGCAAGGAGCCCACACTATTCAGTCCCACACTGCGCTTGCAGAGCAGATGGCACTGGAGTGCTCGTGCTGCTCCCACCAACAGCACACTCGTGTCCATCTCATGGAAATGTAGATGACACAGCATGACTTTGCAGTGTGAGTGGCCTTTCTGCAGGGTGCAGGACGAAGGGCATTTTGCCCCACACTGCCAGGCACCCATTTGGAATGTGCCTGGTGAGAGCCCTTCCTGAAGCACTAACTGGAATTGCCTTGCAGCCTCCAAGCCCAGAAACTCAAGGCCCATGGCAGCCCCCTCCTTCCCTCCTCCCACTGTAGTGCTAAATAAAAGTGAACCTGGGCCCCTCTTGTTTACAAGCTGCTGTGAGTGGCTCCCAGAGTGCTTACAGAGCAATCCCTGCACCGCTCACATGCAACTCCTCCTCCCCCTGCCCCCACGCCCCCCCACGTCTCCCCACCATACGGACACAGCTGAGCAGCTACTAGATATTCAGAGCCGTGAAGGTTGATAAACAAAAGTGAGATAGGACATGGCACCAGAAAGACCTCAGCTAATGGAATTTTTAAGCTACTTAATTTGGGGGCTTGTCAACCTTGACAGCAAGCCTTTAATAAATGATGTGTTGTAATTTGCACCGAGTTCGCTAGGTATGGGGAACGGTGCTGCACGGGGGGGAGCCCAGCCAGGTGGAACCCCAACAAATCACTGCCTGCAGGGCAGAGCCTGCACTGCCCCACAGTCCTGCTGCAGCTTCACCCTGACACTGCAAGCTCACTCGCACACAGCCGGAGCCCCCAGACCCCCGGGTGGCTGTGCTCTGGCATCAGAAGGGCTGCCCTGCATCCCTGTGCCAAGGCACATGAACACCAGCCAGGTGCCGGGATGAGGCCTCCTGTCTAGGGCAGCACTTATAGGAAACGGGTGCAGAATCTGGGCTGCTGCACAGACAGTCACATCGAATGAGAGCATTGCTGAGGAGCAAGCTGCCCTTTTCCACACTTCCCTCACTGGGGCAGTGTGTCAGGAGAGCAGTGCGTCCTCCAGAGGTTTCTGCAGGAGCTCTGAGCCCTTCTGCAGGAGGCTTTCCTCCTGGCAGGATGCAGGCAGGGCATGGAGTTAGCTGAATGCATTTAGCAGAGGACTTAATGGGTTATGCCCCATTCCTCATCAATTCACTGTGGCACATGCTTTGAGCAAGTGACTGAAAATTAGCTTCGGAGTTGCTCTAATCCTCAACTTGGCTGTGTGCACTGGAAGCTTTTCCCTGTGCCACGGCTGGATCCATCAGGCTGAGTGCTACATAAGCTCCAGATTTTTCTTTGCTTCATTGTCTCAGTGAGGTGGGCTCGAGCTTACATCTGCCACACACACACACATACACACACCTGCCCACTCCCTTAGCACTGCAGTCCCACTGAACCTGCAAGGGAACAGCAGTGGCACAACATCACCACCTGTAACACCATCACTTCCAATCCTGCCAGCTCTTTGGGAGGTTGCTCTCGCTTTTGGTCATGAAGCCACCTTCACTTCTGTTCCGTGCAGAGAGAATGACCCAGTACAGCTCAGCTTAATGAGTGGTGCTCTGGCAGCAGAGCAGAGACAAGCCTCTGACCACTGCTGACTCAGAGACAGCAGCAGCAGCCAGGCTTCTGCACGCGCTGGAGTCTCTGAACCCAAGCAAGAAAAGTCATTAGGAAGAAAGTATCCAGGCTGGGAGACGGCCAGATGGCAGAGGTGGCGGGGAAGCAGATGGGAGATGTTAAACATCCTGCATATCCAAGTGTGCCGAGCCCTGCGCTGCTGCGGCTGCGTGCAGCTACCGGGGTGTGGGGCCGGGGCCAGAGCTGCGGGGCTGTGGGGCAGTGTGCCCAATGCAGGGTCTGTGCCTGCTGCTCCAGACTGCTTCCAGCATCCCCCCCCCTCCAGCAGCTGTCCTGCTCCACCATGCCCTTCTGTGGGTGCCTGGCCGCCCTTGGAAAGCCTGTTCCCTTGGAAAACCCCATCCCATCTCCCTGGAAGCTTCGGGAGAGGCCTGGCACTGTTGTGTGAGACAGCAAGAGTATACAGCAGGACGCAGCATCTGCAAAGACAGCCATGCCATGGAGCCCTGGGGCAGCTGCTGGCCACGACGTCATGCTCTCATGAGCAGGGGACAGTGTTACTACCTCAGCCACCACTGCCAGTGTTGGCACCACCGCCGCCTGCTCCCTGCGCCTCCCCTGCTGCAGATCCCACAGTGTCACAAGGGCTGAGCTGTGAGCAGAGGCACTGGGAACAGAGCCTGTGTCTCCGAGAGGGAAATGCTGATGGTGCAACACCAAGGCAGGACTGGAGGAGGGCCGCCTGTGTCCTGGGGAGAGCTTCTTACTCCAGCCTTGGGCTGCGGGATGCAAAGCTGCCAACTTCTCACGCTCGTTTTACGCCTCTAGCCCCAAAGTCAAACATTCTCCAACCAGAAGTGTTCAGCAGAATTAGCTGAAAATCCTGCATAGGTGTGAGATGGCTGAGCTCACATTTTAAAGCAAATGTCTCATTTGCTGAATGCTTCTCGCCTGCCTCTAGAACTATGCACAGGAGGCCCTTGGGAAGAGGGGGATGGAGAGGAGCCAGGGGCCAGGCTGTGGGGCTCAGGCCGGGCCAGATGGCTCCAAGCACCCCATGCCGTGGCAGATCCTGCCTGTGCTGAGATGAATCACCCTCTCCGGAGCTTTATAGCTGGCCAAATTAATTTTTTAAAAGCCCCTCCACGATCTCTGGTGTCTGGCATTTGGCTGAGGTGTCAGATGCTCTCCAGCCTCCCATTGCCATGTTCTGATGGCAGGGTCAGAAGTAGGGAAGCAGGACCCCACCAAAGGGGTTGCGGCCAAAGGGATCCCCAGAGCACAGGGATCCCATGGGGCAGGGATGGCCCCAGCCTGCTCTGGAAACAGCCCACAGCCTGTCCTCCCAGAGCTGCCTGGCACTGAGGACAGCAGGCTGGCACAGCGCAGCAGGGCTCCCTGTGCTGGGCCATCACTCTGCGCTCAGAAAAGGAACCCAAGGCCCTCATCACCAGCTGCCTCCAGCATCCAATTAGGCATGTGCAAATACTTGGGACTAAGGTGGTTTAATTACCATTGCTCTTAGTTCCGAGGCACCCAGCTGGCACACACACAGCCACAGGCTCCTCACCTCCCGAGTGCTTTTCCAGGTCCCCTCCGCCTGGATAGCTGGTGCTCCCAGGCAGCTTTTCTCCTTTTCATGCAGTTTATCACAGATTTTCTGCAGATGTGAGACGGGCACTTTCCATCACTAGGTGGGCACTTGGAGGGGATGCTGCTGGGACGGCCCTAAGGTGACACCACCCTCTCTGCCCCCCATCACCAGCATACACCCAGCCCCAGACACGGTGACCCCAGGTCACGGCACGGCCAGGACCAGCTCCCACTGCCTCCAGCTGCTGCTGAAGGGCGCCCTGCAGCCACCCCATGCCCGGTGGGAAGCGCCCGGCTCTGCTTTCCCAGCCCAAGCTCCAGGGGAAGCCAAACCTCAGCAGCCCAGGCAATTACCAGGGGTTTATCACTCGAAACTGAAAACCGAGCCTATAAATAACCCGGATTTCTGTCTAATGGCTGCATTTCAGCCTATTTTTAATTATCATTTTATGAATGGGTGCATTAGAGTATATTTAAATACCGACTTAGCCGCTCTGTTAATGAGGCAGGATTGTTACAGGCCAGGTCTGGCTATATATTTCGCTGGTATATACATATGCTTCGACATCACATTTAAAAATTAGCTATTTGAAGCGTAAAATTATAATTGGTTTGCCTAATAAAAGGATAAATAAATATCTATTTAACTTCATTACTGTCAAAGGCAGGAGGCTTTTCTCCATTGTCTCCTTAGGGTTTTATGGCAGAAAAGCTAATTAGCTGTAATTGGGTGGATCCGAAGCGAATGAGGCCGGCGCAGCAGCGGTGCCGCTGGGAATGGGGCAGTGGGGCCTTTCCCGGGCTGCTGCCCTGCCTGGGCCGGGGCTGCGCCGTGTGTGGGTCCATCCTGCTGCCACGGGAGCCCCGCGTGCCTCCTGCTCACAGCTGGGATCCAGGCAGGGATGCTTTGCCTGGCGGCCTCAGCAGAGCGGGCTCCGGCTGAAGGCAGAGCCCACAGCCCCCCTTTGCTCTGCAGGATCTCACGCGTGGATCTCGCAGCCTCTCCGTGGTGGGAGCAGCGCTCAGTCTGCTCGGAGGTGGCAGGAGCCTCAGCGGATGGCAGAGCTGTGCCGTGCGCTGTGATGCCGCTGCGCATGCATGTGGATTTCCATTGCACGGGATTTTTGGCAAGAGGGGAGAGAGAAAAGCAGGGCTGGCACTCATAGCAGATGACCGAACTGCCAGCGAAACCTTTCCTTTTTATCTTTTTTACGAAATTGAGGGAGGTGGAATTTCAGTAAGCGCCCATCCGCCCCAGCAACGAGCACCAGGCGGGGGATGTTCACACGGGCGGCGCTGCCTATGTTTGCTTATCAGTTCTGCTTGTTGAGCGTGTTCCAGGGATGGAAGAAACTCCAACAGACAGCGTGGAAAATTAATTTTTAATGCCTTTTATTGGCACTTAAGCCATTCAGAGAGGATGAAATAATCCCTGTTTAGGTGGAGTGACGAAGGTCTTGCAGGGCTGTCGGGAGGCTGAGTCACTCCCATGGCCAAAATCAGTGACATCCACAGCCTCACCCAGGGCTGGAGGCTCCTGGGATGGCGCTGGAGCAAAAGCAATGCCAGCAGCTCTGCTCAGCAGCACGGGGAACAGCCCTAGAATGGGCATGGAGGGCATCAAGGCACGAGGAAGGGGAGCTTTCCCTCACTGGGGCTGAAATTCTCTTTCAGAGGAAAACTGCAGCCAAAATAATCCAACTGCTTCCCATAGCTCAGGGAAACCTTTTTCTCCTCAACATTAAAAGCAGTCCTATGTCCTCACCAAGGAATTAATACGTCCCGCACTCGAGAGCTGCCCTGGCAGAGGGCTGCTCCAGTGTCAGAGTGTGATCCTGTGGGAAGGCCAGCATGGGTTCACGTAATTAAAAACTGTATCATGACACATGCTCACAAGGGGGCTGATTTGGCCTTGTACAAATGACCCCTTTTGTTCTTGTAATGTATTCTTTTCTTCCATCTACTTCTCTTTCTGAGCATGTATTAAGCACCAGCAGTACATTCTCTGCCTCCTTTTAATGAGGTTTGTCTCTGGGCACTCGTACACACCACACATATCACACACACAGGCACACCTCTGTAACCCACACATGTGTGGGAACATCACCCACCCAGCACTTGTGTGACCCCCAAGGGCGGGAGACCCGGTGCCACCACCCCCCTGGGCACAGTGCTCCAATGCCACCCAGGCTGGGACATCCCAATGTCCCCAGGATGCCCATGGCAGGGTGGGAGCAAATGCATGTCCTCCTTCCCCATCACCTCAGGGATCACCATCAGCCCAGGGATGCTGCCACCCTCTCCCTAGGAGGAAGGAAGTTCAGGAGAGCCTCTTCACATGATGAATTTTAACGTTTCTTTCCACATTCAGCCCAAGTGCAAATCCCTTCAAAGCATCAGCCTAGAGCAGCAGAACTAATTTGAAATGTCACTGAGGTCAAGCCCAGCTTCCCCAGCCATTAACCCGCTTCTCAAGCTGCACACTTCATATTTATTTACATAGTCACTCATTTATTTAAGCCTCAGATCCCAGAATGAAGGAGGGGCACTGGGGCTGCAGAGGGGGGAAGCCCTTGTATGCTGTCCAGGGATGTGGGGGGAGCACCTCCAGGGGCTGCGTGTCCAGAGCGCCCCAGGGAGAAAGAGGGGGGTGCTGGGAGGAGTGGTGCTCAGCCCAGCTCTCCAGGTTTGGTTCTACTTCGTTTATCCCTTTCCAACAGCACGAAGAGCAACTTTGCCCTTCTGGGCAGGCCGTCTACAGGCTTAAATCAGTGCAGCATCCTCCAGTTGATGATGCTGATCGGCAGCAGCTTTGAACCTGCTCTGTATTTCAGCCCTTGCTTCTGATCGCTGATGGAGGAGAAAGTCTAGAGAGTGGGGGAATACTCTGCACATGTGTTTTCTTCCAAAGTTTGGTCATTTGCTCATTTCATGTCCCACTTCCTGGTGAGTCATGGAATCTGGTGAAGATCTACACCCAAACTCTGCCATATCTTGGTTCCTGGTGCAGCTGCCTTTGGTATTGCTACAGCTTTGTGCTGCCTATAGATAGAACAGAAACATGTTTCTGTCTTCCTCACTGCTTTGCCCATCACAGCCCAACCTCCTGTGCCCCAGGGACACTTTCCTGCCCCTGCCCTGGCCAGACCAACCGCGCTGTCATGGATCTGCTCTTCGTGGGGAAGTTATTCACCATGAACTGCTCCATGGGAGAAGGTTCTCCCCAGAGCATCAATGTCTTTCTAAATGCTTTTCCATTAGGATGTGCCAACTGGGAGATTAAAACCTCCTGCTGAGACACGTCTGGGCCCAGCTGGGACTTCTTAAATGTGAGTGGGCGCAGAGTGGGTCCCTGGGAAAAGAGAGACCTGGACTGATGCTAGAGGGAAAGGCTGGGCAGGAGAGCACAGCTCGTGCTCTGCCTTGTGCCTGACAGCCCTCTGCTGGGGAGGGAGATGAGACTGGGGGGGATTTCTGCCTTTATTACAGTGTAGTCCCATGTCCTGTCCACCTCTGAAGTGCAGGGAGCCCCACATACAAGGGGTGGTGCAGTGGGAACGTCTCCCCATCTTCCTTCCTGCTGGGCTGGAGTCTGAGGAGCAGGAGCTGACCTTTGCTTTTCTTTTTTCATTTGTGCTCTCGTTGCTCGCTGAACTCCAGGCTGTAGAGCTGGCTAGCCTGTGGTTTAAAAAAAAAAAAACTCTTCAGAGAGCTCTGGCAGGGTATTAAAAGAGTTCATAGTAACTCAAAATGAGTTGGATGTTCTGAGACAGATGTGAGCGAGGGAAGAGGAACTCGCTTGCTGCGTCTCCTCTCTGCTGCTGCTTGAAAGACACTAATTTGATGGTTTGTTTTGTTTTGTTTTTCCCTCAGAAGCAGACATCTCTCACCCCTCAGTGAGGGTAATGAAAACCCATTTCTCTTATGGTATTCCAGCACCTTTCTTCCTGCTTTCTTCCCCTTCCAGCACACCCTGCTGCTGACCGGGGGGGGGGTTGGATGGACTGGCTCAGCTGCCTCCATCCTGCTGGGGGCTTATCCTGTCCCTGGGTGATGCAGTATCCATGGCCAGGAGAATAATGTTTGTGAGGGGGGGGGGAAGTTCTGGTGCTGACAGTGACCACAGGGTGTGTGGGGGACGAAGGGGAAAATGCAGCAGAACGTGGAGCAGTTCTGCATCTCCAGGCTGCTCCCTGGTGCAGTCAGGTGGAGGATGGAGCACTGGCAGGAGGGTTCCCATCAGCACGGATGCTCTGAGTCCTGCAGAAGCAGCTGTGCAAATCCCACATCCAGGGGGTGCATTGGCTGCTCCCAGTTTCTCCCACTTTGTGCCAGTTTGCTTTTGAGGGCACCTGGTGCCTGTAGGATGGCTTCAGAAGAGCTGCAGGGAGGGAGGTGTGAGGCCCTGATGAAGTTATCCTGCTGCAGCTCCACTTGGGGAAGCAGTGCCACGCGTGCAGCAGCTCGGAGCAGCTGTGTCAGCACAAGGAGAGATGTCAAAGAGGACCAGCAACACATGGCATGACTGAAGGTCCTGAAGAAAAACAGTTGTCAGCAGGCTGTTGGTGGGTGAGATTCAAGAGCACCAGCCACGCTACCAGAGGTTGTTGGTGTGGTGGAAGGGAGTCACGGCAGTGAGACCTTGTGGGGCAGATCTCATTCTGCACCAGCCCTCCCCAACCCCAGCTGCCAAGCAGCCTCGCTGAGCCCAGTCCTGCTGTGGCCCTCCTCCCTCTCACTTGGATTTGCACCCTCAGCAGTGCACGCTGTGCCACAGGGCAGGCTTGCTCAGTTGTCTGAGGTTGGTACGTGGGCACAGCTGCCCCATGTGCTGGCACCTGCAGGCGTTTCACCTCTTGCCCATAACGTGAGATGCTGTGGTGAGGCCAGGCATTCAGGCCTTAACAATCCACACCAGCTGTGTGCAAACCAGGCCTGACATCAGCAAGGCAGCTGGTCAGGCTGCCTCTGCTCCTATCTGCTCAGAGATGTTTCCTAATGGGAGAGCGAATCCTCATTGCCCACATAAGGGAGATGAGAGTGATGGAAGGAGCAGAGCTGCAGCGGTTCACAGCTGTGCAGAAGTGTCCCACAGCAGGGTGCACCAGTGGGAGCCTGAACCTCATCCTGGCAGCACTGTGTGTTACTGAACAAAGCAGGGCTGGAGAGCACCCAGGGTCACCAGCTGGAAATGTGCAAAGATAATCCAAAAAGGCAAGTGTCTGTCTGCTGCTCAGGTGTTAGCAGAAGTTAATGAGAGTCTCGGTGTCTGATCTCTTGCAATCAATTCCACTTCCTATCACTCTGCGAGAGGTGAATATCCAAGCTGCTGTGATGCTGTTAACTCTGGCTAACGTGCCTGCTTTCAGCTTTGGTGCCAAAGGAAATTGCTGGGTAACTGCTGTGTGTCTGCAGATAGAGCATGGGGAGCAGGGGTATTCTCCTGGCCGGCCTGGCTCAATGAGGAGGCTTCTATATGAGATCCATTCACCCAGCAAAACTGCTGCCTGTCTTTCCACAGAATCATTTCTCTCCTCGGTTGGGAGAAAGCATGCAAAGCAACCAATGAAGTCAAATGCAGTGCAGAGCTTGTGGTGAGGGGCCACAGTGAGCTCACTGCTTGTTTATTAAGAGCAAGAGCTTTGCCAATGTTTCTTCCCTAAGAACAGAATTGTTTGCAGAGCACAAACACACTGCAGCTGCCCCACACAGGTGAGGTGGGACACTAATGGAGGCTGTAGGACGGTGGGCAGGGCTTGTTCTGGGGCACTAGGCCTTCAGAAATCCTCCTTAAGAGAGAAAGCAGCAGAACAAGGGAATTCACGTGCAGAGTTTGTGCTTCGACTGTTTTCCTTCCCTAAAACCAGCTCTCTCATTGCTCAGCATCGACAGCTGCTCTGTCGGCCTTGAAATGGGATCTGCGGGGGCTGCGAGAGGAGGGGTGAAAGCAGCGCACCTCACAGCCTCACCCTGTCCCTTCTGCTCGTGCTCGCGCTCGCTGTCCGAGGAGCAGCACCCGGAGCTGCCGAGCCCCGGTACGGCGCTGCTCGGGATGCCGCCGGCTGAGCGGTATGTAAATGTGCCGAGCGGAGACGATGTGCAACACGACGCCAGCTGCTGGCTCCTTCTGAAATGCAAATCCCGACAAGGGGCCGTCGGGCTGACAGCGGCAGCGGGCGGCTCCGAACACGACAGCCGCTCTGTACGGCGCAGCGCCAATTTGCTGCGGGTGACGGCTCTGATAGAGAGAGGGAAAAGCTGCCGGAGTCGGGCCAGGAGCGTCCTGGTGCTTCTCGGGATGCCGGCAGGGCGAGGACGAGTCGCTGGGGAGCGTGTCAGGAAATCAGCCCCTGTTTGAGGCAGAGCACCGCTTTTGGCACAGCCCCCACCTGCTTCAGAGGGATCCTTAAAGATGGGGTGAGAGGGGGCAAAAGGAAACCTGAGTGCGAGCAGGGGGCTCTGAAGGGTGCCTTACATCGCCTCTGCTGTTATCTACCGCCTCTCGGATGGCTTCAGCATCAGTTGCTCTGCCCATGAATGCTGCCTTGTTCTTCGCTGTGAGAAGTAAAATTCCTGGCCCTTAGAGCCAGAGATCCTGAAGATATCAGGACTGCTGACTTCTTTGCTCCCAACTGGAACGAGCCGTTCTGCAGATAGCATCATACAATGAGGGCAGACAGCCTCCGCTGCTCCCAGGGGGTGATGGGCGGAGGTTCCCACAGTCCCTCCGTGTCGGGCACAGCAGAGGTGCTGCGGGCAGGAAGGGAGGGAGTGCTGGGCAGCCCCGAACCGCCCTGTGCTGCTGGCAGAGTGCCTTCATGGACACCCGGCCACAACTGTTTCTCTCCAGCCACCGGGTTTGTGGTTCTACCTTAGATGGAGCGTTTTGTTTCTATGGGACCCAGCAAAGCCTAACAGCCCTCTGTCAGCCTTTGGAATTTATGAGACCTCTCCATGCCTTGGGGGAGCTCAGGACCAAGCTAGCACAAGATCAGGGGCCAGCAGATACAAATTAGCCCTGGCTCCAATGAGCCCTCATCTCTGTGCTCTTTGCACCATCCACAGCTGAGCAGCTCCCAGGATGCTGGTTATGTTTTCGGCCCATACTGGGCTATAAAGTCTGGGAGGTGGCAGAGGTGGGAGGAAAAATCTCTACATGTATGTGCTGTATATACGTGTGTGTCCATAAAACGTTCAGCGGAAGCCAATACTTGATCCAGCACAACCTATAAGTGTTAATCATAATAAATGGGAAAAGGGAAATGATTGCTGTTAATAAGGGAGAGGTGTTGCTGTGCTGGTGGGCTGCGGGTGGCCAGTGGCTCAACCCTGTGCTCCTGCTCCCCATCTCCACTTCACTGCCTGTCCAGGGCCATGTAGGGCTGTGGGGACACCATCCTTGGTCACACCAGCACCGTGTCTGTGCTGTCACCGCATCCCAGTCCCTATATCCATACAAAGTGGTTGAGGAATACTTGGCCAAGCACCACTGAAGAAGGCTTAACCTGTGCAGCAACCACCCGAGTTCCCAAAGGCTCCGCTCTGCTGAACTCCAGCCGTTACCCAATGAATCCTAAAGGCTCCCCAGGGGCAGAGAGGGCTGCCCAGCAGTAATTACCTTGGCTGCGTGCCACCTCCAGCCCACTGCTGGGTGCCAGGGGACTGTGGCTGCCCCTGCAATTATGCAGCTCTGCTGCTCCTCCTGCACCGAGGTGGGAGAGAACGCGGCCGTGGGGAGAAGGATGGGAGGCGGGCACACTGCTGAGTTGAAGGGGCAGGTTTGAGGGGAGAGGCACAGAGAGCCTTTTGCTTTCTCCCATTACAAGCCCCTAAAGCCAGCACTGACAGAATGCTTTGGCTGGGTGCAGGCAGCAGCCTGGGACTGCCCTGCAGCTCCCCGCAGGTTATAGGAGCCCAGGGGGCGAGGAGAAGAAAGGGCCTAGCTGTGATGGAGTGGTGTGTAATTTTATCACACGTTGCAGCATCTTGTCCTGGCAGCTTGTCACCGGCTGGGCTGTTAAATTCCCTTGAAAAATGAGGGATCTGTGGCAAATTACTGATTATAAGATAGGAAAGGTAATCTTGCTACATGTGATGGATCGCTTTGATACTGCAGTGTCAGGTGCCCTAGAAAGCCCCAGCGAGAGCTGCAGAGGAAGTGCTGTGCCATGCCAGCCAGTGGCAGCAGGACAGACAGCCAACAGGGCGCATCAGCAGGATGGACAGACAGCTGTGTGCCTGAGCTGACAGACAGCTGCAGAGAGATGGTGTCACCCATCAGAGGAAAGGGCAAGCAGGAGCCGACGGTTTTAAGGGAGCTCTGGGAATCCTCGTTGCGTTTGTGTTTGGAGCGTGAATTACACAGCAAGCTTACAGGTTGCTGCATCCACACTGCTGGGCTGCCCTTGAGTTGTCTTCATTCTTACTCGGGAATAGCAAGGGGACGAGGACAGGGGAAGGGGTGGGTAGGTTTTGGCTGCTAAGCCACTGCACAGCAGTGCTCAAGCACCAACATCCAGCAGGAGTTCTGTGCCAGCCCAGCCCTTCTCCAGTGCCATATTTTTGGGGAGCAGAGCAGGGGTGGGGGACACTGCCCTGCATCCTCACTGGTCACGGTGCTAACGAGGCAGCCAAATAAAATGGCATCAAAAGGAAGAGCAGATCTCCTGGAAGTGCTGAAACAAGTCAGGAATAAAAGGCACTTGTGGAAATTCAATGTGCCTTTTCTTATATTTGACCACACCAATTCTCAACAAAAGAAAACCCAGGCTCATTACATAGAAACATCAAACCAGCCAAGATAATTATCTCTAATTAGTGCTAATTTAAAAGTGAGGTCTTTTCTGTAGCTGGATTGTTGCATATTTCATTAGTTCGTTAGATGCTGAGCAGACAATGCCGATAAGAGAAACGGTTCAGAGGGATGATGCAAATCCTGTCCTCCCATCAGCAGCACTGGGAGTCCATCCCCACGGCTGTTGGGTGTCACACAGCATCACCCCAGGAATGATCCAGTGGCTCAGTGGTTCATCCTCCGGGGAAGTTCAGTGCACACTGCTGAAATTCACTTCCCAGGAGTGAAAAAGAGGGGAGAGGAGCGAGCAGTCCGTCGGTCAGCGTTGTTCTCCCGCTGCCTCTGCAAACACCGCTCCATGCATTGGAGGTCTCTCTCGGTGTCTGCACAGGGAAGGAGGATGCAGTGTGTGCTTGGGACCCCCACACAGCTGGGACAGCTCGCAGGGGTGGCTCTGGGTGATGCCTGAAACCGACTTTCCAAAGAAGGACTGGGTAAACACAGAGATCTGCAGCTCCAGCACTTCAGGACTGCAGGGAAATAACCGCTTCCACTTGCAAACTGTACGTGAACTGGAATCCTTGCAAGGCAATAAAATATCCCTTCTCCTCACGCTGCAGGTTTTTAATCAGATTAACCTGACTTTATGGGGCTTTCGACTGCAGCCACCGCTGGAGTGAGGTCCAAATTCAATGCGAGTTATTGTCAGGCAAAAGGCAGAGGAACTTTTAATCCTCAGGAAGTTACTGAGCAGGAACGCAGCAATCGAAGAACGTTACCACAGGTGTTTGAGGCTGTAATTAATCTTCGAGAAAGGAGGGAAAGCTTTAAAGGAGCAAACTTTGGGGTTTTGAAGCATTTCAGAAAAGCAAATCGAGCAGAGATGGTGCATGCAAGGGAGAAAGCTGTGAGCAGGGAGAGGGCCGGGCTCTGACCACTGGGGACGGGGAGCCAGCGGGGCTCATCGGCTCGGGGTGGGTGAGTAACCCCACAGTGCCATTGCCAGCACTCAAACACCAGCACTTCCCCTGCCAGCTTCTGATGATGGAACACTACTGATTTTCAGAACTGCCACTGGAGAGGCTGACGTGGCTACATGAGAGCATCCAGGCAGGAAAGGTGAGATTTTGAGTGCTTTACTGAGAGCAGCTCCTGAAAAGAGCCACGTACAGCATCCAGGAGAATCAGCTAGTTAGTGGCTGCCATTGCAGATGGTGGAGGTTTAATGAACAGTAATTTAACTCATTGATTAATTGGAAAGCTTTCTACTCTGGTAATGCTCACCTTACCATGCAGGCATCTCCTGGTTGGTTCTGCCCTGCTCCTCACCTGGCAATGCACAGAGTGGGAGGTTGGGCACCAGGAGCCGAGGCAGAGGCACAGGGGATGCGGCTGGTGCCCAGCACTGCACTCTGTCCATCCCATCCCATAATGCCATCAGGGGCTGCCTCCATCCTTCTGTCCGTGAGCTCCCTTCTGCCACCCCCAGCTCCCTGCCCTGTCCCCTTGTCATGGTGCCTTATCCCTGCCTCCCTGGGGTGCGGAGACCCCAGGCACCCCTTGCTCTGCCCATGCATCAGCTGTCAGTGGGCCCCAGGACCAACATTTAGATTTCGTGCTCAATATTCTCAAAGAAAGTCTGGCATCAAAACCTCAGCGGGGTGCCTGGGAAAGTCTAAGTGAGAGTATCAGAGGGAGCTGTTCTTACGAAGCAGCAGCCGTCAACAAAGGCTGCTGGTGATGGTGATGGTTCTTCATCCTGGAACACAAGTACAAATTATGAGTGTACATGTTATTTTATTAGTAGTATCAACCCTCTTGTTAGCAATCTGTTTCTCTTTGCCACAAACACTGTGCTGTGCTGTCAGCCAGCAGTGCCTCTCTGCTGCTGACCTGTAGTACAGACACAGGGCAGTGGGACCCGTCCCTTGGGGTCTCTGCATGCCCCATGGCAAACCCCATGGCACACAGCTGACCTGGTGCTGGCACAGTTGTCATGGTCCAGCATGAGCTCACCAGCATCTGGGAGAGGGGGATGAAGAAGAAGAGGAATAAAAGGACATGATGGCACTTGGAGCTGGATACCCCCAAGCAGCGGGGCCGGCTGCTCCACTCCTGCTGCTGCCCCGTGTGCCTGGGCTGGGGGGATGCAGAGCCGAGCGAGTGCTTTTTGTCAGCCTGAATACTTCCAGTCTTTGATTGGCAGGAGAAAGCATTTTCCCTCACATCTCAGCACCTCCAGGCTTCATCGTGAGGACAGCCAGAATCGTTTTGATGTGATATCAACAAGACCTACATGAATAAGGCATCACGGCGTTCCGCTAGGATCCAGGAGCTGTTCTGAAGCCGACACTCGGCTCGCAGCAGCCCAGCCTCAGAGCAGAGAGCAGGAGGAGCAGCCGCCCCTGTGCCATCACCCATCTGTGCCCTCGGGCACTCTCAGACTACACTTCTACCTGGGGGGGCAGAGAGAGGCAGGAGAGAGGCAAAACAGTTGTGCTCCATTACCACGGCGGCTTTTTTCAGCGAGCTCCTTTTATTTATCGGTTTTATTGAAGTGCCACCTCCCAGAGCCGTAGGGTCATGAGCTCCACAGAGATCCATTTCTCACTGGTGGAGCTGAGGACGCGGCAGGAAGGAGCAGAGCCCCGCGATGCCCCCCGCGATGCCCTCTGCGGAGCCCTGGGACAGAGCTGGGTTTGTGAGCTGCCAGCACAGCCACCCCACGTGGGCTGCAGGGCTGTCCCACCGCCCTCAGACCCCCCCAGCGGCTGCTCTCCCTAACAGATTTATTGTTGCTGGTGAGGAAAATGAAACCATGTGGAGCTGTGCGCAGAGCCCAAGAAAGAAGCTGGCCACTTGGAGGCAGATGGGAATTTCCTGAAAGGTGAATATGGCAGAGCATTAAAAGACAAATAAATAAAAAGCCTTGCTTTATTCCTCTGTCTCAGCCGTGCTTCAACTTGCCTCAAACCCCAGATAATATAGGAGCCTAAGAGCTGCCATAAAGGGCAGACCAGAGCTCTATTTAGCCTAAGCTCCCATCCCTTCCAACGTCAGCTACCAGATGCTGCAGGAAAGGCCTGAGGCATCCCATTAAGAGCTCTGATGGGGCAACCCACACAGATGAGATATTGCCACCAAGCTCCAGAGAGCCGGAGGATGCTTTAGAAGCGGAGGCAGGGAGGTTTATCTCCCCCGTATTTTTCTCCTGTCCTACCTGGCAGCAATATGAACACTCCTGGTGAATCCATAACACCGTACTCATGAGCACCATTATAGGTCCTGTCTCTGAAGCATTCTCACTGGGAAGTCTCAGGGAAGCAAGTGCTCTCTTGGCTCACCCCTCAGCAGGAGGGAGCAGCAGGACCCTGCAACCCTCTCACCTCATCATCCTGCCCCCATCACCCTGTCACCATATCAGCCCATCACCCCCATGCCTGGTTGGTGTGGAGCAGAGCTCCCCGCTGCCTGAGCCCGGAGCTGGGGCACGGCTGCTGATTTCTCCACAGTTGCTGCATTTTTCCTGCACATATTTCTCTTCACGATCATCTCTGCTCTCACTGCCTCTTCCTTGCCTGCCACATTGAGCCCAGATGTCTCCTTTAAAGGGGAACGGCAAAGTTTTGTTTAAAATAACACTATTTAAAAAAAAAAAAAGAAGTCCAAGATCCCCAGCAATTAATCAACTCTACGTGCAGACTCTAAACTTGCAAACACAGCCGAAAGCAAACGGCTTGGGGCTCGGCTTCCTGCATACCCACCTGCCCACTCCCAGCATCGTGGTTCTGTGTCTGCACGGCCGGCAGCTGCGTTACCTCTGGAGGCGCAGGGTCCCATGTTGGCGTGCAGGCAGTGCTCCATGCAGTGACACAGATGGCAGCGGTCCTGCATTCCTTGGGCACAGAGCATGGGGTGTGTAACTGAGAACGTGGGCAGAGCCAAACATCAGGAGCGGCCCAAACAAGAGCCCTGTCTGCAAACTGCTGTTGTGCTTGGCTGCAGGATGGTCTTTGGGTCCTAACAGTGAGAATCAGATCCCCTATGCATCCTTAAGCCCCAGTGGTGACCAACAAGCTGCTGGTGGGGACATTGTCAGCACAGCTCAGCTCACAGCTCTGCTCTTGCTGTCCCACTACTCCAAACTCCTACATGCAGCACCGCTCCTGCTCCTCGTGTGTCCCCACTGAACTCACACCCCTTGCCCATGTTGGAGAGTGGCACCCTGGGCCATTGGGAAGGAGGATCTTCCCTCCTCCTCCTCCTCGTCCTTCTCCTCTTCTTCCTCCTATCCCAGCCCAGGCTCCCCCAGTGCTGCATCTCTGAATGAGTCTCATCACCCCTGACCCGCTCCCCACCCCCCGCCCTGAGATTTAATTTATCAGGAGCATTATTAAAACAGTCATTTCTCAGCTGTCTAACGTTTCAAACCCCTGCTCTCATTCATCTGATAAATATTTACAGAGCTTGACATTGTCTTCAGCTCATTCGCTTTTGCGCCAAACAATCCCAAACACTCACTTCCCCTCTCCCACCGCCCCGCGGGGCTGCAGCAGTGGGGCCGGGGCCAGAGCCCCCAGCAGAGCCCCCCACCCACACCCACTGCCCTCGTGCACCCAGCAGTGCTGCCGGTGTTGGGAGGTGGGTGTGAGCTGCCCAGAGAGCGGAGTGTTGATCTCCTGTTTCTGTTACAGCTCATCACGGTGTGTTTGTCCAGTTGTTTTTTTCATTTTCCACTCCCAGTGTCTCGGGCTGGGGACGAGGTTTGTGTCTAATGCAGCAATGGAGCTGCATGGAATGTGAAGCACCAGAGTGCAGCTTCAAACAGTGCCATTCCTCTGCTCTGGCTGCTCCTTCTCCCCTTGCTCCGGCACCCCTGGCTCCTGCTGTGGCTGCTTTCACCCCATCCCCACACAAGCTTCCCTGCAGAGCCTCGGCAGAAAGCGCTGACCGCTCTGACCCCGTCAAACCACGTCAGTGTCACCAGCTTCACACCACCCATCCGTGCCCTGGAGCCCAGCACCCCCCCCTTGCCTCAGCCCAGTGCCCTAATGCGGGGAGATGGGCCGGGGCAGCTCAGCACCACTGCTCATCCCTGCGCTCCCTCACAGCCACTCCCCGCAGAGCACAGGGCACCACGAACATCCCACAGCTGCCTTTGGAAAGCATCCGTCTGTGTGAATATGGACCCAGAGGGAAAGGTGCTGCCTCTCCGCAAGGCACCTCCTGCGCTGGGGCCACCAGGAGCCACAGGCTGTTCTCACTGGGACACCCAGCAGGTGAGGCACTGTGCCCCCACCCCCCTGCAGTCTGTCACCCCCGCGGGGCCAGAGGAGCCAGGACGATCCGGCTGCAGCATCGCTGCTCCACGTCTATTTGTGTCTAAATACAGCATTTCATCACAAGTGAGAACTCTTGCGGAGACGCATTGATTTCAATGCCTTTTTCCGCAGGTTGGGTCAAGGACTCTGCGGTCACTTCAGAGTGGATGGAGGGAGGCAGATGCTCACAAATCAAAACCCCAATTGTTCTGATTTGGAAATGGATGTTTCAACACCATTCCATTTTGCAAGGCCTTACAGGAGGTCAGATTTTGTTTCCAGAAGAAAAACAATCAATTTCAAGCTCTTGAAATTGTTGAGCAGCAGAATTGCCATCTCCCGCCAGTTTGATCATAAGGCAATAATTTCTTTCCACGTATTTTGGGGGTTAGAAAGATGAAGTCCCTTCTGCTGCTGCCGCTGCTCCTCAGGACACCTCTATGAGGCTGCAGAAGCAAGCAGCTGCATGGGGAGCCCCGGGTCCCAACAAGGCCAGCAACCTCGAGGACTTCTTTGGGCCACACCACAGATTTCTCCATCAGCCTCAAGAGAAAGGTCTGATGAGATCAGTCCTGCTGCCTTCCAAAGCTCCTGCCAAGGCTATCAGCTGGTCTCATTGTTTAGAGAGGATTTTTTTCTTTTTTTTTTCTTTTTTTTGCTTTCTTGGTTGTTTATTTTTATTTTTATTGCTTTTCTTTTGCAAACAATCTTGCAGAAATTCCCCTCCTTTCATTCCGGTGACCGTGCAGTCGTGTTGCTGTGGGATTAACAATAAATCACTCCCAGCACTGACAAATGGATGTGCCAACCCAGAGCTGCCCCTGGCTGGGCTCTGCCCACCTGCTGCAGAACGCAGTGAATGCAGCCATCCACTCACTCACATACTGAACAAACACAGCTCTCTTCGGGTGCGCGGACCATAGATTCCACCACTGCTTCATCCACGGTGTCCACCACCAGCTCATCCATAGCATCCACCACCAACTCATCCCTGGCATCCACCATCGCTCCCCCTCTGGCAGCCACCATCCGTAGCATCCACCAGCAGCTCACCCAGGTGTCCCTGATGCTCATCTCCCATCTATCTGTGCTCACCCAGCCCCACCAGTCTGCAGGAAGCTCTGCGTTGGATCAGCTGTTGTGCTGATGTGTCCCACACGCTGGTGGAGCTCTGAGGCAATAACACCAAGTGGTCTCTCATGCACTGGAACAATCCTGCACACATGAGATCCATCTCAGACACAGATGATGAAATAAACTCTGCTGAGAACGTGGCTCATCTCAGTACTTAAAGCCCAGCACAACCCAAGGCCCTGGGGGTGCATGGGACCCTGCCTGCTCCTCTCAGGGCTGAGCTCAGGCTGTGCTCCTCGGATGGCATTCTCCATGCTGCAGAACAGGAAACAGGGCTGGATTTTTTGTCCAAGTGTTCATGCGTGGTGAATTGTTAGCAGCAAACCTTGCATTCCCCGCCTCCCCTCACAGTAACTACAGTAAATAAATGCCACATGTGGGCAGCTCCCCACAGCCCAGGCACTGTATGCATATTCCTTATAGATTATCCAGTGTTCCGCAGACACTGAATATTGGGAATGTTGAGGAAGCTGGTGGCGTTTCACCCAGCTTCTGGAACTCGCTCTGTCGTTTAGAAAGCAAGAACTTCTCATGGGAAAAGTGCTCATTTGAGGGTCAAATGGAGCAGCAAAGGCTGTGTGGTGCCCATGAGCCCCCTGTACTCTCCAGATGTGGGACTCTCTGTGCCCCCCACACACTGTCTCTCAGGCTGCTCTGCCTTTCATCCCACGGACAAATTTCTGGGCAGAATTAAGGACCTTGTGCTCCTCCCCACACAACATACATGGCCCCAGCCCCCACTGCTGCCCTGCTGCATGCACTGCTGTGTTCCTGCCTTGTCACGGCTGGCTGCGTCCATGTCCTGCACTGCCTGCACCCAGGCACTCAGCTGTGATGTGACACTGTGCTGGGAGAATGTCTGCTCGGATGGGGCTGCGACAGAAGCAGTGAGCACAGATATCAGCGTGTCAGCCAGCCTCCGACCTGCCTTGCGAGGGCAGTGTGCTGGCGTTGCACCCCTCGTTTGCCCACATGGCCCCGTGCTTTGCTTTGCTTCCCCATCTCCCACACCTGCAGAGCTCATTGTACCATCGCCCCAGCAGATGAGAGAGCAGCACCAGGAGCTGCAGGGTTGGTTCCTTATCTTCATGCAGAAGCCACAGCCCAGGAGGTTTCTCTGCCCAACGCAGAGCTGATCCCTGTGGCTCAGCTAAGCCCAGCCATGCCAAGGGCCGTGGGCAGAGAAGCATCACCGCTGCCATGTCCCTCCCGCCCCTCCATCACACATGGCCCGACAGTCGCTCCCATCTCTCTCCCTCTGTAATTAACTTCCAGCAGTGCACATAACCCACTCACTCACGCTTACATCCCTCTCACTCTCAGCTCAGGCTTGCTTAGCCCCGTGATTGACGTGGGACAAGACAACTGTGGAAACAAAGCCATCAATTGACACGTACAGTTTTTAACTGCAGGATGGTATTTGCAGCACTAAAGTGATGTCTCGTTACTTTGCTGTAGTGATATTGTTAAATGCCAATTCAAACCTTGATCACAAGAGTGGAGCACAGGATTCCAGCCCGAGGAGCAATATTGTGAAGGAAAGAGAAATCTAAAGCCTGCACTGTAGTCCTTCACTGCAGTGCCATAGAGAGAAGTGAAAAAGGCCTTGTTATCTTCTCCCCTATCCTCCGTGGGCCAACACAGGCCTCTGTGTTAACCCCCAGGGCTCCTCTCAGTCTAAATTTAATGGCTCAGGTTTTCCATCACTCCCTTAGGATGCTGTATTGAAGCCTATGGAGTTGCTCAGCTCTGTGAAACTTCCCTGGGAGTCAGCCTAAATACTTAATTCCTTCCCCCTTTGTCCTAATTAGAGCTAGCAAAATAATGAGAAGATTATTTACAAATTATCCAGAGCTGAGATTTGCACACAAAATCCGTGGGTTGATTTCGCAAGCTGTGGGATGCACGTGTGTGTGCTGCATGCAGTGGACATGGCACGCACCTGCATGACTCAGAGACCATGCAAGGTTGGTTTGGAGCTGGGTGCCCCGGCTGCTGAGTGCATCACCTCCCACCATCCCCTCCCACAGGAACCCAAGGGATGGCCATTGCCGGGGATAGGTGTGCATGGAGCAGAGCCCTCCCCTGTGCCCACTGTTCCATGCCACAGGATGACCATTGCTGCACGTAGGGGTGTGCAGCCCTTCTTCCCCACCCCCTTGTCTCTCCCAGCCCCCATTCCCATTCTGCAGGACCAGACAGCAGCGTGCCCCATGGTCTGTGGGTCACAGCACAGCCCCTGCCAGCAGAATGCTGCCCACAAGGCAGAGCTGCAGCACCACAGGGTGTCCATGGGAGCTCATCCTCACCATGGGAAAGTGACTTCTGAGGAGCACCGGGCAGGATATGAAGGCATTGCAGCCCCAGTCTACATAGCAGCACCATGTGCTGCCCTGGAGTGGTGAGTCTGTAGAGACTTCAGTTATAAGCCCCTCTTTCAAAGGCTTTTATTGCACACTTAGTCATAAAACTTTGCCTGGGGCTGACTTGGCAAACAGGTCTCGGCCCGGAAGCCAAACCCTTTTCAATTTTTAATAACATTTCATGAAAATCCATTTGGCCCTTTGTAATTTGGACAGGTGGGAAAACAATAGAGCTCAGTGCTCAGCCCGGGCTGAGGCGTGGGGCTCTGCCTGCCTGGGGCCCCTGTGCTGCCCAGTGATGCAGTGAAGCTGCACTGCTGACCTGTCCTTGCTGGCTGCAGGGATAGGGACTGCATGACCTGGTCCCTAGCATTTCCTTGCACTGAGTCCTATGTGCCCCTGACCAGACACCCATGTTTTCCAACCAAACCACAAGACAGGAGGTCTGCATTTGCTGTCAAGCTGATGTCACCATCACAAGAACACGAGGTGCTGCCTGCATGGCTGGGGCTCTGCTCCAGCTCACAAGGATGGCAAGGAGGTGAAAGGCAGAGAGGTGAAGCCTACGCAACCCCCACAGCTGCTCTCATCTCCTGCCTACTGCACCTTCCCCTGCTGAGGCAGAACTTCCCATCTGCAATGAGATCAGGGCTGGAGAGGTGTCACCGGCCTGGGTGGCTCTACTGGCACAGTGACAGCCAAGCTGCTGGCAGGAGCAGCCCCGCAATGAACTTATTGCCCGTGGTGTCTGGTGTTCTCCCACCTGAAAGATCCTCCTATCTCCTTTTCTGACACCTCTGTCTCTCTGCCCCAGGACCCAGGATGCCTTCCCTGTGCCACACCAGAGGTGGCAACCACTGACTCCATGTCCCATCCCCACGCCTCCCACCTGCACACCGGGCCAGGGATGGCCACAGCCTCCTCCCAGCACCAGCCGGTCACTGGGGCTTAAGCTGTCCCAGGGAAGCAATGGAGGAGAGACCTGCAGCTGCCAGGAGGCGGACATAAAGTTCAAAGACGTGTTAGATGGGTCTCTTGGCATCAGCCTCTATTTTTACAGCTTGAACGTTAATGCTACCAAAGTTTAAACAATTGTGAGGGACCAGAAGCTTTGAACATGGCAGGCTTAGTGCAGGCAGTGTGCTGCAGCCCTGCTGGGGGGATTTCCCCAAAGCCCCAGCACAGCCATGCACGGCAGGCAGCTGCAGGCAGGCAGTGTCTTTCTGCAGCTCAGTGACAGCAGGGGCAGGGGGGTGGCACAGCGTGGGGATGATGTGAGTGGATATGGGGCAGGGGCAGGCCGTGGTGTGTGCCCTGAGAAAGCTGCAGCAGACGTGCAAGCAGGGCTGTGCTGGAGCATGGGGTGCAGCACATCATCACCACCTGCGTTTGGTACCAGTTGCCACCAGTGCCAGCCTGCTCTGCCCACAAGGAGCTGGTGAAGCAGTGTCACCTGAGCGCTGCTCCTCAGGGCGCCTTTGGAGCAGTTTAATACCAGATCTGTGTTTGAAAGGTTGGAGTTATGAGACTGTCAGCATTTCCATTACGAGCCCTGATTAATTTGGGGGATATGGGTAGGGTTAGGAGTTGTCATTCCAGATGTGAATTTTTGTTTTAATTCCTTTAAAAAAAAAAAAAAAAAGAAAGAAATAAAGAAAAAAGAAAGAAAGAAGATTTAAATCCTTTTACTTTGTGTTTTCCCTTTCAAAACAAAGAAAATATGTGCCGTCTGGTCTGTTTTGTTTTTGCTGCAGAGCTCCAAATGCTGTTTGCCAGGTTTGTGGCCAAAACTGCTTTTGCTCGAGCTGGGTCCACGCTCCATCCTTTTTTACAGACTCACCCCAACCTCAGCCCTGTGCTGCCTGCAGATGCCCTGGGTGTGGAGGAGCTCTTGGCCCCCAGTGCCATTGCAACACAGCTCTGCAGGGGGGCACAGGGTTCCCTTCCTGTGTGACAGCAGTGCCAGCTGTGTTGCCCCAGAGCCATGGGAGCCCCTCCTGTACACTCACACTCTGAGCTCCCTGCATTAATTCTGTCCTATATAGGAACACTTTCCGTTCCCATTTACAGCCTACATCCTCCTGAATGCTCCCCCGACACCCCTCCCTTGTTTTTACATCACGAGAAAAGATAGGGAGCAGTACACCTAATCTAAACATTTATGTTCCCTAGGCCCCCCCGATGCAGTCTATCTGTGTCACATCCCTCCCAGTGAGCGCACCATGGAGGTCTGCAGGCAGCCGCCGAGGGCTGCGCCCTGTGGGGAGGAGGTGGGTTGGGCAGCTGAGCTCTGAGCGCCCTGCTGCAGGGTTGGCATTCAGGTTGGATGTTAGGAAGCATTTCTGCTCCGACAGAGCGGTGATGCACAGCACGGCTGCACAGGGAGGGGGGGGGGTCACCGTCCCCAGAGACGTTCCAGAACCGCAGGGATGTGGCACTGAGGGATGCAGTGATGAGTATGGAGGGGTGGGCTGGGCTTGGGGATCTGAGGGGGTTTTTCCAGCCTTAATGATGCCATGATTAGGAGCACTGGCTCAACGTTTGGTGTCTTCCCATAGTGGAGCTGGTGGTGGCCACTGTGACTGTGTGCGAAGATGCTGCTGTGGGAAATGCATGAGGAGGAGGTGAGGAACCCCAGAGAGGGCAGCTCAAGGAGATAAACATTTTGCCAAAAAGCAAAGGAAATTCTCCAGCTGGTTCCAGTGGTGTGCAGCAAAGCACTGGAGGCCTCATTTACTCATGAAAACGTGTTCGTTAGGGGATTTACTGGGAACACCACCATGCACGCCCCACCACCACAGCCTGGGGAGCACCCAGCAGTGCCCGGCTGCAGGATCCCACACATCCACTCAGCCCCACATTGGAAGGAGCTGATCTACGTGGCTCCAGCACCCGCAGCCCTATGGCCATCCCCAGCCACGTGCTGGAGCCCAGAACAGAGAAAGGACCCAGCTGCTGGTCCCCGCTGTGGGTTGGAGGGGTAACTGGGAGGTGATGAACTCAAGATACAAGGAACGGGCGCAGAGCTCTGCGGAGATAAAAACAAAAGCACTGGGATTTGCTGCAGCTGCTCGGTGAGATTTGGAGGGGGCTGCGCAATGGTGAATTTCCTTTTATTGCCATCTTTTCACTTCAAAATCTGCCTGGCAGCTTTTCAACTCTTTGCAGACGGTTGTTGTTGCTTCTGCTGCTGCTGCTGATGCCAGGAAGGGTTGCAAATAATTTTCCCATTGAGGCTGACTGGGTATCCAAGTTGGGATCGGCACTTCTCAGCAAGAAACAGGAAGGGGCTGAAGGCCCTGGAAATGCACTTCCTTCCACTTTTTTCCCAGTTTGAGGCAATGCAGGGAATGCTGAGCAAGGGCAGACCTGCAATGATGCTGTGGTTCCTCAAGTCCTCAAAAAGGACACGAAAAGGGCAGGGAGCACTGCAGCAATTCTGCCAGGCTCTGATCTCCCCTACCTGCAGTGCTGTGGGGACGCTCTGCAGTGCCCAGAACTGTTCTGTCCATCACAACCTGTTCAATGAACAGTTCAGTTGTACTTTACTACACTGGAATCATTTGGGTTGCAACCTGCATTCCTAAAAACCTGCACAATGGCACCAAGACATCAGCTGCGGGGCCGTGTCCCTCCTGCGGGATCTGGTGCTCATGGGGATCTGTGGGCATGTTCCCTGTGTGCCCCCACTCCCTTGCACCCAAGGGTGCCCCAGCCATACATTTGGCACAGCAGCCAGACCTGCTTCCTCACGCCCTTGTTGGGAGCAATAAGTGAGTGGCCGGCACAAGGAGTGCAGGGAAAACACAGCTGAAACTCAAAGCGTGATTAAGGGAAAGGGAACCACTTCCAAGCAGGAGGTGGGATCTGGCAATTCCCCCCACCCCAGAGGCTGTGGCTTTGTCACTGTTTGCTGGAGGTCCATGAGTGGCCAGCCTCGGGCAGTGGACAGCACTGGGGCACAGGTGGGGATCAGGGGGACCCTGCACTCCTGTTGCCTTCCAGGCCCCACAGCCCATGCACAGCACTGCTTCCAGCCCATCCTGATGTCCTTTCTCATTTGCAAAAGGGTGGCGTTCATCGATTTTTAATAATAATTCCCTTGTTCTCCTTTATCATAGTTCCCTTGGTCTCCTTTATGTAATAATTCCCTTCATTTCCATTATGTTACAGCTCCCTCAGTCTCCTTTATATTATAATTCTCTCACTGTCCATCACACAGCCCAGGAGCAGCCCTGGGAATGGCCTTTGCCACCCAGCACACTGCCACCAGGGTCCCCAACCAGGCGCTGGGGAGTCCAGACCCAAAGCAGTGCATGAGGGCATGAGCATCAACTTGTGATATTTCTCAGTGCCCGGGTTCTGGAGCAGCGAAGGGGCACCCGGTGCGATGCAGTGCAGCACGATGGGCTGACGGGGGAGCAGCGGGCGGGGATGGGGCCGTGTGCGAGCTCTGTCCGTCGGGATCTGGGGCAGCTCTGGGCGCTGAGGCTGCTGACCTGGCCCTGCAGGGGGAAGCGGCTGGCACAGCAAGCTGACAGCCCCCGACACGCAGTGAGATTTCCAGCTCTCCCCACACATTTTTTTTTTCCCACAGCTTTTGTGCGTTTTCCCACCTCCCTCTCCTTTTTTTCTGCTGTGTTTCCCGGCTCCTGCTGGCGAGGCACAGAGTATGAGGAACAGATGGAGGTGGGAAAGGGGAAAGGGGAGGGGATTGCTGTGTGCCGATGAAATTAGTCATGGAAATGCAGACAGCATGTGCATTTGCACGTCAGGATGAAATAAGTGTGTGATTTTATGTTTCCCAAATGAGATTGGGAAGTGGACAAATAATTGTTTCAGGGTTTGCGCTCCATTGATTTATTCTTTTCTTCATCCCTCTCAGATTCTCCCCTGGCACAGGCAGGTGGGATGAGCTGTGGGCACCGGCACTGGGCTGCAGAGGGGGACAGCCTGACACCCAGCACGCGGGGTGTGATGCAGCCGTGTGTCCTGGGGACACCCTAAATGGAGGCAGCAGTGCGGGAGGAGGAGGGCACCCAGTGGGTGAGAATTGGTCATCATTCACCGTGATGGATGGGAGGAAAAGAAAGTGGAAAGGCGGACAAGGGAGAGAGCAGGGAGCTGATTTCCAGATAAAGTTTTCAGGGCACTTAAATAAACAGCTCGACTCGTGGGGAGGCGGGGGAAGCGCTGCGCGGGCTCTGGGCAGCACTGGGAGAGTTTCAGCAGGACACTTCAAATAAACAGCATTTAATAAATGTGTGCCAGACGTGGGGGCTCGCTCTGACTGCTCCCTGCAGCTCCCCACAGCCACAGCTGGGCCTGGGATGGTGTGCAGTGCTGTGTGACAGCAGGCAGCAGTGCAGCAGCGGTGCAGACCAGGCAGCCCCGTCCCACCGCAGCGCATCCCTGCTGCCTCCTCTCCTTCCTCTGGAGAACAAAAGAGCAAAAGGGGAGATCAGAAAACGCCCGAGCCATTAAAAACAAAGATGGAGGGCCATCGATGAATTAATACAGCATTAAATGCTAATAATGAGCGGACTCTAAACATTTATGGGAGCAGATTAAAGCCAGGTTCTGCTCCATTAAATTGCTCACATGGCCTCTGCTTTACACCCACCCCAAGTGAGGTGGAAGGAATGTGGAAGAGGCGTTTGTTCAGAGGGTGCCGTTCCCTCACCACGGGTAGAGCAGTGCTCCCACAGCGCTGCTTCATGGGTGCTGCTCTGTGCGTTCTGCTCTGCAGGTGCTGCAGAATGGGAAACCCTTCCAGACACAGGAAATCGATCCCCACTGACACGATGCCTTCCCAGCTACTCTGTTTATAGGTGGCTGAGCAGCGTTTTGCCAGCAGCCCGGGAGCACGGAGCCTTGCCTGCTGCAGACGCACGCACTGCCAGCTCTGTGGGCACCAGCACACACAGCAGTGCCCACGGCTGTGTGACCACCAGCCAGCTGCACCTCTCAGTCCCTGGCTAACAAACGCATCCCCACCCGGCGCAGCCCCATTGCACACACTGGGACGTGCCAATCTCAGGGCTTCCGGTGCTAATAAAGCTACAATTAATCACCCCACAGAGCCCCAGCATGCCTTTTATTTATTTATGTTATTTAGGGAGTATTTGAAGCCGGGCGGTCAGACTGCGTCCCATCGTGTCCAGAGCAGTCAGAGCATTTCCTGAACGCCTGCATTGCTTTCCCAGCCGTGCCCTCCTCTTGCTACTGGGTGGCTCGGTCAGTCAGCCGGGCAGCAGGAGTCATAGGAAACACACGGGGGATACATTGTAAAAGGTTGCACTGCAAGAGCAGCATGTTGTGCTTCTGCAACAATGTTCACAAACGGCTCGTTTCCACCCCAATGAAGCCCACAGCGGGGACAGAGAGCTGAAGGTGGAAGAGAAGGCAAAATGCTGGTGGGACTGCGAGCACCGGATTCCTCTCCTGTCCTTGCAGTATCACCACCATCGTGGCTTTGTCCTTTACACCAATGCTGTTTGTGCAAATCATCGATTCCTCCACAAGCACTTTTTTCTTTCCTAAGCAGACCTCTAGCTTCTGTTATGCCAAACCGCTTCTGCAAATATGGTTTTCAAGCCATTCCCTTCATTTACCAAAAGACAACCTGAAATGTACACAGCAAAATAATAATAATAATAATAATAACAGTTTCCCATATATTACTTTCTGAACAGAGAAGTGAACTCCTTTGTGAATGGAGGCGTCCTCAGGCCCCTGCCTGGGTGCTGCCAGCCCTACTCCTGGTGGCTCACACCTGAGCTGCTCACCTTGCTCTCAGCTCTGCCCTGCTCCCCTCGCTCACTGGGAGCACAGCCTGTGCTCAGTGTGGGGAGGAATGCAAGGAACGTGTCAGGAATCCTGCACTGCCCTGAGCACACAGGGACGGCTCTCATCAGCATGTGCTGCCAGCCCCAAGGCAGGGAGCAGAGTGGCAAGGCTGTGCCAGTGCTGTGTCCCACCTGCTGGTGCACTGGCTGCATGCACAGGGGCACCACATCTTCTCCTCTGGTGGGAGCAGCACTGGGCTGGTGGGCATTGCCATGGTGCCGTGTGTCCTGGGCATCACTGCTGCATGGCCCCACCTGCTGCAATTCCTGCTATTGCATCTCCCTGCCCACTGTATTTCCCTGCCCACTGTATTTCCCGGCCTACTGCATTTCCCAGCCCGTTCCTCCAGCCTGGTTTAAACTTCCCCCTGCCTACAACCCAAGCTTTTCCCCACTGCTGTAGGACATCACCGTGCCGCCCGATGGGAGCCGGTTGGCCGCATGCTGTCTCAGCAGAGCCCCATCTCCCCTGCCCTGTGGAACAATGCAGCTCTGTGCTTGCAGCCCGCAGCCCCGTGTTGTTCTTGGCCGCCCTGCTTGGCTCTCTGTGCTGCGGGTTGGGGCGCGGGGTCCTCGGTGGCGAAGCCTTTTGCAATCGAAAGCTTCCTGCTGAGGACCATTCAAGGGCAGCCCTTGTAGCAGATCTAATTATACAAACAATTTTGTTCTGCTTCTCCAAATAAACACAGCGAGGTCTGCGGGACACGGCACGATGGGAAATTAGAAATGAGAACGCTCGCTAATGGGCTCCTTAGCTGCAGGGGTAAACAGATTATTTGAAAAGGCCCCGGCCGCCCCTCCGACATCTCCACCGCTCCTCTCCCCTCTCTGCTCCCCACCTCCCTTCTCACCCCCCCATCGCACCAAATATTAACAAAGCTTGTGATTTAATCAAATCTCTGAACTGTGAAGGGAGACTTCTGTAGATTTGATTTCAAGGTTTTTCCCAGTCAAGATCTGCGTTGAGAAAATTAGATTAAAATCCTGCATGTAGGAGGAAAGGGTCGGGGGGAACGGGCACAGAAGGGAATGGGAAGAGTCTCCCAGATTCCATCCATCGGAGGGATGGGCTGCGGGTGCCCAGCTGGGGAGCTGAAGGGGAATTCCGTGTTCATCTCCTGCAGACAAACGGCCCGTGTGGTGTTGGGAATGGGTGATGTCTGTGCTGAAGACAGGTTGATGAGGAGGAGATACAGGTAACAGAACCCTGAGGTAACCGAGCTCTGCATCACATCGGTGCAACCCACACCCAGTCCCACTCCTGCTCACGATGCACAGCTCTCCTGCCCATCAACGCCCAGCACGAGAGGAAATCTAATGCAGGTTTGAGTGCCTCAGCGGCAGCTTGGCTGGAACACACTGCTGGCCAGGGCTTTGTTTTCATCACTGCCCCCATGTGATTTGCAATTGTATCAAAACCGAAGCAGTAATTACAGCAGCAGCCTCACCACCCATCCCAGCCCACGTGAGCAGCGCGATGCTCCCAGCCTGCTTGTGGGTAGGCTGCAGTGGGACGGGGAGCAGTGGGCAGGGATGGGAGCGGCTGATCTGGGCTCTCATCCCTGCTGGGACAGTGACAGGGACAGGGATGGGAATGGGAATAGTGATAGGGACGGGGCCAGAGACAGAAATGTGTCAGCTTGCTCATCTCAGCCGTGTGGAGCTGCTCAAGGCTAAGGACAGACACGATAAGCACACAATAAGCTCGGTTACCTGTGGTGGAGCACTCGTGCCCAGGTGTGAAGATCCACAGTGTGTAACACACGTTGGGAATTACCTAGCAGCTGGGAAGTCATTCTGGTTGACTTGAGGTTTTTTTTCTCAGCCAACCATACCGGGCCTCTTCTTTCTGAATTCATTTTCTTCATACTGAGATCTTTAAATTAGTTTTTCCTTTTCCCAGATTAAGAACCCCCCTTTGATATTTCAACAATGCGATGTGTCGATTTTTCTGTCCAAAATCCTTTGCTTTTAAAGCATCCTTCAATCCTACTTTTTAAAAACTAATGCTCCAGAACAAAACAAATATTTCGCTGCAAGTCAGATGTAACATTTCACTAAACCCAGATCAATTCCTTTTTGCTTTCTGATTCCCTAAGCTTGGGTCTCTTCCAGCTGCAGCTCTCACTGAGCTCTCTGCAGTTTGGGGAAGCCTTGGGGTGCAAGAAATGTTTGGCTCTGCACTGGAAGCCAAACTTCAGATGCTTGGGCTGTGGGACAAGGTGGGCAATGGGGTGATGGAACAGGTGTGGGTCAGAGGGGACCTGGGGCTCACACTCACTCCATAGGCAGTCTGTGTTTAAAGTTTTAAGTGTCGTGTCACATTAATTCATTTCCTGCCTTGCTTCTGTGCCTTTATTGCAGCTAATGCATCTTCTCTCATCAATTTTGCAGAGTCCTGGATTGCACCCAGCATCGTGTCCCACCTTGTCCCCGCTGCCCTGGGCAATGCCTCCAAACCCAGCTGGCATCCTCTCTGGTTATAGAGATATATGAGCTTTCTCCTTCAATCCCCGCATCACTAAACACACCACTCCCAGCTCCCCATGCTCCTTGCTGCAGCCTCTCTCCAAGCCTTCCCCCTCTCCATGAAGGAAGTCCCTCTGTTTCCCAGGGCAGTGATACCACTGAGCTGAAGGTGGAGCTCAGAGCCTGCTGGGCGGCAGCCCTTGGTGCCACTTGGTGCCAGTCCCCAATGCCACCAACCCACCTTGTCCTGCTGGGCACACCAGGACAGCTCAGTGCCCCCTCTGGCATCTTCTGGTGCCACAGCACTGTCCCCAATGGGACTGCAGCCCTTCTGCACACACCTGTCAGCAAAACCCAGATGGGAAAGGAAAAAAAAAAGAGAGAGAGAGAGAGAGAGAAAGGACTGACAGAGCAGCTCTTAAAGGAAATCCAATCCAGAGAGCAGGGCGAGCAGGCGGCCGGCCCGGCTGCGTCTGGGGCTATTGAATGGCAGAGCTAAGTGGTTTCCTCTCCACCTCACAGGGGAGCAGCTTTTATGTTCCGCTGAAAAGGTATCCTGCTTGAACAAGCGGAGACATAATGGGGAGAGCATCCATTAAACAGAAGGAAATGAGGGCATGTTAAACATGAAATATTCATGGGGGCTCTCCGGCTTGTTAATGCATTTTTGTTTGCAAAATACCTCTCACTTGAGGCTGGTGGGGGGGGGGGGGGGTTGGTCCTGGCTGCAGTGTGGGGACAGGAGGAGGGACAGGAGGGGCACAGGTGACTCCTGCCCAGTGTGGGAAAGGTTTGCTCATAGAGTCCTGGTGAATATTCCTACAGCCTGTGCACTCAGCCCCAAGGCTGGGACTCTGGCACTCAGCGTCCTGCTCCTGGCACATGTGGCCCTGGTGTGCTTGGGCCCTGCCAGTTCTTTTGTGCCATTTCACACCATGCATAGCCCAGGCTCTGCTGCTCCCAGCCCTAAATCCTTGCTGGAAGAGCTGGTTTTCCCTGGGAGCACAGGGATTGCAGCAGGGCAGGTGGCTGAACTCCGAGCTCCATCCTCCTGCTGTGGCACGGAGCAGCCCTTGGGATGCACTGAGCCTTCCCCAGCTGCACACAGTAACACGTGGTGACACTGAGCACCCAGGTCCCAAACACGAGAAGCACCAGCATGGTGCTGTGCCTGAGAAACAGCCACATGGGTCCTCCAGAGGCATCACAGCATCGCACATCTGTGTCCTCCAGCTTCCCACGGCACAGACCTCACTGCTCCCACACAACGCACCGCTGTCTATTTACTGAGACATTACCAGAGAGCATCAATAATTAAAAATAAACTACAATTGTCAAAACAAGCGAACGAAGTGCATCTGGAGATGAATTGCCCTGGCTATGCAAGATGGAGTTCGCTCTGTTGCTTGCTAAGCTGTGGATTTCATTAACTCGCAATGGGTCTCCCAGTTATTTTGTGCTAATTAGGGAAGCTCTATTGTATTATTGCTGCTGATATTATTGTTGTTGTTGTTGTTTTGGAATGCAATCTCACAGGTCTCTAATAAGAGATGCTGCACTGAATTCGGACCTGGATGAACCCAGCAAGGCACTGCCAGGTGCTGGGGGAGTCCCCAGGGCACCAACTGGGGGTGGTTCCTCAGCCCCAAGGGGAGATGGGGTGAAAGCTGAGGGTCCCCCATCACAGCCCAGTGCCACTCAGCTCTGTCTGCATAACAGATGATTGGATGGAGTGCCACAAGACAAGGAGAGGAGGAAGGGAGAAGGTCTTAATGAAGAAAGTTTTCTTATTGCTATTTTTCACTCCTAATTAATGAAAGCAGGTGTGGGGTAGGCAAGCAGGAGCAAGGCAGGAAGAGGATATGAGGAGATCTGCAGTGTGCATTGCTGGAATTGATGGAGTCCAGCAGCAGGTGAGGAGGAATATCCTGCAAGGGGAGAATCAGAGTGTAATGCAACCATGATGGGGCTGCAACACTGAGGGAAAGAGGCTGGGAAGGATGAGGATCCCATTCAAAAGCAGGCAGCCTGCTGAGGTCTGGGGTCTGCAGGTGAGAGATGGACATCTGGGTGCTACAGTAATGGTATGAACTCTGAAAGCCACGAGTCTGAGGGACCAAAGCACCAAGGGAAGATTGTTCAGATGGGGTTTATGCTGTGCAAACACCTCTTTGCAGTGGCATTTGGGAAATGCACTCACAGCTGCGGCCTGGGAGGAATTAACACCAGGTTGAAAGCAGCTCAGGCTGAGTGCATCAGAAACCATCCGCTCCTGCACCACCCATCGCTCTGGGGTCTGTGCAGCCCTCTGCCTTCCTTCTTTTTTCTTCCACTCATGTTAAACAATGCCCTCCTTTGCTGGTAATTTAAAACCAGGTTAACATGGCTGCACAGTGACCAATAACCAGCTCATTTGCACTGAAATAGGTTTATAACACTACATCTTTCCCCTTTTCCCCCTCTGGCTCCCCTGGCACAGCTGAAAGCAGAGGGAGGAAACCTGCAGCATTGCCCTGCAAAGAGGGATGGGGTGGGGTAGCATGGGGTGGCATGGGGCTGAGCCAGGGCACCTGGGCTTTGCTAATAGGATGGCCTGTGTGCAGCTGGGTTTTCAGATAAATTGAAGCAAGCAGGAGAGGTCTGAGGGCAGGGCTGGGTGGAGGTCTTGGGTCTTCTTGGGTCCTCACATTTTGCTTAGAGGGGGATGGGGGATGGGGGATGGGGGATGACAAGGAGGGCAGTGTTTAGTGAGGAGATGATTGGAGGGCTGGACTCACACAGGATAAAGCCCCATGTTACTGGAGCTGGCTGGGGCACTAGGAGCCTCACCTGGATGCAGAGCAGGGGGTTCCTGGGCAAGCTGGGGAGCCTTGAGCAGAATGCAGCTAACAGTCCTGAGTTTGGATCTGCATTTGAACGTTGTTTAAAGCAGGGAGGAAAATGAAAAGAAGTGTGCAGAAAGCTTGCACTGTTTGAAAGGTGAGAGAGGAATAGAAGGGACTGCCTTGTTCTGGGTCATCTGGTAACAAGGAAGAGAAGTTGGCACTGTGGAAGCCCATAGGATGCTGCAGGATGAGCCTTGTCCCCGGGCTGCCCCCAGCCCCATGTGTGCTGCAGGGAGCTGCGCTGGGAACCCACTGCGTGCTCTGACCACGGGTCGTTAGAGCAGTGGGATTCTTAATAAATAATGAGCTGGCATTGATTGCTTTTGCCAGTAAGCGCAGAGTGACCTTTATTAAAAATACACGAACGCGCACGCAGGGAAAGTCGCTGCCTTTTGCTGTAGGTGGGTTTATGCAAAAGGCTGAATTGTCCCACAGCAGCCAGAAATGTGGAATGGAGACTGGTGGGCACCTCGCCCCGGTGCCACCCTGGCACCTCAGTGTCACCACGCCAGCATCCTGACTGCAGGACAGCAAACAGAGTCCTGAGAGGCTGTGGGGTGGCACAGGGCCCAGCAGAGCATCCCCCCGAGCTCTGAGCTGGTCTTTCCCAAGAAGTGCATGCATGGAATGCAGCCTCAGGGGTCCCCGCAGCCCTGAAGGACAGCAGCCCTCCACTGGGACGCTGATGATGTCGGCTCCTCCAGCCTGGTCATGAGCTCCTCCTGGAGTCTGAGAGACCTGGGCAGGGATGCTGGGATGTGTGGATGGGGTCAGGGCTGCTGCATGGAGTTGAAAGCCTGCCTGAATCAGAGCCAAGCGGGTGAAGGTGAGATTAATTGGAGTGTATGTGGGTGAGTAGCATTGATCACTGAAGTCAGGGGAAGTACATTAGTTATGGCTTTTCAGCAAGGGCTCCTGGAGCAAATGTGTTTGATTGCTAAATAGAGCTGGGATTTGATTTTATTTACTCTTTCCCTCTGCCGTTTTTGGGTCAGTGTCGGGCACCTGCCCTATGCACCTCACTGTGCCTCCCACCAAAGAACCCAGCTCAAGCTGCCAGCCAGCAGCCGGCTGGGCAACAGGGAGATTCTACCGAGGCAGGAAGGTGAGGGGTTCCAGCAGAGCAGAACTGCCCTGTGCAGATGGAGCAAGGACTGAGCAGGGCAGTGCCATGGCCGGGGGGACTGCCCACCTGCAGGCACTGCTCCTACAGAGCCCTGCACCGCTCCTGTGCTCTGCTTCGGGAAACCCCTTCTGGAGAGCAGAGAGGAGATGGGTGTAAAGGCTTGATGTTTGTTTTTCATTTACAGAATTGCAAAATGAGAAGTAAATAGGCAGAAGGCTTTGATGGTCAATAATTCACCCAATTTGCACTTGTTTTTCTACCCAACGCCCTAAGGAGAGATGATGTTAATAAATATGTAACAAAATGATTGGTCTGTTCTCAGATAGCTCTGGGAGCACAGGGATATATGGGGTCACGTTTGCTTCTTCACCTCTGTGACCCTCATGGCTTTTGTATTTAAAGTGAGGGTGGTGGAGAGACGCTTTGTGGCTTTGTGTTTTGAGACCTTTTCTCCAAATTCGCAGATTTTTCTCAACTTCCTGCAGAAATCTCCTGGCTGAATAGCACTGATGGGGAAAATAAGAATCCACCTTTTTTCTAGAGCCCTCAAGATGTTCCATTTTGGAGCAGCCAAAGCACATTATGAAACAAAACAGGCTGCAATCACAGCCCAGGCAGGAAAGCTGGAAACAAACGGATGCGAGCATGAAATGTGATGTGCAATGAGATGAGATAAACTCCCCGTCTTATTTTGGTCCATTACGGCAAATTATTCATCAAAACACTTTGTTGAAATCAGCCAGCTCCGGGATTTGTTAATTTTCTCCGTTTCAAAATATCAGACTTGGGGGGAGAAGGAGCCAGAAATAGATGCGTAAGTGGCTGCAGCCTCATGGCCCTCGAGTTCAGCCCACCCCCTCTGTTGGTACTCATTGGGTTCCTGTGGCAGTTTGGGGTCGTGGCAGCACAGAGCACCGCTGCTCCAGCGCTGTGAGCACGGCTGGGACGGGAGAGTGGGCAAAGCCAGGGCTTCCTGCGTGATGGGGTCAACCAGCCCCACATGCAGACATGGGGCAGCGCTGGGCACCAGCAGCATCTGACAGAACCCATCAATGCGCAGCTGGGGCAGAGCAGTGAGAGCTGACTTGGAAGGTGCTGTTGATTTCCTAGTATTGGTCTCAGGCTTGTTTTGTGTGACTAAGTTGGGTGCTCACTCCTGTTTCTTAGCAACCCTGATAGGCTAATGCTTCTCATTTCTCCGGCAATTGCACAAGACAAATTAAGGCCCAGTGTTTCTGTCATCCTGTGCACATCTGTCCTGGCAGGTGAGGCACGGCAACCCCTGCTCCGAAGGGGCCGGGGACATTATGAGGGCCATCAGCCCGTGTGCCTCCAGCACATTGTCCACCAGCATCCCCCATCTCTCCAACTCCGCACCCCCCAAGACGGGGCACTGAGCGGGCAGCACTGCGCGGCAGGGATGGGTTTGGTGTTCCACACTGCAAAGTCTGCAGTCTTCCTCGCATGTGTTGGGCTGCATGCCTGCTGGGTCACCGTTCTGATTCCCAATGAAGGCAGTGCACAAAGCCAGGCCAGAGTTGCTCAGCCAGAGCTCGGTGTGCCGCTGCCCACAAGGAGCTCTGCCCTGGCAGTGCGCTAGGCTGCATTTAGCCCTCCTCTGTATCTTTAAATTGCTGAAGCAGTGTAACTTCTCAGGGAAAAAACAAGTCTTTAAAGCCGTAAACAGCTGTTTTCCCTCTTTCTATATAAGAGCAATTTTTAAAAACACTAAAAAATTTAACAACCTTCTTTTTCTCTGCAGCTTTTTAGTGGAGTAGGGCCATTTCAGGGGTCTGTCAAGCATACTCAGTAACAGCGTGACATATCCAGTAACTACATCACCAATAACCATCTTGGCCTTCCTCTCTGCTCGGCTTTATTACAGCCCCTAAACTGGCCCGGTCGGGATTTCTGCTCCGTATTTAAATGAACTTGCAGGCAGTAAAGGAGCGCGTATAAAGGAAGGGGTGAGCGTTATGTCAGTTTTGTGTATTGTAACCCTTTTACTTACAGTCTCTATATCTTCCAAGTTCTGGCAGGGGCAAAGGCACTAACTTATTCACTCCCACTGTCTCCATCCCATAAGTGTGCAGTTAATCCCGGAGCCGAGGCTGCAATATCAGCTTTCTGTTCTAACCAGGGCAGAAAAAAACCAGAGCAGGATGGACCAGCTGCGCTTAGCGCCCCATCAGCTGAATTTCAATGGAATCATTTTGATGAATTGTTTAGGAAGGGGAAAAAAGCCCCATTAGCTGTACATTTGCTGTTAATTAATAGTCTGCTTTTTTCCTTCTCTTTGACGCAGCGCTTCCGCACAGTTGCACACTCCTCCAGCCGTTCCCGCCGCTCCTCGAGCAGCACCAGCGCCAGGAAAGGGGGCATCCATGTGGGTGTGAGCCTGAAAAAGGGAAAGGGATGCGGCGTCAGAGCTGGGAGGGATGGAGGTGTGGAGGAGCAGCTGCCCACCGCACTCCTGACACCGACACGGAGCTGCTCCTGGTCCAGATCCTAACCTTCATCCTGCTCTCCTGGCTGACTGCTCCTTGTCAGCAGGGCTGCCGAGGCATTCCTCAGCTCCCCGCTTTTATTATTTTTAATAACTTCTCCTTTCTTGTATTTATTTTCTGTGCACATCTTGTAAATACCTCTGGAATGCTGCTCGGAGCGGGCTGGCCAACATCCCCAGGGAAGCAGGGCCACGCAGCGCTGCCAAACCCCCACGCAGGGGGGGCAGCTTTGGGTCAGTCTTTCCCAATTGGCACAGCAATGTGCCTCGGGGCTCCGGATGTGGTGCAGACAGAGCCACAGCATCAGCTCGTGCCCACTGTGCCCCATGAGGAGCAGCAGTAGGATGTGAGCCTGAGGGAAGGTGTCCACTCTGAGCAGAGCCCCCCTGCCACAGCCACCGATGAAGGCAGTGCGTACAAAATGCATAGATGGTGCTGCATCCATGCACTCGGCCTGACCAGCCGCAGCAGCACTATTCAGAACTCCTCACGTGATTCTCTGTCTTTCATGCATTTGTAGATCAGCTCTGGGTAATTAATCCAGAAACAGTCATTCGAGTTCAGCCTGGATTTAGGAAATGACCGCGGCTGTAAACATGGGCTTTTCCAACTCGCTTGCATCATCTTAACTTTGCAAGGCTGGAGAACTTCAGGAATGTGGATTGTGATTTATCTGCTTGTCAGATACCCCACTGGTGCCCACACACCTATTGGTGCCCCAGCAGTGTTTGCATTCCCGTCAGTTGCTATCTTGGTGCCTGCATCCCCAGCAGCCCCCACCTCCATGAGCTGCTCTCGTTCCACCACTGCATCCTGGCCCCAGTCAGGGCTCACCCCAGCCCTACACGAGGCCAGGGCTGCCTTAGGGTCAGGGACAGGTGGGCTCACAGCCAGGGCTCCACATCTCTCATCCTCTACTACACTGGGACCAGAAGGAGGGGGTGCATTGGCAGCAGGGGCTGAAACAGTTTGCTCACCTTCAGCGAGGCCTTTCCATTCTTTCAAGTGTTTGGGTTTCCTGCAATAAGCTCTGATTTCCTGGGGCTGTTTTATACTTCTCAAGCTACCGTGGCCTCCAGCTTGTACTGGCAGATCCCTGTGCCTGCACAAAATACCCCTGATGTCAGCCAGATCTCCGAGCCTGTGCTGGAATCAGTACAGGCGTGGTCTGAAAGCTTCCCTGGGGGATTCTTTGCCCTCAATATGTGACGTGCATGCTCAGTTTGTGCTTCCCTTTGGGAAGCCTTTCCCCAGGTGCCCCATCCTGTGCTCCAACCCCCAGCCCAGGACCGGAGCTCTATGGGCAGGAGTTCCTGTGCTGTGCCACATGCTTCATTATCCTCACTAGAAAGAGGAGCCCTGGTAACATTTGGTCCAAATTAATGATGGTTTATTTTGAAATGCAAATAGGTTTTAATCAGAGGGGGAAAGGTGGAAATAGACAGCACTAAGTTTCTACATTCAATTTTTTTTTAATGAAGCCGTGCATCTGTGCTCTTTTTTTTTTTTTTTAATATATATTTCTTTTAATATGGAGAATAACTTTTGTGTGGGCCGAATTAGCTCTAAATGAAAGCAAACAAGGCATAATTAGAAACCGGTCTACATTTTTTCTTCTGTTTCTTCTCCTCTGTAAGGCAGCATTCTAATAAGGTGTGCATCTGGGAGGGGAGGGCCGGAGGGGAGCAGAGCACTGCAGCAGAGGGGCCAGGGGCCATAGGGCTGCAGCTGGGCCGTGCCTTGGGGGCAGGGCATGGTCCCTGTGCACCCACAGCCAATGCTGCAGGCACCAGAGCTGCAAATTGGCCCTGGGAAGGAGAGGGCTTTGCAGAAGTGTGAATCCGGGAAGTTCCCAGTTGGAAACTACAGGAGTTTCTCATTTAATATGGTGCCACGCTGCATTCCTTCTCTATAAAGAGACCTCATTTAACTTTAGGCGTGTTTATTCATCTAATTAAAAATTGGTCATATTTAATTGATTGCATATATCACTGCTGCTGCCGTCCTGCATAAGAAAGCGTGGTGCAACAGCTTCAGCCCACAGCGGCTCCCTGGGGCTGGGCACAGCAATACCTCAGCTGCCAGATCACCCCTCTCTGTGCCACCCCCTCTCAGCCCACACTGCTGGGGAGCACCTGAGCACAGCGGGGAGCTCCATGCAGACAGCACTGAGCATCCGTGGCTCCCTGCAGCACAGCATCACACGCAAGGAATTCCACCCTGCACTGGTGGCTTCCAAATCCCTGGGGCTGAGGAGCTGAGCCGGCTTCCCCCAGCCCTGCCTTGGTGTGGGGCAACCCCACAGCCGTGGGATGCTGCTCCTCCTCCTCCCCTTCCTCTCTGTCACACCTCTCCTGGGTAATTGAATCAGATCGTCAGCAAAGAAGGGATGATGATTCAGCTCCTGTGAAAGGCCAGACTATTACCTAGCAGCTTAATAATGAAAACTGTCATCATTCTTGCAATAACAAAAGATAAATAAGTTATTAAATGCAAGAGCTTGCCACCCTCCCCAGGCAGGGCGCTGTGCCAGAGGAATATTAACTTCTGGCCCCAACCTTCCTATCAGGAACAGAGAGGAGGACCCTGAGTGCTCAGAGTGCTCTTTCTCCTCCAGCCAGCTTTCAGAGGTCTGCAGCTCGCCTTGTGCATGCTCAGCAAAGAGCTGGCCCTTCCCTGTGCATCCCCAGTGGGGAAAGCGAAATATGGTCCCAGTGAGTGCAGTAATCAAAGCTTTGCTGAGCAGCTCCAGCAGTGAACGACCCGCATGGTGCCACCAACCAGCAACTGCGGTGTCACAACCAGAGACCTGCACGATGTGGCACGGAGCGAGAGGCACATCACGTGTGCAGGGTGAGAGGTGAGAAACAGGAAGGAAAGAAGGCAGATGAGGTGACCTCTCCTTTGCAGCTGCATTTTGCTGGGAGGAAATCCGTGAGTTGTTACACGCCCCACCAGGAATTAGATGGAGCGAGCCCTGGTACTGCTTAGGTAGCAGCTGTGCGCGGTGGAGACCCATAGGTGCGATTATGAACTGTCAGCCATAACAAACGACCTTCATAACACCTTCCCTCTAAAATTCTCCGGCTTTCCCACTAATAAGCAATGTGGTTGTCGAGGCAGTCCTATCGTTCTATCTAAAAATTTCTCCTTCCTTCCCTGAGGAGCATCCACGGTGCCTTCCCGTCAATGCACAGCCACAAGTTCTGCCCCAGCCCTCCCCTGGGGTCAGCTGTGCTCCCATCATTCCCACCTTTTGAGCTCGGACCCCTTCCCACAGCTGTTAGCTCCTCAGGGATTAGAAAGTATTGTTTGCAGCCGTGGAACCTCTCTCTGAACTCAGTGCCATTTTTAGCCTCGGCGCAGCCCCTGGAACCACCTTTTTTAATCACCACGTTTACACGCACCTCGTGGAGGCTGCAGAAGTGCCCCGACAAGTCTGAAATCAAAGGCTCGGAGCTGCCCCAGGACAGGGACCAAAGCAGAACCGTTACCCGCAGCACGGCCGGGCTGCAGGAACGCGCTGTGTGGAGGCCAGGCCCAGCCCCACGCACCCTGCAGCCCCCGCTGCTCCTCCCCACCACCCACAGTGCTGCAGGTCCCGGCACGCCGCACTGCACCGCTCGCAGCCCCAGCCCCAAGACGCCGTCAGAGACCACAGGCAAGTTTCCATGCGTGGCCATAAAAGAATCCATAAAGTTAGCGAGCATCTTAAAATTAAGCATCTAATGAGCCCCGTGTGGAAGCCAAGGGCTTGGCTCCAGCTTGGCACTGGCTCTGCCGTGCCCTGCCCATAACGGTAGGTGCGTCTGCTCAGCTCGCGGCAGCGGGGCTGGGAGCACTGAGCACAGGGCATGGGGAACGTGGGGACGGTGAGAGGGGATCTATGGCCTTATGCTTGGGGTACATCTGCTCAGTGAGTCCCTGCATAGCCATCCCAGACACCGTGCTAAGTGGTGGCTGTGTGCTCCTTCCTGCAGGAAGTGCTGTTCAGGTGAGTTCACCCAGCGCAGGGTCTCCGTGCTGTGCTACCCTCGAGCCATGGTTCATTGCTGCTGCAGAGCATCCCCAGAACATCAGTGGTGAGACCTGAAGGCAGCAGGGAGGGGGCCTGTAGCCACGCTGAGAGCACTGGGTTACAACATACTGTGTACCCCCACTTTTCTCACTATTAATAACAGCATTCAGTGAGTCAACAAACGGACTGCTGCAGTGCTGGGTGCCCCAGCAGGAGGAGACGGCCTCCTCCCCAGCTCTGTATGGCTTTCCCATGGTGTCACCTCCCTTGCAGCCATCCCTCACGCCCCTGTACCGCAGTGCCCAGTGCCCCTCCTTGCCCTTTACCAAAGCACTGCCCCAGGAACAGACCCGTGCTGCCCCACTGCAGGCTCCTGCCCCCAGCCCCACTCCTGCCGGCCGGTCTCTGCTGCTCACTGCCCTCTGCTGCTTTCCTGCCAGCCATAAAAGTATATAGAATATAGAACATTATTTTATGACATGCTATTAAAAAAATAAAAAGACCCTGGAACTATAAGACATGTGCCAAACCTCAGCAGCACATGCAGGAATGCCTTTGTTCCAGTTGTTGCTGGATCGCCTGTGTTCTTCCGGGCACAGTTTGAAGGCTTTTGGGGACAGAAACCTTGTTTTCTTTATTTTACTTCTTCTGGCATGGAGCAGCAGCACAAGTTGTGGCCATACAAATCCTGTCTGTGTTTCACATACAGACCATCCATCTCTGAGCCACTGGCTGGGCCTGCCCATATCAGTGTTACAGGTAGAGTATGTAAAGTGTATGTACTCAGTGCATGAAAAAACTGATGTGCAAAACGGGCAGAGGTCTCTGATTTCTCACTGAAGATGCTCTCCACGTGCATTGCTCCTGTGCGCCTCCTCCAGCAGCCCCCTCCTCCCTTACATCCTGAGCAGGCAGCACAGAGCCTGGCAGTGCAGTGCAGGCTGCCTGGCAGTGCAAGCTCTTTCTAGGGTGTCATCACAGTGCTGTCTCCAGTTTGGCTGCTTTGGAGGAACCAGAGCACAGAAAACTGTCTGCATTTCTTGTCAGGGCTGAAGAGACCCAAAGGCCACAGGGACAGGACTGCAATCCTGCAGGACTGTGGGGCTCACTGCCCCACTCAGCCCCAACCGGCCCTGGGGGAAGCAGGGAAGAAAACCTTCAGGTAAATGGCACAGATCCTTCCTGGCTCTTTGGCAGAGCTTTCCCGGCCCTCGGGGCACTGCACCTCTGCTTTGTTTTCTCTTCTCCCATGAGCTCCTCAAAACAGACACGAGGTTTCATTTCCACTCTTTCTGATGCTTTGAAGCGAAATGAAAGCCCGCTGGTTCCCACCACCACCCATGGCACAGCCCTTCTACCCTGCAGCACGACTCCCTGCCCCAGTCCCAGCCCCCGGTGCCAGCTCCTGCTCCTCCCTTCCTTTCCCTCCTGGGCTGGTGAAACTTTTATATAAAACCTGCACACCGAGCTCCATAAAACCCTCGATTCATTCTGCAGATATTTCCTGCACTGGGGCTTTCAGCAGCATCTGCTGGTTTGAAGTACGCATTTTATTCGTCCTGAGGGCACCATTACTTTCAGCTTTAGCAGTTTTGCCTGCTCTGTAGTCCCTGCCAGGCTCCAAGCGCGGAAGAGAAAATTGGTGAAAGAATAATAATTATGATTGTTATAAGTATGTATTTCATGGAGGGGGCCGTTTGTGGATATGTTCATCGCTGATGAGGGAGGGGGGTGCCGTGCCCCTGCCTTCCTCACCACCCTCCTCCTCCTCCCGGGCACTGCCATAGGGCCCACAGTCTTATCCAGCAGGGACCCGTCGGGTCCTGGGCTGGCAGAGGAGGGAGCTGCTGAGCTCAGGAAACGCGGTGCACAGCGCGGACTCTCTCTGAGTCAAGGAAATATTTTCCTTCCTTCCCCCGGCTGAGGATGAGCACCTTCTCCCCGCACTGAGTTGCGCAGTCCTGCAGGCTGGGGATGCTCCCAAGGGCCCCTCAGCCACTCAGCCCACTCTGCTTTCATTTCCTGCTGCAGAAATCAGCGGGTTTTTCAAATGCTCGCGTGGGGTTCCTCGTTCCTCCCCTGATGGGACAGCGTGGGAGCAGGGCAAAGGGAGCTGGGCAGGATGGATGCACGGGAACGCTTTGCATTGCTCAGCCCACTCAGAACCACCCCTCCTCACAGCTCAGGCCGTCACACGTTGTCCCACCTGGCCCTGAAGATCCACCTATGCAATTCCATCCATGTGTGAGTGATGTCGTTGCTCTCAGCTCCCCACACCCGCCCACAGCTCCTGCCAGGCTATGCAGGGATGTCACCTCAACACAGAGAAGGAACAGTCCCATAGGCGTACAGCTCCCGAGGGAGGAAATTTACCCCAAGGTACTGCTCTGCAGTAAACCCATTTGCCATAGCTCCTCCAGAGCACTCAAAGCAGCTTCCCAGGGTTTGTGTTCGCCACAAAAGCAGAGAAGAATTGGGAGAAAACTCACCCCACACACTTCACCCCAGTGCTGCCCCTGCCCCACCAGAGTACAGCAGCCCAGGCAGCTGCAGCTGCAAACACACAGAGCAAGAGATGGGGGAGCACCCAGGGAATCACGAAAGATTGCTCCAGGGACATTAAATTCTGCTGGAAACCAGTGCTGTGAGCCAGAAACATTGGTGTGCACAAAGGCAGAGACCCGGTGCTGGGCCTCTTGCTGACACAGGCTGTCCTGTCAGAGCTGGCTGCTGCTCAGCGCTGTGCCCAGCCCCATCCCAGGGGGCTCTGCTGCTCCAGCACCTCCACCCATCTGTTTGCTGCGCCCGGCTCCTTGCCCTGTGTGCCTGGAGGCCGTCAGCTCCCTGCCTGCAGCTGCACTCCCTGGCCTAGCAGCCCTCCTGAACACCCTGGTATCCATCTCCCAAAGCAAACATGCATTTCAATGGACAAGCCGAAGCTTGGCTCAAACAGCAGTGAGGGATGTTTGCTAACGCCCAGTGTCTGAACCCAGGGAGGACTGGCACAGCCCAAAGGGGCTCAGTTTCATGTTTGTACACAAGGAAGCTGTTTCTTGTGTTAATTTGTGCTTCAATAAATGTGAAACAAAATTCATTCTGCCCTTTCCCAGCTGGTGTCACCACCGTTCGCTTCTGTTTAGCACATCCCAGCCATCACCCCGGCAACCATGGCACATCCCAGGCAGGATGCAGGCTGCAGACAGGTGCCACACGTCAGAAACAAAAATCTCAGTGTCACCAGCTGTCTGTAGTGGCACAACTGGGTGAGAGCGACCCAGGCAGACAAACGTGGGCCAGGGCACAGCGCTTCTGAAGGGGTGCTCTGATGGAGCAGCTCTGACAGGGCTGCTCTGATGGGGAATGCTCTGGCAGTGCCTGATCCTGACGGCACCCCAGAGCTCCCACCTGCAGCCCCATTCCTCAGAGGTGTCTTGCTGCAACCTGCAGACAGGGACACCCCCACTGCCTGTCTGCAGCACCAGGAGGGAAGCAGACAGAAATCCCACCCAGAATACGGCACCGTGGGTGCAGCTCCAAGTGCTGGCACTCCTCTCCACACCTCCCCGCTGCCCGCTGCCCCACAAGGTACCCATCTCAGCCCTGTGCAACGGCACCATTCAGCCCTTCATCGTCAGCCGTTGGTTTGCCTTCTTCTTCCCTTTTTAGCCTCGCATCGATTTGATTTCAGAACTCACTTTGCAATGAGGTCACCGTTCTACGATGAGCCCCAGACGCTCCCGCACGGCGGAGCAGCGCAGCGCAGAGCCCCGGGCGGCCCCCGCCTCTCCGCCTCCTCCGCGGTCTGTGTCTGCCCCCGCGCGGCAGCGTCCGGCCCCGCACCGACCCCCCCCCCCACCCCGGCCCCGCACCGACCCCCCCCCAGCACCGCAGCTGTGGGGACCTGGCGATCGCAGCAGCAGCTTGGAACAGGGATTAGTCGCCGTGCGTCTGGGACCTTTTTACCCTTTGCCATCTATTCGTAACGCATCAGCCCATGAGCATTCCCAGAAGGCTCCCAGCCCGCCTGGAGATGAGGAGTTAAGGAACGGGGGTGTCAGGATCCGCCCTCCCCCCCCCCCCCATACACACACACACCACCAACAGGGTGTGCAGAGATGCATCAGGCAGCTCGGCTCACAGAGCAGGAAAATACCCCCAACGAATTCTAAAAGCAGCTTGTAAGCAGTGGGGAGATAACAAGGCAATCAGAACAGTCAACACAGGTTTCTCAAGAACAAATCATGTCAGACCAACCCGCGTTTCTTTTTATGACAGAGCAGCAGCCTTGTGGATGGAGAAGCAGAAGTCGTCCTATATTTTGTCTTTAGTGCTTTTTGATGCTGTCTCTCCTGACACACTCACAAGCAAGAGAAAAACTGAAGTGATTGGGAGCAGGGTGCTCCCTGCATGCATCCCATGCTCATGGCCAGGGGACCGGTGTTGGCTGTCAGGCTGCAGTGTTACAGGGCTGGCTATGGGCTCCTGCAGTCATTAATGGCTCGGCTGACAACATGAGAGCCTGCCTGTTTATTTTGCATGTGAGATTGAGCAAGGAGGACACAGACGTAGGATTAGAATTTGAAATGATCCTGAGAAATAGGAGAAATGATCTCAGGAGAAAAGCAAAGCACGGCCCAACAGGAACAGATGCAATGTTCTGCCCTTCAGAGCAGTCATGTGCAGAAGGAGAGCAGGAGGGGAAGGACAGAATGGAGGGTGTGGGAATCGCAGTGACCTCTGGCTGGACCAGTCAAACATTGCCTGGAGGGTCTGCAGCAGCAGTAGCAGTCCAGGGGTAGGTAGAGGACAGGCTGTGAAGCCCTGAGGGCATAGCAGGGAGAGCATTTTCGAGCACAGTAATTCAAGAAAGGCCTGTGAAATAGCCAGAGAAGAATGGTGAGGCTGGAGAAGGAACACAGCTGACACAGGCTGGTATTCAGATGACACGGTGGCATAACCCCAGGGTCCATAGCAGCCTGATTTCAGATCAGCTCCATTAACTGCAGCTCCTGGTGGCACTGTGGGTGAGATGGGTCCCAATGGGAGCAGGACCCTGAGGAGCCCTGTGCCTGTCCCACGCCCTGCGAAGCACTGCAGCTCCCCTCCCCATCCCCAGCATGATGCTCACCCCGGCCCGGCAGCCAAGGTGAGGTCTGCGTGCCAGAGCACCCAGGGGACCCTCGTGCAAGGCTCTCGGCTGGCACAGCCCACAGATGAAGATTAAATAGCAGTGTGAAACTGCCTTGCCTCTTATCAAAGAGCTGCTGCTCTCCCCTCCGCAATGACTCATGCTCTGCTCGAGCACTTTCCCCGGCCTCATCTGGGATGTATTACCACTTGGACCCCACTCCGTCTCCATACAGATGTGGAGGCTCCTGGAATGTCTGCCTCCTCCTTCTCCTCGTCTCCCAGTGTTTCTGCTACCCCAAGTGTCCCCTCCCCACTGAACGCAGTGCAGTCCCCAACGGCCCCCAGCTCCCCAGCGTTGCCCATTTCCCAAAGGCCACACACCGGGCACTGCAGAGCAGCCCATCCATCCCCTTCCCTCTGGCCCCCAGCAGTCCTGCCTGGGATTTCCCACAGTTTTTGAATCCATCACCCTCTCCTTTTGAGGCCCATTTGATTCTGACCGACCGAAGGGAGGGAGGGAGACATTCAAATTCAGAGCAGTGAGCGAAATTCATTGGATCTTCATTACGGGCTGGCAGCTGGCATTTCAGAAGGGGTGAGCGCACACCCTTCTGTTTAGTGCTGTTTAATTTAACTGTCTCCGAAGCCCATACATCTCTTGGTGCCTGGGACAGCGGTGACTCGAGGAGGCAGCAGAGCTAAATCAGATGCCAAATACTGATTCCTCTGCACATCCCCAGGGACTGACAAGTGGAGTTACTCTCACCATCTGTCTTCCAGCATGCAGCCCCCGGAGAAGATGCGCACTCCTTCGGCTAACCGTAAAGACAGCGAAAGGACAAATGCGTTCATTTCCAAGCCTATGGATTTTCTGTTCAGGTATTTCTGGAATGCACTCCATTAAGAGAATGTGTTTTGTTGTCTCTGTAATGGGGCAGAGCTGCTGCACCTTGCTGTTGTTACAGCTGTTGCTGTGCCCATGGTTTGCTGTGTGCCAAAGGTAGATGGAGATTCCTCCACGCTCCCTGCCCACAGCATCTCCAAAGGATGTGTTTGTGTCTGGAGATCCTCAGAGGAAAAATGTGCAAAAGGCTGTATTTATTGTTCCTCGTGCTGCTGCTCTTCTGTTGGGCAAGCACGGAGATTAATGGGCCGGTCTGAGACTTGGGACGTATGACTAAAGCATTTCATTTCTGGATAGGACACATCTTCATGGGAATGAGTCCGGAATAAACCCATCCACCACAGACAAGTCCATGGTCTCAGCTCAAAAGTGGTGAGGTTGTGAATCACTGCAAGTCTGGGACTCAGGGATAGAAACCAGCTTGCAAAAACACTGGGTTAGACCAAAACCTGGAACTGAACTCTTTTTTTATTCTTTATGGTTGAAACTATTTAACAGTTTATATTCCTCACATTCTCTCTTCATTTCACACTTCCCAGAACGCAGGAGGGGAAACCCCAGCACTGCAGACCCATCATGGTGCAGCAGAAGTCTGGTGGCTGCAGGGTGGGCTGATGGGACCCCACGGGGCTGCAGGGCTGTGGGGCTGGCTCAGCCCGGCCCGTGTCACCACCCATCCACTCACTGCTGGCTGACATGAGAGTCAGAAGGGTTCCCACAGACAGAGTGAGCTGTGGTGGGAAAACTGTTCTCTCCCACTTTGCATATTCATTTATGATGATGAAGAAGCTAATCCAGTACCCCTCCCTCCACCTCGACGTCCTCAATACCCATCTGCACGGTGCACGGCCTTTCCCCTGCAGTCTGGCTCGCAGACCACCCACAGCATCACCCTGCCCTCCCTCTCTCTCCCCCCACTCACACCTCCCTGCTCCCCTCAACCAGCAGATCCTGGGAGCAGAACCCCGGCTCCAGGACTCCTTGCTGTGGGAGCTCAGGCCTCAATCCCCCAAACTGCCCTGAGCCTCTCCCTGCATCTTCTCTCTGTGCGGTTCTGCTCCTGCCCTTCAGCTTTTCTTACAAGCTCCATCACCCGAGACTTACTTTTCTTCCAAACTGTGAGAGATGGCAAACCCACTGGATCCAACATTTAAGTGTCCATTCTGACAGTCAGTGTTTTATTCAGTGCTAATTTGCAACTCTTTGCATTCAAGAGGATACTGAAGCAACTTTACTCTTAAGCAACAGTAAAGCCAGAGTTTGTACAGACCTGGAAGAAACTCATCTGCTTTCTGCCAGCTTGGCTCCCATGGCACTTTGCAAAGAGCAGAGGATAATTGCACAAGGATGAGCTGAGAAGAGGCATACTCCTTCCTTTGTTTTCGCTTCCACGGATTGAAATCTCCCTCTTCCCCAGCTCCTGCAGGGCTGCCATCACAATTAACCCTGCAGTGATGGGCACCGGGGCTCCTCGGCAGTGACCTGATGGCCCCACCTGCCCAGCTCTCCCAGGCACCACACAGCTCCACTCCCCTGTAGTGCAGGTGCTGTTCACTGGGGTGATGCTTCCTGTTGGGTTTTGTTCAATTAAACCTATGATCCCCTATTAGCTGACCCACACTCCGGAGTCTCCCAGGCACTGCTAAGCTCTGCTGTCTCAGCTTTTCATTTACATGTTTATTTACTGCCTTTCAGATCGCCGGGTTTGCACCGTGCAGCCTCTGATGAATAAATAACCAGTGTCCTTGTAGGCCAGATTGATTAAATGTATTTAATTAATGAGCTCAGCTCCCCCTGAGGACTCTCCCAACTAAAACACCGAAACCAGCCCTTTGTATATGATGCCGCCAGGACCCATTGATTTGAAACAATATGAAAGAGGACTAATTTAGGAAGTTCATTGACACTGGAGCAAGGACAGCGGGGAGGACGGGGATGGGCTGCAGCTCCGGGGCACTGTTTGGCCGTGCTGGCTCAGCCCTGAACAGTTTCTGCACGCAGCAGGGAGTGGGCCCCCAAGGGAAGAAACAATCTGGTGCAGTTCAGGAGCTCTTGACCCTTTGCTCAGGCCATGGGTGGATAAATAGTGGGAAGAGGCAACAATGGGATTCTTTATGAAAGAAGTGCAGAGAAAGCCAGGAGTTGTGTGAAGCAGGGGGCATCGTCCTCTGGGCACTGCAACAGGGAGTCCCACATGGCAGAGCCCATCCCACAGCGCGTGTGCACTGCTCCCAGAGCTCACAGCCGTGTTGCTGCTGATGGATGCTGGGCTCACAAGCGGCCTTTCTGAAAGCCACCAGCAGTCTTCCGCCCCAGCTTTCCATCAGCCACTGCCGTGACGGGCAGATGTCAGGAGCTCCCCAGGGCCTCTGCTCACCACGCAGGTCACTGAGGCACCACCGATCAGGGCTCTGAGCAGCTCTGAGCACAGACCCGCAGGATTTGTCCCTGTGCGACAGGGCTCACCGAGCGCAGCTGATCACCACAGCCCCCCCAGAGCTGGGAGGGCCCCCAAGTGCTGAGGACGAGGGATCTGGAGGGGACACCCCACTGCCACCGCGTTTAGCGGCACCGGAGAGAAACTGCCGCAGGAGTTTGCTCATTAACTCATTAGATTATCACCAGAGCTAATTGAGACCTGCGCGCTCCCTCCTTGCTCCCCGCCGTGCCAGCAGCCCGCAGGACGAGGGCTGGCACAGTGCGGCCCATCAGCTGCGTGGTGCTGCCGGGAGCATCGCCGCGCGCCCTGCGCCAGCCCCCGCCGGCTGCCAGGCGTCGCGTGACGAGCGGCGGGTTTTAATTAGGCTCAGACACGATTCCTGTCACAAACACTCTGCTGGGGGTTGTTTGTTTTAATCAGGGACAGGCAGAGATTGGGGGAAGAAGGAAGGTAATTAAATATGGCTAAAAACCTCGGAACGCCGTTGATACGGACGTCCTCTCTCGCACAGCCCTGTTGCTCCGCGCCGGCGCGCCCCGGGGAGCGGAGCAGGAGAGACTCGCGGCCCGCAGGGGGCGGTGCGTGGCCGGGATGCACCGGAACCGCGGGGCGCTGGGTTGGGCTCGAGGGGGGCAGCGAATCGAACCCCCCTCGGTGCTCCGTGGGAGCTGTGGCAGCTTTGCTGCCGAAGAAGAAAAGGGGCTCCGGCGATGCCTCAGCAAAGCGTCCCTCAAAAAGAGCGAAATCCCACTGGCTTGGAGGGGGCTGGGGCCAGGTGAAGGAGGTGAAAGATCATCACCTGGGCTGACTTCTCCTCTCCTCCTAACTGAGGCTTGCAGAGAGCTGCCGTGCTAAAGGTCTGCTGAGGTTCCTAGCCAGGGACTGGTATGGATGTGGGAGTCCCATCTGAGAGCCAAGCACGTGGGGAACAGCTCCCGTGGCACAGAGCAGCACAAGCAGCAGGGCCATGAGGGCTTTGCTGTGCCAGCAAGCCCTAGTGGTTGGCTGTGAATCTAGCCCTCGGCCTTAGGGAAGGCCAAATTCCCCAGAGCTGGGATCTCAGTCCCCTGCACGAGGAGCAGCAGCTTGGCATGGGGTCAAGCAAGCACGTCAGCCCTCTCTTTGAGGGCCCTCAATGAGCCTCTTTGTCTCTGGGTGCTCCTGTTTCCCTGTGTGTGTTTCCCTGCTTAGCATGGAGAATATACTATTCCTAATTTCCCTGCTTGGTTGTCCATAAAGCAATTATCTGATAATTATTTCTGTTCATTGGCAAGTTAGTTCTAATGATGTTTGCTGAACGTTTGATTATTATTGCAAACACCGCTTTTGGATTCGGAGCTGTGATTGCTGCAGGCGGTTTCTGGAAGAGGTAATTCTTACAGGCAAGTTTTTATAGAGATATCACAGTGAGAGCTGGAATTTGTGATGCTCTCGGCTCTTTTGGTTCTGTAGATAACATAATGAAGGCGATAAGCTTGTATGCAATGATAAGCAGTGGTTTGGTGACTGATAGCATTAGACAGCAAAACACCACGGTGGTTTGGGAAGGAGCTCTGGGAGGAGAGGGGTAACAGTGCTGGAAGCAGCTGGGCTGCTCGTGGTCCTGGGCTGAGTGCTGCCAGCCGGACAAGTGGGAACCAATTGATTCCCTTCCCAACATAAAGATCCTTTTCAAGCCCTGGTTTAGCCTGGAGACCCTTGTGCAGCTCTTGAGGAATTCTATTGCAGGCCTTTCTGGATGATTTTCTGTGATCAGCGCCTTACACCGAGTCAAACGTCAGCAGAGAGGGCTCATCCCTAAGGAGGGCTTCCAATGGGGGTTTGCCTGCTGCCAGCAGCTCTCAGAAGGAATGTGAGCTTTTCTCACATCACCCCCTTCTACTGCAGCAACCACGGCAGCAAAAGAGCCCTGGAGGAACAGCGGAGTGCAAAACAAATAAGAAATGGAGCAGAACTGCACACTGCTGGGAGAGCTGGGGGTGTCAGAGCCCTCCCCTGCTGCACACACAGGGCAGGGCAGGAGATGGAAGGCATGAGAGCAGGGTAGGAGTTTGAGCTGTCACTGGAGCAGTGGAGGGCAAGAAAGTGACGTTGGTGACATGAAGGAGGCTTTTGTCAGCAGAGGACTGAATGAATGGAGGGGCAGTGCTGTAATGCTTTGTGAACACCTACAGCACTGGGCAATGGGAAGAGGAAACTGTCTCCGAAAAGCCAGGGGGGTCACCTGGTAAAGGCCGGGTTGTCTAATTCTCATCCAGTCCTGTGGTTTTCAGATCTTCTCCCAGAACTGAAAGTCTGCATATCTACTGCAGTGGCTCCCAAACACCCTCCTGCAAGCTGTAACCATCAAGAAGTGTAAAGAAATAGAGGCTGTGAACCCTAAAAAGCAGCACAGCTCAGTATTTGTGTCTACAATCCACCACAATAACATGGTGTTCTGATCAAACCTGTCTGCTTTAAGGCTGGCAATTTCACACCATTTCAGCGTGACAGCTAGAAAGCAAAGACCTCGATGGCCCAAATATTTTCCTGCGATTCATTCTGCAAGGCTCTGCAGAAGAAAGAAGCAGATAAGTCTGCAGACTCCGGCAGAAGCTGCAGAGCATGCCAGCTGGAGCAGCTTTAGTGGTTCGTTCCTCTCCCTGCCAAGTGCTGGGTTCTCTTTCTGCTGATCCGCTCCCAGCCAGTGGCTGTCCTGCCAGCGAGCCAAGAGGGTCCTTTCTTTCCCTACAAGCAGATCTGTGGGAGCTGAGATGTTGCTCTCCAGGCTGTGAAGCAAGAAGCCTGAATGCTCCAAGCAAAGCCCCAGGGCAGAGTTCTGGGCTGGGGCTGCAGGGGGAACCAGGCAGGCAGAGCACCACTCCTGCTGCAGCTGCCATCACACCGTACCTCCTCGCTCCTGCAGGATTGGAGTTAGTAAAGTCCACGAGTCAGCCAGACCCTCGGCCTGAATGTCACAAAGCAGCACAGCGTTACCTGGTGGTGTTCCTAGGAGGACTTTGTTTCCCCAAGCCTTGTCCAGCAGGGAGCTGTGACCTCGCTCCCACCAGGCTCTGGGCAGAGCTGTGCCATCTCTCTTTCCAGCAAAAGTGGTGATGAGTAGCAGAGGTGTGAAGCAGCAGGAGCTCTGTGGGGATTCACATGTGAAGGGCAAGAGCTTCCTGCTGCCCATCCCCAGGCGCGTCTCGTGGAGAAGTGCAGCAGCTGTGCAATTTAATCAGGGCTGAAATGCACACAGCTCTCATTTTGTCTAGCTGCAGATGTTGCCCTGGTCTGACCAACACCGTCACATCTCAGTAGCAGTGCCCTGCTCCTGTGGGCCTTCAGTCCTTCCCAAGTCATCAGGAATTGGACTCCCAGTGTGGTTCTGGCATTGCTGGAAGAGCAACAGTGATGTAAAACAGTGCAGCCGCTTCTGAAGAGCTGTGGGCTGGCTCACGTGAGTGAGATGCAGGCTTGGGCCAGTATATAAAAGTACAGAACTGAGGCTGCTCTGCTGAGATCAGCACCCTGCTTCTCAGGCAGGGAGAATGGCAACAGGCTGTGCTGCTGCTAGATGGATGAAGAAACACAGCAATGGCCCCAGACCAACAGCTACCTCCAAGCAAGCCAGCCCTACCGCAGCCAGGCCATGTGCCCTGGACAAAGGCAGGCACTGCACAGCCTGACTCTGCACTTCACCTCATCGCAGGGCAGTGAGAGGAGCCTGGCAGCGACCTGTGCTGAGGTGGGGTTCAGCCAAGACCCCCGGCACACACCCTATGCTCTCATTTTGTGGTCGGGGCTGTTGCCCAAGAACAAGTGATTTATGGGTGTTCTGCATGGAGAAGGGAGCTTGCCTCCACATCAGCGGAGGATTTACCATCAGTCTGCAGAGGGAAGGCTGTCAGGAGCCAGGATGGGGATGCACATCAGTGAGTGCACGTCCGGCAGGTGTGTGAGGCCCCGTTCCCTTGCTGCCTGGCTTCTGTGAGCAATCTGAGCGGTGAGACCAGGAATCCTGAAGCAGCCTTTTCCCTCACTTTCTCTTCCTTATAAACCACAGCAGTGCGCAAAAGGACAGAAAAAGGAGGGCAAAAGCTGGGAGTGAGGAATCTGTCAGTCGGTGAACCAGCAGCTAAACTCTAAGGAAGGAAAGCGCCTCACGTAGAGCAGCACTGGGGGCTTCTGATGTGCTGCGGCTCAGTGCTGTGAGAGCCTGCAAGCTGTGCTGCAAGTTCTCTTTATTACATATCATAAAAGGTATTCCAAGAACAGTGCACCATTGCAGCACAGATGTAAATAACATGCACTGCAATACAACTGAGCCATGTCCAGAGGCTCTGGCCTCGGTGCCGGGAATTGCCTGTGGGTGAGCGGCTGCAGCACAGAGCTGAGCTGCAAACCCCATCTGCAGCCCCATTGCACTCCTGGGAGGTGCTGGGGAAGGTGGGAGGTGGAGAGAGCCTGAAAGAGGATGAGGACAGTGGGAGGACATCTGCCTGCTCAATGCCGTTGTGCCACCCACCCCCCAGAGCCTCCCCACACACCCAGCCAGGACCTGATAAGCTGCTGGGCTCTGGATGTCACTTCAAAACGAAGTAGATTCAGTTTGGGAACCAAAGTCCCCACCTGTGTCCCCTCAAGCTCACATGACCATTAAGGTCTGTGGGATGCTCCCCAGGTCCTCGGCTGCTCCGCTCCCACCTCTGACACCAGGTCCATGTTTGCATTGCCACTGTCCCCATCTCTTGGCACCTAACTGCACAGTGACTCAGTTCCTCAGCAATTTCAAACACTGAAACATCTGCTCCAGCACAGAGTAATTAATGACTTTCTGTTCATCTGCCGAGGAGAAACACTTGGGCTTGCAGCTCTGGTGTAGACTTTTTTAAAAGGCTTCCCATCAGGAGTGTTTAGGTTTCCCTAATTGCTGTGTGGCTGACAGAGAGCTCAGGGCACATCGCGGCACTGAAAGCACTGCGCACCACACAGGAGCTGCAGGCAGTGTGCTCCAGGAAGCTCTAGGCACAGCATCACCTCCCGCGTGTGCTCATCGTGCATGGAGGAGAATCAGGGCTTGGGCAGCACATCGTGGTGCAGTGGCAAAGCAGGGCTGCAGACCCCAAAGATCCTAAACAAAAACCAGCACCCAGCACGACAGCAGCCCGTGTGGGATGAGTATGGGTTTTCCTTCGCTGTGCCCTTTCGGCACTTCTGCCAACAGCATCTTTCTGGGTACCTGGGGTGCAGCATCCCCAGCTCCTTGCTTCTTATGGGGGCAGGGCGGGCAGCAGCCTGGCACCAGCACTGCTGGTACTGCGAACCGGTACCCTGCATAGCAGAGGCACATCTCCAGCAAATCAAGAAAAGCAGTGCTGGAGAAGTCCGGCCTGAGCAAGAGGTAATGGATTTGGCTTGAGAGTCATCTCAGTGGAAAACAAAGTGGAAGGAAAGCTGGCTCGCTTTGCTCAGAAGTAACATTATCTGGGGATATGACAGAGCTGCTAGCAAGACGCGCTCGCTGCAAGGCTGGGCTGGAGCAGGCGCAGTGCTGCGAGGCCACGCTTCTGACCCCAGCTGTAAATCCACGCCATGCCATTGCACAAGTCCTCTCTGAGCCGCCTGGGACTCTGTTGTATCGTATTGCTGGGCTTTACAGAGATTTAATGCATGCACCGAAGCCTCCAGCGCCCATACATCACTCGGTGGTTAGTGGGAGGCACAGTCAAGAGCTGGACAAAGATTTCTGCCAAAGGGTGTGAGGAGAAATGCTTTGGCCCATTAACTAAGCTCCTGCAAAGGAATGCAGACATGGTGTGAGGATGCTGACAGCCGGCAGAGCCGCAGAAGAAGCAAGCTGAGGGCTGGGGGGAGCGGAGGGACTGCAGGAACACCCGGCAGGAGTGGTGAGAGGAAGCACCACTGCTTTCGCTGGGAAGAGGGAATTGGCCGCCATCAGTTTGCAGATGCCTTTCCTGCCTTTGCCCAGTTGTTGCTTGCTCACAGGGTTCCTGTTTCCCATCCTCTCTTGGGATGGCCTCCCGTGCTGCTGGGCAGCCCTCGCTGTAGCTACAGCCAAGCTAAAGCAGAGTGGAATTTTGTTAGACCCTGAAACATGCCTCACTCTATCCGGCTGCTGGCTTCAATGTGCCCTTCGATCCTAAATAAATCTGATTTAGAACCACAAATGCTCCGTGTCATCTCCTTTCGCAGGCTGCTCCCCGCATCCTGGCACAGCCCAGTCCCCCCACATCCCCCCTGGGGCGCAGTGCCAGCAGTGGAGCAGGCAGGTTTGGGGCCATGCAGCCCTCCAGTGCAGCAGCTCAGTGCCTGGGTCAGAGCCATGTCCTCGCATGGCTGTCAGCGTGGAGCTCTAGAGGTGAAGGAGATGTGTTTTATTCTCACCTGCTCAGTGCTGATAGGAACGGTTGTTGGGTTGTTTTAAAAGCGTCAGCAAGTTTATTGATAAGTTTTAAATGTGTTATTAAGAATACTCAAATAGAAAGGGGAAAAGAATACTCAAATAGAAAGGGGAATGTGTTCATCATTTAATCTCACACACCTACATCATGCAGCTGAGGAAAGGTGGGAGAGCCACTCCAGCGTCCTGAGCAGATTTGCCTCCAGCAGCAATGGTTGTATTTGTTATATATTTACAGATTTTCTGGACTCATAACAAGCGTTCAGAACTTGGAAAGGAGATTCCAAGCAGATTCACCACACCGACGGCAGAGGAACGGAGCACAGAGATCACAGCATGGTGAGGCCACCAGGTCCCCTGCAGTGGCACAGCTGTGACTCCTCAAGGCCCATCCTTCCTCTTAAGGGTGAATCCAGGCCAGTGAAGCAGCTCAGTCTGCTGGTTCCTGGCAGCTGAGTGAGGGCAGTGGTGACCTGAAGGTGCTGGGGGTGGATCCCTGGCAGACACCCTCCAGCTGCGTCACGTGCAGGGTCTGGGGCTGCCCTGCCCCACATGGGAGCAACTATCGAGAGGGCAGGAGCACAGGCTGCAATGCCAACTCCCTGCGTGGAGAAAGCAGCCCTCTGCCTCCTCCTCCTCCTTCTCCTTCTCCTCCTCCTCGCCCTCCTCCTCCTCCTCAGCTCCCAGCCTCCCCAGCCGGGCATTGCACAGCACAGCACATGGCTTTCGGAGAGCACTGACAACTTGCAGCACCCCAGTGCTGGCGTGCGTTGGTGGAAGCTACTGGAAGGAGAGGACTGGTCACATCCCCACGCTCCATTCGCCTCCTCTGCCTCCCGCAGCAGCACTCTCTCGGTGCCATGAGCCCCATGATGGAGCTGCTCCTGCTGGTGCTGCCCTCGCTGCTCTGCGCTGCCACAGGTACGTGGGTGAGGCCACTGCTGGAAGTGGGGAGGGCCGTGGACCATCTGCTGGGGGGCAGGAGAGGGGGTTTTCGTGGGCAGCTGTGTCCCAGTGTTCGGGTGCAGAGCCCAGCACAAACACGGCGATGCCTGCAAAGCGCCGTGCTGCACGGAAGAAGAATGCTGGGTTCAAGGAGCATTTTCTGTGCCGCCGCTGATGCTGCTCTCTTCACTGTGCTCCTGCCAGACTCCCACGTACCGCAACCCCATGGACACGTAACCCCAGAAACTGCCACAGGTTGTGCCTCTGCCTCTTAGTTGGGAGAAAGCGAGCATGGAGCAGAGCAGGGGAGGTGCAGGGCAGTGCTAATGCTGCGGTCGGACAGGGGACGGAGCAGTGGACAAAACCATACGAAAACCAGGTGCTTTTGTGGGGAGCTGGGAAGGGCTACGCCAAGCATCCAGGCGTTCTGTGGTATTTCTGTCGACGCTGATTTGTTGTGCTTTGCTTTTGTCGATGGCAACGCAAACCATTCCTTCCCCAACGGCCCGTGGGAGGGGAGGGTCGGCCTCTGTCTGATGTGCAGTTAATTATCGGGGCAGCCCTGACAGCCGCGCTGGGGGCACAGCTCAGCCAGCAGCAGCGCTGGGTCTCAGCAACGGTGGGATGCTGGGATGCTCAGCATGGGATGGCCGCATCCTGGGCAGCACCAGCAGTGATGTGCTGGCAGCAGCCCTGGGCTTTCCTTGAGGATAGAGGTGATGTAGATGTAAGTCAACTGCTTTGCTGCATGGGTTAGCTCCTAGAGATTTTACCTTCTGGAAATGAATTTATTGAAGTGACTTGGGAAACTGCTCTGAGTTCAGGGAAGGCAGAGCAGGGCTTTGGTTTGGTTTTGAAATGAGTGGGCTCCCAGCGGAAAGCTCTCAACCCGTCCCTCTGGCACTCACATGCAGTCCCACAGAGCTGCATAAGACCCTGGGATGAAGCTGCACGATGAGGAAGAACGTGGTGTGTATGGACTGGGGCTGAGAAATTGGCCTCAGCTGGGCTGCCCCCCCCAGCAGCAGTCTTTGGCTTTGTGCTCTATTTTGATCGCAGCCGTTTTATGGGGCTGCGTGGGCTGCGTTTACAGGCCTGTGTGGCCCTGCAGGGATGCAGCAAATGCCAAGATCGGCCCCGGCTAAATTTGGCTGCTTCCTCTCAAGGCTGCCTTTTCCCAGAGCCAGGCAGGGGGTACACGAGCAGTGCCCGCTTTTCTTTGTCCATTTGTTTCACTTTTTGCCCATCTCTCCCCATTTGCCTGATTTCTCCCTCATACTGTAACCGGTTCCTCCAGCCCCAGGTTGGTTAGTGCAGAGCAGATCCCGGGGCCAGGGAGCATCAGGTCCACTGCGACCTCCGCTTCCTTCAAAAGCAGCATCTGCCTCTGTTTATGTGCGTCAATATATATGTGGATAAACTCTTCTCTCGCGGTATTTACATAGCTCCATATGCAAACACTCTCTGCTGTGGGGACCGTGAGGTCCTTCTGCCATGTCTCTGCAGTGTGGGGCTCCCTGGGTCCTGTTTTGAGACAGGTCAGCACAGGAGCAGCTCCTGCACCTCACCATGGCCAGCATGGGACAGTGAGGCTGCAACCAGCAGTGGGATGCTGCTCTCCCCCTCTCTTGCTTAGGGCTGGTGGCGAAGGCAGAGTGCTTGCTGACGAGCGTGTGTGCACAAGTGAGACAAAGTGCTTTTAATTATAGCATGCCCCATTAGCCATTAATAGGCTGACAGCTGAAGGAAATGTTGAGCGACAGGCTGGGCCCTGAAAGCAGCCCTGCTCCCTCCTGATTCCTGCCTGCTGCCACTTCCCGGTTCCTGATCAAAGCAGGTGTGGAAACGTTTAGCTGGATCTGAGGCATGCCTCTGCCAGGGATAATTGCAGGATGCTAATGAACAGAGCCCCGGAGCTGAGTACCTCAACGGCTCTGACAGAAGGGGCTCTGCAGAAAGGGAGCCTGAAGCAGCCATGCGCTGTGGTGGGACAGAGGGCTGGTGTGGGCTGGGGTAAGGCACAGGGAGAATGTCTGTCCATGGAGGAATGTCTGTCTGTGGGAGAGTGCCTGCTCTGGGCATCAGGGAGACCCACAGGGAGCAGAGCCCTTTGCTGAGGGTTGGCAGATGGCACATGGACAGGTGGGAACACAGCAGGATTCAGCCCCCAGAGTACTGAGCATCCCCTCTTCCCTCTGCAGAGCCTCTTCCCACTCCCTCCAGTGATGGGTACGTGTGTCCCCTGGGGCAGTTTCCCTGTGGCAATCTCTCGGTCTGCCTGCCCCAGGCCCTGCACTGCAACGGGGTGGACGACTGCAACAACGGCGCTGATGAGGAGAACTGTGGTAATTAGCAAGACCCTAGGAAGGTGGGGTGTCCCTGGGCTGGAAATGCCAAGAACTGGGATGATGAGAGCATTTAGGGCAGAGCTGCAGCCTTCCCTGTGAGCGATAGCAATGGCAGGAATCATGGACCATGGCGCTCTGGTTCTGGCGCTGTAATGCATGCCCACTTAGCAGCTCCCCTGTTTGGGACTCTCCTGCAGCAGTCCTCAGGGTTGTGTGGACTGTCTGCAGAGACAGAGGAATGGGAGGTTCTGTGCCAGCTGTTGGGGCACACGGCTGCACCAGATGTAAGGAAACAAAGTGAATTCCCTTCTTTGCACAATACGCTGTGCCACTGGGGGGCTCTTCGCTCAGGGATGCTGGAAAGCAGAATGTAAAAGAGCCAGAGATTGGGCAAACATGCTGCTGGGAGCCGTGGGTGCAGCGCCTGGCACAGGACAGGCTTGGTGGGATGGGAGAAAGAGTGGAAGGAAAAGTTTATTGGGGTTGCATTTGGATGCACATAACATGGCCAGATGGAGCTAGCTCTGCTTCACACAGGCATGGGGCTGGAGACAGCCTGCTGCCTTCTTCCTTCCCCGCACCCTGCCTGGGGCTGTGGGGTTCTGCACCCACCATGCAGAGTTGCTGGGCGCTGTGGGATGCAGCCGTGCCTGACAGCACTCCTGCCCACAGTGGACACCACAGGCTGGCTGGGGGTGCTGGGCGACATGCTGGCTGGGAACATCTGGACAGAGGACGAGGCGGACACGTGCTGTAAGCCACCTTCAGGACTGCCTTCCCATCCCCTCCCCACCACATGGGCCCCCATTGCCCCCTCAGCACATCCCCTCTGGTCCCGCAGTGCTGGAGATGTTCCCGGAGCAGTGCCGATGCTGGGGAAGGGCTGTGGACTGCACTGCACAGAACCTCAGCGCTGTGCCCAGGCTGTCCCCCAATGTGACACAGCTGTGAGTACCACAGGGCTCCCCCCATCCCAACACTGCCAGGCCGGGGGCTGCCAGCACCACTGATCCCCCAGCGCCTCTCACATACATGACATGAGAGCAGGGAAGGGGGGGGAAAGCATGAAAATTCTCACCTGGAGAGCAATTAGCAGGATTGTGTTAATGAACAGCAGCTGCCTTGCAACACATTCCTATTTCAGGGAAAGGGAGAGTCAGGGCTCTCTTGTCCTCCTGTTTTTTCTCTCTGGCTCTGAATTTGATTTTTAAATTATTTTTATTATTAGGTCTCTGTTTTGTGTGTTTTTGTTTTTTTCTCCTCCTCTCACTTTCCTGATAGGGACCTAAAGAGAAATAAAATCCACACTCTGCTGGACAACCAGTTCGCTGGGTGCTGGAGCCTGAGGAAGCTGTGAGTACTGCCTGTTCTGTCCCATGGGGTTGCACGGGGGAATGGAGTGGCTGTGCTCTGCTCCTCATCTCTGTCATTTGCTCCTCCTGCTGCAGGGCTGCAGGTCCCCAGCAGACATGGGGCACGTCCTTATTTCCTGGGGACCTGCAAGCCCTCAGAATCCCTTAGAAAGCAACTCTCTCTCTATCTGCTTTCTGTTCTGTTTTGTTGTTGTTGTGCTTTTGTGGTTTTTTGTTGTTTTTTTTTAATAGATTCTTGCAGAACAACAAGATCCGTGTCATCTCACCCAAGGCATTTGCTGGACTTTCTCAGCTTAGGATGTTGTAAGTAAGAAAGGCTGCATGATGAGGCCTGGGGGAGAGGGGCCATGGGATGCAGCTCCTCACGCACAGCACAGCTGCTCCTATGAGAATTGCACCGAGCTGCTGTCGGCTGGAGTGGAGGGGGGGGAGAGAGAAGGGCAGAGCAGAGGCACCTCCAGCTCCCCCAGCTCCAGCTATGCTCTCCTCAGCCCAATTCCCTCTGAGCCGGCCCTGCGCTGGCACTGACCAGGGAGTGTTCCAGGCATTGGCAGTGGGGGCTGTGAGCAGCCCCACCAAGGCAGGAGGAAAATGCCTCTCCTGCTCTGTCCGCAGGTTCCTCAGTCACAACAGGATCTCCCAGCTGCTGCCCCGCACGTTTGAGGACCTGAACCGTCTTGAGTGGCTGTGAGCTCCCCGCTGCTCCCGGCTTCCTCGTGTGCATCGTGACCGTATTTCCTTGGGGGTGGCAGCCCAAAGCCCTGGGAGGGATATGGGGTGGAGCAGAGATGCTGGGCTCGTGGCTCTGTGGTGGGAGCCAAGCGCTTTTCTCCTGCAGGGAAGAAGCTGCTCCTGCTGGGCTGCAGAGGGCAGTGGGTGTGCACAGCGCTGGGCTCGGTGCAGGGTACTCTCAGGACCACAGCTCTGTGTGAGACCTTCCCAACGTGAAGTCAGTTTGCAGGTCCAACCCCCCTCCAAAAGTGCTTAAACAAAAAGGACAGCCCGTACCATTCGGTCCTGTTTGCTCTCTAAGGCTGCATTTGGTCAGAGCTGGGGTGCAGAGGCTGCTCTGCACGATGCTCCCCTTCCCCCCCCTCCCCGCATGCAGGGCTGCTCCCAGCTTCCCTCCCGATGTGCCACAGGACCGGCTCAGCTGTCCCTTAAATCAAAGAGGGAAACAACAACGAGCAGCTCATGCAGGGTGGTCTGTGGAGCACACAAACCAGAGGACTTCAGAGAAGTCAGGCACAGCCCCGAATTCCCTGAATGGTGTTTAATTTATCATTGTTTCACAGCAGAAGAGAGGAAAAATCCAGCAGAGCCTGACTGTGAGGGAATCCAGGCTCTGCAGCTGGATCTAACGCTTCAGCTTGGCCAGGAGCTAAGGGGAGGGGATGGGATGGGGCAGCCCCCAGCCCGGGGATGGGGCCGTGGGACAGGCTCCCAGCGCTCTGCGTGCTGCCAGAGTCCCTTCCCTGCTTTCACCTCTCCTTCCTCTCACCCCCAGGATACTGGACAACAACAGGATTGCCCGGATCACCCCTGCTACATTCTCAGGGCTGAGGTCACTGTACTTCCTGTGAGTCCTGGGGAGCCACTGTGGGTCACCTCGGTGCCTCCTGCGCTGCTTGGCCATGCCCCAGCTCTGGGCTTTCTGGGCTCGGCCAAGCATGCTGTGCCCCCACTCCTTCCCCGGGGATGCCCTCCCACTGCACTGCCAGCAGCTGTCAGGGCAGGGTGGTGCTGGAGGTGGGACCCCAGCCTTGGCCAGCCATTGTCTCTTGTGCTGCATGTTTGTACAGAAGGCAGGCTCAAGCCAAGCATTGCTTATGAGGCCCATTTCCAAGTGGAAGAAAAGGATAACTCTCGTGTTGCGACTGCCATAAAAGTAATCTTGCAGTCACTTAAACATGATTGCAATGCCTCCTCCACCTCCACAGTCCGCTGTGCAGATCAGAAACTCTGGCAGCAGCCTGGAGTCAGTGTTAGGGGAGAAGTTTTGGCTGTCAGAATGGAAAAAAAAATCACAGAATCGCAGCAATGTGTGTGTGAGCACACATGCACATATGTATGCTCACGTATATCTGGCTGCTTTAAGCTGTAATCCCTGAGCACATAGCTGCAAGGGAAGAGCCTCAGCTATTGCTGCTGCTGTGGGCTTGCACATCTCTACTGGAGATGTCTGGGCTGGAATTAGTTGTAAAAGGCCCAAAATGGGGTGTGGGTGTGTGGTGCTGAGGGGGCTGTGGCCAGGGCTGGGAGCTACCAGGGGTTCTGGGGGTCTGGTGCTAGGTGACTGGGACAGCGAGCACCGCAGAGGTGGGGATGGTTGGGGCTGTGGGGCTGGGGAAGGGCTCTGGGCAGGAGGTGCTGTGCCCCCAGAGCTCTGTGATGCCTGGTTGGCACCCCGTGTCCCAGCTCTGTTCCCAAAGCTGTGTGTTCCCACGTTGCGGGCAGTGGAGCAGCTCAGTGACGCAGCATGTTTATCATTCTGCCTTTTTTTAACAAATCAAACAAACTAATAAACTGCGGTCACAAGAAGTGCACTAAGAAACACTGCACGCAGGCATGTGCAAAGGGGTTGAAAAAATGTCAGAGGGATTCTGGGCTATAAATCTGCATTTACTGCCTTCACCCTCGGGTTGCTCACTGCTGGCTCCGTGCACCTTTCTCCCTGGGCTGCGCCCATTCACTCGCTGGCTGTGACCCCTGCCCATTACATCCCAGGGAAGGTGAACAAAACTCTGCACTGCAGTTAAGCTGCATGCACCAGGTGTTTGCCTGCATGAACTGCTTCGTGCTTTGACACGGGAACAGGGGTGCAAGGATCCATCAGACAGGGAGGTGCTGCCAGCCCTGAGCTCATCTGGGTACCACTGTGAGGAGCCCTGTGGTCGGGCCAGGCACGAGCAGAAAGCCTTCATGGTGTGCCATGTGGCCCAGTGTTAGCAGCAGGCTGCGTCCTGTGTGGGTGGGCTGCACTGCAACCCTATTTTTCCCTACTGCCTCCCCCTCAGGTACATGCTGAACAACTCCCTGGCCAAGATACCCGATGGTTCCCTCTGCGTGGAGACACCAAAGCTGAGCTGGCTGTGAGTACCTGACTGGGGCAGCTGGGATCTGGGTACTGCTCCTGGGGGCACTGGGATGGGGCTGGGGAAGCAGCAGTGTGATTGCATTCCCTGCAGGGAGCTGGAAGGGAACAGGATCCAGGCAGTGCGTGGGGCCATATTCCAGCAGTGCCGTGAGCTCACTGTGCTGTGAGTACTTTAGGGGTCCCCCTTCCCACTGTGGGTGCATGGAGGTGGGTGATGAGCAGTGCTCAGCGGGGACCCCGCTCTGCTCCGGGCTGTGTCCCAGGTGAATGGTTCCACTCTGTTTCTGTAAGCAGCATTGGTACTGCAGTCAGCTTTGCAGACTTGGCCAGCATTGCTCTCCAGAGCCTTTTGTATGGCTGGATACCCAGCGGGGCAGGGAGCTGCAGGCAGGGGCTGCTGTGATCCACGGGGTCAGAGGCAGGGCACTGCATGGAAAAAGTTGCTTGTGGTGCACAAGCAGCAGGGCCTGCAGCCAGCTCTGAGCCTCCCGCTGGCATCCGGAGCCCCTAAAAATATCCCCAAGGAGACATAAAGCTCATATGCTGGCTCCGTATGTCAGAGAGCGACAAGCTCTGTTTAGTCCCCTCCTGCCCGGGGCTGAGCAGTGCTCCAGGCTCTCATGCAGGTGCCACCCTGGCGCCAATGAAAGCAAAGAATTCACCTTTGCCCCAGCCCACCCCCTCCTCCTGGGCAGAGCTTTGAACAGTGCTCTCTGCTCCCTTTGGGCTCCCTCATGCTGCCCACTTTCTGGTCCTGCTGTCACCATTCTCAGAAGAGGGGAAGAGCCACTGTCTCATGGTCAGAAGAAGATGCGGGTGTGATGAAAGTCCCCTGTGCGTTTTGTTCAGTCCTTGAGGACAGGCCTGGGTTCTCCCTGACCTCCTCTCCCACATCCATGATGGAGGTGATAGCAATGGGACAAGGGGAAATGATTTTAAACTTGAGGAGGGAAGGTTTAGAGCAGAGGTCAGGGGGAAGTTCTTCACAGAGACAGTGTGGTGAGGTGCTAGAACAGGCTGCCCAGAGAGGCTGCGGATGCCCCATTCCTGGAGGTGTTCAGAACAGGTAGGACAGAGCCCTGGGCAGCCTGGTCTAGTACCAGATCAGGAGGTTGGTGGCCTTGCCTGTGGCCTGGGCATCGGAACTTGATGACCCTCGGGTGCCTCTGCAGCATCTCGAGTGCTCACAGCCAGACCTGTGCTGGGGTATGCTCACGGAATGCACGTGGACAATGCTGCATCTGTGCTCTCCCTTCCTCCTGGCCCAGGATCCTGCGTAGGAACAGACTCCGGTGGATCCAGAGTGGGGCGTTCTCTGGGCTGAGCAGGCTGGTGGAGCTGTGAGTGCATGGCTGCTGTGCCCCTGAGCCCTGGGCTGGGGCCCTCACTCATGTGGGTTCCCCCCTGCCTCCCTAAGCACCGCTCTGCTCCACGTAGTGACCTGTCCTGCAATGGGTTGGATGAGCTCCCGCCATCTCTGTTCCACAGCCTGGCTGCCCTGCAGCAGCTGTGAGTATGGCTCTCTGCTCGCCTGCATCAGGGCTGTGTGCTGCCCTGGGGTGGGGAGCTCTGAGGAAGAGCTGGGAACACGGCTCCTTGCCCTCGTTTCCAGCTCCTGCAAATGCATCCAGGGGGAGGAACAGCGGCGCCTTGTTTCCTTCTAGGAACATCTCCTACAATCCTCTGAAAGAGATTTGCCCCAGCCAGTTTGAGAGCCTGCCCCAGCTGCTGTCCCTGTGAGTCCCGCAGCGCCCCAGCCCTGCAGTGCCGCAGTGGGCCCACACCCAGCAGCAGCACCCAGCCCTGCCTTCATCCTGCAGGAGCCTGGAGGGGCTGGAGATCCCCAACATCCACAATGTGACCTTCCGTGGGCTGTCCAACCTCTCCCACATGTGAGTGTGGAAGGAAGGGGCGCCCCAAGCCAAGAACCTCCTCCTGGAGCAGAGGGGATGGCACGCAGAGCTGCGTGCCCCACAGAGTGCATGCTGTGCAAGGGTGCTGTGCAGCCCTGGGCACAGGTGGGGTGCGAAGGGTGGGCCCTGCTGACTGAGGTGGGTACAGGAAGCCAGGGTTAAGCAACCCCATTCGAGCTCCTTTGCTTGTGCGTGAGCTAATGGCCTGAGAGCAGCAGAGATGTGGAGGCAGGGTGGGCATGATGGCAGTGCAGCCGAGGAGCCAGCTGTGAGTGCTTTGCAAGGAGGAAAAAAAAAATCATTAATTTTCTGCAGATGCACGTTTTAGAGTACCTGTAATGAAAGTCAACTGTACATCTTCCTTTCTGTAATTGGTCTGTTTGGACTGCAAATATGGTACATTTTCTACCTCACTTGCTAATAAGCAATCATTTCTCTCCTTTTATCTATAATTAAGCAGAAATGAGCCTTGCATGTCAGTTTTGTAGTAATTTTCTAATGTGGAGTTTTGCTAAGCTTACATGGAATTGCTTTTCTAAGGCTTGAAAAGATTAATCTGAAATAACATGCAGGGGAAAAAATTTGAATCCCTGCTAATGGAAGCTGAGAGACTCAAAAAAGGGATTAATTTTTTAAATGTTTGTGAGAATCACAGGCTGAAGGAAAGCACTCAGTATTTATTAGCCAGCAGTGCAGAACAGGCACAGGTTTAAGTGTGTAGCACTTGATCCAGGAAAGCACAGGGGTGCCTCCGGGCTGTTTTGTAAAGGATTCAGGCTGCTTTTGTGTCCAAAGCAAATTGCGGTGGCTGTGCAAACCACAAGCCCTCTCGTGCTCTGCAAATCCCTCTCTAGAAGAGGGTTACCAGGTACTCCTGTCTTCCAGCGGAGGCTCTAAGGCAGTTGGCTGCAGTGTGAGGGTCCGACCGGCTCTTCACCAAGATGGGGAGTAGTATCCCAGTGGGGCGGGCAGGGCTGGGAGGAGGGTGGCTGTGCAATGGCTGAGGCAGCAGCCAAGTTCCCCCCCCTGCAGCTACTTCAAGAAGTTCCAGTACTGCAGCTCCGCGCCCCACGTGCGCAGCTGCAAACCCAACACGGACGGCATCTCCTCCTTCGAGCACCTGCTGGCCAACATCATCCTGCGCGTCTTCGTCTGGGTCATCGCCTGCGTCACCTGCCTGGGCAACCTCTGCGTCATCTGCATGCGGTCCTGCGTGGTCACAGAGAGCAGCGCGCACACCATGGCCATCAAATCCCTGTGCTGTGAGCCGGGGGCGGCCAGGGGCTGCGGGGGCACTGATGCCATGGGTGCTGCTGAGCGCGGTGCCTCCTCCTCACGGTGCTTTGTGTCTCCCCAGGTGCGGACGGCCTGATGGGCATCTATCTTTTTGTCATTGGTGCCTTTGACCTGAAGTACGCGGGAGAATACAACCGGCACGCGCAGGGCTGGATGGCCAGCGTGCCGTGCCAGCTGGTGGGCAGCCTGGCCATGCTGTCCTCTGAGGTGTCCGTGCTGCTGCTCACCTACATGACCCTGGAGAAATACTTCTCCATCGTGTTCCCCTTCAGCTACCGCAGAGCCAGCAGGAAGCAGACAGCCTCAGTGCTGGCTGCCATCTGGCTGCTGGGCCTCTCGCTCAGCGTCGTGCCGCTGTGCTGCAAGGAGTCCTTTGGCAACTACTATGGGAGGAATGGGGTGTGCTTCCCACTGCAGTCTGAGCTGGGTGAGCGGCCCAGTGCCAGGGGCTTCTCCACCACCATCTACCTGGGTGAGGCCCTGGGTAGGGATGGGGATGGGGAGAGCGGGGTGCGGGGTCAGGGCAAGCTGAAGCTACAGTGGTGTCTCCTCTCTTCCCACTGCTGGAAGTGGGCTGCTCTGCTCCTAGTCTATCAGACACGCTCAGAGCAAAGTTTCTCCCTGTCTCCAGGCTTGAACCTCGCAGCTTTCATCACCATTGTCTTTGCCTACACTGGCATGTTCTACTCGATCCGCATCACCACCTGCAGAACAGCGGAGAGCAGCGTCTGCCCCCGGGATGTGGCCATCGCCAAGCGCTTCTTCTTCATCGTCTTCACCGATGCTCTCTGCTGGATCCCCATCTTCCTGCTCAAGCTGCTCTCCCTGCTGCAGGTGGAAATTCCAGGTGAGGTCTTGGAGTCTGCTGCTACCCACCGCCATTCCCAACTATGGGCCTCTTGGGGTGGGTGCTGTCGAGTCTGGGTGCCCCCCCACCCACATGTGGGCTGTGAGGGGAAGAGGGGGGGAGCACCACTCATCCCTGGCTGGGCCCTGGCAGAGGGCAGCAGTCATGAACCCCCACCGTGTGTGGGGTGCTCCCCCCTGGGGGAGGCTGGCTGCCTGATGGCATTTCCTGGTTGGAGCAGGCACCGTCACATCCTGGGTGGTCATCTTCATCCTGCCCATCAACAGCGCACTCAACCCCATCCTCTACACCATCACCACGGCTCCCTTCCAGGAGAAGGTGAAGGGCTGTCTGCACGCCCGGCGCCCAGAGCTGAGCTCCCGGCAGAGCTTCATGCTGGTGGTGCTATAAGGCAGGCAACCCCTGACCCCTGGCACCACCAGCACACCAAGCATTCGCTGCACGGCTCAGCCCTGCGGGCATCTTCACAGCTGCTCTCAGGTTTGGCTGCATTCTGTGACCCAGAGATGCGACCCCGATGTCTCCACAGCACTGCATCACAGCACTGCATCACCGCGCTGCTCAGCTCTGCAACGGGGCATCAGCTCACAGCACCCACTCACCACCAGGGTTCCTGCATCAGCCAGCAGCTATCGTTAGTACTTTATTAATTACACGGATAGGAAGAGCAGCCCCAATCCAAGTCAAACAATCTGTTGCATTGCGTATGATACAAAACGAGAAATAGCCCCTTAAATACAAAATACACATCTTTTAAGTGAGCATCACCTGGTGCTGAGCTCTACCGTCCGCAGTTATATATTAATATTCCAACTGTACAAGTATTTATATAGGAAAAAAAAGAAACATTTTTTAAAAAAATCAGGAGAAAAATCACTCCCTGAAGAAGTTATGTATTTTATATATATATAAATATATATATATAAAAACAGAATACAGACTGGGTCATTTTTATTTTCTTTTTAACCAAAAGAGAGACAGACATGATTTGTTATGGCAAAACTGGCACTGGGAATTGCTCCCGCCTGTGGGTCGTGTTGCCTTCCAGTTGGAACGACGTCAAGTAACTTGGGTCCCTGCCTAAAGGAGAAACCAGGTCAGTTCTGGGCACTGCAGGAAGAAGGAAGGGCTGGGAAGGGGAAGCCAAGCTCCTTGCAGGGGGTGCTGGGGCAGCTCTGCACTCCTGTGGGGCACAAGCTCTGCTGCCTGCAGTTGCCCAGAGACGTGAATCCACCGTGCCTGTTTACTGCAGTGCACAGGAGGCGTACAAAGCCTGGCTCTAGCAGTTGGGTTATCACCATTTGCTTGCTTTAGTGAAAGCAGATGCTGCATGATCAGCTCCCCTCACCCCCCTCTGGTAGGGGTGCACTGAGACCCTCCAGCTGTAAGCAGGGAGCTGGGAGCTGCAGTGCTGGGCACATCCTGCTTCCACCCTTCTTGCTCCACTGCCTCAGCCCCCTTGTATCGCTGCCCCTTCATTAGCTTCCCTGCAGCTGCTCTGGGTTTCTAGCCTTGTCCACCCCCATCCAACTGCCTGACACTGGTGTGCAAGGATGGCACCTGGCTTGGAAGCACGTCCATCCAGCCCCCACTGCAATGCAGTGCACAGGGGCGTCTTTCAGTTGAAGAAGTCCAAGGCAGTGGATCAGACAGCTTTATCCTTCATCTCCTATGAAATTTAGCACCAAAGGTAATAGCAGTAGATTCCTTCTGCCACTTGACAATGGTTGTCAGTAAATGGATCTATAGATATCTCTATGTAGTCCTCTCCTCCAATAAGAGCATCCTTCAGCAAACAGGTTCCCAGCCCAGCTCCCTGCCTGTCCCCACACTGGGTGACACTGCACATGCACGCTTGTCCTCTCACCACCCAGTCCTCACCTCCTCACACAGCACTGTGATCTCTGGCCTTGGCTCCACCTGCCCCCTCAGCTTGCACACCTCTGCTGCCTCCAGCTTTGCTCCACGCACCCTCACCCGGAGCAGCCCCTGGTCCAGCTCATTCTGGACCATTGGGCATCACCCCAAAGCCCCCTCTCTTCTCCAAGGGCAAGCAAGATGCTCTTGTCCATCTCTCCTACACAGCCCCTTGGGGCACAGCTCCATCGCTGCCGGCAGCCAGCCCTGTAGCATGCATGGGACAGGACAGATGAGCAACGGCAGGTGTGGGGGGTCCAGCTGCCCCTGTCCCTCCAAGGAATGGTGGCAAACGGCCCTGCAGGGGGAGCAGAGAAGGGCCACACACACATAGGGCAGCCTGTGGCTCTCTGTTGGGGAGCCAGGCCCAGGTTAAAAGGAAGCATATAAATATGTGCCCATCTTAGTGGCATGTCAGCTTCTCACTCCCCTCCGAGTGTCCCAGCCCCATTGGCTGCAAGTCCGTGGTCTGACAGGATGCAGCATCTTCCCAGCTCCTCAGATCTTGGTCTCAGGGCCATTCGGACTCAGTGCTGGGAAAGAATCTCGGATCCTCACCAGCTCCATGGCACAGAGGTGCCCAAAGACTTTGTTGTACCACTCCGGCGATCGGCCCCTGGGAAAGGGAGCAAGGCAGGACAATGGGTAAACGGGCAGGGCAGGCCACAAGCAGCACCTTGTTTCTTGCTAGCTGTGATGGTCTATGGTGAACAAGGACAATATGGCAGCAAAAGGAGCATGTCCTCCCCCCTCATCACTATGGGCACACAGCAAAACGCAGGAACAGCTCCCACACCCCCACCAACATGCACGGATGCAGAAGAACAGCAGTGATCCCAAGGGCTTCTCGTACCTGAGGTCAGCCCTGCAGATGTGCGTCACTTTGGAGCGTCCCATGGCGCTGGGCTCGATGAGATACTGCGAGGTCAGCACCACGGCTTTAACGCCTCCCTCCACCTGCAGCTTGTCGTGCTCCACCGAGATGGAGATGAGCAGGCAGGCTCCTCGTGGCAGGTCTGTGCGCCAGCACCTGCACACAGAGCGGCACTCAGCCCTGGGCTGCACCACACGGGGCTGGGAGAGCCCACGCAGCCAGCCACACCGACCAAGAACAGCCCTCCAGCTCCGGTCCCACCTGCCCTCACCTGAGCACCACGCAGTCCCTGCGTGGGTGAGGCGCCATGCTGTCCGTCACATAGTGATACACCTCCATGTCCTTGTCCAGAGCCTCCACCACCTTGCTCTGAAGCAGGTCCTCGTCCCAGAGGTGACGCTCCCGCAGCACCCGCTGCAGCACCGTGGAGGGAGGGGCCTCGACCTCCGTGGAGACTTTCCACAAGCGCAGGGGGTGCCCGTCCCCAACCTGCTGGGGCCAAAGGAAGGGTCAGGCAGGCTGTTCTGGGAGCCCGTCCACCAGTCCCCAAGCAGTTCCACTGACGGGTCCCACTGCCGTGGAACAGCACCATGGGACAGAAGAGTTGCGTAGGGTGGTGGAGAGGGGTAAATAGAGATGTGATGGGCTCTGAATGTAGAGCACGCTCTACCTCTGAGCTGCCCCCCTCCAGCCAGGGCAGGGACCACCGACTCCCTCCCTGCAGAAGGGAATGGGCACCAAGGGCTCATCAGGTGCCCACAGGACCTGTAGCTCGCAGTGGTTACTTTGCACCCAAATCACCTTGTAAATCCAAAGATCCCATTTGCAGTAACATTCACCTTTTTGCAGGAGAGCTCCGTGTTGAGGGGTCCTGGGGTGCTCAGCCATCCCTTGAATTTCTCTGATGACTCTTTGAGCAGGTTCCGGACACTCTGCTCAAAGTAGGAGTGTAAATCCTTGCCTTCCCCTTGACTCGGGGTCATAAATTCGGACAGGGGGTGGGGGTAAGCATCTGCTGACATGTAAGAGCTGCTCAGCTGGAGCAAGATGTCATGGGAGACCTGCAAAGCAAGAGTGCGCAGCTCATCAGGCTGGGAGTGATCCTGAGCAGCCAGAAAACCACAGCTCCTCATTGAAGGAGGTGAGAAGGACAGATGCAACCTCCCTGGGCACACTTCCTGTGACCAGCTCCACAATGAACAGGGCTCTGCTGGCCCCGTGATGCCCCAGGCTGACCCTGTGGGTGCCCTCCCCTCACCCTGCACTGACCCCACAGACCCAGGAGGGCAGCACCAAGCTGAGCGCACCACAGCCACCCACCTGGAAGAGCTTCTTGCAGTCAGTGATCATGTGGGAGAGCCCCTGTGTTGCAGCCATGTTCTCATTCAGGTCCTTCTGGTCAGGCTTTCCCATAGTGCCTCTCCTGTGCATCACCCTGTGGATGGCACGAGCTGAGAGCAGGCACCAAAGCCCAGCCCCAACTCACACCACCCCCAGCCCTGTAACGCAGAGCAGATCAGCAGGAGCAGAGCCCTTACCTCGGTGAGGTGCTCTCCCTCTTGGACACGTTGAGATGGAAGAGTGAGGGGGCCAGGCACACGGCCAGGTTTCCAGCAGTCATCTGGTTCTCCTCGGCAGAGGCAATGTCACTCAGGAAGTAGAGCAGGGTCTGCAGCACCTCACGGTTCTCATCCGGCATCAGGATGATGGCAGCCTGCACTGCCTGCAGCTGCTGCTCCTTTGGCACAACTGAGGGCAGCGCCTGCAGTCAGCGCTCTGTCCTCACCTTAATGGACCTCCACCCTCCCCTTCCCCGGGAGCAGAGAGCTGCCTGTCCCCCCGCACAGCCCGTGCCTTACACTGATAGATCTGCAGGAAGGTGTCGGTGAGCTTGCTGGTGAAGATGGGCTCCGGCAGGTCACGGAAATATTGCTTCAGCAGGTCTGCCACGTCGTACGCTGACTGCCCCTTGTAGTTAACGTTGTCAGGGCTGGTTTCATTCATGTGACGGAGCACCTGGATCCTAGACTTCACCCCTGATTTACGGAAAATGCCAACCTGCCGGGAGGGAGCGGGAACATGCTGGGATGCCAGCTGAGTCCCTACCCAGCTCCTCACCCCCTACCCCACACCACCGCACAGCACACGTATGGGATGGCTGCGATGACCCCACAGACATGAATATCCCACAGAGAGCCTTGCTCTCCCCCTTCCCTACTTCCAAGTGCTGCAAGAAGTGAATGAACTGCTTGCAGTTCACTTCTTTTTCCCCAACTACAGCACTGCAGACAGCAGCTGCCCATGCTCAGAGCCCCCCAGCGCCCACAGCTGCAGCATCACCTGGTCCAAGCACTGGCTGCGGATGTAACGCATCGCCTGCTGGATGCTTTGCGGCAGCGGCTGCCCCGTCCTCTGCACATTGATGATGGGTGGCACCCCAAAGACTGACTTGTCCCTGTAGTCAGGGACTTTGCTCCGCTTCATGAACTTGGGCACAGTCCTGCAGGGTGGGATGGAGAGGTGGTCAGGGCAACCCTCGGCAGCACTATCCCCAGGGCTCCACCCCAGCTCCCTCCCCACCAGCTCACCACGTCCAGGTTTGCTTGTGGGGCACGGAGTACTTCTCCATGATAGCTGTGAGCCGCAGCAAGGAGCACTTCTGGAGCAGGTTGAGCTGAGCAGAGGACTGGCGATTGATCTCCAGCGAGGCAGAGTTCAGGCTGGGCCGGTGGGAGTTCTGGAAACTGTGCCAGCGCAGCTTTCTGTGGGGAAAGGCGGGCGTTCAGAGCCTTCCCACCAGCACCTGAGCTTGGTATAAGCACTGCAGCAGCCAGGCTGAACCAAGCCAGCCCAGCACCAGCCCAAGTGCCACAAGGGATGCTTCCTACTCCTCACAGAATAAGCAGGGACAGTGCCAGAGCACAGGGACACAGAGAGAGATATATTATCCGCTTAAAGGACCACTCCCATCCCGACACTCTTGCCACATCAGCATCCTCCCACCTGCACACTGGCAGAACTGCAGGAGGGCAGGGGCTCTGGGAAATGCACTAGCAGGAACACCTGCTTGCTCAAGGATAAAAGATGCTCCAACAAGCCAGTGCTCCGCTGGCAGCCCATCAACCCCTTTCTGTCTGCGCTGCTCCAGAAAGGCTCCTGCCCAGCTCCTGAGCTGCATTCCCGAGTCCAGCAGGACATAAAGGGCATCCCCAACTCACGAGAAAAGCCACCTCCATACATTCCTCTTTGCCCTGCTCAGGGGCACACTGCCCTCCAGCATCAACCCCGCAGGCTTGGGAAATCCGCAGAACTCAGCAGTGCCGGGAGAATCTCTCAGAGAAAGCACGAGGGAGCGCCAGCACAGCGAGAGGGAGCGAGAGGGAGCGAGAGGGAGCGAGAGGGAGCGCTGCCTTCCGCGAGAGCCGCCACCAGCCGACGCCAGCCGGCCCGCTACGGACGGCGCCGCGCATGGGGAGCAGCAGCGCAGCGCGGCCGCCAGGGGGCAGCCGCGAGTCGCGCCCGCAGCCCGCAGCCCCGCTACCTGCACGGCCGGGTGAGCGACGCTCCCACGCCCGAGTCGCGGCGCTCCCGCATCTCCAGCTCTTCGGCCTCGTTCAGGGAGTTGCCCGTGCTGTCAAAGTCACTGGCAGAGGTGCCGACGTCTGACATGGAGCGCTCCTCAAGGTGCAGGTTGGAGGGGAAGGTGGGCTCCCCTCCCGAGTCTGTCTCCTCTTCCTCCTCCTCCTCCTCTTCCTCCTCGCCCCCTTCTTCCCCCACCAGTTCGGGGGAGATGGCTTTATACCAGAGCTCCACTTTCTGCTGCAGCCCCCACATGTGCTGCAGGATATCGTCCAGGTTCTCGTAGGTCACCTCCTCATCTCCCTTGCAGAGATCCTCAGCGCTGCCAAACTCGGGCACGTTGTCGTACACGCTCACCCGGCTGCCCAGGGAGCTGCAGGAACCGCGGCGGCGGCAGGCAAAGCCCTGCGGGGAGGATGAGCCCTCCACACCGCTGCTGCTGCCACAGCCCCCCAGCAGACCCCCAGGTTTGGCTCCCGGCTTCCAGCTGCTCAAGGAGCCGCTGCCCAGGGGGCACAAGCTCTCAATGGAGAGGGATTTGGGGAAGGTGCCCGGCTTGTGGTCCCTGGGAACATAGACCAGGCAGTCCCCACGGCACGCCTGCCGGTGCTGGCATTGTCCTGCAGCCCAGTCACCGCTGGGCTCTGTGGCTGTCTGACAGGCCTCCAGGTGGAGCCCGCTCCGTTTTGGGTCAGAGCCCACCTTGCCTCTGCCTGAGCCCACCAAGCGGTTAGTCCTGTATGACACTGAGAAGAAGTGTTTTTTGCCATGGAAAGAGGCAGATACTCCTCTTTTAGGAGAGTTGGCCTTGGTGGCTGAGAGGTCCCCATTATTCTTTGTGCAGTCCCAGCCAGGATTGGCCACAACACCGCCGCATGGAACATCCTTCTCATCTGGGCCAGCTTTCTCTTTGTCCTTCCTTCGGAGCGACTCAATCCTCTTCAGGAAGCTGCGAGATCTCCTCTTCTTTGGTTTCTCCTTGGAACCTTCGCCGTGGTTCAAGGGCTGCTTGGCCAAGGAGCAGCTGCTGGGGCTGCAGGTGGGCTGGGAGACAGCAGCACCGTGGCCGGGGGACAGGTCAGGTGGTGTGGCTGCGACACCGAGTGTGCTGCCCATGCTGGCGCTGCTGTGAAGGGACACAGCCTCCGGGTTGGTGCTGAGGTCAGTGAGGACGCTCTCATGGCTGGACGCCTGCCGCACGCTGGAGGTGGGGACCTCGGAGGCCTGGGAGAGAACATCAGCAGAGCCCACCCGGGACCACCTCTTGCTGTCCCGCTGGAAAGCCCACCGGTCACTGATGGCGCACAGGTCCTCGTCCTCAGAGTCTTCATTCTGTGGGCGGCAGAGCAAAGGGGAACATCAGACCAGGGACACGCAGAGTGTCCTTCACCCTGCTCTGCAGGGACGAGCTCCTGAACTGCGGGCACAGCATTCTCCCCGTTAAGCACACAAGGAGGCCACTCCACTCCTTCTGCAGCAGGGCTCAGGGAGCACAAGGAGCGGTTGAGCCCGAGCTCAAGTGCTGGGCTAGGCAGTGAAGAAGTAGAAACATTCTTGCACCACCTCAGAACAGCTCCCAGGCAGTAACTGCATCTACAACAGCAAAACACTCGCCCATGGAAGCTGTGTGGGCACAGCCCACCCCAGCAGCCCTCGGCCTCTCCCAGCAGCTGTCCATTTCCCTGCGCCTCTTCCACACTGAGCCCCGCCACCCCGCTGCTGCTGCAACAGCTGCACCGCAACCAGCTCCAGCACAGCCCCTTCCCCTCCTGCTGCTTTGTGCTCCGGAGAAGGGGATCCGGACATGGGAACAATGTCCCCATGTGGTGGCCTTCCTGCCATTCTGCTGGGCAGGTGGGGGTCCTGGGCGCCGGGCCATGGTGCCCCAGCTGTGCAGAGTCCACCTGGGATGTGTGTGGTGATGATAGGGGCAGGGACCGGCTGCACCCTTTGGGGGGGACAGCCCCTCCACAGCGAGGGGGCAGGAGAGAATCCTCCCACAGAGATGGCAGGAGAGAAGTGATGGTGAAGGAGGTGCAAGAAAGGGCCAAGAAGTTCTGTGACCCCAGGTCTGTGCACTGCAGGAGTCCCAGCTCCACACAGCAGCCCCAAGGCTGCTGTCACCACCACCACAGTGGCAGAGGCCAGCCGTTCTCACCCTGCTTGATGAACCACCGTTACCAGGAGCACCAGGAGTTGTGGGGCAGAGACAGCATGGGCACACAAGGGCAGTCAGCAGCTCCCAGGCTGCACCCTTCCTTGCAGCAGGGACAAGGGGAGCGAGCACTGTGTGTAGCTGCGTGCACCGACCCAGGGGAAGCACCAAAAAAACACAACAGGCTTGCTGCTCCACGCATCCCCTTGAGAGTCCTGCACTCACCTGTTTACGCTGAAAGTGGACTTCCAGCTTCATGGAGGCACATGTGTTCAGGGTCATCAGCCTCCTGCAAGAAAACAAGAGACGCTGTACCCCGGCTGTGGCTTCCTGCTCTGCTCACAGTGCTTTCTTTCTTTTTCCTTATTCTTCTATTTTTTGTCTCAGAACTGTTGTTGTGCCTGGTCACCTGTCACCCAGCAGCTGTGGCTCCAGGGATCAGGCAGACACGTAGAGCTGGAGCAGCTCCAAGCACAGCACACAGCTGTGGGCAGGCTCTCGAGCTGCACCCTGCCTGCAGAGAAGTCCAGGGGCCCTCTGCACCTCCTTTGCCCCAGCACAGGAGCCATCACAGGAGTCCTTGGCACAGCAGCAGAGGAGTTTGAACCGCGCTGGCACGCTGGTGGCACGGGCACTTGGTTGTGGGCCAGCAGGGATTTTGCCAGCGCAGCCATCAGAGCGGCACTCAGTGCTCAGTGCAGACAGCAGGACGTCCCAGCCGTGCCTCGGTGCCTGCAGCCCCCAGCACCGTGTTTACTCTCACACAGCAGCAGCCCCAGCATCAAAGGGTGCCCGGCTCCCTTGGCTCACAGCACTCTGGGCACGCCGGGGTGTGAAAGGACAAATGCAGGGGCAGGGAGGTCACCAAGCTGAAGCCAGCAGAGCAGCTCTGAGCAAGCTAGAGAGGAGTGTTGCCACCCCACCTGCCCTGAGCCCACCCCCGTGCCCCTCCACCTATCTCTCAACTACAGATTAAGGTCCTATTTCTTTACACAAGTGAACGAATCTCCAGTTCATTCATTTTATTTAGCACTCTGTAAACTCTTCTGCAAGCACTGCACAACTTCTGTTCCGGCTTGAAAATTGTGTGCCTGCACATTCAACAGCAACAAAAAAACTTAGGCACACGTTACCAAAAATGTGATTAATGCCCCTTCTGTAATTCTGCTGAAAACTTCCAAACATGAGCACAGTTGTGCAGCTCATCCCCTGGGAGCAGAGGCATGTCACCCTATCCAGGCTGCTCATCACACCTATCTGCCTCCAGGACAGTGCTGAGAGAGCTCTGTGAACGAGCGATTACTCAGGGAGCAAAGTAACTTTGCAAAGCAATGACTATCATGGGTCAGAAACATGACTTCTGCTCAGAACTTAGCCTGTGCTCGGCTCGGGATGAAGGTGACCTGGAGTGCCCAGTGGCCACCTGAGAAGGTCTGCTGGGGACAGAAGCACCACAGCTTCAGAGATAACATCCATCAGCTCAACAAGAGCGGCAGCCTGAGCTGGCAGCAGAGCACTGGCCTTGCCCTGTCCATGCAGTTGTTGGGAGCCATCCATGCAGGACAGGGACAACCTGCACCTGGCCCTCAGAGCAAAACGCCCTGTGAATGCCTGCAGCCCGCCAGGCAAAGACAAAAGGACACAAAAGCTCAAACAGGGGTGGGTGCTCACCCTGGCACTTCACAGCCTCCCCAGCCTGCACTGTGCACAGCACCATTGGCAGAAGATGAGCTCTGCAGCCAATGCAGGGCAACAAGCAGCCAGCAGCCACCCTGCCCTGCACCTTGCTGCTCCCCAAAGCATGTCTGGAAGGCAACAGCTGTGCCAAGCACTGCTCAGCTTCTCAGCTTCTCAGCGTGGGGGCACAGATGTGGTGATGTGGCCCAAAAGCAAAAGCAGGGCTGAGTCACCTCCCTGCCAGCGTGACACAAGGCCTGCCCGGACAGACAGACGTGGGTCCCTCCTGTCGGTGTCTGGTCATTCAGAGCTCATCTCTGAAATGCCATGCTGCTTCCTCTGCCAGAAAAAAAAACCCAGTGGCATCTCAGAGCTATTTTCAACCCTGCACTGTGAGAGCAGCACGTCCTTGTGGGAAATGTCCTGGCTCCTATTGCCAGGCGCTGGGTGACCAACACCGCTCTGTTAGCAGGGCAGCCCTCGGAGCCACCAGAACAGCATTTATTCCAGGAATGGGCAGGAGTTTACAAGCACGATGCGAACCAGTGCTGCACTGCTGACAGCTCCTGAACACCCATAGCTCCCAAGGACCCGCACACAGGGCCAGCACACAGCACCTCTGCCCCACGCAGTGCCTCTCATTGCACGAACGCTCAGCAAATCCCTCGCCGCATGCCTGCTCTCTGTTGCAGGTGGCACAAACCCAATGACCGAGTGCAAATCTGCCTGCAGACAGAATTTCATCCACAGGCACTTTGACCTGGATCTGGCTCACACCATAAGCCACACACAAACCAACACAGAGGTGAGGTTTCCAAACACCGTTCTTGCAAAATCAAGCTACAAGATGTCCCTCCCCTATGGCTCTCCCCCCAGGACAACGTGTGCATGAAGCATGGCCCAGAGCAGCCAGGAGGAAGGAGAGGAGCTCAGGCAGTAAGGCCAGGCCTCCTTGCACCACTGCTCAGTGTTACAGCTCACCTCTCACCAACCCATTTTCAGCAGAGCTCCACAGCCTGGAGTTACCCACATGTAAAACTACAACAAGGCTCAAAAGTCAAACAAAAAGAACTTCTGGCTAATGTCTGTTCTCCTGCAGCTCTGCATGTTCACAGCAAAACACAGCGCAGTTTCCCTGGCACCACAGTCCACCCAACACAGCAGCTGTGTGAAGCACCCGCAGTCACTGCAGGACAGCAGGCAGCACCTGCAGGGCTCAGCTTGGCATTCTGCAGCCACCAGCCGGCTTTGTGGAAACTTTACCTGCAGAGAGATTTGAGAGAATCCTTGTCCAGGAAACTGTGGTCTTTTTTCACAGCGCCGATGTCAAGAGGGAACAACGAGTCTGGGGACAAAGGCAAGAGGTGGTCAGTAGGGCTCCAGGCAGCTCCACCACAGAGAGGTCAGAGCAGGAAGGGGCAAGCAGGGCGAGACATAGGGCAGGGGCAGGGGGCATAGGGCAGTAGTGAGGGTAGCAAGCACCAACCCAAAGAAAAGAAGACCTGTCAATGGCACTGACACCAGGAGCAGCCAATACAATGGCTTCCACCACTAGAAGGGAAGAGCAGCCCAGCAAGAAGGGCCCAGGTCCACAAAGTAAGAGAAGAGGGACCTGAGTGATGTTACCCCTGCATGGAGACCTTGGGCCATGGCAGGTTTTGGAGAGAGGCCACCCCAACCAGTGCTCGACGGCCGTCTCGGTGCCCATAGAACACCACAACGAATGCACAGTGATCCCTCAGTGCCCCAGACTCCCTTTGTCCACTATTCCATCAGGGTCAAGAAAGCCTCTTGGCTCCACTGAGGAGAGCTGAGAGCTGCTAAGAAGTCTCCACCCCAAGAAAGCAGCACCAGTACAAGGCTGCACCAGTTCCAGAATCTTTTTCCATCTTTCCAAGTTCAAGTGAAGGCACCGTGTGCCTGGACTCCCCGGGCAGATCATTTTTGGGTGACGAGGTGCCCCAGGGCCCCCTCCAGCACTCACAGAGAGCTCAGGGATTGCTGCACAGGGATTGCTGGGCTGCGAGCTCACCTGGCTGCTGCAGCCGCTATGGAGTGCAATTACCAGAGGGTCACACAGACCTGCCGGCTGCGGGGAACAGAATGAAATGGCCGTAGGATGTGGAAAGCTTTGCTCAGAGGCTGGGGAGGGGGGGGGGGGGGTTCGTTCCCAGACCGCAGCAACCTCGGTCAGCACAGAGCCCTGGGGCCGGGCACAAACTGCAGGACCCGGGCAGCTGCCGCACGTGGGGCCAGCCCTGAAATAGGAACCGGAGCCGAGGTGCAGCCGGTAAGGGCACTGGCACCTGGTGAGGCCGTGCAATAAGGGCATCGCCTGGGCACGGCGGTGTCTGGATCACAACATGCACAGCAATGAGCGCCGTGCGGAGCCGGGGGGGGGGGGGGGGAGGCAGACAATGGTGGGCGGTGCGGCCCCACAGCCGCGCTTCCGCCGATTGTCGCGGCCGCCGGGCCGGGCTCCCTGCAGGCTCCCGCCGTGTGGGGCCGAGCTGCACACGAGCTCACCTGCAGCACGGCGTGTGCACGGCTGGGGGACGGGAGTGGGTCTGCAGGGCCCGGCAGAAGGCAGAGGGGCAGGACATAGCACTCCCTGCGCTGCCCACGTTGGCCATTGGCACAGCCTGCTTGCACCCAATGCTCGCACCCAATGCTCGCACCCAATGCCCGCACCCAATGCCCGCACCCCGACCCGCCTTGGCCCAACCAGGAGCCCTGGGATGTCCCCCACAGCCCTGCAGCAGGGATGCCGTGTTCCCTCACCCCTCACCCAGGCACAGTGACCCTGCCCCAAACCAGACTGGGCAGCTCTCACCTTCATAAAGCTGGGCATACTGCGGGAATCCCGCCGCTCGCAGCCAGTCGCAAGCCTTCTTGGCTTCAATTTCTGAAACAGAGCAAAGGAACAGTCTGAGCATCCAACTGGCAAAAGCAGTGCTGCATCGTGTGGCAGCTCCCCACGCCGGGAGCCCAGCAGCCGTGTCACCAGAGCCCAGTTTTGTATGCACCAACCAGAAGGAGCACCAAGAACACCCGCTGGGAAGCAGGTGTGAGCGTGGTGCTGGCAGCAATGGGGCACTGTGGGCTCCCACCATACAGGACACCAAGCAGAAACTGCTCAGCTCTGGGTGCTCCACTAACGTGGGACAAACATAGCACAGGTGGGACAGGCCCATGGACACAGTTCTAATTCTAACTCCTGATGAGACGCTTCGTTTCTAAACCCACCAAACCAAACAAAGCACTCTGCCAGGAGAGGGAGAGGAACATCTTTATTTTCAATACTTAATTCTGAGCCCATCAAAGCTTAGGGCTGGTCACTTCATGGAACTTTTGCAAACATCCTCCAGAGGAGTCTGCCAAAAGAACCTTTTCTTTTCCCTCCCACTTCCCCCATCTCTGACCACCCCCTCCTTTCTTTCCAGCTCGCTTTCATCCTGGCACGCAGCACAGCCTGCTATAAGCACAGGCTCTCCAGCACAGAGGGGAACTGTAGCCACACTGGACCATGGGATGCAGACTGACAGCTTGCCCAGCCACCAGAGCCCCAGTGGTTTCTACAACCCCTGCCCACCCCATCCCTGCTTCCTCATCCACGGTTCAGCTGTTCTCAGGCTGAGCCCATCCAAAGCCCAGCACAAAGTTCCGGGAAATTTCTCAGATTTACAGAACTTGAGGGAACGTGCAGCCAGAGAAAGCTGCTGTCTGGTGTCAGCAGTCCATCTGTCTGCTGAGATTTACAGTTCTTGTCACAACAAACAGTTGACTTCAAATGTAGAAAATGTGACTGCAGCTCCAGATTTCTGCCCATCCCTCCCACAGAGGCTCAACCCAGAAAACACCGGGACTGAGCCTGATTCACCCAGAGTGCACGGCAGTGAAACTCTCCAATTTCATCACCATCTACTGACAGCCGCAGCTGAGAGCTCCTCTTGCACTTACAATCACAAAGATACTGCGCAAAAAAATTAAAAGGACAATCCAAGCAGTTCAGTTAAGGACAGAACCAAGGCAAAACCCCTGACCTGAATGCCTGAGGCAATTCAGGGAGGAGGTTTGGAACGAGCATCCAAATGTGGATCCAAACAGCTCAGCTGTGTGCTGAGCCCCAACAGGACTCAGTGGGGCTGAGATCCAGGGGTCTCTCCGCAGCCCCCATCCAAAGCCATGGGGTGGGTAACACTGTGCCCTCACGGCGGGGAGCACTTTCAGACCGTTTTGATCACCTGTGTCCCTCCTTCATCCCACACAGCTCCTTCACAGCTGCCTCACCTCAACCTGCCTTCCCCCCCCTGCCCCTCCTACCTTCAGAGCTGAGCCTCTGACCACAGCACCCAAAGAGTCAGGCGTCCCCTGTAGAGACGAGGAGCACAACCCTCCCAACGTGCTGCTGCCCCACAGGAACCCCCTGCCCACAGGAGGGGTTGGGTCTGGCACTTCCACCCCCTGAAGGAGACAGCAGAGGGAAGGGAAACCAGCAGCAGAGCGTGTGCCCGCCCAGCGCGCCGCAGCGCCCAGCTTACCCATGCCAGCAGCAGGACAGAGCTGGTAGAAGAGCATGGCCGAGGCAGCGGAGGGTCTGTTCAGCTGTGCAGGTGGTGCAGGGATGCCGCAGCCCCTACCAACCCCCAGTGCTGGCAGGCAGACCTACAGCCTGCTGGGGCTCAGCACCCGCCCCGCTCCTCAGCCGCTTTTCAGCTTCGCCAGCTGCCTTCCCAACGCCCGCGCAGAGCCCAGACCCCGTCCCACAGACTGGCACAGAAAAGGTTTCCAAGCGTCCCCGTCCCGGACAGAGCTGGCCGCCGGCTTCCTCCTCGCACCGCCCTTTCCACAGAAGTACTTTCCCAAGGAAGTGCAGGAAAGGATCTTTCCGAGCCTTGATAAGAATGGGCAGAAAACCACTCATACGAATGTCACAGGCGGCTTGTGAATGGCCCGCAGGGGAAGCAGCAGTGAGACTGTGGCCAGACTCTGTGACAGGGTCACCCACCACAGGCCATGTCTTCAGCCCTCCCCACCACCAACGGCTGTGAGCTTCAGCCCAGGCACAGCAGGCTGAGAACCCCCAGCCAGCAATGGGCAGCTCGGCACCTTCCTGCAGCCCTGCTGGAAATCCCATCCCTGATTCTCCAGGGATGCATGCCTGCATGGGCAGAAATGTGCTTGTGGCCAGGAGCCATTGGAGCAGGGATGGGGACAGGTTCCCTACCGAGCTGCGTGCCTGTGCCGGTTCTCTGACGTCTAATACAGCTCATCCTCACAGCAGTCCGTGCAGAGGGTCTCCTTCCCTTCTTTTCTTAGCAAAGGGCTCTCACCAGCTTGTAGCAGCTTAATATCTTTGAGATCCGTCTTTCGAATGTGACGGAAATGATTGCATTCAAATTGTATGACAGGAGGAGCAGGCACACGGACAGCAAACTGCATAAACACAGCGTGCTCACTTCCTTCGGGGCAAGGTAAGAAGGAGCTGCACACAGCTGCCCTCCTATCACCAGCAAACCCAGCTGGGAGGAAGCACACACGGCACGAGCAGGGCTCCTGCACAGAAAGGGCACAACAGATAACATGGAGTAAAGACAGCAGCACTTCCATCTTCAATGTCACAGATTTCTGGGGATGAGAAAAAGGGCTGCCTTGTTCCTGTTATTTTTAGATGGGTTTCCTAAGAAGACTTGTGCAACCTTTCCCTTTCCCTGGGCGTGCATTACTCCAGCTGTCAGTACCAGCAGCGCTCCAACCTGCTGCCCAGCTTCACACAAATCTGACAGAGTAAAGACACACACAGAGCTGCTGGCGAGCTCCTTGGATGCAGCTGGACAGGCAGACAAACAGCCCCTTTATGGCTCCCACATCAGAGGCAGCAGTTGTGTGAGAGGAGCCCTCAGCAAACACCCGGACATCCCCATAGGGGGAAAAAAGCTCCTGGTGCTGCACAGCCATTGCAAGACACCAGAGAATCCCCTCTGGGCACAGCTTCTGCCCTTCTCCAGCAGCTGCTCTGGGGCGTTTCCCAAGGAAAAGGCTCACATGCAGGCACCATCCCCACCCCAGTGATCTCATCCTCAGCAATGGGGACTTGAATCAGTCCCTGGGGACCGGGCTGTAGTGGCACAGGGGCTGCACTCTCTGCTGTGTCACAGCGTAGGGGACAGAGGGCTCTGCATGGCAGATTTGTGAACGAGTTGGCAACTGGGACCTGGCTGTACAGCCCAGCACCCTGCAGGGAGGATTGGGAAGGAGAAATGAAGAGAGGCTCTCACTTTGTTGGTGAAAGGAGAGCCCCCTCACATTCCTCCTCCTGCCCAGCTCTTGCAGTGTGGCATTTCGCTGACCACAGGGACTGTTTGGGAGCTGGAACACTGGGGGCAAACAGAATGCCTGATAGCAAAACCACTTTGCCAGGACCCTGGCTCAGCACTTTCGCTTTAACATAAACGATAGAAAAGTACAAGTAACACCTCAGCATCTGAATTCCCCATAAAAAGTCCCACACAGCCAATTAGTGTGTGAAAAGAGAACCACGACATCAAGTTGCCCATATGACATAATGGAGAGCCATTAAATCTGCTGCCAGGCAGATGGGAGCGCAGCACTGCGTGGGGATCCTCGTCTGGGTGTGTTTGCATGTTTTCTTTCCACCCCAGTTTAAAACAAACTGTTGCCAACAACACTGAATACACAGAAATTCAGCTCCGTTCCCAGCTCCTAAGCAGAAGTCCCTGCCTACTTTTAAAGAAATAACAGAAAATTCCAACACTCCACCTAAGCTGTGGGTCGTGCCTCAACCGCTCACACACGCAAGGATGTGAAATAACCATCTCACATGGGAAACACACCCTGCACTGCAGAAGGTGTTGCGGCCAGGGGCAGCGCAGTGCCACTGAAGGCAGAGGCATCCAACCTGCCTGCAATGCCCAGCTCCATCCTGGGAGCCTGGCACTGCCCACACCTTGTGCTCTGCGCTCTGCCCACGCCAGTCGGGGATTAGAGCTGAGCAGGGGAGCGGAGCTGTGGACATCCCCCATCCTGCACAGCTCAGCACGCTGTGCCAACACGTAGGAACGATCAGCTGCTCACCCGTCCAGCTCCCCACAGAGCCCGGCAAAACACAGAGATTTCAAAGCTGTGAGCATGGAGAGGGCACAGAGACAGGAATGTCCCAGATGCAGTGGTTTTCCATAACTAGCCTTCGCTCTGTGAAGAGGTCTCGAATTTTGGGAGCTCCTCCTTGCAACATCACCATCGAGGAATTGTTTGGCACCCACTCCACTGGGTGCCAAAATACCCCATGTGCTCCAAGAGGCACCCGGCACTGCACAGGCACTGCTGAGCTGTGACAGGGAGGGGACAGCACGGTGCCCCAGCAGCCTTGGAGCCCATCACTGCCCTGGTATGCCACGGACAAGCAGTGTGGGATGCCAGATGAGCAAAGGGGATCCTTGGGGAACACTACTGCAGGAGGCAATATAGAAATCACCAGCCAGCACCCACATGCGCTGCGCTCTAAGCCTTGTCCATGCAGATGGCCACCAGGACAAGAGGAGAGCTGCAGGAGGGAAGAACACAGCTGGTGTGCAGGCTGCAGGTACAGGATGTGGGCACAGACACAGGCACAGGATGGAACTGCCTGGTGGCTTCTTGCTGTGCTTTGGGGCTGCAGCCCTCGCAGCAGACTGGATAAAGACAGACGTGTGAGGTGAACTGGTCACTGCGGAGGCGATAGACTAGCACACTCACTTCCCCTCTGCAGGTAACCAAAAGTGTGCTCCCCACAAGCATTTCCACCTCTCACTGTGTTCCAACCCCAGACTTGGACCAGCTCTGATCCGAATTGCTCCAGCACAACTCCAGACAGAGAGCTGAGGGAAAAGCATGGCACCCAGCAGGGCAGAGCAGAAAGCAGAGCTCTGCACACTGCCTCCATGCCCCTCTCTCGCACACTCTTGCTCAACCGCCCCTGCACCCAGAGAACAAATCCACCCTGGGGCCAACAGATGCCTGCAGGTGTGCTAATGCAATTACTGCACTCACAAGGACCCAGCACTGATTTAAGAGCTCCCCAAAGGCTGATGATCGTATCAGACACTGTGGTTTCTGCTCAGAAACAGATAAGAGCACGTAGCCATTTTCCGCATCCTGTGCTTGGAAGTGAGCAGATCAGTGCCTTCCTCCTGAGTACAGCCCCTGACAACCGTTCGCTCGCTGACCGTGTGCTGTCACACACTGAATCTCTCCCATCTGAGTCACGCTGGCTGCTCTCATGCCCGATATTGGAACCCCAAAGGAGAAGCAAGAGGCAAACAGCCATGGAGATGCTCAGCAGAACGAGTTTTCCTTGCCCATCCTGCGCCCCACCCTTTCTACAATTGCGCCGTGCCTTCCTGCCGCCTGTCCTGCAGCTTTCACTCACTGTTTGGACAGGCAGGCGCCTTCCCAAAGCAGAGCCCCATGCAGTGTGTGCCTTCACCTTGACAAAAATAGGATTCCACTTTTCCATTGCTCAGAAGCGTTTCAGACCCGGGTCAGCAGAGAGATGCCCTCGCAGCCTCCTCCCACCCCCAGCACACTGTGCAGCTGCATTGCAGCCACCACCAAAGGCCAGCAGTGAAGGCAGCATTGCTCTCACCTCTGCAGGGAGCCCACAGCTCCGTACCACTGCATCTCCAAGCAGTATAACATGCAGAAACTCCTCTCCAGCTTTGAAGCCACCCTCAGCTCCTTCTGCTTTTAAATCCCAGTATTAATAAAATATTTACCTGCTTAAGACAGGAGGGAACTTTCTCCTATTTTTGTGCATTTATTGAGAAGAAACACCTGGATCTGTTACAAACTGCACAGAGAAGCACTGTTCCCTTGTGGGCTTTCTGCTCCTTTGTGCAGCACAGAACAGGAGTGGGGCACCTTACAGCTGGGGCACCCAAGGACCCCTCCTGTGTGCTGGGGCCCCCCGCAGCCCTGGGGACACCCCCTGGAGCACAGTTGGTGCTGCAGTGTCTGTGTCCCACTGCCACCCTCCTGTCCCAGACTGGAGGCCTCCCTGCAGCTCTTCTGGAAAAAAAAAATAATTGCAAAATCGTGGCATAGAACCTTGATGTGAAATCCCAGCTCCAAAAAGCAGCCAAACGGTGTTTCTCGTGCAAACACAGCTCTGCATAAACGAGGGCAGGAATTTCTCCATGCCCACAGGATTCCCCCCACTGGGAGCGCGAGGGGATTAACCCGAATTCACAGATCCCTACTGCTGCCCAAAGCACACGGGCGCTGTGCTGGGACACCCCCAGCATTGCTGTGGCATTGGTCACTGGCACAGCTGCACAGCAGTTCCCAGGGAGGAATTTCCATTTGCTGCAAGCACGCATCCGCCCCCCTGCCCTGCAGCTCACCCTGCTCAGCAGCACGGCCCTTTCCCTCTCCCACCCCCCCACTTCCTGCCTTCCTTTCCTCCATCAGAACACGACATTTCCACTGCAGGCAGTGTGGGATGGGCGCATCAGTGCTGCTGGGACTCCCAGCTGAAGCCTGTTCTCATCCCCACTGCCGGGCAGTGCTCACAGGGCACTCTGGCACAGGCTCAGGAAACAGTCAGAGGTCCCCAGGAGCTGGCACGCCACGGAGTCACCACACTGCCACCAGGCTGGCCAGCTCAGTGAGAAACGAGCCCGAATGTTAAAGAGGCCGCAGCTCTCCTGAAGAGAGGTTAAAGAGGTCTGCAGCATCTTAAGCAGAGAGCAGAGGGGCTGAGGAAAAGCCACGCGCTGTGCACACACTGCAGCCAGCCCTCAGTCGGCCACTTCCATTTCCCCTCTGCTCCCCATGTGCACAGCCACATCCTGAGCCTCGCTGCCCTCCTCACATCAGGGCCAGTGGGAGCAGCCCCTCACCCTATGGGAGCCACGGAGCCGTTCAAGGGGAGAAGGAAAAGGTAAAGGGAAATCTGCTCTTCTTTTCAAGAAGGGAAAGCTGAACAACAAAACAAACTGCACCTCCTAACCCTTCCCTCAGCCCACAGCACAAAAGCCAAAGCAAATTGTCTGGCTGCAAAGGAAACGTGGTTTTCAAGAAATCTCTTGACAAGAAGGTCACCTCACAGACTTTCCCATCTCCCCCCGAACGTGTATTTCTTGGCTGCAGCCTGCTCCAGGATGGAAAGGCAGAGCCGGGGCACTCACCACAGCAGCAGCTGTCAATCCTGGCTTTGTCCACCAGGAACGGAGGCCGAGGCACAGTGAGGAGGAGCAGCATGGCCAGCGGCCACCCCAGGCACCGTTAGAAGGCACTGAGGGGGCAGGCAGGCAGGCAGCTGGAGGTCCAACTTGTTCCATGCAGGCCTATGCACCACGCTGCTGAAACCGGCCCCCGGCACGGCCAGCCCAGAGCGCCATCCGAGTTCCCTTTGGGAACAAACGGGGCACCTACAGCTGGGCAAAGGGCTCAGCTCCAAGGAGCAGCAGTGGGAGAGCTAAGGCAAAAGCAAAAGCAATGGTGCACACACACACAGACGGACGCTGCTTAACTGTTTCGAGCTCTCCAACTGCTCTGCACAGCCCTCCCACGCTGTGACTCACCGGCAGCGGCTCAGGGGCGGTTCTGTCCCCGCAGTGTGGCTGTGAGATGCTGGCAGCAGTGCTGCCATCACCACTCCTGGCACAGGCAGACAGCGGCGTGCCATTGCACTGGACACAGAAAGAGCTTCGGGTCACACAGGCTGTGCTGCTCCCTGCAGTCAGCCAGCAAGGGAGGAGTGGTGGTGGCAGTGCCACCAAGTTCCCGTTGGGCATTGCTCAGCCAAATCACCGCCAGAGCTGCAGCAGTTCTCCTCAGCCACACGTGTACAGACAGCCTGGCATGAGTGCAGGAGGGTTCAGCTTCTCCTATGGGAACCACGTCCCATGGGAGAGCTCAGAACTGAAAGCAAGGGCTGCTGCCATCAAGACATCAAAGAGGAGCAAAAGCTTTGGGAAAAGGGTGGTTCAGGGACAAGAAGAGGAGTGCCAGCCGTTCAAGATACGCAGACCTAATGGCTGAATATGCTCCAGATCCCTGGTTGTGCTCACGGCGCTTGCCTTTGCCCCGTGCCTTCCTTCACTCCTGCAGGCAGTGCTCACAGAGCCCCACGGGCTGCAGCCCAGGGCACAGCACGCTCAGGGTAAGCAGATTTGGTTGACATGGGATTAGCCTCTGTAATGAAAAGCACATTCTCTGTCACTGTGCACTCCTCATTCAGTGCTTTTGGCACAAATAGGGAATGAGCTGAAAGACCCCCCCATTTGAGCAGGACGGAAGCTCAGGAGGAGACAGCTGAGAACCACATGGAACACACCTCTGGGAGCAGGATGCAGGCACTCGTGCATGTCACAGCCTGGCACAGGCACCCACACGTCACAGCAGGGACAAAAGGCTGCCATTTGCAAGTGGCTCCATGGACACCAAGGCATCTCCGTGGCCATCCAAGTTACCAGTGACCATGTGCAAAATTTCCACCAACACGGGAGGAGTCCGAAACCACTTCCAAATGTGATCTCATGTCCAAACAACGTGAGGAAACACCGGGCCCCAGAGGCAGCAGTGCTCCTGCCCCTCTGTGCTCCAAAGGAAGGGACCGAGGCTGCCCAGGACCGGCGCATGAAATGCTGCACCAGCATTCTCAAGGCTCCTGCAAAACTTTGTTGATGCAGGAGGTCAGTGAAATCCCTGAACTGAGAAGTCTTGTCTAAAAGCAAACGGTGCTGCTAAAAGCAAGCCAGCAGAGCACAGCTAACCAGCAGTAAGCAATGACCCTATATACAGTGCTGGGGGCCATTTGGGCTCACCCAGCAGGAGCACACTGAAGGCAAGGTGGGCAATGAGCTCGGGGAGTTCTGCACTCAGCACAGGGACTTTGCTCCAATTCTCCTCAGGAAAACCCTCCTCTGTGCCCTTCCCTGCCGGACCTTCCTGTCACTGCTGCTCCCACGGCGCCACAGGAGGAAGCCAGACTGCTATTCCCAGGCACATCAGCAGGGCAGGAGCTGCCCCCTGGGTCTGCAGCCAAGCAGCATCTGGAGGTGGGAGAGGGGAGCGGGAGCACAGGCCCCGGGGAGGGGGAGGCAGGCAGCCCTGGGGGTGCATCTGTGGGCTCGTGCTCCTCCTCAGCCTGGTCTTCTGGTCCATTTGAGCCCTATTGTCACTAATATCTCAGCATGCACACCACAGCTTTGCTGTTAACAAGCAGTATTGGTTCAGGACAAACCCTCCACCTTTACACATCAGCCCATTTACTCCCCACCTTGTTCCCAGTACCTGAAGGGGAGCACAGCAGCTCTCGTCCCCACTGCATATAGCACTGCACAGCCCCCTGTGCCCTCTGGCTTTCCTCCTGATATCCAGTAGCAGGGCAGAGGCCAATGCAGGGCAGGGCTCCAACACGTGGGCCACAGTGGTGACTCTGCTCTCTGCAAAATTCTCCCAAACCAGAACCCCTAGACCACACTGCTGAGATGGGCAACACAAGCACAGAGTCACCACAATCACACAGAGGTCAGAATTAAACCCCAGAGCAAAGGTGGGACCAAGCAGCACAGATTTGAGATTCATGGAGCTGTGCTGAGCCCCACAGGGGCCCATTCCCCCCATCCTCCTCCCCACCACGTGATGGTGAGCAGCCTGAGCTCAAGGCTTCCATTTCCTTGAGAAGCTAACAGAGAGAGCAGCCAAAGAACTGCTGAGGAGTAGTTTTAAAGGATGTCACAGTTTTGCAAAGAGACAAAGGAATATATATATTTTTTTTAAATGCAGACATCTCCTTGCCAGGAATGTGGGGAATGTCAGGGAATATCATAAAACAGGATGCAAAAAGCTGGCCTCAAGCAATGTTACAGACTCGTATGCTGGCCTGACAGTCAAGATGCTGAATCCCAGCAAAAGACAAACCTTGTGTCTGCAGTGGGAATTACAGATCTGGCTCACCCAGCTGGTCCTGGCACCAAGGCAGCCAGGTCTGCCAGGCCAGCCTCGCTCCCCCTTGCACACACACCCACCAGCCGAGGCACAGTCCCACCCCTTTATGCACAATGGAAGCCACAGGGTCCACTCCTAAACCCCCACACCCACTGTAAGCAACAGGAAATACTTCTCAGCAATGGTGAAAATGACCCTCCCCTGTAGCTCTGGTCATTAACAGCACTCTGTGGCCATCTGAGGGCTGCAGGCGGGCTCTCGTCCCTGCCCAGTGATCCCAGTGGTGCTCCGCCTGCAGCAGCTGCACACACGATGGGGTCAGGAGCAGGGAAAACCTCCTCAGGTCACACTGAGCAGAGCCCTGGAGCTGGAAGGCAGCAGAAATCCCAAACTCCACACACTGACCATTTGCATCATCAGCATTAGAAAACAGAGGCCACTTACTGGCAAGAAGCACCTTATGGAAGGAACAGACACATTTGTTTCCAGCTTCCCGTCCCTGTGAAATCCCCCATTGAAAGAGGAGTTCCGTCACAGCAAGACCAACTCAGGGCCTCCTCACACCACCAGGCTCAGACCCAGCAGTGTGCTGTCGCTGCCCTACATGCTTCTAAGGAACCCTTTCCCTCAGCAGGCACCTACCTCAGAGCCGCAGGCTGACGACCTTTGCGGTAAATCACACAGCTCACATCTTTCTAAAAATCACCTGAGTCTGTTTTTATGAGTCACTGATTTCTGAGTAGCGTCTGTCCTCCGCAGGGACTCAGAGCCCAGCGCACAGGAGGGCACAGCATCCACGTCCCCGTGCCCATCGCCACGCTGCCAGGAGCCGCACACAGCTCCTGCATGGCCAGGATGGGGCGCAGTGGGGCAGGGGAGGAGCGGCCACTGCAGCCCAGGTGGATCCCGGGGGTGGTGGAGCTCAGCACCCTCAGCCCAGCGAGGGGCCGGGATCACAGCGCCTTCCCACTGCTGGGGCAGGACTTGTGCCAGCAGGGCTCGCTCTGCCAAGGCAAGTTTTCTCAGTTCCCTCTACGAAGACAGAGGATGAACCTCATCGAACACCAATCGCTCCACCTTCTGACCCCGCTCCCTTCCACCCTCTGACAGGCTGTGACCAAAGCACAGAGATGGAGATGAGGGCTCCTTCGTAGCCCTGCTGTACCTCAGCACACCAAAGCAAACAGAGCCCCGCACTGCGGCTCGGGGCGGTGGGAGGGGGCAGCGCGGGGCCAGGCGGCCGCGGCAGAGCAGGAAGGAAAAGCGTCAACGTGCAAATCCCTGCCAGCCTTCGGCGCTGCTTCCGGCAGCGGCTTTGCAGGGCGTAGTTAATGAGCAAACATCTGTGGCCTCACATCCCGTAAAGGACATTCACAAAATCCCCCCCCCCCCCATTCATGAGAAGAAAGAAATTTTTTTTTTAAAGAAAAGGTAAATGATTTCTCCCACAGATGAGAGCACCACGGGGTGGGCAGAGGGGCAGCAGCGATGGCACAGCCCCACCAGCAGCCCTCAGCACTCAGCCACCAACTCCCGTGGCTGTGCTGGGGGTTGGCTGCTCCTATCGCCAACACGGGATTTCCAGCTCCTTGCAGCACAGCACACAGCAGCCATCACTCGTGGTGTGGGGAGCAGACCGGCCTCCCGTCGCACCCATGCACACATCCGTCATCTTTGCGGCAGCTGTTTGAGGAGCGTATCACTACTTTCCTTATTTCCTATTTAACCGTCCTACTGGAGAACCCTTCAGTCAGAGACAACGGTCAGATGGTGGTTTGACAGTTACCCATCGGGGGCAGCTGCAGTGCGAGCACCCATAGGGCAGACAGAGCTCTGCAGTTTTTAGGCACGGAAACAACAGATGCCAGGCACGAAGGGGAGAGGAGCAGGCAGCATGAACCCAACCCCAGCCTTAACTCCAACCCCAGCCCTGGCTCCTGCAGGGAGCCACCTCACCTCCTAACTACAACAGACCTGAGAAGGACACGGTTGCTGTGGGGCCAGGAACAATCCCTGACAACCCGAACAGCATCACCTGGCCACACTCACCCTCTCCTCTGATTTGTTCCTCTTTCAGAGCTTGAATGCAAACCTCAGACCAGCAGCTGTCCTTGCACGCAGCCCTGGTGTGCAGCTGGAATGTGAACGAATGGAGCGGGTGACAACGTGGTGCTTGTGACTGCTTTGCAGCTTCCTGTCTCCATTTCGGCAGCTGGCACTGATCACAGGCCCTAAGGTCTGATCCCACTCAGACATATGGAATCCTGCAGGCAATCCTGCACGTGCACAGCGTTTGGAGTGGTGCTGAGCACCAGCTGAGAAATGGCACCAAATCCCATTTTCTAGATGCGAGAACGAACGCATACAGGAGAAGCTGACCACCTCCCACCAAAGGCACAGCCCACCTGAGCTGGCACCCACCAGTCCCAAAGCGGCTCATGCCTTCCCAACCTACAAACAGGGGGAGCCCACAGCGAGCCCCCGACATCGCAGTGCCTCCCCCAGCAGCAGCGCTCACAGCTCAGCTCCATCGCAGTGCCTCACTGCCACGGCACCCTGCTGGGGGCTGCCCGCCCCACGGCACCACCACGGCCCCAACAGCCATAGGCCAGCAGCCAAGGAGAAACAATGAAAACCATTTACAGGGCAGGAAGCTGCATCTGCTGGATGAAACGCTATCTTCAAACAAGACGTGTTTGGATAACTCCAGTTTCATAACTCGCCTCTTCCGATGTTAGGAAATCACAGTAATAAAAAGAAAACAAAATGGGGGAGAAGAAACTTGGCACAAGGAACAATGGGAGAATTGCTCGACCCCAACCTGCTGCATCTTAGCTCGGGCAGCTGCAGCTCCTGCAGAAAGCCCTGGTGACTTTGCGCAAGAAGAAACATCTGATCAAGTATCAGCAGGAAAGGAGTTCAATCTGTTCTGCAAACACCACGAGCACAATGTGCTTTGATGATCCTACGTATTACCTGCCTGCTTTATGTTTCTTTTTAACCAGAACCAAAGTGACCGCGAGGGCAGCAGGAACACCGTTAGACAGAGGTGGCCAACAGCGAACCCTGGAATTTGGGCTCTGGCAGGGATGTGCCCATCACCTGCAGGGATGGCAAGTCCTCTGCTCAGCACAGACCTTCCTTGGGCAGGGCAGGACAGCTCCTGTAGCGTTAGCAGGAGCAAACTACGGTGAAGATAAAACCCTCTGCCTCGTAACTGCCTAATGCTAACCAGAAACCTTCACAGGTACCAGAGAGAATAGTGCTTAATTGTACCTTACTGGGTCCCCGCTGCTCTGCAGCACTGAGGCAGCCATGAGGCACGTCAGAAACAGCAAGAAGGGAATTCCAAAGGGATTACAAAAGGCACGGTGTGCTGAGGGGATGTGGCACCTACTTGGACCACAGCGGGTCCAACCCAAACAGGGCTCTGTTCGGTCCCACTCGGCCTGACCCAGCTGTGAATGTGCCCTGGGCACCAGCAAGCAGGACAGCCACTGCAGGGCCCAGCAGGACAGGGACATGCAGGTCCCCTTCCTTCCCCCACCTTGAACAATCTGGCAGAAGCAGCCAAAAGCTGAGGTCACCCCACCAAGTTCTGGCTCCCTCCCCACCCGCCTCCTCTCCGCCCCCTCCCCAGTCCAAATATAAACTTGCTTACAGGAAATGCCTTAAAGAAAAGGCACCTCCCCGAGCCCCGAAGAATGCCCAGAAAATAAACTGTCTCTGGACATGAAGGAAATGGCTTTCTTTCTTTTTTTTTTTTTTTTTTTTTTTAAATAACACTGCAAAGCAGATTTAACCCTTTCAGTCCCTGCAGGAGCTCAGCCACCCCTGCCCTGGGAGCTGTGCTCCGGATGGCAGCACACAAGTGCATCTTCTGCAGAGGTGTCTGTGCACCACCAGCAGGGCTTGAGCAAAACCAGTCTCAAATCCACAATCCAGGTGCAAACCCCTCCATCCCCTGAGCACCCACTGAGCCCTGTCCCAGTGTCCCTTTCTTAGAGCCTCCCCAGGGGCCAAGCTGTGCCACCTCAGCACCAGCAGTGCTGTTCCTACAGGGTGGGATTCCGATACGAAGGCCAGGCAGTGTGAGCAGGGTTGGGCCACGGGCAGCACCCAGATGGGCTGCACAGTGCTGCATTTGTTCCAGTGAGGAGCACAGCACCATGCGGGGGCTCTGGAGGCACAAACACCACTTTCACACCAACATCCCTGCACAGAATACGAGACAGAGATGTGGAAACCTCATACCCAGAGGCAGCTGTCTCAGAACAGCCATCCCAGCTCTCCCACAGGGCTGAGCAGGGGAACACAGGCACCAACTGCAGTGCTGTGCAGGCGGCGAGGGCACGGAGCAGTGCCAGGGCACTGCTGGGACATGAGGACCAACACAGCTTGGTGTGCCATGCAGTGCTGTCCCCGAGCTTTCACAGCCTACAGACCATTCACAGAGGGACACCCTTTGTTGCCCCTCGTCTAGGGAGGAATCTGAGGCAAAGGCTCCTTCAGCAGGGGGGCCAGCCCAAGCTCCCAGCTCCTGCACCCCCAGAGGCACCGCCAGGCAGCTGCAACACCTCCCTGACGGTGCTCCTTCACCTCTCCGATGTGCGAAGCAGTTTGATACAATTCAGCTGCTGCAGCAAAATGCCTGAAATATCTGTTGCTTTTCTGGAGCAGCAGCAGTGCTGGGGATGCTCCAACGTGTGTACAGGCAGCAGGTGTGGGAAAGGAGAGCCAGCAGCTCAGCTTCACTTGGCTGCAAAGCACCACGTGCGTCCAGGGCTTGAGGCAGAGTGTCAGCAGCAGATCCAGCCCACAGGCACAGCTGATGCATGCACCACAGGAACAAATGGGGCCGCGTAACCACACAGCAAGAAGTGCTCCCTGCTCCAAAGTAGCAACAGAAGTTCGAAATTAGAATAGCTGTAACTAAAGGTAAAAAGATTCAGAGATGGATGTGAGAATGCTGAATGCAACAAGCAGGATGAAGTGAGGGCACGTTGGGCTGAGGGCAGCCCACAGACCTGGGGCTCAGCCCTGTGCCTGTGGGGAATGCTCTTAGGGCTGGGTGGAACCAGGAGGAAGTGGGGTTCTGAGGCTGCACTCCCCTGTTTCCCACATGCACAACCTCAGGGCGCTTCAGTTCTTCAGAGCTTTTTTTCCAGAAGCCCATTATTTGTAGCTGAGGGAAGATGACAGTTTCCACCTTCTGTCTGTGTTTGAGCTGCTGGCACAGCGCTCAGGGCTCCAGGAACACACTGCTACCACAGCTCCCCTGCTCCCACCACACAGAGCCGTGATGAGGGCTGACACCTCACCAGGGGCTGGGGCATGACTGCTGCACGGGGTGATGGAGGGGGGTCACACGAAGGGCTGACGGGCAGTGATCTGCCTGGGAGAAGGAGGCCGAAACTGCCCCGAGGTTCTGCTCTTGCCCAACGATGCTGATGAAATGAGGTCATGAGCTCTGAGTCACCCTGAGCATCACCATCTTGTGACAGGGTGGCTGCCACAGCCCCCAGCTGCATTTTCACATGGGAGGACAGAGATGCTGCCCCGTAGCCCTTCTGCTGCCCCTTCCCCAGCCGGTGCTGAGCAGAGGCTGCAGCACAAACCCCTCCATGCACACAGATGGAATGTAGCAGCAGCACCGCTGTGCAGGCGGCTGGGGAAGCACTTTGCTGCCTTTCCTCAAAGGAATGGTGGGAGCTTGCCTCCTCTGTGCTGCATCAGACAAAGGGGCATTCAGAAACTGAACTTGTGCCCTCGATGGCAGTTAAAATATTCTTGTGAAACTCATAGGGGAAAAAAAAAAAAAAAAAGAAAAAAAAGTGGGAGTGGGAGAACAGAAACCCCTCCATCCACCCTGGCAAACAAATTGCACTCAGACAGGAACACACCGACAGGTCGGCAGCATCCTCTCTCGATGCCCCTTGCCCAGAAGCACCGCTGGGAGCACAGGGGCTTTCCCTGAGTGGTGACAGAAGCACTTGGTGAGCACTGAACCTCGAGCATCACAGGCAGCTGCAGCCAGGCGCAGCACAGCCACTGTGAGCGGCTCGAGCAGAGCCCCACACGCTGCGGTCACACACCGCTACTCCACAGATAAGGGCAGGAAATCCCCCCGTGGCCGGGCGGTGCTGAGCTCTGCGGCCAACCACGAGCAGGGGCACAGACAGCCAGATCCAGCTGCTCTCTGCAGCCGCCCGTCCCTGTGGGTCAGCACCTCCAGGCTCCCCTGTGCTGAGCACAGCGACCACGCAATCGCATCTTCAGGAGCAGGATCGCCTCCAAACCCCCACTTGGTTGCTGGACCCAGCACAAAGGCAGCTCGGCTGCTGCATCTCACACCGAGGTGGGAGGGAGGACCTCGCGCTGCTGTTTGCTCCCCAGGCAGCCGTTAACATTTGTCAGCCCGTTACTGGCACTGGTGACGAGTGCCCTTGTCTGATAAGGATCCCTGCAGGGACTCACAAACAGCCCCACGTGGCACAGGCAGACAATCATTAACCAGGACAGGTAGTGCCTGGCAACAGGAGTGGGGAAGAAGAGCACACAAAGACAGGTGCAAAAGGAAACCGGCAGTGAGGGCAGTGTGGATGCAGGAGCACATGTTCAGGAGTGCACCCAGCATCACCCTGCTGCCCTCCCCAGGTCGCTCTGGCCCCTGATGCAGCCCCGAGCAGCTGAGGGGGCCAGAAGAGGCAGGAGAGCCCTGATCCTGCAGGGAAGTGAGTGTGGGGTTGAAAGAGTGCGGCACAGGCAGCTCTGTGCTGCCTGCACACGGTGTGGGAGCCCCAGGATGGGCAGCAGCAAGAAGAGAGCACATCTAAAGCATTTTCTGCTGGAAATAGAAAAAGGAGCCTGGTTCTTTACATTTCTGTGCCCAGCCCCGACAGCCAGGCAGAGTCAGTGCTGTTACTGGAGGTGACTTTCAGAAAGGCTCTCGTACAGGAGGATTATTGCAGGAGGTTACTGCAGCTCAATCATTAACTGAGCAGCAGACCCCTGGCTCTGCTGGAATGCGGCTGTGCCTGCAGTGCTGTCTGGAGCAGAGAGTGGAGCAGCTCCGTCCCCACTGACATGGATCCACATAAGGGCACTGCCAGCAGCCTCCCTGTGCCGCCCCATTCCTAAAGGCCCAGAGCTGCCTTCAGCTGCTTCTCCATCAGGGTCCCTTCACCACTGCCATCAGACAAGAGGAGACAACACTTCAGGCTGAATTCTGCACTCACCTTTCTGCAACTTCCGTGCAAAGCCCCCAATTGCTGCTACTGCTGTGGGACCTGCACACACAGGGCGGCACGGGAGGTTCTGGAAGGCATCTCATTGCACTGCATCACATCTCATCTCAACTCACTGCATCTCAGCCACGGCCAAAACAGCCTTTTTGCACACAGAACAGCCATCTCCACTGTCAGTCCTGGGCTGTGGCACTGCGTGTTGCCAGATGTGAGGGGCAGAAGGACAGAGCAATGTCTCCCTCCCCGCGTTACCCAGAAGCCCCCAGCCGAGCACAGCCCTGCAGGGCCCCCAGGGTCCCAGCAACTACAGCAGGAGTACCTCCAGCCCTGCTGCCTCACCGCACACTGCCCGCGTTTGGAGGATTCCACTCCCACATCCATCCGAATGCAAGAGCCCTTCCCAAAGCACACACACGACTACGGCCCCCTGCTGCTGGGCAAACCGCCTCGCGTCCTTCAAGCAACAAACGGCATAAAGAAGGAGACTCAGTTCTCCCTGGCGGAGCCTCACCTCGTTCCACAGAAAGCACCACTCGCCTGTTTTTCCCCACTCGACTTTAATTGACTTGGAGAACCGTCAAATCTTTTTGAAATTTGCGCAAAACCCGAAGGGAAGCAGCGCAGTGCCCTCAGTCACCACATTCTGCCCTGTTACGAAAGCACGCTGCTGGCAGCCTGTCCTGTGCCCGCGCTCAGCAGCGGACATTTGAGGCAGTGCAGAGCAGGAATGCTTAACAGAAGCACGACTGCACTTATTCAGTCGGTCTTTTATTAGAAAAGTATTTCTCAAAGGACATGTGAGCATACAAAAGAATGCCCTCACCTCCTCAGAAGCCGCAGTTCACATCTGAGATGGGATGTTTTGTCACATACGGAAATTACCGATGAGCTTTTGGTAGAAGGATCTGATCTATGTTTTCCCCCAAATGAGCAGAGGAGGGCAGGGGCTGAGCCGGGCCGTCGCTCCCCGCGCAGCTCACGGGAGAGGGGCAGACCCAGGCACAAACCCGCATTGCAGAGCTGCTCCAGAAGCGTTTTAGAAACCGCTTTCAGTTAAAAGGTAAACAGAAAAAAAGCACATTCATTGATAAGAGTGCACGTACGCGCACGTAAAAGAACGCGAGCTGCTGCCAACACCACCCCAGCGAGCGCTCTGACACCTCTAACAGTACCGGGATCTGCACAAGAAAGGGCTTCTGCCCCGAGCACCAGGGAGCGCAAAGCACAAAACCAAACACGGGAGGGCTGATGTTTGAGCTAGCCGCGAACAAACAGCCGGGCAGCTGGCAGCGCCGGGACAGACCGCTGCCGGTCCGCCACACCGCCAGCTCGGCTCCGAGCTGAGCCACCTCCAGCCCCGAGCACCGCCCCGACGGCACCAACCTGAGGGAGCCGCGCGGTTCTGGTTTACCTTCGGGCTCTGCCGAGCCTCCGTCGGAGCCGCGCTCCCTGCGGGCAGAAGTGCCGAGCGGACGGACGGGGGCGGCGGGTGCAGCCCGGCCCCGCGGGCTGACGTGAGCCGGAGCTGCGGCCCGGCGGTGCGGGCGGCCGGGGGCCGAGGGCCGGGGTCCAGGTGTCCGTTGCGGAGCCGCAGCCCCCTCGGCCCCTCCCGGCCGTCGGGCCAATAGCGGCTCGGATCGGCTCGACTCGGCTCGGCCCCCCGCTCCGCCCCGCACGCTGCTCTCCGAGAGCCGCGCCCCGCAGCGCCGGGCTCGGGTCACCGCTTCGGGTGCCCCGCGTGCTGTGCGCCGGGACGGGCTGAGGGCTGTCTGCGGGAGGCTGGAGGGTAACGCGGGGGTAGAGCGCGGGGGATACGAAATAAAAAGCTGTATTTAGTGTATATCGCCCGAGGGAGAGATTTGTTTGTGGCAAATGGAAGGAAGGAGGGTGGGAGGTCGGGAAGCAGCAGGCTGAGAGGAGCAGAGCTAAGATAGGTACGAGGAGGAGAACGCGGACACTGAGGGCTGATGGACGGGAGGGACAGGAGGGACGGGGATTTGGTTCCGGGAAGGGGGCAGGGGCAGCCCGGGGGCAGGGGTGGAAGTTGGCAGCGCGGGGGCACGGCCGGGTAAGGGGCGCGCTCGGAGTTCCGCGGTCAGAGCCGGGCAGCGTCGCCTGGGCGGCCCCGGGGGAACGGTGACGGTCAGTGGAAAAAACAGCTCGGCTCCGAGGAGGATTTCAAGCATTTTCCACTCATTTCCCCATGCAGACCGAGAAGGGGGGGGAGGGAGCGGTGGAGAATCAGCGAGGCGGGAACTCTCCCAGAGACGCCGAGTTAAGAGCGACGGGGACGGCGCTCGGCACAGAGCCGCTCACACCGGGACGGCCGCCGGCCGCGACCCGGGCGATCGCTGGGAGGAGCGGAAGATGCGCGCCGCACCCCCGGAGCGGAGCGATGAATGGGCCGCATTCACAGCCGGCGGTATTTATAGATCCCAGAGCACGGCCGAGGGCCGCCCGCACAACGAGCCCACTGTGCGCGGGCACGCGGTGCGCCCACAGCCGGCAAAGGGTCCGCGCTGCGCCCGTGCGGGGGGGGATGGAGCGCCGGGTAACAGCGAGCGGGATGTGGGGACAGGGGCAGCCCGGAGCGGAGCTTGGGCGCACCGGGGAGGATCGGAAGGCGGCCAGCCAGGCCCTTTTAGACCGCCCGGGGCCGATCCCGCACCCGGTCCTGAGCAGCAGTGTGTGCAGCCCAAGGCACGGAGCTGCCATAAGGCACGGCAGGGCAACGGCTGCTGCTGCCCACGCTGCAGCCCGGCCTGCTGTCTCCTCAAAATCCCCCCCTCTGGGCTGGGGGCGGTGGGACGACCGGCCTCACCGTGAGCCAGTGCCACAGCTACAGCTAATCTGCGTTTTGAAAGGTGGATCACACTGACAGACAGTCTGGAGTGGATCAATAATTGGCACCCTGAGGGACCTGCTATACTATTCCACAGTACCTGAGCACGTCTCAGGCCTGCAAACCTTCCCAGGAATCAGCCCAGCGAGCAAAAAGCAACACATGGATATGGTGCTGGCAAGAGCAATTTAAAATAAAGCACTGAAAAGCCCCAAACTGGGATATCCCTCAGAATGGGAAAATGACACTGCGATGGCATGGTGAACTGCAGCCCTCCTGGCACTGTGCAGCACAGCCTGGCTGGGTGGGAAGGCAGAACAACAAATAAACTGGGAGGGAAAGAGGGGGAAAAAAGCAGCGATTCCATAGGAGATGCATCCTCACTCCCTCTGCCCACCCACCACGAGAAGAGCACTGTGCATCCACAACAAACACATCCTGAGCAGCCCTGCGCTGCCATTGTCTGCTCCTCTTTTTCCAACAACCAAAGTAAACAGCGCAGAGAAAAAACACCAAAATTCTTCTTCAGGTGTGTCAATAAAAACTGACCACAGAAACGGGCAGAGCAGGAGCGGGTGCCCTGGGGTAAGCTCACAAGCACACACTCGAGGGATTCTCGCTCTGCTGATGTTTCACTCACGTTTCATGATTTTCCACTGCCACAGACGGGAGGACAGGAGAGCCCTGTGACGTTGCCAGCTCTGCATGAACCAGCTCTGCCCGAACTGAGGGTCTGTGCTGAGCACAGCCTGCACTGCCATGCCTGGAGCAGCCCCATTTGTTTCTGTCTGACTTCAGAACAGTTGTTCACTTCTCTTACATCGCTGCTATAGGAGCTGACGCTGCGCCCCGCAGCCCCCAGAGCTCCGTCTGCACCCAGCACAGCCCTGTACAGCAGAAGTGTCCCCAGACACAGCACAGCCACCCAAGGCCCCACGCTGGAACCAGTGCCAGCATACAGCAGACGCAGTTGCTCTGCTGGAGAACACACAGCTGGGACAGGTGGCCACCAGCACAGGTCAGCCAGTGTTCCTGTTCAAAGAGGCGATGGCACGATGGGGCACCAGGCCCTGCACGGTGCTGGGGACAAATCACTGCTCATGGAGATGGAGTCGGCATTGCACAGCGGGCAGAGCTTCACCAGAACCAAATTCCCCAGCTTGCAGGGGAGGAGGGCGAGAGGGAGGAAAAGAGGAACTCAGAGACGTGCACAACAGCATCATTCATAGGAGCTGATTCCATGTAACAAGGGTCCTGTGTCTGGCCCGGAGCTCAAGGCAATTAAAACAGCAGCCACAGATCTCAGAGAAACAGCAGGAATTTATCTGAGGAATCCGGATTATGTGGCCACTGCTGAACCGGAGCAGAGAGCCTTCAGCTCCCACAAGATAAACGAGCTGGTCAGCAGCGAGCACCCAGCTCCAGCACCCATCCAGCCACTGAGCCGCCTCCCAGGAAGCAGAGCAGCCACAGGAGCTGCCCCTGGCTGTGCACAGATGGCATCAGCAAGAGGGGGCTGAGCGGGGTCCTCTCACCCCACACTCCGCCAGCTCTGCCCTCGCAGCCACGTGCAGAAGCAGCAGAGGTGGGCGCAGGGCTTTGTGAGCAGGTGGTCACCGCAGAAGCTCCCTGCGCCACGTTTGTGCCAGGGGAGGATGCTGACGGGGAAGAAAGCCGAGGACGGTTTATTGTTCCAGAGGTAATGGTGGTGGGTTGCAGAGCTCAGGAAGTGTTTTTCATTCTGGCCCGGTCTCAGGATGCACACACGGGGTTTACCACAATGAGTGAAAACAGACACGATGCTCATTAATCTATGAAAGCCCTCCTGGCTCCAGGCACAGCTGCAGCCCCGGGGCAATTTGCAGGCTGCGGGTCCCCAGAGCAACCTTCAGGACAGCAGCATCAAGCACAGCAGCCTGCACTGGGTGCCCACACGGGGCCGGGGTGCCGCCGTCCTTGGCAAGCACAGCGTGCTCTCACCAAGCATTAACAAACCCTCCTCCAATATGTTCATATCAGCTTAACTCTTAGGAAAACCTCATTTCCTCCCTCACCTGTGACAATCAAAGCCAGCTCTGCAGAATAACTCATATCCACGTGGTGTGCTGTGGGCCACCCCCAAAGAGATCAGCAGCAAAAGCAATTGGTGTCCACTGTAGGTGGGCAGATACGAGATCCAGTTCTGCACACCAGAGCCAGGAGAAAAATTACAGCGGTTCCCTTTTCATGTAGCTCAGAACAAACTGCTTTCGAGGTTGCTATCCACAGGCTGTCATCGCCATCATCTTTAAAACCACTTTTAACAGAGAAGTTTGAAGTGAATACAAAACAATCCCCTTTTCTATGAAAAGTATGGTGGGATCTTTCTTTAGAGAGAGGGGTTTTTTAAGCCATTTTTTTTAAATGGAGAACGTGCCAAGCTCTGAGCATCCCGTTATGGAGCCGTAATGCCCACGGGGGGAGGAACCGCCCCCCCCGGATCCCACTGCAGGATGCTCCCATCCGGGATGCCGGCCCAGCTCAGCTGCTCAGGAAGGAGCCGCGGGCACAGAGAAGCAGCAGATTTGCTTCCCACGGGATGACGCGCGTGCAAACACCGCTACGATCATTGCAGACACCCCCAACCTCACCAGCACTGCGGGCGGCAGCACGGCGTCCCCTCTCCGCACCCGCAGGCACGTCAGCTGCCCCGCGGACAGCGGGCTGAGTCGCCGAATGGGCGCAATTACGCAGCGGGAGGAGGGCGGCCGAAGCCCCTCGGCGCACCTTCGTGCCGCGCTCTGCCCCCCGCACCCCTCCTCACCCCTCCCGCAGCCCCGCCCAGCACACAGCGGCCGCAACGGCCACGAGCTCCGCTGCCCCTCCGGGCGCTGAGCCGCCCCGGGGGCCCCAGCCGAGAGCCCGCAGCGCCCAGAGCCGCCCGGTCCCCGCTGCAGCACCGCACTCGGCCTCCTTCCGTTATCGGCAGGGAAGCAAGGAAGGAAGGAAGGAAGGGGTTCACAGAGCCGCGCTGCCGTGGGGTTCTCCGCTCCAACCCGAGGTTGCCCCGGACGCGGCAGCGCCGGAGCTTCTCCCGGTGCGGCCCCATCCGCGCCGCGCCCCGCGGCACAGCGGCCCCGTCCCGCACTCACCTGCTCGCCCGCGCCTCCCGCAGCCGCACGGCAGCCGCAGCCCCGCGGAGCGCCCGGAGCCCGAGCGCGGCGGCTGCGCCCCGGCCCCGTCCCGGCTGCCGCCCATGGGCCGCGCTCGGCGGAACGCCGCTCCTCCCCGCCGGGATGCCCGCGGCCGGGCGGGGCGCGACGACGCAGCCGCCTCCGCAGCCCCTCCGGGCGGTTCGGGGCCCCTCGTTCCGCCCGCGGCAGATCCGCGTGCAGCGCGCGGCTCGCACGTTCGCACCAAACCTCGCCGGCGGCGCTGCAGGGAAAGCCCTCGGCCCTCCCCGCCCCCCGCAGCCTCCCGTTCCTGCGGCGTTTCCTGCCCCGCTCCGCTCCTGCCGGGAGTGGGCACCGACCCGGGGCTGGAGGCATCCCGGGAGCCAGGAGCATCCCGCTGCCTCCCTGCCTCCTCCCCAGGGAATGGGCGGCGCTCGCTGGGGCACCGAGAACATCGCATCGGGGTTCAGATCCTCGTCGTTAGGAGGAGAAGGAGTTAACCCGGCAGGACCGGCCTGCAAACACCTCGCGCCTTTCCTTTTCCATCTGACCTGTTACGCTTTGAAAAGAACCGCAGCAGCGCTACGGAGCAGCCGCACAGGTTCCGTGTGCGCCACGCATTGCCGCCCCCCTCCACCCCCCCGCCCTCCCCGACAGCACGGCTCCCTCCAGCAGTGCTAATGGACTCCTTCAGACGTTGCAACCATTACCTTCCTTTGCGTTCGTAATGCAGCTCACACGTAAAAACTCCTTCCAAAGAAAAAGCCCCGTGCAGCCAAACCTTCCTTCCAGCTTCCTATGCTCTCATTTTAATTTCAGGGAAGTAACCACGCTCGAACTTCCCTCTCGATCCCTTTGGTCTCAGAGAACACAGAAAGAAACGGCCTTCCTTGCCTGCAGCTTCCTTCCAGCCCGTCCCAATGGCCGCTCGCTGCCACAGGAATTGCTCCTCAGCACGCCAGGCACAGCCGTGCAGCCAGCAGCCCCCCAGCACGGAGCCAACCCTCTCTATAGCAGCAACATTTCCCTCGGTCCTTTGGTGAAAAGCAGCCGAACCCTGATAGGATCCTGCTGCTGAGAGGGGGAATCTGCATTCTGTTAGCTACAGGAAACAGAAAACTTCCAGACCCTGAAAGGAGAGCCCCAGAAGGGCCGGGGGAGGCAATGGGGGATGGGGGGCAGCTTCCTGCAGCAGCCGCTGGATTTCAGTTACAGAACATTTTATGGGCAGGAGGGGAGCAGGGACCAGGAACGGCTCAGCTTCACGGTGCCTCTCTGACAAATACTTTCCTCGCGATCATATATTGGAAAAAGGCAGCTGTGGCCAAATTGCTTTTGATTTTCTTTTAAAGTCCTTTTTTTCTCATGTTATGTTTCCGTGTTGTTCCTCAGCAGCAGCTCCCTGCACTCAGCTCAGCCCCCGCCTGCAGCCTGGGATGGCAGCGGTTCGGTCAGCAGCGTTTGCATTTCTGCTCTAAGAGCAAAACGGCGACAGGAGAGCAAACAGAAAAGGCTGTGCTGTGCTGCAGGGTGAGATACTGCCACAGCCCTTCGCCTGCCCGTATCACTGCCAGACAGGAGCTGCTAAGGAACCAAACTCTCGTGGGGGCCGCTGGTGTTGGAGGAACTCAGGGCAGCAGGCAGTGCGTGAGCAGCACTGAAACAGGCCGCCAGAGCAGTGCAGATGGCATCCAGTGAGCATCCCAGTGCCAGGGGACAAGGGGGACACGAGCAGACCTTGGCTGCGTCCAGAAGCCCCATCACAAAGCCTGACCTGCCTCCAGAGAGAAATTAAAGCAGTATGGAGAAATACACATCAGAGAGCTCAGCCGTGCAAAAATAACCTCCAGGTTCACAAGGAGGCCGGAGAGGAAGTGCTGGAGATTGTCTTGAGCCAGAGCTCTGCGTTGAACATCTGATGGAAGCAGCACAAACTGCAGTTTGACTCACCCTGCCCTGGCAGGGGGGCTCTCAGGGCGCACACTGCCACTTAGGAAGCGCCCCTCCTCTTCTCAGAGGCACTGGGATGGGTCACAGAGGATCTCATCCTGCACACAGCAGAGACCTGGTGAGGGGTGGATGGGAGTGGAGGCTGCAGGAGAAGAGCAGAGGAGCAGAGGAGCAGCACGGCCCCAAGTCTGACCCACAGGCAGGGGAGAGAAGAAGAAACGAAGCCTCTCTTCCATCACATGGCACCCAAAAACAACAGTAATCACATTCGGTTCACTTTTCTACTTCCCACCACTTCAATCACTGCTGCACTGCCGCACTTTCCGCCAGGCAGTGACTTCCCAGTGCCTCATGAGCTCCCGAAACAGGCTGGGCAGGCGATGCTGCCCCGTGTTCTGCATGTGGGGGTGAGCAGCCGTGGCTCCGCGCTCAGAGCACTGATCTGCCCAAACTGCTCAGAGCTGGTTCGTGTACAGCAAGGTCGGGGGGAGGAAGAATAGCTCAGCTGTGACAACACATCAACAAGAGCTAAAATTAGCAGGTTATTCCTGGAGATCCAGATGCTGTGCAAATTCATCCTTACTATTTCACACAGGGGCAAAAGTTCAGCAGAATCCCTCCTTTCTTTTCCTATGATTTCAAGATGCCCATTAGAAGAAGCTCACTTCTCTGTGAAATATCTCAGCATCACCACTGCCTGATACAAGAGTTTTTACAACATTTGAGGATGCTGCCCGCTCACTCCTCACCTCCCAGCAACCAGATTGAGATCACCGCTTGCTGACATTGGCAGAGCGTGCTCCAAAACCCGCTTTTGGAGAGGTCCGCTGCTGCTATCAATAAGATTTTACACGGAGGATGAAATTCTGGCGTGCACGGGTTGTGTGCAAGCCTTTCCTTTCTGCTTCGTGCAGAACAATACGTGGGAAGCGTAGCTAATGTCGGAAAGGAAGCAGGGAGCGAAGGAGCCAACGAGGAGCCGGGCTGCGGGGTCGGTCCGCCGGGCGGATGCCGGCGCGGCTCCCATCGCGTACACGGTGGATAAGCGCCGATCGGCCCCGGCCCTCCTCGCAGAGCGCTGCCAGAACACGGAGGGGCTCCTCCGGGCACCCGGCGCAAAGAGACCGAAAGCCGTCGGTGGAGGCAGTGGGGTCCCTGAGAGCGCGCCGGCCGCTCCCTTCAGAGACCCCCGTCTGCAGGGCGCTCCTGGGAACGGAGGGCAGCACGCGTTGCAGCCGCCCGCCCCACAGTCGAGCCCGGCAGCGCGAGGAAACGGAGCACGGCGCAGCTCCGACCGCACCGCGCCGCATCGGATGGGCACCGCGCTCCGCCGCTGAGCCGCCCGGCCCGGTGCTGCCCCGCGCTGGCGGCCTCCGTCGCTCTGAAAACCAACGCTGCGAGGAAACGCAGCGCCGGCGGGAGCCGGCAGCACAGCCGGGTTCCTTTTGTCCTCGCGGCCCTGCCCAAACCACAGAGAGAAAGTCGGTGCCCAGAAGAACGTTATCTCAGCTTACCTGCATCTTTTTTGTCTTCCAGCCGTGCGAAGCACTGCGAAAAGAAAGAAGAAAGGACGCTCATCATTCTGTTACCTTCTTCATTTTCACATTCGTGGATTCCTACGATTTGTGCTCCTCGTGCAGCTGCACTCAGCCCCACATGCAGTGGTCCCAGGGTCACGGGCAGCAGCACAGGGTGGGCCCCCGGGAGGTGATGTGGGGCTCCGTGTCTGACTCGTGCAGCAGAGGGCAACAAACGCGCTGCACTGCAGCCATGAGCAGGAGGTGAGCGTGGGGCTCCTTGCGAGCACAGCACAGCCTTGGCCACGGCCACGCAAAGGCAGCAGCAGCCCTGGCACGGGTCTGCAATGAGCTGGGGTCATGGGCTCAGCCTCTTTCGCACACATCGTAGGGTTTGGGTGAAAAGCATCACCGCAGTGAGCACAGAACAAGTGCTTCTCTGAGACAAATCCCAGAAGAATGCCTCAGCCACGTGGGCAGGAGCTGCAGCAATCTGCTGCTCTAAGGGCTTCCTCCAGGAGCAGAACTGTGGGAAGGGGCTCTGGTCCCAAGCACTGCCATCCCTTGGGATGCTCTACTGGAGGCACGAGGAACAGCTGGAGCAGAGGGAGAGATCCCAGGACATTCAGACCTGCCTGGGGTGGATGACTGCAGGGTTTGAGTGGTGTGGGGTCATCAGAATGTCTCTCCTTTGCCCGCACACTTTGCCCGTGGAGGCAGTGAGAGTAACAGAGCAGCATCACAGCTGGAAGGAAAGGAGGGGAGGGGGCAAAAGTCCTGTCCTCAGGAGACTCCATCACGCCCTCCCATTCCCTCCATGCTGCCCTCAGCACCTTCTGCTCCCAGCAAACCTTCCACATGGCCACAGCTCCACCTCACTTAACCCCAAGGCTTTAATCCCACTGACAGCCCTGCGCCTTTCTGCCTCTTCCAGAAATCCTTCTGCTCTCAATAGCGGGTAGCTGAGATCACAGGGAGGGAAAAAGGAAAGAATAAAAAGAGAAGGCTGAAGCAGAGCCCTTGGCCTGCAAGAGGCCATCAGCGATGTTCTTACCGCAATGGGAACAAGGAGAGGCCACATCCTCCATCACATCCTCCCAGCTCTGCTGAGCCCAGCACTGCAGGGCAGCACCGCTCTGCTTAACCCTATTTTGGCAGCTTTTCTCTCTCCCCATGGCCAGGAGACAGAAGGGAACCCCATCCCCATCCCCCAGAGCTCATCCACATGGGGCAGAGCACAACTCTCCAAGTGTGGCCACCTCGCACCAAACAGCTCCAGAGCTTCGTCTGCCCGTGTGCCCCTGCATGGAGATGCCCATGGTGGGGGTGAAGCAAGGACATGGGGAGATGAGCAGCAGGGGCTGGGCAGTGAGGACAGGCCCTGTGCAGGGCCCTGCAGTGGGAGTGCAGCTCTGCTGCTCTCAGGTCCCAGGACAGAGCCCTCGGTGCTGAGCTCACAGGGATGCGGGGGGTTAAGGGCGCTGCTGAGCTCTCTGGAGACAGCAGGGACAAGATAGCTAGTAATGCTATTAATGAATTTCACAAATGTCATTTTTAGACTCAACAGACTCAACTATTTTGAGCTTTGCATTGGGAGCCCCAGGGAAGAGCACATTCCACAGGCGCTCAGCATGCAGACCCACGCCTGACAGTCCTGTGTGCAGCACTGTCTGCAGAGCAACTGCAGCGCTTCCTGCAGGCTGACGCTCCCCAAACCCACCCCACCAGCACCTCCAAACCTGCCCGGCAGTGCAGTGACCTCAACACAACAAACGGGCTTTGAGAGGCGTACGCCAAACCCAAGTGAAAAATACCAGCTGCCAAGAGAACAACTGCTGCAGGAAATTAAAAACGCCATGGCCTGCGGTCTGCACTGCTCCCCCACCTCTGCAGCCACCTCCACTGGGTGGTACGGCTGGGGCTGAACCAGAGTGGGTGCTCAGTTTGGCTGGGGGCTCCAGGTGTCATTGCTGCAGCACGGCCATTCACAGCACGGGGCCAGGGAAGGCGTCTGGCTGCGGGTGCTCAGGTAGTGAGAAGGGAGAGATTTGGGCTGTTATCAGAAATAACCGGGAAGCAGCTGCCTTCCGAAGGCATGGCGATGCCTGCCCGGGACAGCAGAGGCACCACTTGTTGCTGCCAGTGATTTGCAAAGGACATGAAGGGAAAGCAGCACCTCTCCCAGGCCCTCTGCTGCCACGTCCTGCCCGGAGCAGAGCCGTGACGGGTGGCAGCCATCCCAGCCCCAGCAGAACGCAAATACACGCGCTCATGCACACACTCATGCACTCGCACACAGCGCCCATCAGCTCAGCACCTTCCCCGCAGGCACGGGCACGACGTCCCCCGCAGCACACACCGAGCACCGTGTGACCCCAGCCCTGTGGGAAGGAATCCAGCGGGGCGTGGGGACGCGCTTTAAACACGCGGCTCCTTACCTTGGCTCTCCTGAAGCACGCCCAGACGAAATCCAGCAGCGGCATGGTGGGCAGCGGGCGCAGCGCGGGCGCTACATGCTGGGGCTGCACCCGGGCAGGGGCTGCGCCCGGCTCAGCGCACCCATGGGCGCCGCACGCAGCGCTGGGCAGCGGCGGCGGAGGCAGGGCCGGCAGTGAGCCCTGCCCGCGGGGCGGGACGCGGATTCAAAGGCTGCACCGTTACGCAGTTGGTCGGGAACGGGCTTGGATTGCAGTTGGAATTCCCTAAAGATTGCGCGTTTTAAAAAGCGGCAGGCTTTCCTTCCTGCCTCCTCAGCGCTGCGTCCCCATTCCCAGGCAGCTGGAAAGAGCGAAGGAAAAGAGAGACCCGCAGGGCAAAGGGAACAGGAGCTCAGTGTCAAAGGCGCACGGAGGGCGCTGGAAACCCAAGCCCAGATGGTTTGCATTTCCCTCCGGCCCCGCTCCAGCTCAGCAGCGGTCGCAGAGCCCGGCGCTCGCAGGCACGGCTCAGAGCTGCGGCCCCAGGTGCCCCCCGGACCCACACAGCTCCGCGCAGTGACCCCCATAGAGAGACAGAGTCACCAATCCCGGCATTTACCGCGCCTCTATTCACAGCTCCTTATCTTCCCCCGCAAACATTTCTGCACACACAGCGTTTGTTTGCAAGAAAGCCCATAATAAAAGGAAGCGCCACAAACCTCCGTGCAGGGGGTGGGTGTCGGATATGCAGCCCCCGGGCTGGAATTAGGCTGCTTCTGTGCACTTCAGAAATGAAACACCAAATAGCGATTTCTGAGAGCATTTCAGAACAAGCAGTGGCAGCAGGACCGGGACACGCAGCCGCTCTCTGCGCGTCAGGAGCTCCGCACGGCCCCGGGCCCCGGCAGCCCCACGTGCCGGTGGGGGTCCGCCCCCCCAGCGCCGTTTATAGCAGACCCAGCAGGTGCTGCGGGCGGCTGAGCTCCCGCCGTGTGTCAGCCGGGGCCGGGGGGGCGCCCGTGGGGGCACACGGCTGGGTGCTGTGACACCAAGCCGCCCTGGCCTCAGCGCAGAAAGCCGCTCGCTTCTTCCTCGCCCCGTGCTGAACACAAAGCCGGTGGGTGGAGGGAGGGCTCCCGGTGGGCGCTCTGAGCTCCACTGTTTGGTTTCTGCTCGTTTGTCATTTTGTCAATCTGACCCTCCAAATAAATAAATAAATAAATAAATAAAAAGGGAAAAGTGAAGTGTTCTGTGACAGCCACGCAGCGGGGTGACCCACAGAAGCGCTCCATCGGGGCTGCGCACAGCCAGCCTCACCTCTGCTGCTGGGAAGTCCTTTCCCCACTTCCTCCACACAAAAAAAGCAGCACAAGCAGAATGCTGCCTGCCTCCTTCCCGGGGCCTGGCAGACAAACCACAGGGGCTGCTGCATACTTGTGCAGCTCCTTTTGATCCAGTCATCCCCAAAACATGCAAGCAATGTTCAGTCTGGGACCCTTCTGCATCGCAGCGAGGCGTCATCCTTGGTCAGCGTGGGCCGAAAGCACCAGATCCACTGCGCAGTGCCTGAGAGTGGCACCAATGATTTCCAAAGCAGAGCAGTGCTGGCACATGGGCTGCAGCAGCACTTCCACCTCTTCCCAACATTTCTCACGTGCCTGTTCCATAGGCAACCTCTTATGTTGGGAAAAGCAAATGCAATTTCTATTATTACCCTACGGACCTCTATCACTTTATGCCATACAGAAGCAGGCTTATGCCAGGGACTGTTCACATCCCATCAGTGAGCAGTTACCGTCACTGCTTTGCTCAGGAGCCCTCTGGCAATGCTCTAAAGAGGTGTGGGCCGGCAGCTCCCAGCAGAGCTTAATGGCAGCAGGAGCTCCTGTTGCTGCTCATGGGGCATCAGGAGGTGGGAGTGGGACGCGAGCAGCTGGGAAGTCATTGCCACGCAGTGATTTTCCACTTTCTGCTACGTGCAGGCAGAGTTCAGGAGGAGAGCAGCCACTCACAGAGCAGGCATTTGCCCTATTGGCATAGTGGGAAGAGTAGCTCTTTTATTTTAATGATGCTGAATTGATAGGCAAGTGCTGGAGGGCTGCAGAGGCCGTGCCAGCAGGGGACGTGGTGCTGCCCACAGCATCTCCTGCCGCACAGCAGTGCTTGCACCCTCTGGCAGCAGCTTCAGCCCCATGCTGAGCCCTGCTGCTCCTGGGACAAAGTGCTGGGGATGGCCCTGAACCAAGAGCCCAACTGTGCAATGATGAGCAATGCAGAACAGTATGGGAGCCATTACATGTGAGCACATCCAGCCCACCTTATAAATGACATCCAACACAGCAGCCCTGCCACAGACACGCACAAATAAAAGCACCATTGGGTGACGGTGAGTGTGATGAAGGCGAGTTATTTTCAACAGGGCGGCTGCTGCTCCTACTTTAAAGAACACTGGGCGAGTTATTAATACAGCACAGGGGCACGTGCTGCGACCAGAATGAAAGGGAATGCCCTTCCCTGCAGCTCAGGTTCCATAGCTGGCTGTCCCCAGCCTGCAGCACCGCCACAGCCAGCAGGGCAAAGCACCAGCCCTGCGCCAGGCTGAGCACAGAGCACCACCCTGCTGCTCTCAGGATCCCCAGAGCTGCCTGGGGTCTGTGTGTTTCCAGCAAAGGAGACACCTGTGAGTGCTGAACACCTTGGCTGATGCTTACAACACTCGGTTCAGTATACACACAACAGCCAAATAAACATTCAGAGGACCGATTGACACAGAGTTGCAAAGCTCCTACATCTGCTGAATTGGAGATGACACTGCTGGAAGACCTCCCAGTGGTGTTGGTGTGTCAGTGCGTAATCCGGCCCATTCTCCTGCCTCATTTCATCAGAAACAGAGCAGCAATTGGCCAGGAACCATCCAGACTGCAGCAGGTCCCGGCAGGAGAAGGGCCCACAATGCACACAGGCAGCATCTGTACGTGGAAAAAGCAGCATCAGCAGAACACTGACCAGCAGGTTCCACTTCCTCACAGGAATCACAGAATGGCTTGGGTTGGAAGGGATTTCAAGGATCACAAGCTCCAACCCCCCCGCTGCAGGCAGGAATGTCACTGTGCTGCTGTGACATTAACCTTCCTGAAGCAGAGCAGTGCCCACCCGGCCTGAGGTGCTGCTGGGGTGGTGATTAGCAGCAGCATGCTGAGAGCACGTACAGCAAACACACAGCAGCAGCCACAGCCCGCACTGCTCACAGCCAGGCTGCACCACCTGTGCTCTGTGCTCTGCCTACAGCCTCCAGCACCAAAAGCAACCCAGCAGCTAACTGGGAACGCAGCAGGAACAGGGACACGTTTGTCTTTGGGCCCTCCTGGCTCCACGCCACACAGTAAGTGAGCTTTGCCTCACCCACGTGTAGCACATGGCCACGGTGGCAGCTGCTGGCTGAGCGGAGCCATGCTGTACTTCTGGCCCAGTTTGGGTTCATGCAGACAGCTGAGAAACGCCTGCCAGGTGCAGCATTCCTCCCAGCACTGTGAGATGGCCTTCCACATTCAGCCCTTCCACATTCAGCCCCATGCAATGGGTTCACAACACAGGGACTGTGGGCCCCGGAGGCTCCCACGACGTGAGGACCATGGTACCCATGGCTGTGCCCATGCACAGCACGGCTGTACCCCACTGCGTGCCAAGAGCTGGGTGCTGCACTGGGGGAATGCTACTGTGCTCCTCCCCAGGCCCTTTTTGAGCCACTGATGGCACGGACAGGGCAGGCACTGATCACACTGGGGCAGCGAGCAGCCAGGTTTGCCCAGCAGCACAGAGGGGCGTTTGCAGGGCTGAGAGCAGCCAAGCACTGCCACAACTTTTGGGGACACCACAAAAACCCAATGGAAGCTTCAGACAAACACTCACGCACAAAACATCGTTATGAACAGCACATTCCTTTCCTCCCTCAGCCCGCACGGCTGCAGGAATGCGCTGCTCTCAGACCCACGCTGCCACGGAGCTGGGCTGGGGCACTGCCCTCTGCTGCAGCATGGAGGCCCGGGGGAGAATAGGGGAGGAAGAGAATGTGCAAAGAGCTGCACCTCTTTCCCACCCGATTGCAGCCTCAGAGCCCTGCCAAGGCAGGTGTCCCAACCCACAGGGCGCAGCGCAGCCTTGTCCAGAGCAGCCGCTGCTACGGGGATGCTGGAGTGCTGATGAAGTGGCAGCAGCCACAGCCCGGTTGCATTCGTTTCCCTGAACGAGGACTGTTACAAGGAGAGGGAGATTATAAATAAGTGCATGGCATGAATTCTGAGACAGCAATCCAACGTGCCAGAATAAGACGCAGAAAGAACAGAGAGCACCGCGCACGGGAAACCGCCGGTTCCCTTCGAACTCCCTCTCCCGGCAGAGCCCACGCGCTCAGTGCGGACCCCTCCTGGCACAGCGCGACAGCAGCAGCAGCACCGCTCCTCGTGCGGAGAGGGAAGGGCAGCACAGCAGCAGGGAAAGGACCCCGCACCTCCGGGCCGCAAAGGAAACGCGATGCGCTGCCACCAGCTGCGAGCGACTCCGCAGCACGAGGAGCACAACTCGCACCGCCCCACGCGGGCCGTGGAGCCGCAGACACAGCCGTGCCCAAGCGCGGGGCTGCACCGAGGATGGCACAGAACCTTCCTCCTGCAGCCCAAGGACTGCCGCACCGGTCCCCATTTCGGGCTGCGGGGACATCACTTGTCTGTATCCGAAACGCTTCGCTTGAGCTGCGGCGCCTCTCCACGCTTTGCCCTGGGAACCACCTGCTGGCACGGGGCGAGCTGCTTCCACACAAGCAGTGGCTGAAGAGCACAGAGAACAAATTACAGCTGTGGCTTCTCAGTTTTGTGCAGTCACACACGACAGGTACCCCCAGTCAATTACCAGTCCTGCTCGCTGCACTGGCGCTCAGTGCACTTTGCCCTCCCAAGCAGCTGTGCTCACAAGGGCCAAGGTCCTCAGAGGATTGTCTTCCTGAAGATGAAGGGCCAGCCCCCCTCAGCGGAGCTTCTCCAGAAGTGATTACAACATTGTAGCAGGCAAATTGTTTGAGCCCCTCTCTCAACAGAAAGCTGAGAAGCAAAGTCAGCTCAGTGTGACAGGGAGCTGCAGCAGCCAGAGCTCCTGGCTGAGAGCACCCCCCTTCAGCTGAAATAATGACTGAAAAACACCAAACTTGAGCTATCATTTATTCAACTGGAGACACGAAGCTCAGGAAGCTCTAGCTCCCTGCCTGCCTGCCAGCTGCAGCTCTACAGCAACTCTTCAGCACTGCTCGCCCTGCTTTCACGGCCCCAGGTGATGGTTTCCACACTGAAGGACTACGAGTTAGAGAGCAAACCTCCACCCCATCACCAGTCTCTCTGCTCGTTCTTTCAGGTTTACAACACTCCTGAAGTCTGCAGCGATTAGCTGAAAAGTAAATCTAGTTAATATGAAAATAACTCCCTTGGCTAAGCCAAGAGCCCCATGCTACAGAACAAGCCACCGCCAGACTTCTACCTAAGTCAAAAACAAATAAGGAAGAAGCTGGGATTTTGTTTAATTCCTCTCTAAATAATTTCCCTTCTTTTCAAAAAGAACCCTGCTTTTCTTTCTGACATAACACCACATTAATTCACAAGGCTGGACACTAAATACCACAGAGACAGAATTCCAAGGATTTCTCAAAAGCACAGTTAAATTCTTGTGCTGAAATGGGAGTTTTTCCTCAAAGAATCCAACTTGAGTAGCTTTAGTGCCTTTCTCCTTCCTTGAATACTCCTTTTCAACTTCGGAAAGCTCAACCATTTCAATGAAAGGAAAGCAGCACCCTTTAAAGAAAAAAATCACATCCCTTAACAGAAATAATTTAATGGACGTTTAAAAGAATGCCCATCCTCATTTGACACCCAAGTATACAAACACCACAGCTCCTCCTGCAGCACAGCTGCTCTCAGCCCCAGGCGCCCGCTGCCGCCTGCAACAGCCCAGAGCTCCCACCGTACCTGATTTCTTCCTTTCCTCTTCTCCACCCTCTCAAAGTGCAACAACGTCACACTGCTCAGCACGTTCAACAATTCCACCCCAATTACCAAGTATTGGCAGTGCTTGTAGCAGAAAAGGGCAGTCTTCTCCATAAATACAAATTAGGTGTATTTACACTTTAACAGGACCCGCTTACATCAGCTTTGGGTCCACCTGCATTGGTACAGAAGAAAGAAAATCCAAAGCCCATTTTCAGACAAAAAAAAAAAAAAAAAAAAAAAAAGACATTTTCACAGCAGCTCTTCCACCCCCAGAGCTCCCCCTCAGCCTGCTTACAGAGAACAGCAGGCAACACCAAGAACTTCTGTACAATCTTCAGCAACAACGTGCCAGCCCTCAGCCAAGCCCTAAGCTGAACTATAAATGACAGACGTTTGCACAGGGCTCTCCAGGCAGCAGACGTCCTACTGGAGAAGAAAACTCCCCCCCTCCTTTTATAAAAAGTGTTGAGAAAGAAAATATAGAAAAGTTTCTCACATTTCATTCTAGGTACAAAGGAACAATACGCAGATCTGCTTGCATTTATGTGGAAACACCAACCATGTAAACAAATGAACGTCACATACAAGCAACCTGGATCAGAATTTGTGTCCTACTTCGTAACAGCCACCACCTTCTCTAGATTTATTTTCCTTCCTCCAGCCAACCCACTCTAAAACTTTCAGACCCACACCTGGTTTGCTGTCTTACCATCAAAACACTTCAACTCTCAACGTCTCAATCATCTTTCAGAGATACATTCTGTACTCCCAGAGGCTTCTACTTCCACCTCTAATGGATACACAGAGTACCAGGCAGGGCCCTGCTGCAAAGCAGCCTTCACTGTTTTCCCAGGACTTCTTAATCTCGAGGAACACAAGAAGATTGATAATTATCTACTTAAGCCCCCCTCACTGGATGTGTGGATTAGTCAGCGTTGCCACAGAGTTGGAAACATTTGGCTAAAACACACTTCTTGGTGCTGAAGAGGGCAGATAATAAATACAGAGAACGTTGACAGGAGCAAAGGCAGTCAGTCCCCTTCTGCCCAGCTCTAGTTAACAGCAAACTGGACCCGACTTATTTTTTGCTGAGATCTGATTTCAAAGTGAAAGCTTGCAGTCTTGTGATGCATTTTATATACATTTCACCGCTCTGTAAGTGAACAAAAAAGGACAGTAGTCAAACAAATTCCTCCTTACCCACCCAACACATAACAGTAATGTAAGGCATGTTGCCCTGAGCAAGAATCCAAGCTTGAGCAAGAACCCTGCCAGGCAGTGCGATCCTGTAACTTCACCATCAGCTCCTGAAGTCCCAAGACCTCTCCCTCTGTTCCTCAGGCAGAATATTCCCTGTCACAGTGTGCATTTCTTATTCAACACAACTAAAGAGCAGGGCTAATTAAACAAAAAAAACTCAGTAGCCGGACTTCCGTCTCTCTCAAGAACACGCGACCAGTCTTGCAGTTCTTGGCTTTATCCCACAAGCAGCCTCGTCAGACCACCTCCATAGATAAATTAACAAAGACAAAGCCGACATCAACTGCAGCATCCGTGCAAGACTTCAGGCTGTGTCACACAGTCTCCTCTGCCCGGACGTCACTGGGGTGTGAAGGTGAGAATCATCCAGCTGATGACGAAGTAGAAGAGGAAGATGGGGTACACGGCCAGCGCCTTGCGGTGCGGAGGCTGGCTGTCAGCCAGGAAGGCTGTGGATGCTGGGGCAGAGGGAAAGAAAAACACCTGAAACAGCACAGAACTGAAACATCAACACTGCAGCTGTTGAGCTTGGAGAGCTTGATGAGGATGAAGTGGAAGGACAGCAAACAAAGCAAAGCGTAGCTCAGTAACAATGGCCTCCGACTGCAAATCAAAGCTCTATCATGTAGAACAGGTGCTGATTAACATTCTGTATGAGATTCAGCCTAACAGATTAAGAACAAGGGAAATAATTCAAACACCTGTATGAGATGAATGTTCTTTAACGGCTATTTGTAACAGAACTGATGGAATGAAACACGTAGCACTTCACACAAAGTTCAGTATTAGTTACTGTCCTCCCTCCAACGGCAGTTTGTATATGAAAATCAACAGGAGTGCAGTCAAAGGCTGAATCTCTGCCAACACAAAGGTTGGAAGAACTATTTCTGCAGTACTGCAGCAGCCTGGGAAACACCTGAAACTATGGAAAACCTTTGGCTTCATTCAGCAGAATGCAAACAGAGCCACTCCTTTAAGATCACACCACTCAGCACACAGCAGTGCTGGCACTCACAGGAACTTACCTAACGTGGACCAGGCAAACATAGCAATCACTACAATCAGGCGTATGATGAAGCTGACAGTGCCAGAGCCTGCCAGCAGCACCAGCCTGCACACCAGCATCGCCACCGTCAGGGGCAGGACGCAGTAACCCAGAACACACAGGCTCTGAAAAAAAGATCTACAAAGGAGGGAGGGAAACAGTTAGACCACAGCACCCCTTCAGACTTCATACCTGAAGCACTGCAACTGTTGCTACAAGACAGCACTCACATAGTTCCTCCCAGGAGCTTTGAGTTTAGTGTGATGACAACGGCACCAAACCAGATGATGACAAAGACCTCAGCAAACTGGGGCCCTCCGTCCTCCTTGCTGTCTGCTGATCCCCCCTGCAGCATCCTGTTGTAGACAACAGATACAAGGAGTCAACTGCAATTGATGACTGAGCTTTTGCAAACCTAGAACAGATGACAATAGGAAACTGGAGATGTTGATTCCTAGTAAGACTGTAGACTGTAATTATTTTTATTTTTGATATCCTCAATTTTGCACAGGAAAAGAAAATGATTGCTGCCCAATTGAAGGCACTTCAGCTATTCATGTACTTGTTTTCAGGACCGTGTAAGCACACCAGAGAAAATCACAGATAAAAGCCAAGAAAACGAACATGAGAAGTTTGGCAGCCTCTCAAAACAGGCAGAGCACTGCTTGAGAAAAGAGTTATGCCTTAAGGAAAGCTCTCAGCAAGAACAGGATGCAAGCAATGCAACACAGCGCCTGGAAAAGTCAGCACACACAGACCTGAAGGTTCAATTCACCTGGTACATTTCTGATAAAGGGTTTTACTAAATGCCCTCTGGATGCTGAGCTCTGCGGGTCTTTACCCAGGTGGCAGATGTCAAAGGATCTACCTTACCCCAGACATGTGCAATTTAATGGAGCACCAAAACACTCCTGAGAGCCACAGCCACCTCCCAGTGACGAGTTATTACAACAGCCCTCATTTCCATCAGTTCTCTCCACAGGACACACAGTACACACACGACTGCTCTTAAACACAAGCTGTGACCTGCAGATTAGGGTCAAAGCAGTCAGCCAGATGCATTAAAATCAAGAACAATGAGAATCAGGATCTTCTCAGCAAGATCCTTCCATGACAGGGAGCTCCTAAGGGGCTACAAATGTCAAAAAGGTGCAAGTCTAAATCAGCAGCGTTTGTAGAAGACTGGAGGAGCAAAGAGCATGATCTGATACGTGGAAAAAGAAATCCTGAGGTCCTCACACTCCCAACACTCATACTGAAACATACTAAACAATCTTCATACTAAAACAAATACAAGTAAATCCACACACAGTAAGTACTTACAGAGCAAGTGAGACACAAAGCACCAAAGGCCCCCAAAGATCCCCTGGAGATAAGGAAAAAAAAAAAATCACAAATATGATACAATTATATTTTTACGTGAGTAATTAAGCACCCTCTGCCAATTGCTATGGCATCATTTTCATTATACCTCCTCACAATTTCACTACTTAGCATCTTCAGCCATATTCCATATGTCACTTCTGGAAAGCCTGCTTTCCACAAAAGCTAATTGTTCCACACTTCTCCCGCATGTGCTACTTTACAACAGCATTGCTGACCCTCAGGTTTTTCACCTCTGCTATTCTGCACTCCATAAGAACAGAGAGAACACACAGCACACACTTCTGGAGTCCCCGTCCCACGGAACCCCCCCTTCCCACGCACACACAAAGCACACATCTCATATCTCACACTTACAGTCCCTGAGGAGCGCGCTGCTCTTCCTTGGATACATGACGTGGACAAATTTCTTCCCAACAGCCTTCAGATCTCTCAGCTGAAACAAAGAAGTAATTTTTATATGAAAGTTACAGACCTCAGCAGAAAGCAGAAAGACAAGAAGTAAGGCAGCATTCATAGTAACTCAGAACAGCACCCAACCAAAATATTCCGGCAGCAGACTTTGCACAAACAATGCTATGCTTTGTACGCTGCTTAAGAACACAACAGTACTGCACACCTAGGAATACCCAATAAAGAAAAATAATTTGTTTGCTCCTTGTAACGCTATAATGGGATGATAATAGCAGGGTGGCAAAGTCTTTGGCAACAGTAAGTGAGAATGAGCCCAAATGCAGCTGCAATGGATACAGAAGTGAAGGAAAAGAGCTGCTTACCTTTGGCAGGGCTCGGGTAGGCAGGAATCCCCAGTGAGACGCCCTCACCTCCACTGCCAACCCTTAAATGAGGGCTGGGAAGGGGTGGATCCTGGCTCCATCCCTTCCATCCCTCAGCTGTGCTGCATGCACCTGAGCTCCCCTGGGCTGGCCCTGCCTTCCCGCCAGGTGCTCCATCACTGCTTCAGGCTGTGACTGAGCATTTCTGCTACACTCCTCTAAGAGAAGAAAATTAACTAAAAGTCCTATTAATTGGGATAGTCTTCTCCCAAGTTCCATATGCTTTCACATATCCAAAGATTTTAAGATGGGAGAAACTTTGAGGCTATAATTCAACTATTTGTGACTCATGCATATTCGCACACATTTTACATAAACAATTCTATGGGAAAAACAACAACAGCAACTATCCACAACCCCCCAGAACGCTTATTTAGATGTACAAGCTGCGTAAAGGCATGCAAAGAAGGCAGGCTTCACATAGCAGTTGGCCAGAGAGCTCAGCAAAACCCATTTTATCACAGACAGGGGCAGGGAACACAAACTCACAATGGTGTCCCTGACGGGTTCATCCAGCGTGGAGAAATCTTCCTCTGGGGAATGGGACCCCACGGGAACCGTGATCTCCCCTTCCACCGGGATGTCCTCAGATATGGACACGTCTGCCAGGCCTGCAAACTGAACAAATGGGGAAACCCTCAGAGTGAAGGAAACGCGGAGCAGCTCACTGCTGGCGCTTTACCAAAGGTGGGAGCCGCCGCTCGGAGCTGAGGGCAGCATCACAGCAACCCGAGGGCAGCACCCAGCGCCGCCTGAGCGAGCAGCTCACGGCCTGCCGTGACGCTCCGAAGGAGCAGCTGCACGCAAACAAAGCATTTCTGCTCTCCTCAGCATCTCCATTCCCCGCCTTTTCTTCCCCGCGCAGCCGGCGGTGACTGACGGACGCCGATCCCCGTTCAGCCGCACAGCGGGGCTCCGAGCACAGCGCACAGGGCCGCGCTCCAGCCCGGCAGAGCCCACGGCGGCCCGCACCGCACGCAGCCCGGCCCGCAGCCGCTTCAGAGCGGGACAGAAGAAGCCCTGCCGTCCGTCCGTCCGCCGTCCCGCCCGCTGTCAGCACAGCCCGCAGCTCCGCGCCGCGCTCACCAGAGGCTCGGCTGCCGCCGCAGCCCCGCCGCCTTCTGCCGCCGCCATCTTGGCCGCAGAGCCGACGTGGCGCCGCGATTACGTCATCACCGCGCGCGGCGCCTCAGCGTCGCGCGCCGCCGGAGCGTCCGTGGTAACGAGGCTGTGCGCGTCGCGCCTCCCGGCCGGCAGGGGGCGCCGGTGCCACGCGCGGAGGGTCGGGGCCGGGGCGGGGGGCGGCGGCGGCACCGGGAGCGGCCGCGCAGCCCTCGGGCCCCGCAGCGGGCGGCTCCGTGCGGGGGCGTCGGCGAGCGCCGGGAATCGCTCCTCACTGCGGGGCGGCGCGGCGCCCACCCCCGGCCGTGCCTCAGCCCCGCGCCCCCGGAACTGCACCCCCAGTGCCGCGCCCCGCCCGGAAGCGGGGGTCGCGCTGCGCTGCGGGGAGCCGGCGGGGCGGCCGGGGAGCGGGGCGGGGCAGGGCCGGGCGGGGCCGGGGCAGGGCATGGCCGGGGAGCGGGGCCCCCGCGGCGGGGGCAGGGTGCCGTAGGGTGCCGCAGGGTGCCGCAGCCCGCCCGCTGCCGCCCCTCCCGCAGCTCCATCCCGGCCGTGCCGGCGCAGCCATGGGGCACCCGCCGCTGGAGTTCAGCGACTGCTACCTGGACAGCCCCGACTTCAGAGAGCGGCTGAAATGCTACGAGCAGGAGCTGGAGCGCACCAACAAGTTCATCAAGGACGTGATCAAGGACGGCAACGCGCTGATCGCCGCCATCCGCAGTGAGTCCCGGCTCTGCTGCCCCGCGGCTCCGCGCTGCGACCGGGATGCAATAGGGAACAATAGAACGACGACCGGTTTTTCTCTGTTTCCAACGCTCTCTAAATAGGAATGCTTTTTCTGGAATATAATTGCACCTCGCTGCTTCTGGAGCGTGTGTTTCCCGCAGTGCCTTTAGGAGAGCTGTGCCTGCTGTGTGCCGGTGCCCACGCAGGGCTGCTGAGCTCCCGCACCGCCTCGCTTAAGGACGGCGGAGCTGCGCTCGGTGAAGGCGCTCCGTGCCCTTCATAGATGGAGCACGCAGGTTCCTGAACGGGGCCCCACCGGCACGGCCAGCCTCTGCAGTCACGGCATCAGAGCGTCGCAGAACTGGGAGAGCTCAGCCCACAGTTCTTCTCTTTGTGCATGTATTGTTTTGTTTCTTTCTGAATAACGATGAGAGCGGTATCTGAGCACACATAGACTTCAGTGCCGGCTCTAAGGGAGCTGCTCATTCAGGAGCACTGAGGCCCTCTGATCCCCAGAGGGGGTCTACTGTGTCCCAGCCCCACACCTACTGCCTTTTGTCCACGCTTTTCCCTCTGGCACCAATGCATGTACTTTCTCAGTGCTGTCCCTCGCATCTCATCTGTTACTATAGAAGCTTAAAATAGAGCCCAAGATGCTGCTGTTAGTGCTGTGCGTGCATCAGGCCAAGGGGAGAGAGGAGAACCTGCAGTGCAGGGTGTGTGTGTGTGTGTGTGTGTGTGCGCGCGCTGCGTTCCTTGTCTGCTTGGTTTTAGTTTGTGTTAGCAGGTTTAGCAGCCACCCTTTTGTTTAGAGCAGCTCAGGGCTCTGCGTTACTGGCGCTGTGTCTGGCATAGCCTGTGTGTGCCCATCTGGAAAACAGCTGTAACAAAGGCTGGCGTGGCCCAAACACCGGCGTCACAGTTTGGTGGGATGCTGGTGTCCTGCAGAGGAAACCAAAGATCTCTGCTCAGATCAGGAAAAAACAACAAAGAAACAACAGCAAATCAAAACCCCGTTGTTCTCGTCAGACCTGTCTGCTCTCTGAAGGCTCTGAGCCGTTTAGGTTTTGTGTGGGAAGGGTTGTTAGCAGTCACCCGTCTTACAGTTAATATTTACAGTGAAAAGTAACAGGTTCTCCTGTCTGTAGCTGACAGCTGACACTGAAACGTAAAGACGAAAGTGGTGGTGAGGGTGGAGCTGAGGGAAGGGTGGGAGGGGACTTGTGAGGAGGGGTGCTGTGGGACCTGGGGCTGTGCGTTACACACGTGTAACAACCAGATTAACAGCGACGTGGTGACACAGGAGGTGCAATGACAAAAGGACCAGTGCAATGGGAAGGTGTGACAAAGAGAAAAGGAAAGTGCTCACCTGTCTCTGAAGATCTCAGCTGACAGGAAAACTTCACAAGGAAGGGATTTCCAACCAGAAGTCTTTCCCTAGCGGCACTCAGCCCTTAAATGGGTCCTGAGGGAGGTGCAGCCACCCCTCCCAGTCACACAGCTGAACTGCCTTCACCTGCGCTCCCAGAGCTGACCGGTCCTTTCCCCAGGGAATCAGTGTTCAATCAGTGGTGCAGGCTGGGACTCAACGGTTTCCATACAACATGGCAGCATCCACATGGTGTATGGAGAGAAAGGCACACTGGGCCTGCTGTGCACGTGTGAGCTGCTGCCAGCAGTCCGCATGTAGACCCAAACCCTGGAACTGCCCAGAGCTGTCTTGTTTTCCATTTGTCGAGTCATAGGAAAAACAAGTGAGTGTGAGTCTGTGTGAGGATCTGCAGAACCCTGATTTACGGGCTGCTGCTTTGGGCTGTCGGTACCTGGTGCACACATGTCCTCTCCTTGCAGAAGTGTCTGGCAAGCTGAAGTTGCATGGAGATCTTAAGTGTGTTCTGACAGAATCTGAACATGAGAATCCTGCCTGGCACCAACTTTAATGTGGTAGCAGCAGAGGCTGGGCCTCCAGTGTCTGAAAAGTGCTGTTTCAGTGACCTCCACTGAGGGTTTTTGGACTGTTCACAACAGGACTGAACGTGCTGGGTTAAATGCCTTCAGCAGGGATGTGCTGGTGCTGGGTGCGCAGCTGTAACAGAGCTCCCCACGGCTGGTGCTCATGTCCCTGTCCTGCTGCAGGGCAGGTGAGGTGTGACACCGAGGGGCTTGGGGCAGTGATGTGAGCCTGGTGGTCAATGCATTGAGCCCCAGCCTTTCCTGGGTACGGGAGAGCTGAGCGTGTTGGCATTTTCCCCCATCCATCACTGACATGTTACTCACTGAAATACAGTGTGTGAAACCCTCCTGAGCACTGTACAGCCTCGGGTCCCACTGTCTGTTCCTGTGCTGGTCCCACTGCTGTGTTGCTGCTGCTGTGCTTCTTTGTCAACCGGAAAAAAGAGGGAGTTGTCTGTACACAGGACACACTGAGATAGCAAAGCAGAAGGTGGTGCCAAGCAAGAAATAGGACTAAAGCAAAGCAAAATATTGGGCAATTGTGATGATCTTAGACTTCAAAGATAGCAAAGAAGTTACTTTGAGACAAAATAAGAGATATTTTTGTTGCAGAGTTGGCCGTGTCTTTCCCTATTCGTGCCAGAAGTGCTCAGAGCTGCTGGAAGTGCCGAGTGACGGTTTCAGTCCCACGCGCTGCCCTCACGCTGCAGCACGCACTGGGATGCCCTGCACTGCTGCAGCCACGGCCCCCCAAGCTGCAGGGCTGCCCCGAGCTGCAGGCAGGCGGAAGGACGAGGAGCTCCAGGAGCACTGCCGGTGTTTCTCCTCCCTGGGAGTGCCGTGTTGCTGTTCAAGGTGCAGCGCTCACCACGCAGATGTGAAAGGCAGAGAACCACGTGTGCAGGGCGGCTCTGCAGTGCCGTGCACATCTCTTCCTTGCAGTGGCAGTGCCTGACACAAGCTGTGCGTCAGGCAGCACTCGGCGAGGCAGCCTTGTTGTCCTAGCAATACATCATTCACATCATTTTCTTTCTGCGGCTTGGTATGCTGCCTCGTCTTACTTTTTGTTGTTGTCTTGGCAGGGCTTGCAGCTTTCTTCTGTGTGTGTTGTTGTTTATGCAGAAGCATCCGTCTCTCCTGGTCTTTGATCTTCTTGTGCGATTGCGTATCAGGTGGAGTTTGATAAATGTCAAGTTGAGGCTGTTTTTATTAATTGCGAGCGTTACAAAGGTCTGAGCTGGCTTTTGAAGCTGAAGAGCTTTGAGATCTCATGCAGATGTTGCATACATGCTTTTGAAATCCATTTCTGCACAGTGCGTAGTTTTGCAAATTGCTTCTGAATTTGCATGCCAGTTAAGCAGCTTCTCCAGGCAATGTGAGCGTTTCATCCTGGAAAGACAGCGCTATGAAGGAGCGCACAGAGGTGTCTGTGCCTGCAAAGTGATTTGTACCAGAAGAGAGCAGACAGGTGTTTGTCTCCACAAAGCAGCTGCTCACATCCATCGGTGCCGTGCAGCAGCCCAGCAGCACTGCTTGGCATGGAGCTCTGTGCCAGCAGAACTGCAGGGCCGTCAGAGCTCTCAACAGATCCATGTGCTGCCATAAGGGACAGTGCTTGAGGATTCAGTGCTTCTGAGTACAGAAAGCAGGGTGTCAAGAATGTGAAATACTGTAATGAGATTAAAGCAATCCTGGAGTGCCTGTCTGATTCCTGCAGAGCCCCCTGTGCTATTTCGTGTGAAGTCTGTAGACAAAGGCTCGAACCCCTTGAGCGAGATTTCTGGCTGTTGGCACGGTGTCGTAGATCCAGACACTGTTTTTTCTCTATGTGAGCAAGGCTGAAGCTCCTCTGCAGAAGGGAGGAAGAGGAAGGTGCTCCGTGCCCTGCGTGCCCCTCGGCTGCTGGCACTTGGAGTGCTGGAGCTGCACAGGCAGACGTGAGCTCTGTGCTGGGCGCTGAGGTGCTGGCAGTGAGATACTCTGCACAGAGCATGAGCCAGTGCTGCCTTAATGGATGTGCACGGAACCCCTCTGTGTGTCTTCACAGAGCCCCTCCGTGGGGGTGCACTGTTCCACGGGGGGGCACAGAGCTGATCCATGTGGGGGTGTGAGCCCCACGTCTCACAGAAAGCCATTCCTTCAGCTGCCCTTGGGGGAACCTGGAAGCCAAGCAGGATTTGTGTAAATCATTCACTGGTCAGGTGCGTGTGAAGAGCTGCTGTGCACCCAGGATCGTTGTGCTGCTTAAACGCGGCTCTGTTCTCCTCTCCTCTGCTTGTATCCTCGCACTTCCCTGTGCTCAGAATCATAGAACCACTCAGGTTGGAAAAGACCTTAAGGATCATCGAGTCCAGCCACGACCTAGCAAAGTTCCCTGGCTCTAATGACCTTCCACCAAACCAGCGCTCGGGCAGCACTCAGCACCTGAGCTGTGCACGGAGCTGTGCAGGAGCAGACCTGCGGGGCTGGGCAGGTGCTGGGAGCGTGGGCTGGCTCCGCTCAGCCTGGCCTGTCTGCCTGCCCTGTGTTTGCCATTGCAGCAGCACAGGGACGCGTTATCAGGAATGATAAAAGCAGCTTCCGAGGAATGTGTTTGGGATGCAGAGCACTGCAGGGAGCCTGTCTGGAGCTGCTGACAGAGCAGGCGGCTCCGAGTGCTCCTGCGTGAACTGCTTCAGTCCCGTGTCCAGAGCCCTGCCTTTTCACAGCCCGTGAGGTAGGGGGCTCTGGGAAGCTCCTGAGGCACAAAGCTGCTGTTTGCCCCCTATGCTTTCTCTTTGGCCTGTTCCTGAAGCAGGGAGCTGCCTTGGGATGTCCCTGGGGCAGGGATGGCTCACTGCCATAGGAACACCTTCCCCCCTCTTTCCTGGAGTGAGTTACGATATAGCAGTTCATGTTAAGCTGTTCCTGGACTTCTGCAGGGGAAAAATGACTTGCTGGAAAATACAGCACTCCCCTCCAGCAGTACTATCTGCTTACATTTTCCTGCTCCTTGCTGCTCTTCTTCAGCCAGGGCTGCTTGGATGCCCACTGGCACGTGCTGAGAATTCCTTCCTTCCTTGCTTGGCTATTGCAGCCATCATTTTCCAACACTTGTCCTAGCCCTAATAGGAAGGTTTTCAGAATTGCGTGGAGTTACTATTGATAACTTTAATTTTTTTCTCCTGATTTCTCAGCTTTTATTGTCTGAAACGACAGCAAACCAGCTTAAAAACAGTAAATTACATATGGGACACCTCTTCGATCCAGCAGTTTACACTCTGTAAACTAAGGGTATCGAGGACATACTAACAAGGACCATTCACATCTCTGCCTCAAAGAGCACAGGAAGAGAACGAGAGCCTTCACATAGCTTTGAAGGGAGCTGCGTGCTCCTGAGCCCCTCTGTGCAGCGTCCTGCTGTGGGGTGGGATAGCAGCAGGGGCAGCAGGCACGGCTCAGCACATCCTGTGTGTCTGTACGGCGTGCTGCAGTGCTGGTGCGAGCAGGGGGCTGAAAGTGCTTTGGCTTTGGGTCACCGACGTGGCTGGATGTGCATAAAGGTATCTGCCACACCTGGTTCCTCTCACTGAGAAATCTCATCATGTTTTTTCCTTCGGTCCTACCTCTGCCTTCCTGAGGGAGTGGAACTCGAGCCCTAGTGCGATGCTGGAGCAGTGCTCGGCTTACAAAGCACTTTGTGTGTCCGTACGGCAGCACAGCGGAGCTGCTCCCGTGCCACTGCCAGCTCTCCCTGCTGGCACTTCTGTTCCTGTGCTGCGTTCAGACAGGTGAATGAAGGGGGCTCCCCACAGCCCAGCAGGCAGCAAAGGAACTCATTTTCCTGGGATTTAGGCGCCGTGCACAGAACCGGAGGTCACAAGTTGGTGTAAATCTAAAACAGATATGCCTTAATCAGAAGCTAACCAATGAAGAAAACAAAGCAAACTGCCACCAAAATCTAATCTGCAGAAGCAGGCAGGAAGGAAAAGGAGCATGCACAGTATCTGTGTGCTCCAGGAGTGAGGCAGAACTTTCCCTTGGGCTGGAGCTCCTTGCTGTGCATTTGTTAGATTTTGTTTTGCTGCTGAGCATGGCAGGACGAGCCGGGCGGCCTCGTGCCCACGCTGCAGCTCTGGGCAGGGCTGCTTGCTGCTGGCTGCAGGCGCCTCCTGGGGAGAGTCTGGGGTGGGAAGCGCCGGGCAGCTCTTCCTGCCTCTCCCCGTCCCCTGGCGCTGCAGCACAGATGGTGCTGGAGCGTGTTGTGGTCCAGTGTCATCCTGCTTCAAGCGAGCCAACACACAGTATTTCTGGGGGGGCTTTTCCCAGCCCGGGTCTGCACCCCAGTCTACTTCCCAGTGCTGTGCCATGCAGGAAAGCAGCACCCATTGCACAGGGAGCTCAGCCAGCAGGCACACAGCCACCTGCTTTCCTGGGAAATGGGGACGATCGCAGTGTGAGAGCCCTGAGATCAGCTGCGAACGTGGTGACGCGGGCAGGATCACAGCACTGGGGAGCTTTCATGTGTGTAAGTGCGTTTGCTCTTCTGCCACACGTGAGACAACCACACAGCTTTTCTTCCATGTTCTGTTGCCTTTCTTGGCCTGTTTTCTGGAAGGATGTGGGTGTTATCCCTGTTTTGTAACGTGTCTGAAAATCCGCAGCTCGCAGCAGCGCTGCTGCTGACTAAAGCGTTTCCTCTTGAGTCACCATGTGAAGACTCAGCTTTTCTGCCTTCTTCCTTGAGAAATGTTTTGAATACTTTGGTTAATAATTCTGTTGGTAGCACGCTGGTAACTACAGATGTGGCTTCCTCGTCTGCCTGCCAGCTTTCTGTGGGTGGCTTCAGCAGTGCTGCGCATGCTGGCGGGGTGCTGTGCCGTGCTGTGCCGCAGGAGAGTGGAGCTCCAAGCTGCCCTCTGGCTCATCCCCCAGCCCCAAGCTGTGCGTCTGGGCTGGTTTGAGCAGGAGCTGCTGCCCGCACAAATGAGCTGACCGTGGCCATGGGCGTCCTGTGCCGTGGATGTCCCCATACCGTGGGTCTGACCATAAAAGCTGTGCCCTGTCCCCCTGAGCTGTGCTCAGCGCTTGGGCTTGAGAATTACAAAGTTTCTGTGCAGCCTGGAGAGCCCTGATGTTCAAAGGCAAAGAATGGCCAACTTTCTCCCATGAACTCTGTAAAGCTCTGCGTTACAGATGTTGAACACGCAAAAGGAGACCGCTGGTGAAGTTCAGCAGGCAGCGATTACTAAACATGAAATAAAGGTTTTGTTCTATAGGAGCAGCTGATAATTGTGAGGTGTAAGGCTTTGGAAACTTCTCCTTTTGGTGGTGTGGAGTTCTCCATGGTTTCACTCTGGGCTGCAGAACGCTCGCTGCTGTCGGGATCCCTCTGCTGGGCAATGCCACCCTCAGGTCATTCTGGACACATTCAGAAAGGCCCTTTGCAGCTGATGTCCTTTTTGTCACTGAGTTCTCCATACAGGTGAATGTACAGTCACGGTCATGTGCTGCTTCAGTGGTGATAAAAGCAGTTGGACAATAGAAGGCCTTCATGGCAGCTTCCGAGCTGCTCTGTGCTGTGTTCCCCCTCTGTTTTTGTCTAGTTTCTGTTCCTCCAGCCAGCACTGATTACAAAGTGCTGAGCCTAGATCTTTTTAAAGAAGCATAATTTCATTAATCTTACTGAACAGCGCAGCTGTGAAAACAAGGAGCGACAAACAGGACCTGCAGCTGAGCTGTCAGGCTGCCAGGCAGGTCCTGCAGGTCTGCAGCAGCAGCTGTCCTGCACGGCACCGCACCCGAAGGGACGCCTGCAGCAGTGTGCGGCGGTGCTGCGTGGCGGTGGGAGGACAGAGAGGCAGTTCTCAGAGACGGCCCGTCGCTGCTGGGACCTCGCTGGTTCCCCAGTGTCCCGGGGCAGGACTCTGTTTGTGGCCGGTGCCCGGCTGCTTGCAGCGGCACGGTGAGGGCAGGGTGAGCGGGGTGCAGCCTGCAGACCTGCCGCACCGTGGGCCGTGGTGGAAAGCAGCCACACATGAGAGCTGCGGCCTGTGCCAGCACCGAGCCGGGCTCCTGCCTGGCCCTGCTGCCAGCAGCTCTGCGGTCCCACCGAGGGCTGAGCCGTGCTGTGTGATGGGAGGCAGTGCTGGGCCGGCTCGGGCCCCGGTCACAGAGCTTGGGCTGGGACGGCTCCGCCAGCGCTGCTGATCATGAGACCTCCCCGTGGGGACCTTGCGCTCTGCCCCGGAAAAGAGCCTCTTGTTTTCGTGTTTGTTTTCGCTGTTCTCTCACTGCCTGTACAGCGGGGAGCTGCAGGGAGCTGCGGCTCGCAGAGCACACCCTCCTGCTGCCCGCTGCCTGCCGCTGGTGGCCAGCCCTGTCCTGCGTGGTGCTGCCCAGAGCTGCCATCAGCAGGCACACCTGGTGTCCGCAGGGCCACCTCCCTTCAGGTGGTCCTTCCTAAAACACCGTCTGCTCGCCCTGGCTCAGCACGTTCCCTGCAAAGAGCCTGCTCAGCACCGTGATGCCCTGTCTGCAGAGTTAGGGAGGGCTCAGAAAAGGATGGCAGCAGCAGTGTAATGCAGTGTAGTGCGGTGTCACCCACTGCGCCCCGCTCCCACCTGCCCACGTGGCCCAGCTGCTCCGGTTGCTGTCAGCAGGAGCCAGGAGCTGCCCCAGGCACTGCCGGCCCCTCCTGCACCACAGTCAGGATTTGCTATTCTCCTCATTGTAGAAACACCACCCCACCTTCATCCCGAGCTCTGTGCCTGCAGAGCAGCAGCAGGGCAGCATTCCTCACGTGTTCGGGCTCTCAGAAGGCTCTCTTTCATTGCTCGAGTTTAATAAACTCCAGAGAGGGTATGAATAATTTCCTCTTCTACTGGTTCTTTGGTTTAGACAGTGGGTAGGCTGAAATTTATGCAGGGCTGTAGAGGAGACCCCACTGAGAAGGAAACATGACTGCAGCCCTTTGGTGCACCATGAAATGTTTTCCTTCACATCACTGTAACTCAGGTGAAAGACAAAAGATACGCATTGCCTCAGCATTGGGCCGTGCTGGAGCCAAGCTCTGACCCAGGGCTTTTGTGCTATGTGGGCTTGGTTGGGATGAAGCAGCAGAAGTGAGCAGACTGCACTGAGCACACGGCAGCAGGACACTCATCAGGTCCTGTGATCCTCTGGGGCTGTAGGAACTCATCCTGAACGCAACCCTTGTGTAAACTTGGGGTTAAAGTGAATGAAGATGTGGTTGTTTTCCCTCTGACATACTGGACGAGGATCTGGACATACAGGATTGAGATAAACTGCAGTTGTAGCATTTCTTAACTCACATTTCCATGTTTTTGCTGATTTCTAAGGCTGCTGACCATTTTGAACCTGCATTTCAGTGAGCCGTGTGCTCTGTCCCGGCCACCTCCTGCCTTTTTCCTGTTTTGCTGAAGGAACTGCTCCAGCTTTGCGGACCTCTGGGTCAGGTCAAAATGCCATAAAAATGCTAGAGGTGAAGTGTTGCTCTTTCAGGGGTCGAGCATTTAGAGCCGAGTTCTGCCTCTTGCTTGTGGTGAGCAGCATTAGTTTGTGACTGGTGCCAACTCAGCAGAAGTGACTTTGCAGCAGCAGTGATGCTGCGGTGCGGCTCTGTGTGGGGACAGCAGTAGGAACCTGTGCCCTGCCAGGCCAGGGAGCAGCCTGTGCTTGTTTGCAATTTCAGGAGGTTTGTTCCTTCTTTTGTTGCCCTGCTTGAGCTGATCCATTGCCCACATCAGAGCTGGCAGCTGGGGAAGGCTGGAGGGCTCCTTGGGAGCTGGTTGGGAGCAGCCTTGGTGCTGTGGAGCTCTGTGTGTGTTCTGCTGGGTTTGGTCTCGCATCGTGCGGCTCAGGTTGGCCATTTGTTTCTGGCAAATGGAAAACCCAAATCAGCGTTTGAAGAGAGGCCTTTGTGAAATGTGAATTCCCATGGATCCAGAAGGCTGCAGGGCACCTGCAGAGAACCTGCCGGCGTTGAAGTGGAGCGCTGTCTGCTCGGAGAGGGGCCGTTTTAATTACCTGCCTGTAAGCCTCCCTCGTGTTCCGAGCACTGGGGCACTGCTTCCCTATCAAGACACTTCTGTGCCTTTGGAACTGCCTACAAGGCTATCCGGAAGATTTTTCTTTCTTTTTCTCATCTGAAAAAATCAACATGTTTTTGTGCTCAGGCAGCTGTCGAGCACTGTTCCTGAAGGCACTGAGTCAGGGCTGATTACTCACGGCCTTAATGACACATCTGTGTGCAGCCAGGGCAGCTCCATTGATTTCAGAGCTGAGGTATGTTGGTGGGACGATGTTTGGGGATTTGGTGGAGTCAGTGCATGCTGTGTGACTGCAGCAGCTCTGCATGGTGTGCCGGCTGGCCGCGCCGTGCTGCAGGCAGCGCTCTGAGCAGCGGGGCCGGGCACACGTGTGAAACCTCCGCTCTTGGACCGCAGCGTGGACGGATGAACTCCTTTATCGTGCAGCTCCCTGCAGAATTATTCAGTGGGAGTTACTAACAATGGAGACATTCTCTCCCCTGTGGGGCTTTACAGCCCTTTCTTCCTCGTGGAAGAGGAGTTTCTCGTGTCCTGCGTATCCCATTGCGCTGCTCCCTGCAGGGCACTAGAAAGAGTTCTGAAGTGACCGAAGCTGAGGAAAAATGTGGGTGCATCCCTCCCACCCAGACCGCCCCGTGTCTGGCTCACACCAGGCAGCACAGCCCTGCCCTGCAGGAGCACAGAGGTGCTGGTGGCCCTGCAGCCATCACCAGCTGCTGCTGCTGACATTCTGGTTTTGGGAACACAGCGACACGTTTCACTTGGCAGCAGGGGACCACTATAATCCCATGGATGTTTGGGATGAGAAACCCCATTTTCTTTGCTGAAACCTTTTGTGGCACCCGGGGCACATCCTTGAGTAGCTGCAATCTCTGGAGGTGATTTTGTTACACATCAATATAATGACGTGACCTTCTGCAGCGTGTGTGTCCGTGCAGGGGCTGCACTGGGTGCTCATTCCCTCCTGCTGCCAGATGCTGCTGGTCAGCACTGTCCTCTGCTGAGTGGTTGGACCTCATCTTTCCTAGAAGAGCAGGTTACTGTGGCTACAGGTTGTGAAAGCCAGCGCCGTGTGCTGAACACTGCAAGGAAGGGAGTCCCAAAGGATTTCTGATCAAATTCATTTTGCTGTGTTTCCACGGAAACAAGCTGTGCTGAGCCAGCAGGGCCCTTAATGCTGACATGAAGCCATCAGATGTTCCGGTGTTGGACAGGATGAGCTGTGCCTGCTTTCTGATGTGCTGTCCTGGTTTGCAATTACAGCACCGTGCTCCTGCTCCTCTCTGCTCCCTGCACACTGCTGGGGCCGAGCAGAGCCCAGGGCGTTCACTTCCAGCTCTGTGCTGTGAGTGTGAAAGGCTGGGAGCGGGCAGGAGCTGCACGCCTGGCAGCCGTGTGTTTGCATCAGAGGGGAGGAAAATGAGGGGAAATGCAGATGCTGGGGGCCCCTGTGCATCACGGGTTCAGCCCTCGTGCTGCGCCTGCTGCGGCTGGCTGCCAGCAGGCACTTCTGCAGCTGGGGCAGGTGCCAGAACCATCCCTGCTTTCATTTGCCAATAAACTCCCATCGTAGCAATAGTGGTTTTCTTACTATAAGAGTACCCAGTGCTGTCTTTATAGTGTATATGTAGGATTTGTCAGAAATCAGTGTTCAGCCAAGGCTCCATACGTGTGTACAGACAAGTAGTGTTGGTCTGTAGGAATCTGGTTTCCATTAAGTGATCTCTGAGAGCCATGCCAGACGTTAACAGCACTGCTTCTCCCTCCAGCTGATTCAGTTCCTTCCTAACCCTAGACCTGGTGTGATTGCAGAATCCATCTGCAAGCACTGGGCACCTCCTGCTTCCCTGCCCCTGTGCTCATGTTCTGTCCAGGGCACCTTAAGGGCTGTTCCTTGGGCACCCCTCGCCTTTGTATCCAGAAAACAGGCTCATGCATGGAGCCCTGCCCCGGTGGCAGCTCCCTATGATGGCAGTGCATCCTGGGGATGTGGTGACAGCCACCACCACCCTTGTTCTTGCAATGGCTTTCGCCGTGTGGATTCTGAATGGATCACAGCAGCAACCTGGCCTTGATTCATGCTGGGGAGTTTTCTGTGGGGATGGAAAGCCAAGACTGTTTGTTTAGGGAACGTAAATGGTGCTGTACAGCAACCTCTATACTGCAAAGAAAGGAAGAGAACAGGAGCTGGCACCGAGGCTGTGGTTGATCTTGAAGCATTGTGCTGGTTTGCTCCTGTACTGCAGGAAAGAGATCAGTCGCTGGGAGCTGCTGGGAACCACTAATGCTGCTGGGAGCTGCTGGGAGCCGTGGGCTCTGAGGTGTGGTTGGGGTGAGGACCAAGGAGGCGCTGCTGGGGCCAGCAGTGAGATGAGGGCATCCCTCCAAAAAGAGAAGAAATTCCTATGTCAAATGAAACCCAATGGTGCCAGACCCGTTAAGGGGCTCTGGCCCTCTTTCGCCATTAAGCTAACGTGAGATGTGGTTTATAGTCCACCTGGCTCTGCTTCAGCTTGAAGCTTGGCACGTAAAACTCCAGGCCAGACTGCTTTTTGAAAGGAAAATGTAACTTAAATCAGTTGTACGGTTTCTTTTTTTCTGGTTTTAAATAAATTGTGTTTGGCTTTTTCAAATCCTCTGCTCTTGCCATACCCCATTCCTATAAAAAAGGAATAAAGGAACTCAGCTGGCCAAGGAACATTCTGATAGCAGGGCACAGTGCTGGGCTGACACCAGAGGGAAAAGTGCTGCGGGTCCCTCAGTCAGGTTAGGGCTGGGGTTGGGGTTAGGGTCAGGGTTAGGGCTGACAGATCCACAAGGTGTGGGCAGCAGTGGGAGGTGCTGGAGCAGTCATGGGCTGCCAGCGAGGGGATGGTTAGCAGGGATGGGATGGTTAGCAGGGAGGAACAAAGCTCTGCCTGAGTAAGGAGTGAATAGGAGCCTCTGGGCTCAGCATGTGAATGCACTGAGTGCTGCGGGCACTGAAAGTGAATTATTTGCGGAGGTTTTCCACCAAATTAATGACATCATTCTGTGCCAGAGTTCACCCATTGACGCTCTCAGGCTCTCCTAGCAGCTGGTTGCTAAATGGCCACATTCAGGCTTGAATCTGCCCATTGAAGGGCAAAGTTCTGATCCTTCTGAGCAAACTCAGTGAGCAACTTGGGGCTGTGCTGTGCCTCCAGTCTGTGTCCTCTTCCTCTTACAGGCCATAAATGCAGATATTACAGGAGAGGTTTAGGTTGGATATTAGGAGGAAGTTTTTCACACAGGGTGGTGAAGCACTGTTCACAGGTTGCCCAAGGAGGCTGTGGATGCCCCATCCCTGCAGGCATTCGAGGTCAGGCTGGATGTGGCTCTGGGCAGCCTGGGCTGCTGGTTGGTGACCTGCACACAGCAGGGGGTTGGAACTGGTGAGCACTGTGGTCCTTTGCAACCCAGGCCGTGCTGTGATTCTGTGATTCTATGATAGTAGCCCGCACTTAAGCAGGGGCAGTTCCTCACTGATTTGTATGTTTGTGCAGAACTGTCATTTTTGGCCATTCTCTGCACACTGACATCTGCTCCTTCACCTCTTCCACGTCTGTCACTTCCTGAATTTCTCAGAGCTCTGGCTCCGGTGCTCCTCCACCGAGGGGTCCTGTCTGATTCTGTGCAGTCCAAAGTTAGGGAAAACAGCCGTAAACCAAAGTCTGAGATGATTCATTTGCTTTTGTGTTATGTGCACACCCTGTTGGCCGTACGTAAGGTGAGGTCAGCCCGTCTGTGCCTCAGGTGTTTGCTGTTGGAAGGAGACCGCACGCCAGCACTGACGCATGGCTGCCATCCCCATCCCCATGGCCGTGTCCCTCTGGCTGCCATCCCTTAGGTCGCTGCCTGGCTGGGGCTGCCCTGCATTCATGCCGCCCGTCCCTGTGGAGTGGTTCTGCCAATGTAATCAGAGCCATGTCAACAAAGGAGCCACTCAGAAAGCTGCGGAGCAGCCACACAGGATGCGAGGACACAAAGGATCCCTTTGGCTGGAAATGTCTCTGCAAAGTCCAAAAATAATTGGGGCTGAGCTGCAGCACCTCAGGAAGTGTCCCTGCCTGGGGCCGGGAGCTCCCTCGGCAGCTGCTGCACTGTCTGGCCCCCGGCGGCTCTTGGTTTGGGTCCTCGTGATTATTTCTGCCTCTACACAAAGCAACCAAAAGCAAATTCATGGTGACACTGGGTTGTTTTTAACCACATCACTCTGTGTTGTATTTTTCCACTCCGAGTAAATTTCCTAAGGGTTCTGTATGACCACTGGAAGAACACAGCCATCTCTTTGCCCTTTTCCAGGTTACTCCTCGGCAGTACAGAAGTTCTCCCAGACTCTGCAGTCCTTTCAGTTTGATTTTATTGGTGACACCCTAACAGACGACGAGATTAATATTGGTGAGTTTTCTTCTTTTCGATGCAAGCTTTCACTTACTAAGAAGGTCTCTTTCTTTAGGAATCTGCCTGTGCTGATGGTTTCTGAACAGAACCAGGACCAGGTTCCTCAGCCCAGCAGGCACTCACACTGGCTCTCCATGGTCCCACTGTGCCCAACCAGCACTGACACAGTGTGCTGCAGGGAACACACTCCCCTCCCCTGGTGGTCCTGAGGCTCAACCCACGTTTCCAGTGCAGAGGGAGCATGAGGTGCTTTGCCTCGTGTCCTCTGATGCTGCTGCTCTTGCTTGGCTCTGCTGCAGGCATCTTGCAAGTACAGGGCTGCCCCGTGCTGCAGACTGCCAGTAACAGCATCCTGTTGGAAGTGTTGTTGAATGGGAAATAGTCCCCAGTCGGTGTCTGCTCCCCACACTTCTGGTTTGGGATTAGCAATCCAGAGTGATTCCTCCCTGCCAGCCCAGCATATGCCAGCTGCACCCAAGGAATGCAAGGAGCACCTTAAGCACAATGTGTTTCTGAGTGCTCCTGCTGCTGGCTGAGCTGTGGCATTGCTTTAGGGGGGCCGGGGCAGGAGGGGGCACGCAGGGGCAGTAGGAAATCTCCCACTGCAATGGAGGCTGTGGGGCACTTCTGAAATAATGGCATCTTCTGTCAGTCTGCAGGGAGCTGCAAGTGGGACATGCTGATGTCAGGTCTCAGCTGGCGCAGGAAGGGGAAGGAAGCAGAGCCTGCTCTGCTGGTTGTGTTATTTAAAGCTGTTCAAAGCGGATTGTGGTGTGCCCTTCAAAATCTAATTCCCTTTATGGAAACTTGCTAGGTGAAGCCTGCTGGAAGTGAGTCAGCTTCCAAACCAAATGGAAATAGAGGTGCTGCATTTCCAAACACATCTGGGTAGTGCAGGGAGAGCTGTTGCATTCTAAAGAACCCTGGGGGAGCAGAGAGGTTTAAAGCAAGCAGCTGTATGGGCAGCGGAGAGAAGAGGAGATGTAAGATGCTTAAAGCAGCAAAACCCTTTTCTGTTTTTGCTGGGAAATATTTGTTTTGCTTTTTTGAGAAGAGGGCCCGCATCACCTGGTGTGAAGATGTCTGTACTGTGTTCCTCCTCTTACTGCAAGCCTGTAGCGTCTGCTCAGGGCTGAGCTGCTCTGCAAGTCTTTCTTGTTCCCAAAACACGAGCAGGGTGTTGGCATCTCCGTAGCAGCTCCAGAAACTGTCGGGCTTCTGAAGAACACAGATGTGTGTGAGCGTAGGAGCTGCTCTGATCACAGATATGGGAACGAAGCAAAACATGACTGAGCTCTTATCGCCCGTCAGGGAACGTGTTTAATCTGCAAATACAACTGGTGCTGCTCTTTCTTCTTTTCGTGTAGGCAGACACAGCTGACACCCATGCACCCAAGGCAGTGGTTTTGAGTGCTGTGGGTTGGGACTGCAATGCTGGCACTGCAGCGGGAGCCTGCACTCACACTGTGGGATGTGTTTGGGGGCCGCTGTGTGGCTGCAGCCAGGCCACGCGTGCCTGTGTTCCTGCAGGGGAAGAAATGCACATCAGCAAAAACTTCTAGGCGCTGACATTTTCCCTATAACTCCATGGCTGGAGGCCTTTCCGCCCTGTGTTAATTCCTTTGCTAGCTCAGGCTCCTTGCACTTGGCTCCTAGTGCCTGTGTGTGTACACCTCTCAATCCTTCACCGTGGAGCAGAACTCAGAAAGCACTGACTCGTCAGGAGAGCTGTGCTGAGTGTTGATGGTGCCAGCTGAGTGACTGCATCACGAGGTTGTGGTTTCTCTGCTTTGTGTCTGTCTCATCAGCTGCAGATTGAGTCCTTTAACTCCACAATTTCACGCTGGCTCACTGCACTGCAGCGTCACGGCAGCTTCCAGCAGGACAGGTGCTTTTCCAAAGGTTTTGCCTGTGGATGTGGAGCCCTCAGCTTGCAGATATGGCAAAAATGCATCCTGTCCCTTATCTGTGGCACAAGCTATTGCTGTGTGTGCCTCACTGTGTGTGTGGTTCATTCATTCATTCCCTCATGGCTGTTCATGCTGAGAGCCCTTGGTGCTGCCCTCCAGAGCTCTGCTGCAAGCCTCTCTGCTGGGCCACCTTTGGTTGGTTCTCAGATATTCTTTGTATTGCTTGGCATGAGTGCGGAGCCTGAGTACAGAGCCTGAACTGCAAGCAAGGGGATTTCAGTAGATATTACAGAAAAAACGCTGCTGTGTGCTGCTTGCAGGTGCTGCTGCTGCTCCTGGAGCTGGGGGCTGTGCATGGGAGCATCTCCCAGCAGCACGGCCCTGCGCCCGCTCCGTCCCTCCCACACAGTTCCCAGATCTGCTCCTGCAGCTGGAAGAGCCCTGGGGCTCAGCACCGCGCCGTGCTGTGCACGGGTAGATGGCTGCCCAGAGCTGGGGCTTCTGCACGTCTCATTTCAGTGATGTTACTGCCTGCATGGTGAGAAGGGTTTCCCGTGACAGCTGGCTGCAGTCTGCCCCATTACCAGCTCAGCTGCTTGCTGTGCTCTGCCCTCCGGGGGGCAGGGAGCAGGGTGATGTTCCGCTCCATCATTGCCCCTTTTCCTGGAAGGCGCTCTGCTGTTCCCACCTGCTCTCTTTTTTTCCACCAGACTGAACAAATCTTGCTTTTTCAGTTTGCTAAAGGAAAGGCCTCACGCTAATTTTGTTTCAGTTGGACTCCAAGAAAAATGCTGCTGCCGAAGATTCTTTTTGTTTCCTTGTTGAACACTGTGCAGAGCGCTGTCAGTACCCGAACCTTTTCAACAGCTGCTGCCCTTCCTTCCTCATCACAACAACTTTGTGCTTTTTGTTGCTGAACATAATCTCTGCTGTTTGGGTATTTTTACATCTTGTTCTGGCCCAGCAAGGGCCCCACAGCTCTCCCAGCTGTGCAGTGCTCACGTCTCCTGGCTGTCCAGCAGTGCGGGGTGAGCTCTGCTCGTGGCTGCAGGGATGGACCCAGCACAGGAGCTCTGCACACCTTCCAGCAGCCTGTCCAGCACTGCCACGTTGACTTTATCTTTGTTCTCCCTGCAGCTGAGTCCTTCAAGGAGTTCGCAGAGCTTCTCCAGGAGGTAGAGCTTGAGAGATCAATGATGGTAAGATGATTCTAACAGCCTCCTGGTAATTGCTGCCTGGTTGTATCTTGTAAATGCTAAATCATGGCCCAGCTGCAGCACGCAGCTTGGTGTAAAGCTTCTTGTCATGCAGGAGCCACAGCAGCAGGACACTGTATTTGCAGCCCATGTCCTGAATAGCAGAGGGAGAGGTGCTGGACGGGATGGGCAGTTCCACACCAGCACCCGAACCTCTCCTGCATGCTGTGCAGCCACTCTGCTGCAGAGCCCTGCACTGCCGGGCTGACTCTGGGTGCATTTCTGGCTTCATTCTCCCCAGTGGCAGTGTGCACTGTCCTGCTGTGCAGCTGCCCTCCCTGCACGCAGCTCCTGCAGGAAGATTTGCTCCCTGCTGTCATGTGCCCTCTTCATCTTCGAAACTCCTCAACACAGAGCTAGTGTTGGCTTTCCATTTCGCTCTTAATTCCAGGAAAAACACGAAGGTTGGGCTCTGTGGAGAGCTTTTACAGCATGCCAGGAATTAGCTGCTTGGCGCTGTTTGCTCCTGCCTCGTGCAGCAGTGGGAGCTCGTGCCTGGCAGCACCAGCGGGGCACTGCTGCAATGCCCTGTGCGTCCATGGGCAGGGAGGGCAATGGGAGGAAAGCAGTTACAGGCTGCAGGAGAGCGTGATATTTCTGTATTATTTACAGCCCAGGCAATGGCTCGTTCTGCCATGGGTAGATGAGTGGAAGGGATCGTTCCAGCAGTCATGGATGCTTTCTTGGAACTTAGCTGACTTTTCCAATTATTTTGGTTTTGCCTTCCACTTGCAGGACCAGTCTCTTTACAGTAGTTCTCGCAGGATGTTTCGTACTCTCGTCATGTTCACCAGCTTTGAACTGCCTGAAAGGGCTGCACCGTGCAGTGTCACATCCCCTTCTCTTCCCCTCTCCCTTCTGTAAAACATGGGAGACCAGGGCAGGCTTCCCTTCTTCACCAGTTTGACACACAGCAGTCGTGGTGCTGTCATGGAAGTAGGGCTCGTGCAGCAGCGTGCTGGGCCAGCAGGAGGGAGTACAGCTGTGCTGTCTGAACAGAGGCTCCCAGCCTGGTTCTGGTGCTGGGCCTGCAGGGGCACCAGGAGCAAAGCCTGCCTTGGCTGTGTGCCTGCAGCTGGCACCAGGCACGTCCTGAAGGGCTCCAGCTCTGGTTGGCCCTGGGGATTTCATGGGAATAACAACGAACATGGGGGAGAGAGATCTGGTTCACTGTCTGTCGGTGCATGTGCATATGGCTGGGGGGGAGAAACCCTTTTGCTAATTACCAGAGTTTCACAAAGCTTCATGGGCTGTGGTTCATGTTTTCCATGCATTACAAATGGAAACAAGCGGATACAGGAGGTTAAGAGACTTCACCTGTGGACAGAGCACAAGTTTGGAGCCAGAAAAGATTTTCGTTTAGAAAAGATCAAGGAGTTCTTGGCTTCCAGCCCTGCTCAGCCTCTGTTATGGAGAAAATGAATCTGTGCCCTGTAATTACAGTGTTCCTTTCTCTGCATGTTAGGTACAGAATGCGAGTGATTTGCTGATCAAACCTTTGGAAAATTTTCGGAAGGAGCAAATAGGGTTCACCAAGGTAAGACTTTCTGATTTCTCTTGAATTCAAAGAGATTTGTTTTCTAGTGCTGTGTTTGAATTCCTTTCTCTTCCTGCTGTGTGCTGTTTTGTGAAAGCAGACAGTTGTTGCACCACATGTAGGCTGCATGCGTTCAGAATCTTCCTCGTCTGATGCTGGTGCTCAAATGCTGGGGTGACTTTTACTCTGATTTTTCAGTCATAAGAGGCTCCAAAACCTTTTCCTGAATTCTTTGGGTTCTCTTCTGGCATAATTCCAGCTCTGTCTCTGTCCTGAGTGAGGAATGCTTGTTTCAAAGCAGGATTAAGAACTATTCCCTGCTTCATTCCCTTTTCTCCCTTCTGTTCGTTTAATGCTGAAAATGAAATGCTTTCCCCCCATAAGCGTGTCCTGGAGTGAGGAGGGGGAGGACGAGCAGCAGAGGCCAGCAAGCAAAACTTGAGCACTTTTGTTATGAAATATTTAAGTAAAACTACTAATGAGTCTTTCAGATGGATGAAACTTTACAAGAAACAAACTGTAAAAATCAAATACTGCGCATGTTGAGTAGGAAAGATTATTTTTCCCTTGTCTGCTATCAAGAAGTCCAGGTTCCACGTTACCCAGAGGCAGCTTGAAACGAAGCTGGCTCGGAACCAGCTCAGAAATGGAGATGTTTTGGAGAACACTTGGGGCTTGGATTCAGCCCAGCCCATCTGGAGCCTTTGACGTTGTATAAATACAGGATTTAAGAAATGGTACTCAATCACCATCCTGCCCTTCAGAATCCCCCCCGTATGACTGCTGCGTTTGTAAAACGTGCCTCGGGGCAAGCACAGCAGTGGGAGCACGGTGGGGCAGTGCTGGCCATTGGGGTGGTTCACAGAGCGCCTCCAGGCCTGGGGGCTGTGCGTCTGTGCTGCAAACACAGGGGCTGAGAGAAGCCTCCCTCTGACTGCCCTGCCTGCATCAGCAGCGAGTATTTACGGAGCCGTTACAGAGCCATGGGAACGATTCGGGGGGACAGGTCAAGCTTTTTCTCCCTTCATATTTATGCAGCACTTAAGTCAAGAGGGCAACAGCCTACAGATGTTAAGATGGCAGTGTTAACGTGGCTCTTAGGCTGCTTCTGCTTGGGCCAACCCTCGCCATGCCAGCGTCACTTTGCCTGTGACTCAGAGCTCTCCTCCAGAGCTGTGCCCCCTCCCCACCGCAGGAGGGCTCACACAGGGTTCATGGCTCAGGGGCACATGGGTCTCAGGGGGCACACAGCGCTCAGGCTGCTCGTGCTCCCCCTCAAGGCCAGGGCAGGCAGGGCCCTCCCTCCATCCCCACGCCTGCCATGCCGTGGCCCCAGCCCTCCTGGGCCCGGCAGCAGGAGGCCGGCGGCTGCCACGCAGACCGCAGATGTGGCGGGCATGGCCTGTGCCCTCTGATTCGCTTCCCACATTTTGGCCGAGGCGCCTTATGTGAGATGTTTTCTGTTCTTTGTGCGAGATGCTGAAGCCAGATAGGAAGAGCGTTTGAATTGAGTCTTTGTGATGACTGTGGCTGGAGAGAAGCCAGGCGGTCTGACTGAGACATCTGAGCCGACGTTAACCCGTTTTCCTGGGGATGAGCAGCTTCCCCCGCCATGTGCAGTGCTGGGCGGCTCTGGGTGTCAGCGGGACCTCGAGCCCTGCAGGCTGTGGGGCTGTCACTCCAGCTGTGGGTCGCTGGGTAAGTGTCTGTGCATAAGAGCCAAGGACGGCCTGAGCTCACCCATTTCCCAGCCCTGGCCTCACACCTCGTTCTGCTCAAGACAAAGCAACACGAAGAGAACGGCACAGGAAGGACACGGCTGGCATCGGAGGGGTGCAGGCTTTGGGTGAGGGAGGGCAAGCATGGGACGGCCTGCGTCCCCATTTCACATCAGGTCGTGTTCATGGAGCCTGCGCTCCACCTGTTTTATGAGCTCAGGGGATTTTGTGTCCTGCCACGTGCCATCTCCTCTTCATCAGAAGCTCTTTGAGTGCCAGGAGTGCTGGGTGAAGCAGTGATGCTGGAAAATGAGAAGATTTTGATGTGTGGCCTTAGTAGCAGGGATGGTGGAGCTCTCAGTTATCAGAGAAGGAGAGGTCATTAGAGAGATGTTTGCTGCAGATGGAGAGATGGAGCTGTGAGTGGTTGTGGCCTGGAGCCACCAAAGGGGAGCCAATGCCGCCTGGCTCTGGGCAGGCTCTGTGCTGTGCCTCTCTTCACAGACAGCAAACAGACGATGGAGGGACATCCTGGTGAGTCCCCCTGTGCCCTCACTGCTCCCAAGGTGTGTTGCTTTGTGCTGGCTGCCTTTGGGTGGGATCACCTCTGCTATGAGCACATCAAAGTAGGGTGGCTTCTTGGACTCAAGCGCTGGCAAGTCTCACTGGGGAGATAATGCTGCCCTTTGCTGAATATTCATGAGGAATCCATTTGTGCTCATCTTTCTGGATTGTGCTTCAGTCTGGCTGGTTCTTTTGTTGTGCTCTTTTTTTTTTTTTTTTTTTTTTCCCCTTTTGTCTTGGCTTGCTCTGTTCAGCAGCCAACAAGCTCTTAGAAACCTTGGCTTGGAAATCAGGAGGGATTTGTAGTACATCCTCCTGCTTTTCAGTTGTATGTTAATTAGCCAGAGTGCAAGATGACTGGCTGCACACATGGCTGCTCCCACAGGGCTGCTGCTGCAGAAAAAGCTCTGCGTGGCCCCCAGGCCTCGTGGGCACCTCCCATCACAGCATGGGGTCAACACACCATCACCAGGGCATCTGTGTGTCAGCTCACCATCACCAGGGCATCTGTGTCCTGCTGCTGGCATCACCATCCTCCCGCCGTGCAACCATCTGCAAGCCTGCCGTGCTGCTCATGGGCATGGGGTGCAGCTCTGGTTTAGCGCGTGTGCTACAAGACACCATGGGGCTCATGACTCCTTGTTACCAAAATGAAAGTAATCTTATGTTCCTGGCTTTGTTAGACATGGCACCTGGTGGCACACAGTTCTGAGGTGTGACTTTACAGAAGTGGTATTTCCTGCTTCACGACAGATTTTGCGTCTGTCTGGCTTTGGATTTGCTGATCACCAGCATTAGCCATGGGGGTGCTGTTTTCTTCTGACTCTTTCCTGGTGTTGGCTCCTCAGCCCAGTGCTTCTCACGTTGGGTTTCACTCTTGGTGGACTCTTCTCTTCTGGGTTTCACTCTTGGTGGACTCTTCTCTTCTGGGTTTCATGGCTGGGTCTCCTTAGGCATCCGTTAGCTAACACAGAGTTAGGTGCACAGGGGGTGATACCAAAAGATACACCCAATCCTGGCCAGGGGTCTCATCGTCTCAGTATGCATGCAGTACCTCATGCAGTAGGTGCAATTACAGGTAAAAGGGTTTGCTGGTCCCAGCCCACCCTACTCTGAGCTGCTGAATACTCAGGAATACTCAGCCTGGTGCCTCTGCAAGCGTTGCTCCATTTTGCTAATTGTCAAACAGCAGTGTGCAAGGAATGGAGAAGCAGGACGCTTCTGGGGTGAGAATTCCTCTCCTGAGGAAGGCAGCCAGCAGCAGTGCTTGTCCAACCTTAGCCTGAGGTTGTTCTGAGGAGCTGGTGCCCACTGCCACGAGTCTGAGTGCTGGAGCCGAGCTGCTCCCCCGCCAGGCTGCAGGGAGGCTGCCAGCCCTGGCCTGGCTGCTGACTGTGAGTGCCTCTGCCCGGCCCTAACAGATGCCATCCACAGGGGATGAGGTGGGCAACCGTGTGCTGCCTCCCAGCGTGTGAAAGCTCCATATGCTCCACTAAACATCCGAGTGTGTGCTCGTGTGTGCCCACCAGAAAACAGCTCTTCTTCTAGAGGGAAGACAGCAGTAGCTGCTATGAGCAAATGGGCCAAGAAAACAGAGAGTTAGGCAAGGGCTGACTGCACAGAGCTGCAGCACCAGCTGGGAGCCCCACGTGCCCACTGTGAAGGACATCTCATGTAATAGTCCATACAGGCAGAACAGGGAAGCAAAACTTCATGGCAGAGCTAACCAAAGGAAGAAAAAGAACTTTATTTGAGAAGCACATCCCCAAACTCAAGCACTGCTGAATTCATGAGCAAACTGCCTAGTATTTAATGGCCTCTTTCAAGGTGGTGTTGGTATGTTTGCTGAAATGGTGCAAGAGAACAGCATTTCAGGGCTTTTAGGAGTTAGCTGGGGGAAGATACCATTAATTCCACAATAGGCTGAGGTGTCCTAACTCTGCTTTCCACTTTCTGAGCCTTCAGAAGTTAGCCAGAGGGTTTGGGCTTCCTCTGCATCCCCTGCAGGCAGCAGTCCTCAGCTGTTTGGGCCTGGCACCAGGGCTGCTGTGTGACTGGACACCCTTAATTTTAGTGATATGATTGCCTCTCAGCAGTCACTGGTGCTTCACTTTCTTATGTGAATATTTTTTAACCTGGCTTCTGCTGATGATTGATTCTTCACTGTGGTCTCACAGTCACTGCAAGGCTTCAGCAAGCTGACAGTCCTCAGCTCAGCTTGTCCCTGGGTGCCCTCGGGGCTTAATTCTCAATTTTCTCTTTCTGTTCTTGTTCCAGACATTTATCTTTTAAGATTTGTCCATACAAGCAAATCTTTTTGTTGTAGTGCTTCCTTCATAGAGTCTTCCTTAACAAATCATAGAATCATAGAATCATAGAATCATAGAATCACTAAGGTTGGAAAAGACCTAGAAGATCACCCAGTCCAACCGTTCACCTATTCCCAATAGCTCCCACTAAACCATGTCCCTCAACGCAACATCCAGTCTTTCCTTGAACACCCCCAGGGTCGGTGATTCCACCGCCTCCCTGGGCAGTCCATTCCAGTGCCTGACCACCCTTTCTGAAAAGTAATACTTCCTCATGTCCAGCCTGAATTTCCCCTGGCGTAGCTTGAAACCATTCCCCCTGGTCCTATCACTAATGACACGAGAGAAGAGGCCGACCCCCAGCTCACTACAACCTCCCTTCAGGAAGTTATAGAGAGCAATAAGGTCTCCCCTGAGCCTCCTCTTCTCCAGGCTGAACATTCCCAGCTCCTTCAGCCTCTCCTCATATGGCCTGTGCTCCAGACCCCTCACCAGCTTTGTTGCCCTCCTCTGAACACGCTCCAGGGCCTCAATATCTTTCTTGCAGTGAGGGGCCCAAAACTGGACACAGTACTCGAGGTGCGACCCTAATCAGTTCACACTTCACGTTTGCATGCCTGTGCTTTGCATGTTTGAGATGTAAAACAGGTCAGTAGGAACCAGACCATCAGCAGCAGACTGCAGCAGAAGTGGAGTCTGATCACTGTTGGTTGTAATGTTGGGTGCAGCATTTGGGCTGTGTTCAGGCTGAATACACACTGAAATTTCGGTGAGTTTTGACCCTGTGGTTTGTGATCTGTGTTTCCAGCACTGCTAATGAAGAGACGATGACTTCACCCCCACATGTCACCCATCTCGTCTTCTGCTTTCGTTCTCATACAGTTCAGAAACACATGATAAAAGCTTCAGAATGGAAAATTGCCAGGCTCCTCATAAATCTTTTCTTTCCTGGGCATGTCTTTGGGATGAAAGTGCTTACCCAGTTGTTTCTGAATTAAGTGAGCAGCACAAGAGCGGATTGTGAGCATGTTTTTGATGGTTAGGGCATCTCAAGTTTACTTGACACTGCAGTGATTGAGGAGGGGAACAGTAACTCTTCTATGGGGCTTTCGCCACAGTGTTGACATGAGAAAATATTTTGAGTATCTGTGCCATAAGATCTTGCCAAAGCTTGGTCACATAGTATAACTGAATCCAATGTAAGCAAATACCTGGGGAAAGCAGCTGGATGAAAAGCGACCTGTTCTGATTCCACCAGAATTTTTCCGTGTGAACATTGAACGGCACTGAAGATCTTGTTACTGTAGCACGTTCTTATGTGAAAGATACAATAACTGGTCCTGCTTCAACTCTTCCATCTACAGGAAAGAAAGAAGAAGTTTGAGAAGGATGGTGAGAAGTTTTATTCCATGCTGGATCGCCATTTGCACCTTTCCTCTAAAAAGAAGGAGTCTCAGTTACAGGAGGTGTGTATGGAGTTTTCTTCAGTCAAGTCTAGAAGTATCTGCAGAATATACCTAAAGCCCATTCACATGGGTGAGGGCAGGGATATGGACGTGGCAGTTCACATTGGAGTGCTGGGCAGCAGTTGTGGCTTCGTGCGCTGCTGTCACAGGCAGCAGGGCAGTGGCAGAAGGCTTTGAGCTGCTTCTGCCAAATGTTCTGCAGCTGGAAGGGAAAGTCCCAGCCCATGTCAGGGTGGTTGGATCAAATCAGATGTGTCTGATCAAGTTACAAACACCTCTGCAAAGCAGAGTTTGTATAAGGTGTGGTAACACAGCGTGCCAGTGTCCTACCTTGTGCTGCAGCTCTGGAATTGCTGGTTTCAGGTCCTGGCAGAATTCAGGAGGGCTCAGGACACTGCTGTCCTCACCAGCAGGGCTGTGGGTGGAGAAGGAGCTTGTGTTAGAATAACAAATGTGCTTAGGGAAAGCACAGTCCTTACTGCGTGGTGCAAAGTTCTGATCTGTTAATGAGAAGGGCGGATCTGAGAACAACAAGTGTTCGAGTCTTGTGATTCTGTGCCAGCATTCAAAACTGGAGCCAAACACACAGGGCAGGCATTGCCTGAAGTGAGGGCACAACTACTTCTGGGCTGAGAGACAGATGCCAGTCAAATATTGGATGGATGCGATTTATTTTTTTCTACCTACTTACCCTTTTTCTTTCAGGCTGACCTTCAGGTTGACAAAGAGAGGCACAATTTCTTTGAGTCCTCCCTTGAGTATGTGTACCAGATCCAGGAAGTACAAGAGAGCAAGAAATTCAGTATTGTCGAACCGGTAGGAGCTCCCTTCACTTCAGCAGCTGTTGTTGGATGCTCAGGTGTGCTGACTTAGTGACAGTCACAGAAAGCAGTGAGCTACCAGACTGAATTCAGGCCTGGGGATTCTCATGGTGGAACAGGAGTTGGACGCTGGGGCTGCTGCTGCTCCGGTGGTGTTTGATGGATGACTGTGAAGCCACAGACTTGTTTCTCAGGTCTGTCTGTCCATCCTGAGGGCAGGCCAGTAGCACGCTGCAGGTGGGACTTGTTATTAATTGTCTTGGGCGCCTTGTGTTTGGTAAGCAGCAGCAGCCTTCTGAGGCCTGCTCCTCTGTCGGCCCAGGCTGTGTGCAGGGCCCTGCCCTGGCGCTGCTCGTGCAGACAAGCTCTCTCTGAGGGTCAGCTTCTGCTTCCCAAGAAGCGCCTTTCATTTGGGTTGTGTTTTACCAAGGCATTATATTTGTGGGAGACAGAGCTAGGTATTAGAGATGCTGTGGTCAGTAAGTCAATTCACATCCCTCCAAAACTGCAAGAAATGTATTTGTGTATATAATTTCTCAAAGCCTGCATCCTGCCGAACTTTCCTCTGATTAGAAACTTCAGAAGATAAGTTTAGTCTGTGTCCTTTCCCTCCTTTGCAGGTGCTGGCTTTTCTCCACAGCCTCTTTACATACAACAACCTGACGGTTGAGCTCACGCAGGATTTCCTCCCTTACAAGCAGCAGCTCCAGCTCAGCCTGCAGAATGTACGTCCTGCCCAGCTGGAATGTGTTTTTTTTTCATGTGACTTCCATTCTCATTTGGGTTTATAACTTTTTGAAACTATTTGCCATGCAAAATACACTCTATGGTTGCACTGTGGGAAATGCAGAGACAGTTATTTCCTCCTTAGTTCACGTGTATCATCTGCTCTCCTGCACAGGAGAGTCTGCAAGTGCTGTGACAGTGCTTTTCAGAAACCCCAGGTTCTGTCCAGAGGAGGCTGTCAGCATCGCATCGTTTAACCTTGTGCATAAACTAGCCTAAGAATTCCTTCCAATTTCATTAGATTTAAGTTGTATATTCTAAAAAGGCCTTAGATTTTCATGTTAATGATACCAGCTTGCTGAATGCTTTGATAACCTCCTCTGCTGACCAAGTGTACTCATGAGGTGAAGGATCTTTGTCACAGCCCTTTATCCTCACACTCTTATGGCTTGCCCTCATTCCCATGGAGCAGCAGCCATAAGGCCAACTTTGCTGCTGGCTTATTAATTGGTCTGAGTGGTGTTCTGTAAAGATGCCTTCAGTTTGTACCCTGCACTGACACAACTCCTTAGAATTCACGCCAAGCAGTGCAGGATGATCTTTTGAGGAATCAGCACCCTAAGTTTGTAGGAGAATGCACCCGTTACCCAAGGGGCAGTGCAGAGCGTTCTGGTGCTTCCTCCTCCTCCACCCAGCCTTAAGAAGTGCTGAGATTCTTGCACTGAAAGAAAAGTGTCCTCCCAGTGATGACTCTTCGCTGCTGTTTCAATGTACGATATGTTAAACCTTGTCCCTTCAACCATCTTTGGAAGTCCCCTGTTCTTACAGCTTCAGCTTTCATGTGAATTTGTGGAGCTGGGGACAGATTCTTTCTGCCAGAGTACCTAAAGTTTGAGGCTGAAGTTTTAATCAGAAATACATGACTTTTTTCTTGTTCAGACATACCTCTTTGTGTGTTCCCCTGCCAGACAAGGAACCACTTTTCCAGCACGCGGGAGGAGCTGGAAGACCTGAAGAAAAGGATGAAGGAAGCCCCCCTGACGTGCAAGCTCCCTGGGCAGCCAACCATCGAGGGCTATCTGTACACTCAGGAGAAATGTAATGGTTTTGTCTGCACTAAGCATGTTGCAGGGGCGCTGAGCCCTGCTGCCAGGGCTGTGCTCAGCTCCCAGCCCATGGGGAGTCCGTGGGCTGTGCCCCGTGCTGGCTGAGGAGTTGCAGCTGACAGCTTTCCTGGTGGTGGCACAGGCTGTGCCAGCCACGTAAACGAGGAGCTGATTGCCTACGTTGGGAAAAAATGACGTCCTTGATTCCATTGTAGCCAGAGAGCCAGAGCTCTGGCAGATTGCTCCTTGTCTGCAGTTCATCAGAAAGAACATGCTGTCCTGTGCAGCTTCCCCTCTCTGATAAGGATTTCATTTATAGCCCACCTCAGTGTGCAGCTCCGGGCTGATTGCAGGGCTGCTGCTGTAGCTTTTTGTACTGCACTGCTTGCTTCTGTTCAGGTCCCTTCAGCGTGACATGCTGGATGCTGAATTGTTGCTGTTTACTGTCCTGTGTAGCTCAGCTCAGGTGAAGTGCATGCCCTTGCAGACAGTCAGCTCTGCTGGTGCAGGTTTCACAGAGCCACGGGCCTTTGGTCCCCACATTTTCTGCAGCCGTTTTCTATTCCTGGTCCAGGCATCAAAGAGGCACTGGGAGAGTGACCCTGGTTGTCCCCATAAATCAGTCTGGGCATCAGAAAGGTGCCACCTTCTGCACTGCATATATATGTAGTGGCTCAGACAGGGCTCTGAGTGCATGTGAGCAGAGCTGAAGTGCTGTGCGGTGATGCAGGTTAACTGCTGGCAGCAAGAGTTGTGATTCTGTACTGAATTCAACCAAATTCATCTCTTACCAATACTTGTTGGTTGTGCAAGCATGAACACTCAAGGGACAGAAGCCTGCATGGCCTCTTGAGTCAACAGATAACTTATTCTGTGAGCAGTTAACTTTTTCATTATATACACAGACGTACTTATGTGCAGATATTTCTGTCCTTAACCTGTGTTGAAGGACTGCTGCTTCCCTGTGTTCCCACAGGGGCACTGGGCATCTCCTGGGTGAAGTATTATTGCCAGTACGAAAAAGAGGCAAAAACCTTAAGAATGACCCCCATAGACCAGAAGCCTGGTGCTAAGCAGGTGAGTGCTTTCATGGCCCAGTGCCTAGCTTTTACCTTCAGTCAGTCTGTTCCATCTCTTTCTGTAAGCAGAGATAGCACAGCTAGAGCAGAGCCCTCCAGACGGGGCTGGAAGCTGTGTGTGTCTGTACGACTTCTGTATGTCCCGTGCAGACGGGCTGTGAGTCTGCAGCCTGGCGTGCACACAGCTGCCTGCAGTCTCTAGCTGAGCGCTTCTAAAAGCACTCTTTCTTTCCCTTTGCATATTTGCACTGTCACTGATTTGCAATTTTGATTTCTATTTACTTGTAAGGATACGGTTAGGAGAGGAGGAGAGGGCCGAAGTTGCTGCTCTGAGCAGTAGAGTACAGCAGCAGCTGAAGAACCCAATTCTTTCACACCGTACTTCATTTTTCACCAGCAAGGGATGTGTCTGGGAGTTCCCCACAGCTCCTGCAGTGCAAGGGAAGGGGCAGGGCGCTTGGATGGGGCCGTGGCTCTGAGCACTGCCTCTGCCATGGAGCAGCATCCCCTGGGAGCCCTGAGTCATGTGTGCTCTCTGCAGAGTGCGAGCTCATGGGCTGTGTTCTTTGGCAGCCTTCAGTGCAGTGCAGCAATCAAGTGAAATTGTGGGTTTTGGAAGCCCTTGACAGAGGGCAAAGGAAAGTCCAAAATATGCACTGGAGGCATCTGTTGTCATGTGTGCTGTAAGCATGTTTGCTGAGGCCTCTTGCTGCAGGTCGGGGTTTAACTTGGATTCCTCCCTTCCAGCTTCTTGCAGTCTAGCAGTTTGCACCTCCAGGTCACAGCTGACTGCATCTTCAAGTGCCCCAACAACAAAGAGTGCTCTTTAAAACCAAACAAAACCAAGTGAGGGGCCGCACTCAGCACAGCCACCAGATGGACGTGGCCATGCACAGAGCAGACACAGTCTGGAGCGGGCTGCCCATTCTGTGGGGCTCTCCTGACTCTGCTCATCCATGTGGGTCAGAGGCTGTGGGCACTGGCACTGATGGGGGTGGCAGTGCTTCCTTCATTTTGAGGTTCACATCCACCACAAAGTGCTGCCAGCACATGGCTGTGCCCAGGGCCTCACTGTGCAGCATCAACAGGGCTGAGCACTAAGGGTGCTGAGGAATGTTCCATCCTCTCCGATGGTTCTCTTTCCTGAGCTTGGCTTCAACTTTCTTTTCCAGGGTACCTTGGACCTGACACTGAAATCCTGTGTAAGGAGAAAGACTGACTCAATAGACAAAAGGTTTTGTTTTGACATTGAAACTAATGAAAGGTGAGATGCTTCGTATTTAAGTGGTCTCCAGGAAGATCAGCCCTATAATATTGGAGAAATGCTGTTTGTTAAAAACTGACCTTTGCTCCATGTTTTCCTTCTGCCCCTGGGTAACTGCACAGGTCTGGGACCATCACTCTGCAGGCACTCTCCGAAGCTAACCGAAGGCTGTGGATGGAAGCCATGGATGGAAAGGAGCCGGTGAGTGTTCCAAGTTCATGGATGTGCTGTCGTGCAGCGTCCTCTGCTGGTGGGAGGAAGATCAGTAAAAATTGGCAGGCTCAGTTTCACAGATCTCTCTTCAGTTGCTCACCTGTAACTGAAGCCATCAGGTCCGTTACACACTTGGAATTGGATTTTGCGCTGTCTGATCTCAGCACAGCTTGCAGAGGGAATGCTGGCTTCCCCCCTTTTAAGCTTTGGTACGTTTTCTATTTAACTGCAATTGTCAGACTTCCTAAAAACTGTGACATCACAGCATCTGAAACAAGCAGCATTCTGTTTGTTCCCACATCTGCATGGCAGCGTTTTTATTCATACCTGCTTTCAGCAGTGTTTGCAAAGGCTGGGAGCAGCCGCCCTGCAGAGGTTCAGCAGCGTTCCTGGCTGCTGTTGTTTCCTTCCTCTAATGTGAGCAAAGCATGAATTCCTGCATTTTACTGAACTTCCTGTGGTGTGATGTGCACTGTGGGGAAACACACTGCCTGTGGTTTCCCCCTGGTTTTCACGAGCAGCCTTTCCCTAGGGCAGGCTGGCAGAGGCTGCACGCTGCCCTGCTGCTGGGGCTGAGTGCTGGCTGCTCTGGCTGTGGGACGTGGGAGCAGGAGGTGGGATGTGGGCACACCCAGCATTGCTGTGTGCCTGATGCTTTGGGCAGAAAGCAGCCTGGAATGAGAGGGAGGGTGGGTGTGCTCAGAGGGCAGCCATTCGCTGAGCAGGTGTCTGATGCTCACTCGTTTTACGCACTCACTCGTGTACAAAGGAGTTTTTATTTTCTATCAAGAATATAATCTACTGTTTGTTCTTCCTAAAATAAGTACAAAAGGCGTTTTTGTACGTGGTGAAGAAGGAATGTCTTGACATCTGAAGTAATCTTCTTATAAAGCACAAACAAGCAGAAGACCTCTGTGTGCCAGACTGTCCATCTGCACAGGACACCTGCAGGACAAGTGGGAGTTCTCATTCCGTGTTTGGAAGATTTGAAATTGAAAGAGGTGCTCCAGTGAACTGTAGGAAGTCAGCAAGCTCATTTATTCCATAGGCAGTGGCATCTCGCTTAATCGTGAGCTGACTTCCCTTGGGACACAGTCTTGCTCTTGGCGATGAATTAGGGGGGGCTGCATTTTCTTTTGAAATGATGCACCAAATGGTGTTGCATTATGTTTGTTTCTTTCTCCACCCCATTCCCTTTTTCAGATCTATCACAGTCCCATCACGAAGCAGGAAGAGAGTGAGTTATTTCCATTTCTATTCCTCTGATATATTGAAGCTGTCCTGAGGCCAGGCAGTGCCTTTCCCTGCATACATGCTCACCTTTGGTTTCTGCAGTGGGCAGTGTAATTCCCAGAATGTGTCATTTCTTTCTTTTCCTGATGGTGCCTGGTACCACAGGCAGGTAATGGCGAGCTTCCTCAGTAAAGGTACTGACAGCAGTGTGCAGAGGGGTGCAGAGCTCCATGTGTACCTATAGGCCCCAGAGCAGCAGCAGGAGAGATTGGTGAGGGCACTGAGGACACCTTCCATGAGGGAGGCTGTGGCAGGACCCAGGGTGGGATGCAGCTCCTTGGCTGCCCGTGCTGCTGTCACCACAGTGTCCCCCATTGGTGCACGGTGCTTCATGGGCTGAGTGCAGGCGGGCTCTTGGGGCTTAGGGCCTGCTGTTATCAGCACTTGATTGGCTTACTTGAATTATCTTAGAGTTAGTGTTATCAGAGGCATAAGCCCTAAACCAAACGTTACCTCAAAGTCAACATTTTCAGCCAAAATTTAGTTTGAAACCCAGGTAAAGTGGGACTGATTTTGAACCGTGGAAGTTTGAATGCAGATTTTTCAGCTAGAATTTCATACTCTAGAAAGCTGTCTTCCCAGTCAGCTGAATCATACGAGTAAGAAGTTACAGGGCATCTATAATTGATAACTGCCTCTTTCACAGTGCCTTAAGACAGGCACTGATCAGCTGGAGCCAAACCTGTGTTCTGCTTTACTCAGGCAGCACATGAAGCTGCTTTTTGTAGTTTTCACTTTTGGCTTTTTGATCTAATCAAGTAGAGAAGAGGAATTGGCATGATCTTATCACGTACAAGAATTGTAATGGCAGATATTTGGAAAATGATTACTCAACTCATTCCAAGCCACAGATCCACACGTGGCAGAACTCTGAACCAGGCTTCTCAGAGGCAGGGAGGGGGCAGGGGGGTGCTGGAGCTCAAAAGAAATCCAACAAACACTGAATAATTCCTCAGCAAAATTTGTTCCATAGAAGCACAGCCAGCTGTGTGCTGGGGCTGTGGGGTGCACAGGGCTTCTGTAGGGACCACACGTGAGGTTCTGGCAGCTGAGACCTCTTGCTTTGTTTTAACAGTGGAGCTGAATGAGGTTGGCTTCAAGTTTGTGCGGAAGTGCATCAATGCTGTGGAGACGAAAGGTAAGGAGCCCATGGTGGCACCTGAGTGCAGGTTGGGTGCAGGCTGTCCGTGCAGCACACAGCTGTGCAGGTTGGGTGCAGGCTGTCCATGCAGCACACAGCTGTGCAGGTTGGGTGCAGGCTGTCCATGCAGCACACAGCTGTGCAGGTTGGGTGCAGGCTGTCCATGCAGCACACAGCTGTGCAGGTTGGGTGCAGGCTGTCCGTGCAGCACACAGCTGTGCAGGTTGGGTGCAGGCTGTCCATGCAGCACACAGCTGGGTATCTGGGTGCAGGCTCCAGCAGATGGTGCTTTTGGACAGGCTGTGGCTAACCCCGCTCTTGTTGTTCTCAGGAATTTCTACAGAGGGCGTCTACCGAACTGTTGGCAGCAATATTCAGGTGCAGAAATTGCTGAATGCCTTTTTTGGTAAGAATTGATTATTCCGTGTGGTTAGATTGTCGTGTTTTGGTATTGTTTGGTCAGGCCAAGGAGAATGGGCTTTTACAATGAGATGAGTCAATGGAAAGCAGCTACTGGCTCCTCCAGCACCTCTCCTGCTTTTCAGAGCAGTCTCTGCAGCCCACTCCCGCTCTCTCCCTTCACACTGCGTTGACTGTGGGTGCTGGAAGCAGCAGGAGGTGATGGCAGCAGTGGGGGTGTGCCTTCCCCCCTTCCTCTTGCAGAAGCCCCAGCAGATGGGCAGTGTGAAGGCTCTTCTCCAAGTCACTGCCCCCCGTGTGGCAGGCGCAGCCCTGGTGCTGCTGCGCTGGGTGCCCACCCACCTCACCACCGCTGCTGGGATGCACTGCCTGGGCAGTGCAGGGACCTGCCATGCCCTCCTGAGGGGCTGCAGGGAGGTGGTTATTTTCACGGACCAGTCAGCATACGTACTTCTGTAGCAAACTTTCTGCACCCTAAATCTTGCGTTTCATTCAGGCACATTAATTGCTGGGTGGTTGTCACACCTGGGATCAGTGGTGCCTGGGGCTCAGCAGCACTTCTCCAAGCTGGGCACTCCTGGGGTCTGCCCGGAGCTGTGGCTGCTGTCCTCCCTGTGCCCCGTGCACCGCTGCTGGCAGGGCTGCAGCACAGAGCAGGAAGTGTGTTTGTGTTCTATCTGTGTGCCTCGGGCTCATGCCAGCCTCTGTCAGCTCCGTGTGTGGACATCTGATATTAATGTAGCATTCAAAGGCTGTTTTTGCATTTACTATTGTTGTTGTTTATTAAAACTTCTTTGTGCTGACACGAAGCTGTTCTCAGTTCCCATGGAGCCAGCTATTCAGTTACACTTGCCCGATGACTAATTACTTAGCCTCAGGTTTTATTGCTCCTGGATTCTCACCCTCCTTGCAAGCAGCGCTGTGTTTTTCCCTTCTGGCCCCCAGCTGTGTGTGGCTTTTCATTTTGTTTAATATTCACCACTCGGGTTGACCACTTGCCACCCTGCTGTGTTCAAACTCACCATCCAAAACCCAACAACACTGAGCAGAAATAGCTGCTGCAGAGCAACTTCTTCCTGAATTTGAGTGAGGAGGTAGATTTTCTGTCTCTAGTCCTATTTCTTTTTATTTAAGTCATGCAGTCTGTTTCCTTAGGCCAGCTGCCCCCTCCACCCATGCCCTTCAGCTTGCCCTACCACAAAGCAATGCGTTGGTCATGCAGCTGGATGGAACATGAGGGGTGTGTGCTTGGCTTTGCTTTCTCCTCCTGCCCCCTCCTCCCCATGCAGTGAGGCGAAATGCTCCCAGAGCAGTTGCTGGGGAGTCCTTGGGGTGAGGGACTGGAGCAGACAGTTGGGTTATTTGGGTACACAAAGACTGATCTTGGGTCTGTGGGAATGCACTGTTTCTGCCAGCCTTGACTAGAAGAAAACAAACTGCAGGGAATGTGTCCTTGCTAACTGTTCTCCACCAAATATTACCTGCTGCTTCTTCCTTTGCCCCTGGTCAGCACTGCTGTTTTCATCCAGAGTAACAGCCTCTCTGCCACTAGCACTGTTGTTCTCCTTTTCCACCTTTGGGAATGGCCACCTGCTGCTCTAGCTTAGTTCATCTCGAGTGGTGCCCTCCCTGAATTTGTTTTTTATAACAGCCTCAAAGTGGATCTTATTTTATAGCCATTTTGTTCTTCCTCCAGATCCAAAATGCCCAGGGGATGTGGACCTCCAAAGCAGTGACTGGGACATTAAGACCATTACCAGCTCACTAAAGTTTTACCTCAGGTAATGCTGCAGATCCCACTGCTCTGGGCAGTCTGGGTGCAAAGAGAACTGCCAGGTGTGAGCATCTGGCCAAAGGAAAGGGGAAGGAAGCAGCAGAGGCATTGGAAAAGGGAATGCATCCTTTTTCCTTTTCTCCTTATGAGAAATATGCCTGCTGTGGCAATGCCACTTCCTGCAGCGCGTCTGGGGAGGTGCCACCGGACACCAGCAGGCTGGTGGGTGAGCAGATTTGCTCCTGACCTTGGAGATCAGTCATGAGGCCACACTGTCCTCCCAGAGCTCAGTTTTCTGTCTGGTTGTTGCAGGAACCTGTCGGAGCCCGTCATGACGTACAAGCTGCACAAGGAGTTGGTTCTGGCTGCCAGTAAGTACAGCCCCCAGCCTGATGCCTCACAGCAGCAGAGGCAGCTCCCTGTGCTGATCCCTGCGGGGCACAGAGGGCTCTGGAGGCATCCATGGCTCCAGCACCGCTGGGTGGGCACTGGGGCTCTGTCTGCTCCCAGGAGGAGCCACACGAGTGTCTGCAGGGGGGCCCGAGGCAAACACACCGTGACATCGATTTCGTGGGGTCAGAGCGCTGCAGCGTGCCTGGTGTGACCGTGCTCAGAGCCAGTGTGCATTTCAAATGGCTTGAGAGAGCTCTGCCAGGCTGCACCTGGGGATCTGCCTCTTGCCACCAGCCCTCTCTTCTGGGTCCTTAATTTTGAGAGGAAGATGATGGAAGTATTTCTTCCCTTCTTTTCCATGCTATTGCAGTACATTTCTCTGTGACAGGGCTTCATCCTTCCAGAGGGTCTGGAGGGCCAGGACGTGCCACCTAACCTGAGAGCAGATGATCACAAGTGCTCTAGAGTTGTTTCTCAAAAGAATCAAGATGTTTATTTTAAAAGCAGTGAGGGAATGCAATGCGATGTTGCCAAGCAGAGTTAGGTGATCCTTTTAGTTCATGAGATTTGGCCCAGGATGTTGAATCCAAAGCATCTACTGGTACAACAAGTGTGTTTTCATTCTGCACTTCTCAGGACTGAGTCGCAGCCAACATTAACAGAGGTTAGCCAAGTAGCATAGGTAAGCCAACGGGACGTAGCCTGTGCTAACCCAGCCAGTCCTCAGCTGTCCTGTGATTACGGCTCTTTCAAATAATCCATCATATTCTGAGCTGGCTGCGTCTTGGGCTGCTGAGAGCCAGCACACTGAGGTGGGTCGCAGGGGGATGCAGGGAGTTAGTCATCCTCTCAGCATGAAAGCGCTGGTATTTCGTGGCACACTCAGAAACATTTTGCATGAAGGCGTCCTTCGCAGCCCCGTGTCTCCTTGGAGTCAGTAGGAGGCCAGCAGACATCCCCGCCTCTCCTCACTTTGGACCCCTGGAAAATTACTAACACTTCTTGTTTCCTGTAAAGGAAAATTTTGCACCACCCACTGACTGTGCTCGAGCCCAAGATTTATCAGTTTCAGCGTTGATTAAACCAATGGTGGCTGAGTATGTGCAAAATCCCTTCCTTTCCCCCGTCAGAACTTGCACCATTAAGCTTCCCAGCCACCGAGATCCCACACTATTCTTTTCACATGGAGTATTTGATTGTTTCTTGATTATTTATGTGTCTGAAAGTGACCTCTTTGGGTCAAGGACTCCATTTTTCCCGCAGTTCATTTTCTCATGTTGTTGTTGTTGCAGCTTTCCGGGCCAAGGAGATGCCCAGCAAATGGGCCGTGGGGTTCCCCTGGTGCAGTGTGAGGGGCAGGACCTGGCCATGCCCAGCCCATCCCTGTGCTCAGTGAAGAGCTGGCCCTGCGCTGCCCTTCAAGCTTCATTTCTCCCTCTTTCCATTTCGCTTTGTTTCTCACAATCATTACCCTGTTGCTATGTAATCTCATTTTCTTTCTGCTTCCCATCACTGGCTTTGGCCAACCAGCCCTGTGTTGCAGATGGAACGGCTCCCACGGATTTTGTTTGGCTTTACTTTTCTTTTATTGTATTTACTTTGAAAGGCACAAACTTTTCTCTGTGTTACTTCTCTCCAGAATCTGAGAACCTGGACTACAGGCTGGGAGCCATTCATGCCCTGGTCTATAAACTACCTGACAAGAACAGAGAGATGTTAGAGCTCCTCATACGACACCTAGTCAAGTAAGCAGATGTTTTTCTCTAAAGCCAAACTAAGAGGAATAGTGGAATCAGCAGAGCAAGCCTTTTCTTGTGGCAGGTTTGTAAAACTGCATCCACCACTGTCCCCCCGGGAATTTACGTTCTGACTGCACGAGTGGTGTGATGAGCCCTGCTACCCTCTGCACTAAGTGATGCTCCTCTTTCTGCTTGCTGCTTCCATTCCCTTCCTGACAAGCACAAAGCAAGGAGCAATTCTAACATGGAAGCACCATCTGAGAGAGCAGAGCTGTAAACATGTCGCCTCTCAGTCCAGTTAACAAGAACATGAGGTCTGGGGTTCAGAACAGCATAAGACCTGTGCCTCTGGGCTGCATGTGAACAGCGCTTTGGTTTTATCTGCAGCTCAATGGCCTGAGCCCTTAGAGCAGCACGAAGGCTTCAGCATACAGGTGAGCTGGCAGTGGGTGATTGGTGGTGCTGGGCAGCTTCTGCTTGCTTCTGCCAACGAGTAACTGAAAGCATCACTTCCTTGATGGTGATGGCACCGGCACTGCGCTGAGAAGAAGGGAATCTTCCTGTTTTGTCATCACACCGAATGGGAAGGCTTGGTACAGAAACTCTGCCTTCTCCACCCCATGGGGGAGGGCTGTGCAGCAACTTGTGTGTGGGTCAGGAAGGAGCAGGACTTACAGAAGCAATGGCTGCCGAGTGAAAAGGTTCACTTTGGGTCCTTGGAGAAGCCTTTTCCAAGGCTGGACTGCTGCAAAAATAAACGGCCCTGGGATTTCCACATCGTCCCACCCAATGCTGAGCTCTTGGTGCTGTGCCCTCTGTCGGGTGAGGAGTGCAGGTGATGGGGTCCTGCTGCAGCCTGCTTCCAGCCCTTCATGCTTGTTTGTGTGTTTTTGAAGCCTCTCTGTGTATGTGGCAGAATGAGAGCATCTGCCTTGCAGTCTGATAGAGCTAACACTGGAATGGTGGTGGTGGTGACATTTATTCTTCAAAGTGCTTACGCTTAAATTCTGTTCCTTACCTCCTTTGTGCTCACAGAAGCCTCTCTAAGGAGAGCTACAGTATAAGGAATTCATTAAATCTCAGCATCAGAGCCTCTCTCCTTTGGCATTCAGAGCTCAGGCTGGCTGCTTTTGAAAACACAGAGTGTCCATCTAGTGGTTAATGCTTCAGTCAGTGACTGGTGTGCTCTGCAGGCTCGTGTGCTCCTCCCAGGCTGAATAGAGAGAGCTCTGTTCTTTGAAACTGTGCCTCTTTCAGAAGGAAGATGCTGTGGAAGTTTATGAAACTCTCCAGCGGCCTCCCTGTATTCAGAGAGAGAGAAAAATAAAAGCCAGCAGTCAGTGTGGGATTGTACCATCAATGGGTGTACAGTGGTCAGGCTTAGTAAGATTATCACCAATGTCGTTGGCTCACAGTAATCTCCTCAAGGAGGGATCTCCAGCAGAGATCCTTCTCCCCTGGCAGTCAGCCCTTAAATGGCTCTGGGAGAGGCGCAGCCAGGCTCCGTCCCTTCCGGCAGCACAGGAGAATTGCCTTCACCTGTGCTCCAGGGCTGACTCAGTGCTCGCCTCAGGTGGTCAATCAGAGCTTCAGGCCGTGATCAACAGTTCCCGTGCAGGGATAAATAGGATATTCCAAGTGAAATGATTCCTTTTGTGTGTGTTGCACATGTGGCTTTTGTGTGCAGAATTAGGAACCGGACGTTGGAAGGGATGGAGCAGAGCTGCTGTCAGCACGTTGCTCTCCCACAGCGGTCCTGGCTGAAGATGGTGCACATTGCAGCACAGCACATCACAGAGACCTCGGGTCTCTGCCAGGGGTGGGAAACAAATTCTGATAAAACAAAATGAGGAGAAATGAACAGCTGATTCTTGTTGCATCTTCTTAATTTCTTAGAATAAGATCCTTTTGGAAACATTAAAGAAATGACAGACGATTCCTTTTCTCTCACCTCTCCACAGCGTGTGTGAGCACAGCCGAGAGAACCTGATGTCACCATCCAACATGGGGGTGATATTCGGACCGACCCTCATGCGGGCACAGGAGGACACCGTGGCAGCAATGATGAACATCAAATTCCAGAACATCGTGGTTGAGATTCTCATCGAGCACTTTGGGAAGGTATGGGGCTGTGCCACCACTCCTCACCTCCATGCCAGCTGTTGCTGTGGCAACGACTTGGAGTTTGGCTCTTTCTTTTGTGGTCTCCTTAAGGGGTGGCATTTTTCCTTTAAAATACGCTGTTCTGAAATGCTTCACAGGGAAACAAGCAGCATAGCAGACGTTCCTCCCTATTGCCTATAGTTCTGCCTGTAGGAAAACTCTGTCTACTGTGTTTTTTGCTTTTCTTTTTAAATAAGATAAGCGTCTGTATTGAAAGTGCTGTATTGAAAGTGTCTGTATTGAAAGTGTCCTCTCTACCTGGAGGTGACAGGACATGATGCTTTCTTGTGCTGAAGCCAGGAGACAGAGTGCAGCATAACCGCTAGGGACAGGCACGACGCAAGACATGGCACTGCCTGCCATTACAACAGGAAAAATAACAAAGCAACCAAGTATGGAAAGATGGATAAAAATGATCCCAGTGTGCATAGAGCTGTGCAGACACAGGTGTGGGGTTGGGGAGGGACCTGCTGCTGGGGCTGAGCTGTTAGAGGCAGGTTCAGCGCCCAGCTCGTGCCCGCAGCGCTGTGCTTCAGGTTCCTAAGCGTGAATTTGGTCCTTCATAGCACATTAAACTATAGTGTGGGAAGAATCCCCTGTGTCCTGAAGGAAGGAGAAGTTTGATGGCATCTGCGAGTGATGGCAGGGGATGGGAGGAGGGGAATGTCCTGCTGGGGGAGCGGATGAGGAGGCCAGAGCTGAAGGAGCAGGGCTGTGCAAAAGGGAACGTGGAGTCAGAGACCAAACAGGGACCAAAAGGATGGTGTGAGTTGTGATGCCAAGGGTTGAAATCAGAAAGGTGGGATGAAAGAGCTCAGAGGGACTTAGGAGTATCTGCACACAAAGCTCATGAAGATCTGCTTTCTTTGCGGGTTCCTACGAATGCTTTCAAGTTCTCGTGGCAGGGCTTCATTGCTGCGATGCTCGGTGCTCACTCCCAGCTCAGCCTCTGTTATCACTCTGGTGCCACCTCTGCTCAGGCTGAGTCAACACGCGGTTCGCACTGCTGCCTCCAAGAAATGGAATTCAACCTTTAATTAAGCCAGACATCTCTCTGCTTGCTTTTAATTTCTTCGGCAATAAGGTGAAATTAGTAACAGTTATTAGATGGAGTGTGTAAATTCATTGTTGGAGCTGAAAGCGTCTTCAGCTCACACATATGCAAACACTTCAAATGAGCCTGGAGGAAGAGAGATATTACTTAGGCAGTGCAACATGAAGGCTAAGGACAAAGTAACTACTCATGAAGTCTTTGGGGATTATTACTCTTTCTTCAGTTTATATATCAGTGCCACAGCTAAATTAAGTCAGTCAATCCCTGTGGAAATGCCTCATCGCTGTACAAACGTTCTAAACGCGAGGATCTGTCAATATCTTTGTACCTTCCAGTTGTTTAACTTGGATTTTTGTTTGAAAGGCAGAATCAAAGGAGAAGCCGCACTCACTTCTTAAAAAGAGCAGTGTGGTGGGGCTTGAGAGTGGCTTCAAAATGTTGAAAAGCATCTCATGAAAGCAGAGGTCTGTGGTACTTCTGTAGGCACCAGGGAGCAGCAGGCGGTGCCATCCCCACTGCCCAGACCTTGGGAAGGGGAAGGTTTGAGAGCTCAGGGGCTCGTGATTTTCTCCAGCATTTCTATTTGCCTGGCAGAAGGAGAAACGTGCTTTAAGTTACAAAGATGACATCCTTAATCAAATCAGGACGTCCTTTTAGAATTTATCTGAGGGACAGATATCTGTGGGCTCCTCCGTACCGGAGGACTTGCCGAGGGGGAGGTGGCCCTGCTCCGGACTGTGCTGGGGCTGTGCTCATCCTCAGGGCTGAGGTGCTTCCTGCCAACCCCACAGGATGGTCCGGCTGTGCCATCCTGGGCCATCCTATGCCATGCCATGGTCTCCCAGCAGCTCCTGCCACTCTGCCATGCTGATCCGCTCCTGGAAGCCCAATGTGAATTCAGTGAATACCCATGGGAAAAAAGCAAAAGCAGTTGATGTGGGGCTTTAATGTGTTGTTTCATATCATCAAAGACTGCCCAAAGGCTTTATTCTTTTTTTTTCCCAGCTATTAATAAGGGGTCTGATATAAATAAAAGCCTCTAAATTAACCCCAACCAAATAGGTGTCATATGAGCAGTGAGAAAAGGAGATAGAACTGCTAACCAGCATTGTTTTTGTGCCAGTATTTCATCTGAGGTAATTTGAGGGTGCCACACACTTCATTGTAAACTAAGAGCCGAAGTGTTTTGCTGTTAAATCTCAAACAATGCAGCAGCTTGTTTGGGTGCTTGCTGCAGATTGTATCGCCTGGTTAGTGTGGAAAACCTGACTCTTTTCAGAACATATCAGACTGAAAGCTGACTTAATCTGCTCTGAGGTAATTTGCTGCCACACATTTTCTCTGTATTGTGATCTCGTTGTGTTAATTAGCTCAGCACTGCCGTGGTGTGTAGCAGGCTGCCTGTTGCAGGAAGGCAGCAGCCGTATGCAGGGCTGTAGCTCCCGACCCTGAAGCGTGGGGCTGCCACAGCACCTCTCTCCAGCCCTGGGAATGCTGCCTGGTCTGTTGAGCACCATCTGAAGATGTGTCTGTCCTTACAGATCTACTCGGGCCCCCCAGAAGACAGCGCTGCCCCCCCAGTGCCTCCCCCCAGGGTGGCTGCCCGGAGGCACAAACCCATCACCATTTCCAAACGCCCTCTGCGGGAACGACCTGTCTTCTTTGGGGCTTCTGTGGAAGAAAGTGGAGGTCAGTTCCGCTGCTCTCCTCACTCTCCCTCACTCCTGTTTCTTTTAACTCCTTTCCAGGAGCAGTGTAAACAGTACCAGAATTGCATTGACAAGGCCGTCAGCATGGCAGACAGTGCATTCTGGTGTTGGGTGAGAAAGGAAAGTAAGAGCTGCTATCAGAGGTTGCAGTGCCTCGCAGCTCAAACTGTCACTGGCAGAACAGCCCTCAGTTGCTGCCTGGCTGCATGTCCACTCTCGATCCTAACCGGTCTGTCTGTCTCTAACCCGTCTGTCTGTCCCTCGGCTCCACAGCAGACCAGCTCAGCCAGACCCCCAACGGCAGCATCACCACGGAGGCCCCCAGACCCCTGCTGCGCAGCCGCATGCCCGCACCCCGGCCTGGGGGGGAGGAACCGGGACGGCCGCCTGCCGAGCTGGAGGTGGGCAAGCTGGTGGCCAGGCTGCAGGACGGGGGTGCGAAGCTGCCTGGCAAGGCTGCCAATGGTGTGGTGAGCAGCCCTGCCCTGCGGACCTCCACGCTCCACGCCAGGAGGCCTGCACCCCGGCCGGGCGGCTGTGGCAGAGATGGTGAGCGGCACAGCTGTGTCACAGCCACGGTGTGGCAGAGCAGGGCTTCTGTATGGCTTAATAAGCATTACCTGTATGCACGATAGGTATAAATAACAAGTTTAGGGCCAAATTTGGGTTGGTGCTGTCTGTGCCCTGAAGGAAGGGGCTGGTGTGTCTGTGTGGCTGCGTTGTCCCCTGCAGTGCCAGCACACAGCTCACCGTGTGGCACACGGTGCTGTAACTGCGTGCGTGTGGAGCTGAGCTGGGTGAGATCCTTAAGATGATGGTCGTAAATAAGAAATACTGCTAGTTCTGCCATTGCCAGGCTTACTTGTGCGCTCTCCAGTGCTTTTTAGATGTCATCCTCAGCAGCTTCACAGCCCTGTATTTAGAGAATGAAAGCATGGGGCTGCATAAAGAGAAAGAATAAAAGGCCTGGCTGGGTAGCACAAACATAAAGTTCATCTGACTAACACTACTGGCTTAATTTAAATTTGTTGAATTAAATGGTATGTGGAAATGTGCCTCTGGAAGAGTAAAATAGCTTTTAAAATTGGCTTGTACACCAACTCCATTTAGTGCTTACAGATTTGATGTTTTCACATTATCACGCATAGCGTGCTGACAGCATGATCTGGAGACAGCACAACAAAATGGGCTCTGGTCCTGAGACGTATAAATAGGAGAACACTGAATTAGCAATAAAGTTATATTGCAGCTATACTGCTGCTTTAAAATTGGTGCTGGAACACTGCATCACGCTTCAGTGTGGACAGCTTGGGGGTAATTCTGAAAAACTGGAGAAGCCAGCAGGATGGATGAGAAAATAGGAGACGCTCCAGTTATAGTTTAGCAAAGAGGAAATTCAGGATCAGAATTTACAAATGCAGGCATGGAAGAGATGTGGCTAAGCAGTTGTCCTGCTGAGAAAGTCCTAGGGGTCCTGGTAGTTGAAGGGCTTAACACAGCCAGCAGCGTGCTCTTGCAGCCCAGTAATGCATCTTCACAAACACGTCCTCTGCCAAAGCTTCACACGCACCGTCTGTGATCTTCTGCCTTGCAGGAGAGTACGATGGTGTCCCCAAGCCACGGCCCCATGGCGATAAGCCCGTGATAACACGTCCTCCTGTGAGACCTCCAGACCCACCGTGCAGGGCTCCCATCCCACAGAAGCTGGAGCAGAGGCCGGATCTGATAGCAGGGACAGCAGAGGAAATGCCTTCTTCAGTGTAAGCCAGGGGCCGGGCGGGCAGCACGGCGAGGGGCCACAGCTCAGCCTTTGGCCCCAGGGCTGGGGGGAGGGCGGGGGGGCCGCGGTGACCGGCAGCGGGAGCTGCTGCCATCTGCCAGGAGTGCTGGAAGGGCAGGAGAAGCAGCATGCTGGTTTCCAGCACTGTTGGCATAGCGGGGCTGGAGCTCGTGCAGGTCCCATTCCCCTTTCCATGGGCAGGGGTCTGAGTCATTTGGAAAGAGCTGCGTGAGAGCCGGGTCAGGCTCTGCCCTTAGGGCACAGCTGGGGTGGAGCGTGGCCATAGCAAAAGCAAAAACACTGCAGGAACAAAAAGCTCTGAGCCCCATCCAATGTAGCTCCGGGGCTGACTTTCCATCATCTTCTCAGTTACTTCTCAGTGCAGCTGGAGCTCCCTCCCTTCCTGCTCTCAAAGAGTCTCTCAAATGAGATGTTTCCCAAGAAAAGAGAGATCCTGCTTGGATCTCCATTAAGGAATTGGATGCAGTTCAGCTTCATTATCGGATTTCTTCACGTTTTTAAAGAGACAGAAACCCTGCTGTCCCTCACTGGGACGTGCTTCTCCTTTCCCCATCATCCCATGGATTCTCAGTCTGTTCTCCCTGCACGCTCACCTGATGCTCTGCCACCAGACTTAAGCTCTAGGATTTGAGGTAGCCACCTGCCCAGTGCCTGTGGCAATAGGAGATGGCAAAAATGTTTGTCATCCTGAAAGTCTGCTGCTCGGCAGCCCCTGCGTTCTGCTGAGAGCCCCTTGTGTGGCTGTGTGACGTCCTCATCTTCACTCCTTAATCCAGAAAGGTGCTGTCAGTTTCAGCTCCGTGCTTGCAGGGCAGGAATGGGCTTTGCCTTTCTTCTCCTGAATCACTTATGTTATAATTTTTCCTTTTATGAGGGCAGTTGGAAGCTTAATATGAAGCACATCATAAGTGGAGAGGCCATAAAAAGTGACAAGTGCACGTTTACACCAGCACATAGGCTTTTGAGCAAGAGCAGTTAAATAAGCTGTGTGATTAAATTGGTGAAGGTTGCCTGGTCAGAGCAGCATGCAGGAAGCACAGAGTGGAGCTTAGAGCACGAGGAGTGCAGCCGGCATCATTCGAAGTGTCGTCTTCCATGTCCGCTGATGCTGCTGCTCTTTTCCATGGCACAAATGCTATCTGATTAGTGAATGATATACATCAGATAACTGGAGTGATCTCCTCTCTTGTTCTGTTTGCAGAGTGGCCTCCAGGACCAAGTTCTTTGAGACGGCATCACGAAGAACCGGCAGGTGAGCCTGCAGCCACAGGGCTGCTGTGCTGCAGCAGTGACCCTGCGTGGGGCACGGAGCCATCCCTGGGGGGCACAGCACACCCAGCAGGAGCTGCTCAGCTGAAAGACCAACCTAAACAAACAGCCCTGAGTGCAAGTCTGCTCCGGGCAGGGGCTGCATGAAAAATTAATCATAAATCCACTAAGTGGTAAATATGCAGCCGTGCATGGAATTAAGCTAGGTTGTCTGTCCATATTGTTCTTACGTCTCAGCCTCTGTGGAGGGCAGAGGGGCAGATCATGGGAGAGATGGGAAGGGCTGGGAAATGGCAGCAGCAGACAGCAGTGGGACCCACATGAAATGTCTGTGCAGGGTGTAGCTCCACGTGGCCAGATGGGCTGTGATGGCACAGCCTGCACACGGGGGCCCTCACTGGGCTGGGGGGGCATTGGGTCGCTGGCACTGTGGTTTGTGGCAGCAAATTTCGTTTAGAAAATATCTGCTCAAATAATCCTCAGTTTCCTGCTCTTAACAATTGCTGAGCTCTGCCAAGACTGCAGATAGATTTGCAGGCTTTGAAAAGCTGATAAGAGTTGATTTTCTCCAGTGTCAAACAATGGTTTCTTCACTTTAAAGATAAATCGTTGACCTGACTTCTACCCATCACTCTACTTATGTGCATTCAATCTTTTTTCTTCTGTTTTCTTCGACTCCACTGCACTTAGTTCTTCATCACCACAAGGCAGGATCCCAGGTGATGAAAGCTGAGACAAAAGGTACGTGTTGGTAACAGTGATCAGCCAAAGCCACGTGGTGGTTCTGAGCTCAGCAGATGGGGTGGTGGGAGCCCAGGGGAGGGAATGGGATCTCAGAGAAGAGACTGGGAGAAATGTCCTTTCTGCTGGAGACCTTTGACAAGGGCAGGATCGGGGCTCGGGGCGGCGCCTGCTGTCCATCGGTGGGCATTGCTCAGCAGACCATCCTGCTCTGCTGTTCCTGAGCTCCTTGCTGCAGCAGTCAGGGAAAACACGAGCACTGTGGGAACAGCTGCGCAAGACTTGGGTTTATGCTGGTTCTGGGTTTGCCATCACTGATGAACATACACTGCTGCATGTTGCCACACTTGTTTTCTTCTTTCAGACAGTGCAACCATCTCAGCCCAGCAAGACCAAGGAGATGTTCTGTGCTTGTGAAATAGATGTGTCACAGCTAAGACTTTTCCAGTTCAAATGACCTGGAGAGCAGCTATCATACTGGACGATAATTTTGTGCTGTCAGAAGTGGCTCAAGAAATTAGAAGGAGATAAAAATGGCAAGAAGGCCGTTACTACGTTTGTCTTGAACTGTTCCCAGTCCTTTCGCCATCGCTTTCTGCCCAAGTGAGAAATGCTCGCCAGGCGCCTCTGCAGGTGGCAGCAGTGCTGGGTGAGCACCAACAGCAGCACAGCCAGGCTGTGAAAAGGACAGCAGAGCAGAGAGCTCTGTGCACCTCCACGCGTTTTGGGACTTAACCTCAGTGAAGGGTGACCTTGGACAGATGTCACAAAGTTCAATATGCTGATTCCCAGCGCTTGGGTGCTGGGGAAGAATGACTGGAAGCTGCGTCCTTGCCACGAGAGACTCGTCCCATACTCTGCGTTCTCCTCACTTACGAAGCACTGGTGTGCTTTTCCACGTGCATTGCTGGTGGAACTGCTTGCACTGGGGCTGGCAGGGCAGCAGCAAACTGGAGGGGAGCGGGGGGACGCAGCCCTGCTCCTCCTGCTCCCATCTGCAAATCTGCAACTGGAACTGCTCCCCACAGACCCAGCAGAAGTCTCAGTGCCTGTGGTTATTCTGCTGGGCCAGCACAGGTGGGGAGAACTGAAACTCCAGAAATATGGGTCAATGCCTGAAGTTTTTCTAAGAGGAACACAGTTTCTTGTTTGCTTGTTACATTAATTTCTGATTCGAGAGATCTCCGGTCTCCTTCCCTCAGCAGCAGTATTGTATAGATGCCTCTGGTCTGGAAGGGGAGCACATTTCTCCATGCCAGGACCTGTCCCAGTGCTGCATAGAGGTTTGTGGCTCCAGACAGCGTCAGGGCTCAGTGCTGAGCTGTAGCATTTCCCTGTAGATAGGCAATGAACGCTTTCCTGCTTTCTGTCACCAGTCTAAAGGCAGCTTCTCTCTTTTCAGTGACTTTCCTTGGGTGCTGGGAGCGTTCCCAGAACAGGCACCAAACATTCCCGTTTGTTCCCCAGCACTCCATCCCCCCAGGTCCGACACGGCTGGACAGGCAGAGGCTGCAGCAGTGCTCTGCGGTGTGCAGGTGCTTTCCTTCTGTGTGCCTCTGCCTGCTGCCTTACCGAATGTGATGAGTGCTGTGCTGATGGCGCTTCCACCCCCGTGGGCTTCAGCGCTGCCCCAGCTGCTCACTCCTGTGCTCGTACCCTGAGCAGTGGCACGTAGCAGTGGCTTTAGAAAAAGCCACTTTGACTACATTGCGTGCAGCAGCATCTCAGGGCTTCTCCACGCTAAGCTGAGCCCTCTGCTGCACCCTCTCATGAGCAGAGAGGGGGTGAACAGCATCAAACTGGAGTGCATCGTGTTTCTGGCTGCACGTCCCCCAGAGCTCAGCATCGAGTGCCCAGTGTGGGAGTGCTCCCCGGGAACAGGCAGCTCTGTCACAGCTGTGGTGTCACCCAGCAGTGTCAGCCCAGCACCTCCTCCCCACTTCCAGCAGTGCCTTCTGATCTGGGCACTTCTGAGGCAGTGGGCTGTGGGCAGGTTGGCTCAGTGTGCAGCTTCTGTTCTGCACTGAGTGCTGAGTGGCACCACGGGGACCGGCCCTGTGCGAGACGGCAGCTGTCGGTTCTCCTGTCCCTGTGCTCCTGAACAAACCCAGTGCTGTGCAGATGGCACAGATGTCTGTGGGACAGCGGTGGAGTCTGAAAAAACAAAGCCGAGTCTTGTTTTCATCCTCAGCGTTGTAAGCGGGGAGGCAGCAGCACAGTAAGAACAGGTTCCAGTGTCCTTGTAAATGTGTTTGTCACACGTCTGTGCTGTGGCTTCTTCCTCATCAGCACGGCGGAGCCCTGGGGTCTCTGCTGGGCTGGGAGGCACAGCCCTTACCCTGTGCTGTGCGACCCCGGGCCGTCAGCCCTGCAGCCATTTGGCCACATAGCGGCGTAGAGTACTTCCACGTTTATAAAGTTTCCATGAGGTTCAACGAAGTCCACGCGTTGTTTTTTTCCTCCCGCAAACGCCGCCCGAGCGCCGCACGAAGCGCCGGCCCTCCGTGCTGCGAGGCGGAGCTGCGGCGGAGCACGAGGAGCCGCGCCCCCCGATGGCCGCGCGGCCCCGCGCCCCTGCAGCTCCCGCCGACGGCGCGGCCGCGTCACCGCGTGCGGCCCCCCGGGGCTGCGCTTCATGCGCGCTGTCCCGCTGTGGCTGCGCTGAGCGTCGCGGCCGCCCGCAGGCACGGGGCGCGGTGACCAGGCGGCCCCGCAGCGCTGACGCCGTGACCCCGTGTCAGCCTGTGCTGTGGTCGGTGGGACGGCGGGGCCGTGGGCTGGCTCGCCTCAGCCCAAATTGCTTCCGGCCGCAGCCCTGTTTGTTTTTTTTTTCTCCTTGTTTGTTGGGTTTTCTTTCCAACGAGCACAAAAGCATTTCTGAACGCCGTTGGCGCGCCGAGGGGCCCAGTGGGAGCGTTCTGAAGCTGCAGCCTTTGCTGTGCTGTGGGGCTGTGGGGGGTGAGCAGCCCTCAGCACAGCTCCTCGGAGAGGCACGGGCGTTGCTGCACACTTTTATGTGTTTTCTTACTTTTCTTACCTTTAACCCCAGGCCACTGAGCACTGTTCAGCTTCCTCTGCCCGCAAACACCTTTCCGTGCAGGACTGCTACAAGCCCAGCAGGCTGCTCACTCCTGCTGCATTACCAGAGGGCCCCTGCGCAGCTGCCATGGCCATTAATGAGCAGTGGGCTGCAGATTTCCTGACCTGGCACACCTGGAGGCTGAGCAGCAGCAGCAGGGCTCCAGGTGTGGGCAGAGCAGAGCCTGGAGGGCTCTGGGAGCAGCTAAGAGGCGGTTTCCTTTTTGTCAGTGCTGGGGTTGGATGTCACGGTCAGCACAGTGCGGTGCTGTGTGGGACGTGGGGAGCACGGGTCCCTTTCATCACGAAGTTACAGCGGAATGGAGTTACAATTGGAGTTAGAATTGTTCATAAAGATACTGAAAGCAACACCAAAGGAGGAGGACACGGGGCTTTATTAGTGCCTTGCTTTGAGAAATACATTAATCAGATGAAATTTAGTTTTAAGAGACCCAAAGAGGCGTATCTGAAGAGATCAGTCAGCTGATGGGTAAAAGAAATAACAGCTCAGATAATTAATAGCAAAAATCCGACTGTGAAAAATAGCCTCTGTGAATTACCAACACACAGCCTCATCCATTTTGAAATTACCCAATTATTCTTGGCATCTTCAACCCCTATTATTTGTCACACCAAGCAGCATTTCTCATGCGCACAACTGAAATGAAAGCCGAATGCAGCGTACAGCAGCTCCCACAAACAAAATTCTGCCTTCATTGCACTTTGAACAGCGACAGATCTGAAGTTACACAAGAGCTGAGTGTGGAGCAGGGAGGGCTATGTGGGGCACAGCACGGGCTGAGGGCTCACGGGGGTCCGGGCGTGGGTTGGGGTGTCTCATTGCCCCCCAGTGTAGTGTAATGGGTTCTGTCTTTGTCCTGAGCCCAGGTGGGCTCCTCTGGTTGGTTGTGACCAGAGGTGTGACCAGAGGCTGACAGACGGTGTCACTCAGCCCAGCACAGTGATGTCTGTATTGGGGTCACATCCTGCACTGCATCGCACGGCAGTGCGGTGTCACTGCTGCCCAGCCCCCGTGGCAGTGTCACGGGTCTCTGTCTTCTGCGTTCCGTGTGTTTGGGGCAGATCAAAGTTCCAATCAAGAAAAACAATGAAGAAAGTGAAAACAGTGACAATAGTCCAACTGATGTCTTTTTCTAGAAGTCGAGTTGGGCCTCAAGGGCCATTAATTTGGGCAAAGTGGCGGAAAAGGCAACAGCAGTGCAGTGGAGTTGCACCCCTTGCAGAACGAGACGTGCTGTGATGGAGCTGCAGGCACGGCGGCAGGCAGAGGTTGGCACTGCAGCACAGGCACAGCAGCTGCGATGGGATGGAGGTGCTGCAGGAGCCCCAAGCTCAGCACTGCCCTCAGCACCCAGCAGTGAACCAGCAGTAGAACTGGGCCGAGTCTGTGGGTCCCCACTCCTTTTCTTTTGGTAATCCCACGGAGCTTCCTCCAGGACTGTACTCAGCAATGGTGAAGCAAGCAATTGCAAAGACATTACGCTCAGTTACTGCTGTGAGCACAGCTGTGGGCTGGGAGTCCTCCCCGAGAGAAAGGCACCAGCAATGGGCTTTTTGGCTTGTTACAAAGGAAATAAAGTGTATCAATATAGAGAACTCTTTTCATTACAGAGACAAGTTAACAAATAAACCAGCACTAAACTGCCACAGAGCACAACACACCCGGCACAGAGAGCAGCTTATTCTAAGCTTACTGTGGTTTTATGTTTGGTGCAGATATGTACTTTTCAAATCGTAAATGCAGGTTTTCCTGCTGTTTTCAATAGGAATGAACAGAAGTCTCTCCTGGCTTCCTCAAAGCAGTGACCACGATGCCAGAACACAGCTGTGGGCAGCTCACAGCCCGAGCTGTTGTTCTGGAGGCCCACACCTTCTGCGGATGTGGCACTGGGGCAGCATTTCTGCAGCTTTGTGCTGAGGTCAGGTTGCCCCGTAGCACCATTCCCAGCACCCAGGGACAGATGACATCAGCACCTCGGCTGTGGCTGCTCCCACCAGGCAGCAGGAATCAGAGCCATTCCAGCAGTCATTACGTTGTAAGAATGTATTTCTGCTTTGAAGTGGTGAGAAAATAGGCACAGTCCCAGGATTCTGTTCTGAAGCGCATGGATGCTTTGTGCAGCTGAAGAGAGCAAAGATAAAGGGTGCTCTACTGCCCCTTGGGTGCCACCCCGTCCCTGTTGGCCAGAGCAGTGGAAGGAGAGCTGCATGCTGACACTGGGACCCCCAAAGTGCTGCATCCCAGCCACACAAGGATGGGCCTCAGAAACCTGGGCAGTGCAGAGCCCCCAAAAATAAACCAAAACTTCTGTTACTATTGGCACACACTGCCTCACCACCGCATGAACACCCAAGGGCACTCAGTGTGCAGTCAGAAAGAAAGCTCATCAGCAGGAATAGAACAGGTACCACCAGCAGTATAAATGGGGGCACGCCTATGCATACGTACACATACGTTTAACACGTAGTTTGTTATCAAAACGTCTCAGGAGAGATCCCCACAGTGGCAGCTGTGTGACTGTGGCAAACAGCACTGCCCTGACTGCAGGGCGCAAAGCCATTCTGTGTTCTAACAGAGCTCAGCTCCCCAGGACTGACCCACTGCTGTTTGCCTACCTATGCACGGGGCAGGATGCTCACTTCCTGGGCTTAGCTCCAAAGCCGAGCTAAGGCTCCTTCCACAAGCTCCCAAAGCTGAGCAGAAGGCTCCTTCCAGTGTAAAAGCAGAGGTGCTTTTCCTCAGCTGCACTGTGCCTTCCCAGGGAGCCCAGGGGCTGAGCTGGCCCTGCATGGGGATGGGAGCTCAGCTGGGACCCCCAGGTCGACTGCAACAGGATGAGGACGGTGGTGAGATTCTCTTCGCTTTATTAAAGCAAAAACAGACAAGAAAATGCAGAAGAAAACACAAAGTACAAAGATATACAGCAGGATCTGGACTTTGGTATTGTCTGATTTTTTTTTTTTTTTTTTTTTTTTTTTTTTTTTTTCCAGTTCCTGCAGCAGCCAATGGAAATAAACCAAGAGACACTGTTACTGTCCCCCTGGCAAACACACACTCGGGTGCTGCTGCCCTGGCTCCCCATCCTCCAGCAACCCCTCCATCATCATCATCATCATCATCGCAAGAAAACAGGGGAAAAAACAGTGCAGAAATTTACTTTGAAACAGAAGAGCTGCAGGGCACAGCCTGGGCCCCACATAGGCACTGGGGCTCAAACTGGCAGAGCGTCCATAGCACAGAGCAGCAAGGAGCACAGAGCAGCACACAGCTGGGGGCACAGCCTGCTGCACAGCCCCGCTCCCTCTGCAGCAGCAAGTGGGTGTGTGCAAGTCATTACCAAATTTCATTTCTTCCCCCTCTCCCAGTAGAAAAATACCCAGCAGGATGCAGTTCAGTAATGAAACCTTACTGACACGAGCATATGCAAAATGTAAAACTCTCCAAAGAGGCTATTTAAACCGATCATAAACATCCTCCTGTTGATGGCAGAGATCAAGGCATTACCAAGCCCATTACTCATCATTCTCCTCTGCTAACAGCCAGAAAACATTCAAGCACAGAAGAGAACACCAGGAGGGCTTTCCACTGATTCATCTGCATGTATGAACAGATCACACCGACACCGAAGGTGCAGCAATAGAAGGCTGCTGAGCACATCGGGACTTGCAGATTGTGCCCACCTACATGGGAGGACCTCAGGAGGAAGAGCACAAACAGAGCCACTAACAGCCCAAGAGAGGAGATCTCAATACAAATGGCTGTACAGAAAGAGCATTGGTTCAATAGTCCTGTGTTGTTTTTCTCCACTTCTTCCCTCAATGGAAACCCTATAGAACAATTGAAGAATATCTGTAGCATTAAATGCTTGTTCCTGCTTGCAAAGAACCCGGCTGCACCCATGGGCTTTGCCTACAGAGCTGGAGGTAATGCTCAGCTCTGAACAGGTCCCAGAAGAAGGAGAATCCACACAGCAACCCGGAGGCTGTGCTCATGGCAACCAATGGGCTGAACCCACTGCCTTTGCTTTTAAAGACATCTGGCACACAGCTGCTTGAGGGGGCACAGAGCGCAGCACTTCTTCCCCTGCCCCACTCCCTATCACATGGAGAGTTCTGCAGCAGCGGGAGCAAAGCAGTGCCTGTGCCAGACAGACCCAGTGCAGGCTGGGGGCTGCCCAACATCCCAGACCACTGGGAGCCATCAGAATCAACCTTTGATGTGTCCCACTCTAAACGATGTGCCCACGTTCACTGTTTCATCACTCCATCCCCAGAAAGCTCTGTGTGAGCACAGGAGGATGCCACCACTGCCACAGGTCATTACTGCAGCCATCTCCCAGGGACAGGGCTAACGCCCAGAGTCACCCATCCCACAGGGCCAGGCCTGGCTGCTTCGCTTCTGGAGTTCCCACCTGCTGCCACGGAGAGCAGCTCACGCAGATGGCAGACAGGTGATGGAGCTGAGATGCTGGCTGCGTGGGCACCCAGTGTGAGCAGAGCAGGGAGAGGTGCAGGCAGGGGTTCGGCTGCTGAGGGTCTGAGGTCCGAGAGGCGTCAGGCACTTGTGGAGGTGGCACAGCCATGTCTGAGCAGATCGGAAGGGAGATGGGAGCGCTGGGAGCGCACTGCTGAACCGCGGCATCCAGCTCACATCCAGCTCACCTCGGGAGCGGTGCCCCGGGGGGAAAGCAGCCGCCGTCGACAATGGAGCCTTCCAGAGCCCATCCGCCCTCCAGCAGCCACGCGTGGAGCTGAGCAGCCCTGACAGTGACTGCCGGGTGCCTTCCAGCTCTGAGGGGTTTCTCATCCATTGGGTTGCAATTCATCTCTTCCCCTCAGTTGCGCTACTGCGGCATTCAACGCATCTGCTTCCCAGCACCATAACACACATAAGAAGTCCCAGAGGAGGCCAGTAAAGGTACCCACACCCACACCTCAAGAGTCAGCCTGTGCCTCACCTTGATTTGGTTTACAGAAATACAAGAAGTGGGGGATGTCTCCCACTCTCCCACAGCCCCAGGGCACTAAAAGTCACTGCAGGAAATAAAGAAGTGACCACCCCCAGGTGCTGCTGACAGGGTGTCCCTGCCACTGAGCAGCCAGACCCTGGCAGGAGTTCAGTCAGAGATACCACAGGAAAAAGAGAAATTGAAAGAACCCCAGCAGGGAGGAGTTTGCTACTGCCTGCCTGGCGGCACATCATCTCTTTGGACAGGATTCCCCAAGGCACTGCAGTACAGTAGTGCAGAAACAATAGGCAGAGGTGGCTGAGATGGAGGCGATGCAACTGGGAGTCCCTCTGGAAGATCACTCCGCATGGAAGTAAATGGGTTTCACTTTTCCAGACAGGATCTTGGGAACCTGCACAGAGATTATCTCTGCCATCATTTCCGGGTAGTCCACACTCACCATATGGGCCTTAATTAAAAGATCAAATGTAAATTGATGCAGATCCTTGGCAATCTAGGAAAGAAAGAAAGTTTGTTAGGAAAAAATTCCCCACTGGATGATTTCTGTGGAAAGGACAGCAGGAGCAGCACAGCAGGGCTGTGCCAGGGCTGCACTCTGCACATCCGGGAGCACATGGATGCAGCCATGGCAGCGTGCAGGATTGCTCCTGGAGATGAGCAACACACAGAAGCCAATAAAAGAAACTAAAGAAGCCACCGCAGGTACGAACATGAACACAGTGTCCATGTCTACAAGGGCGGTTACGCCATTTCCCAAAGCTCTTGCAGGGACAAGATCCCTCCCTGCTGCACTCCCAAATTCCCGCGCTCCAATTCTCTCTGCTAACTGAGCCCAGGCAGGGACCGCGCTGCGCTCTTACAGGATGCACGGAGTCCAGGACCTTGGTGAGCTGGTAAAACCGCCGAGAGCAGGAGGTGGGGTTCTTCCTCTTGCAAGCGATGATCCGATCGAGTTCCTTAATGTAATTCATGCGAAGTTCATCAAAGAGCTTCTGGTTCTTCAGGCCATCCACTGGAACTGGAGGAACAGGGATGGGAAACAGTCAGAGTTGCCCCAAAAGAAGAAGAGAGCCACAGGAGAAGGGAAGGAGTTTTGTCGGTGCAGAGCATGGAGCCCTGCTCCGCTGCTCCCTGCAGCCCAGGTCTGCTGAGGGGAGGACGTGAGCACTCACTAATACTGAAGAAGAGCAGAGCCTTCATGCAGAGAAACTCCTGGGGCGTGATCTGAAGCCACCCAAACTCCTGGGACAGCTGCCGCATCCTGACGCATTGGCTGTACATTCTGGATTTGTGCATCCGGTACCTGGGAGGAGAAGGGGCACAGGGGTGGAGGGTGGCTCATGCTGTGCCTAAGGACACTGGCACAATCCTGGCACGGGACTGAGCTCTGCTTTGAGGGTGCTGACAGCAACAGGCCTGAAGGTAGGAGAGGAGGGTTTTCCAAAACATGCCTGCATAACTCTGCGTGTCTGATGATGGATGGCTACATGGCTTTGCCAGGTTTGGGTGACCCCCTGCCTTCCTGGAAGCAGCTGCAGTGACTCACCCCACTCAGTTACACAGAAGGGACACGAAGCTGAGCTCAGCCCTCACACAGCAGTTGTGCTTTCACTCACTGCTGTACTTAGTTACTGTTTGTAAGCTTTTCTGCCTCAGTGCCAATAAAACCTGCTCAACTCAAACATGACACTGCACCAGAGGGACATCGTCAGGAGCTGGAGGAGCTCACAGCGTGCATTTGTCTCCACTTCTGCCTTCTGTAACCAACCCAGCCTGCTGGAATCAGCGCCCACCCCCGCCCAGGAGCCAGGCAGCACTGCAGCCCCTCACACCCCCACCATGGGCCGGTGCTGTTGAGGGCACGGCAAAGGAATTGAAAGAAGGCGCAGGGAGATATTGCATCTGTCCTCATCATTCCTGCAGACTGCTGCAGCCCCTCTTAGCTTGGATCAGCTCCCAGGGCCTAATTGCCCAGCTGCACATCCCATAACTGGGCAGTACAGCAAACCCCCTTGCCTGGTTCTCGTTTCTCATCCAGTCTGACCCAGGCAAGGCAAACGTCAGACTGCTGACATTTGGCACTTACTCATTGAAGACCAAATCTGGAGCAAAGTAAAGCATCCTGGAGTTGACGTTAGTGAAAGATCTCCAACCCATGGCAAAAATCATGAGACCCATCCAAGAGTATTGGATTATTGACATCTGGTCATCCACATGCAAATTGCGAAATCCTGTTCAAAAGAGAAACAAAGCACAGCAGAGGGATGTTACACATCAGCGCTGAGCTCTGGCAGTTCCTGGAATCGTCCTCACACAGCAACAGTCAGAGGCAGAACTGAGTCCTCGTTAATCAATTACTTCTTTTTGGTGAAATTTTGGCACTCTTAAAAGTCACCATTTTCTCATTTTGAGAAAAATGGCATGTAATCTCAATCAAACATTAAAACAATTCCAACACCACTGGGGTGTAATTATAATCCACAGTGCATAATTACATTCCACTGAAGCGAGCATCTGTCTCTTGCTCGGAAAGCTGTCAACTGCAAACGAGCACAAGTGGTGTTTCACTGCTGCCTGTGATTGCTTTAGGCCCGTCTGCTCCCCTTCCAGCTTTCCTATCACCCTCCCAAACAGCACAGCCTGTGTGCACCAGATCCCCTCTGCCCCTACTGGGTGCCTCCACCCCCAAGGCTCCCAGCTGCCTGCGGGCAGGACTGCAATCTCCAGGAGCTGCATGCAGTGTTTGCAGAGCATGGGTACAGAGTGGGCAGCTCAGGCAGCACAGAATCAGTCATATTCATCTCTAAGACATATCTACGCTGGAATCTCGTATTTAATTAAGTGTTACATGCTGCAAAAACCACCTTTTGACTTATGCAGCATGTCTGTTCAGAGATGAATTCATTGCCTACTGCTGTACTGTCACACACAGTGACAGCATGCTGGAATGTTCTCCTGCTCCATACCCGCTACTGTCCTTCATACCATCTGCCCTCTCAGCTTCAGAGGGGCTTCAGAGGAGCTGTGCTGCTGCAGAGATGGAGCCTGCAGGAAGGAGCGCCGGCGCCGCAGCCATGAGGGCACACATTTGGTCAGTGTGCTGTATCATCGTCTGCCAAAATCAACAGGCTTTGTTTTCCTCCCCTTTTAAATTGCTCTTTGAGGGAAAAACTTCTCTTCTTCTCAGAAGGAATTAATAGAGCGAGGGCAAGCAGGGAAGGATCTCTCTGGGGGGTTGTGTCCACATGCAGCACACTGAGCGCCAGCAGCACCAGTGAGCCCCTGCAGGCTGCACTTCTTACCCACTCAGACTGGCTTTCCCCTAAGCACTGCGTTATCTCCCGATGTATCTGCTGGATGACCGTCCCTCCCTGGAAGCCTGCTGTCTGCAGGCATGGCAGAGGATGCATGGCCAACACCACTGCTAAAGGAAAACACAAAACCATGGCCATGATACATCACCGAGTTTCTGGTATAGCATAGCTGAAGAGACACATGTTGATATCTTCTGCAGAAAGCAATCGCTGTAAAAGTAATATTACCTTTATGGATGATTGTAAAGAGATGAAAGCATAATCTTTTTCTTGTGAATAACCATAAAGTAGCAAAGCTAAGAAGCAAATTCTTTATCTTCTCTCTCGATATACAGTGCTGTGTCAGAATTACTTCTCCCTAAGTGATCAACAATTGAGCACCTCATGTTTCCCTAAAGCAGCGTTTCCATAAAAATAAACACTCATTTGTTACCTTGGAAATGCGATAATCAGAGAATGAAAACACACACAATCCACTGCATCCTCACAGTTACAGAAGGGGTTAAATGCAGGGCAAGGCAGCAGATTTGAATCAGAAAACAAGTGAGGGGTGGGCTGTGATACCCAAAAGGCCCCAACTGACACAGCAGGCACACCAAAATTTGCAACGTCTGCGACAAGCAGCAGTACTTGCAATGGCAGCTTGGCCCCGGCCAGAAGCACCTCCCTGCTGCTCCCTGCAAAGCAGTTCCTTCTTTACAGAATGCTTTCCCAGCTCCTTTGGGAATGAATTAAGGCTTCCCACTTGCAGCCAGTTAAAATGATTTTTAAATGAAAGCAATCGAGTGCTGATCTGAATTAACAGTAACATCTTACCAACATTTTTATATACATACAGTGAAGGGAAAACAGGGGCTTAACCAGAATTTGAATTCTGTGTTCCAGAAGCTTTCTTGGCAAGCTGTGGTTAGTTAACCTTTCTAAGGAAAGCACAGTTTGGTTCTGCCTGACATGGCAGGCATGGCTCAGAAACACTCCTACTCATGGCAGTCTTGTCTCTGACACTCTAGGATATTAAAACTTCGCTGTAAGCAGTGCAACAACACCTTAGACCTCTTAACTGCCCCAGGAATACGGGTTCAGGGTGAGATGCAAGGTTAATTCCCAGCCATTTACCAGTAGTAATCCAATGCTGTGACACCGGGCCGATGCTGCCCGGCAGGACATGCCACTGCCCCCCGGCACAGCACAGCACTCACTGTGCTCACACCTCCGCTGGGCACAGGGCTGCTCTGCAGGGGCAGCCAGAGCCACTGTGCCAAGCAGGCAGCAGGGGCAGAGGCAGTGTTGTGCCCCAGGCCCCCAGCCCCACTCTGCCAGCCATGCTCATTACAGGCTCGCAGCCTCCCAGCAGACCCAGTGCAAATTCTTCTGTTCTGCTAAAAACACCAATATCCCACTGGTTTAAACTGGTGGCTTCTATTTTCATTACTTCTCCACCTGCACTGCTTCCAACACATCACCGTCCTCTGTGCCCATCCGGCATTGGGCCGCCCCACCAGCCTGCAGATCCCAGGGCAGAAAGCACCTCTGCTGCATCAGGGCACGGGCAGCTTCAGGAACTTCTGGCCAGCAGATCATCCCTGGTACCTGACAGGACGCTACAGGCTGTGGAGAGGTGGGGAGCTCTGCTGGCTGCCCGCACAGTCACCCACAACCACCAGAGCCACCAACCACTCCTTGTTCATGGACGACCTCCCCGCAGAGCAGCCAGAGCGTGGCAGGAGCAAAGGAACCACGTAGCCATAGCCTGGAGCACAGAACAGCAACAATGCCATCATTGTTTGCTCCTTCCCCGGAAAATATCAAGAGGGTGACTAAGTTGTAAACTTGCTGTTATTACTGCTGAGCTCTGATGTCAGCATGTGTCACAGAACCACCATGAGAAAGCTGCGGATAACAGATCAGCAGTGCCTCAGCTTGGGGTCAGTGAAGCTGATAGGAATGGCAGCAGTGAGCTGCTGGTGCTCCATGCACTGGGCACACAGTGGTGCTGTCAGCAGTTTTAGGAGAACGGCCAATGCCAGGGGTGAGCTGCGAGAGCATCCCCACACACAGCACAGCTGTGCAGAGCTCTGATGGAGGCCAAGGGCACCACGGCCCCACAGCAGTCCCAGTGCCTGCAGATAGGGCCATGGCCACAGGAAGACTGCCCAGCACCCACAGAACGTAATGTGCAGGTGCCTATCTTCCGTTCAGAGAATTCTGCAGGTTTGGTTCAAAAAGCCCTGGAAGTGGTGCAAGACCACTGCAGTGAGAAGGGAAAGGAAGCAGGACCCTGAGACTCTAATTAACTGCGTCCCTTCACACATGGTGGGAAAATGGTGCATGCCCATGTGATGCCATGTGCCAGGGCACCGCCAGCACAGACAGAACCTGAAGGCCTGAGTGCCTTTACTCTGTCACACCTTGGCCACCTTTCCCATGGATCAGCCACCACAAGACAAATCTGGCTTACAGGGAGGTTACAGGGACAGACACCTCATGGGAGCACTCCCCAGGAAACGTGGCTCTGCGGTACGGGTTGCCCACCCCTGTGAGCCCCCCATTGAGACACAGCAAACGGCGAGCTGTTAGGATGGTGGCAGAGCTGGGACCTGATCCATCTGTCCTCACCTGGCAAAGCCTTTGCCCACTTGACGACGTAGACCAGCTGCCTCTCCCCGAGTTCATTCAGGCTGCTCAGCAGGTTGGAGAAGGAATCTGGCTGGCTGTTGTCGTGGCCGGCACACACCACAGCAGGCTCGATGGCTTCCAGCACATTGAGGAAAATGGGCTGGCACTCAAAGCCATTGACATGTGTCATCACCATCTTAGGAGCTTGCTCCTCCGTGGGGCTGGACGAGCTGGCTGCCTCGCCTTCGTCTTGTGTCTTCAGGCTGCCCAGCTTCTTCAGCTTGCGGGCTGCGGAAAGGACAAACTTTAGCACAACACTTAGAAAAACTTAAGGTTTCTTGGCTCCTAGTTCCATCAGGTTTGTTGGTTTTAACAGCAGAAGTGACAGTGATGAGCCGTAGCAATGCACACGGCATGGGCAGTGTGGGGAGAGCAGAGCATCACAGGCAACACGTATGGACAAAGGGAAGTGCACACTGCACAGAGAAAACCATTTGTTCATTAATCTTACATGGGAAAAACAAGCACCATTTACATCCGCAGACACAACTGCTCTCATACTAACTCCTGGTTAGAAATGGAGAAGAAGAACGGGGAAAAGAGAAGAGGATTGACTCAAGTGGGGATCCCATCAGCCAGCATCAAAAGGAATTCCATGCAGTGAGCTCACGGGGTCGGGGCTGCAGGCAGCAGATGGACAAAGTGCTCCGGTTGTGGCGCACCAGCTCTGATCTACAGTGCTGCTCTGGGACACGCTGGGAGATCCAGACCTCTGAGTTCTTGGAGTGTTAGCAGCTACCTAACCCAGTGCCTGCAGGACAGTGCTCAGCACAGTGCAGATTGGCAGGCTGCTGAAAGGAACTGCTTTCATACTTCGCTGACTACAAAAAGCCCTAATTAATTAGAGGGGGGAAAAAAAGCCGATTGCTTAATTCAAGCAGAGAATATAACATCAAACCAATTGTCCTTGGGGTTTTGGCTCCCACATTACATGATACTTATCTCAAATTTCCTTTCAGCTGTAATTAGAAAAATAAGCAGCAGAACATAAAAATGTCAGCTGAGAGAGCAAGTCTGTAAATCAGCTCAGAACGCTGATCTGTAAGGAACGGCCTTTGGATGATCTGCTGTGATTAAGGCAGGCTGCTCTGCAGAAAAAGGAGAGGAAAACTAATAAAATTAAAAGAGGGCAGTGGGAAAGCAAGGTTACAACGTGGCGTTATGTGCTTCACTGTTTGTTTGCATGGGGCTCTAGGGCACCTCCAACCACTGCAGCAGAGCCATCTAATGGCCGCACCGCCTGCAGCAGGGGGGCGATGGGGAACACAGACGTGGGCTCAAGGAAACAAAACCAACCAAACCCCATCTTCCAAAGGCAAACAAGAAGTGCCAGTAAGGGCCTGGGAACCTATAAAGCCAAACCGGTGCTGTATGGAACACATGCACATCCCAGTCTAAATATTGCAATTTTTTTCCTTTTTTTTCTTCAACATTTTCAATTGAATTGCGGTAAGATAAGAGCACACAAGTAATAGTGCAGGCTCACAGACCGCGCTCATAAACTCAAAGAGGGGACAGACAGCACTGAAGTCAGATAATAACTATTCCAAATGGAAGAACCTTATGTCCGTGTACTGCAGAGCTCTTATTCCACAGAGGGCTGAATTGCTATTAGCAGATGGAGAAAGGCTCGGAGTTATGATGCAGGCAGACATCTGTGGCCTTCAGTAGGATGCTTTGTGTTGGGAGCTACGGGTCGTACTCCAAAACCCAGCCCGACACATTCCCTGCTGGAATCTTCACGTCTATTTTAAATCTGAAAATGCTGAGATGTGGGCAGGTACCTGGCCTAACACACTGTGCACAGACTGCCTCAGTGCCTCCCCTGAGCAGGAGCCGTCCCAGTGGCGGCTGCTATGCAGTAGTTGCTAGGAACAAGAATTGAAAAGAGAGGAAATGCAAGAACACCGAAAATAGCCGCCTCTTTGAGTGCATCTCTGAAATACATTAAGAGCATTACAAACATCTGATGTGGGATTTCTCTCCCCTAATTTTAGACATCTCCAGTGCTCATTAGTGCTGTTACTTCCTTGGTGACTGTGCAGCAAACAGATACCCAGGTGTGATTTCCTCTTTAAGGACATCTGTTCTCTTACACCTCTGTCCCAGGACAAGCCAAGGCAGGCAGAAACCTTCCCTACACAGGGTGTGAAGCTCTGGGCTTTCTTAGGGGGCACATCCAGCTCAGAAGCCTCAGCTTGCTGTTATCAGCTCAGCAAATCACACATGCAGCGCATCTGAGGTTCTGCTTTGTTCTTTCACTTATAAAGCATGTTATGAACTTGAGAGGAGGGAAAAAAAAACCACCCTTGGATGACTATAATTACGTAGTATCACAATAAAGCATTAGTCATTGCAAAATGACAGCGGAGTCCCTTATATAGCAATTAAGGAAGTTCCACACCTTTTAATGAAGCGAACTCGGCCAGCTCTCAGCCAGGACTTGCTGGAGAATTGGCTGAGGAGCTCTGCATTACCAGCACTCGCTTCTCACAAGTGCTGGGCCAGGGGGCAGAGCGCCTTTCTCCAGGCAGGTCCTGGAAGTCTCGGCAGCTCCAGGCACGGTTATCCAACTTCAGCTTTGGGCAGAGCAGCAGCAACCAACACAGATCTCACCAAAACCCCATCCCGTCAATCCTACCACTATTCTTTCTGGCACAGTTTTAAATTTGGATAATTTTAGTTGATAATTACAATAGCATCGGCATAGTAGAGCCATATAAAAGATCTGACTCAGCCTGGCCCATATTAATAAAAAAAAAAAAAAAAAAAAAAAAAAAAAAAAACACACAACAAAACAAACCAACTAAAATGATATAAAGTCAATTTGTTACTGCTGAAATCACTTTGAATCGCCCAGGTAATACCTCTCAAAAGTAATTACAAATGTTGAAATGACACCAAACAGGGCTGCCCTTATGAGGGTTGCTCTTAACCCGCTCTAGTGCATGTTTACATTCATTCCAGAAAGAAAATGAAACATTTCTGCCAATTATAGGGCAATGCAGAGATGGAAACATAACAATGAGCCTTAAGGACTGATCACCAAGCAGGTCTGCTAACAAGCTCTGCCTGCTTCCCAGGGAGCAGGTACCCAGAGAAACATCCTGCACTCCCCAGAAAGCTGATGGAGAAACACAAAGCTGAGCACCAGTGCAGCTCAGCGGCTGCAGGACTGACAAGGTCCCCATTCACAAAGGGGAAAATATTGACCTGGGGAGCACCTCAGCGCTGCTCTTATCACTGGTGCTGCTGATACGGGAAAGCGGTGTTTGCAATACAATGTGGTGATGGCAAACTTCAAAAGGCACATAAATAATAAAAATAGGCAATATTCTCTGGCATAAAAACATAATGAACGTTATCTAGATAGCTGTGAAGAAGGCTAAGGGGTTATTATGTCTCAGCCAAAAAAAAAACCAACAAACACTGCAGGGGGCAGAAATTCAGTAAAAGGTGGTTTTTCAGTCAGACGAGCAAACCTGTAATAAAAGAATCCAGTTGCCGGAAATGCAGAACAGGTGAGATGAAAAACCTGGAACGTCTGTCACAATGGTGAGCGTAAGTAACCACCACAACAGCCTGCAAAATGTGCTAGCACCTCACTGTGCCAGTAATGCTTGCAGGAAGATTGAATGTTTGTAAGGCAGGAGCTTTTTGACAGTGGTAACCAGAGCTGAACTGGGACTAAGTACAGGTCTGACTCACACCCCGGGCTTCTGCAGGGTACCAGCACGTCTCACAGCAGCCTCCAGCCCTGCGGCTGATGACTGGTGGCGGCGTGGAGCTCCGCCCAGCATGGGAGCAGCACAGAGCACAGCACTGGGATCACAGAGCCACGCAGCAGCAGTGCTGGGAACAGGAGCAGCCCGAGGCCTCACACAGCACGGCGAGATGTGCCAGCAGCCCAAGGGCAGGAGGAGCTTACGGCCGAGTCCTGCTGCCCCTGCAGCCGCACGCTGTGCAGGGTAAGACATCCACATGCCTGCGTGTGCAGCAGTGCTGGTCCCGTGTGCTTGGGCAGGAGCAAAGCTGCACATCTGTGCAGGTACCTGGAACTGCAGCACAGAGAGGTGCTGGAGGGAGGGAGAGAGAGAGAGCCGTGCACCAGGAGGACTGAGCTAACGAGGCTGGCACCAGCGCTGCTTTGGTGGCTTTTTATTTTTTGACTTTCATCTCTCGTTGGCTTTACAGAGTTGGTTGAGAGAGAAGATCCTGTTTAATGGATTTCAGCTTTCAGGTCAGGGTGATCCCAATCAATAATGAAATGCTTCAAAATATTGCCATTCTGTGCCAAAGCAGACAGCCCTAAATAAGGCATTCAGCACAACTTCCTCCCACCATTAAAATACACCGAGCTGTGGCTCTGCTGGCCATGCCCAGCTCTATTATACCCTGCAAGTGCCTACTAATTAACAAGCAGTTAAACCTAACTGTTGAGAGCTTGGAAGCATTTCCAAATGCTGTGGCTCTCCACTGTGGGAGAAATAACTGCGGGCAAACTCAGAGCAGGCATGTTTGCAACAATTGCCTTTAAGCTGACATTCAAACCAAATGTGAAACAGACTGAGCAGAACAGGTCAGGGTGACCCGAAAAGCTCAGGGAAAAAATTGAGGGGAAAAAAAAAAGCGAAGGGAGGGGTTCAGTGCTCACACTGCTTCTGCAGTACCGGGAGGAGAGCAGCACACTGCCTGCCCTGCCTACCAGGAGCTGCGCTTCCATCACTGCTCCAGAGTCATTTCCCACGGAGCAGGTGGGTTCCCGTCTGCTGAATGCGAGCATGCAGAGCTGCAAGAACGGTCCTGGGGAGAAATAACATTAAAACCAGAGCTCCTGCCTGAGCTGTAGGCGAGGACTTTTCCAGTAGTAAATTGTTCACACCAACACTGCATCCTCACAGCTCTATGCAGAACTGCACAGCCCAGCAGCACTGGCCCAACGCTGACACGCCTGGCACAGCAGGGCTGCCAGCTGTGCTGAGCCTCCCATCCTCTGCATCTCACGTGTGAGCTGTGCTTCCCCTGCTCTCAGCTGTCTGCGGTCTCTCCTCCCCAGCACATTTCTTGGGGCATTTTCCACTTCCATCCTCACAGCAAGTGAGCCCAAAGCTGAGCCGTGCAGTGGTGCTGGGAGCAGCACCTTGAAGTTCTGCACGCTTTTGAGGCAGAAAGAAAGAAAATTGAGCCCAGGACACACTGAAACTTCTATTTGGCAACACTGACATTACAGGCAATAAAATGGGCCTATTTGCAGGAACATGAGTCTCGCTAGCGTAACTGTTTGACATTCTAGGTTTTGGACAGAAAACGTCAGATTTTGTGCCAGTTTTGGTAGAGCTACATGATTGAGACACAGACGAGCTACAACAACACCCATTCAAACGCTGGGGCTGAATTTCTATAAAGAAAAGCATCATTTTCCCTACTTCTGCCTGTGAAAAATTGTATTAAAATGGGAGCAAGCTATTTGAAGAGGCTCTGGTCTGGATGAGAACCCAATCACCCGGTTGCTGAGACATTATTTCAGATCATGAGGTTTTAAATTAAGGAAAAGAACACTTCTTGAAACTGAAACACAGACATAACGAAGTTAATGTTTGGGTAGTAGAAACATGCAGCTGTTTCCAGAAGCTCCCAATGGTCCATCAGCCTCACTCCCACATAACCACACAGCAGGAGCCAACAGACACCATCCGTACGTACCTCCAAGAGTCATCCCTGCCTCGTAGCACTTCCGCAGGCGGCAGGATGGGCAGTTTTTCCTCCTGAACTTGTCAATGGTGCAGTCGTTCCGGCTGGCACACAGGTACTTCTGCTTACCTAGAAACACCAGAAGGAATGGCAGATGGGTGGCGGGCACCAAGCAGACCAGACTCAAAAAGAGAAATGCGCTCTCGTTGTCTCAGTATCACTCAGCATTCACTGGGCTCACGTGGCAGTCAACAGCAACGCTGCTTTTGCACCTCAGTGCTGAGATGCTTCACTCAGAACCGCCTCTCCTTTCTCACAGCTCTGCAGCCCAGAGCCAGGCAGCAGCACACGGTGCTCAGAGATGGCCTCCTAGGCTGCAGGGAAAGCTCCCAGCCAGCACAGTGAGCACAGCCATTCTCACAGGGCACGCTGCCTACATGCAGAGCGCTGCCACCAGTGAGCTTCGAGCAGCTGGCACTGCCTTCTGGCCAGAGGAAGAAATAAAGAAAGGAAAGAAGGTGACGGTATCAGTGCCAATTTCTCAAGTCACCCCAGAAAACTTCGGGTGAAAGTAGGGGAAAAAAAATAACACATTTCTTCAGCTGCTGCTACGGAAGGGGTGCGCTGCCAGATATATGCCTTGGTATAGAGATGCCACTACGCATCTTCATGTGCACTTTTCAGAGGTTGTCTTTTAGAGGAGGAAAATCACTCCTGCGCTGCACAGCACGGTAGAAGTATGTAATGCTATTATGTGATGGAAAGTACAGCGATAGTAGCAGAGAAGCAAAGTCTTTGGCTGTGGTAAATGAAGACAAACCCAAACACAGCAGTCATGGACACAGAAACGAAGGTTAAAAAGCTGCTTACATTTGGAAGGCCTCAGGTAGGCAGGGATCTCCAGCAAGATACCCTCACCTCCACTGCCAGCCCTTAAATGAGGGCTGGGAAGGGGTGGATCCCTGGCTCCATCCCTCCTGGTCACTCAGCAGCATTGCACACACCTGAGCTCCCCTGGATTGGCCCTGCCTTCCCACCAGGTGCTCCATCATTACATCAGGCCATGACTTAGCATTGCCACTACCAATTAATTAATAAATAACAGTTAAATCCTAACGAAGCATAACTAAGATAAAGTTAGTTTGGTTTGCACATCTTTCATCTCTTGCTTGGCTCTTTTCTTTAGTGACAGCAGCGTTCCCTCCAACAAGCCTTCAGAATGCTGCAGGTGACCACGGAGCTGCTCAGGCACCGCTGCACATCTCTGCAGTGTGCAGAATTGAGTCCCTGGAAGGCAGCTCCCTCTCTGCTCACAATTCCCTCCGCAGTGCTGTTTGGGGATGAGTTACTTCTGATGCTGCCCACTCCTGCTAATTGGGCTTGCTGCCTGCAGCTTACAGACTGGTACTGGGGAGCTCATAGCATAAGGAGCTGCTGTCCCAAAGCTCTGCTGCTGTGGGTCTCGCCGTGTTGGCACCAATAACTGTATCCTATGGACTGCGTTTGCAGCCATCAGGAGAAAACTGGAGCTGTGTTTGCTGAGATCCTGCACAGCAGCACCTTCCAGGGTGCTAAAGAGAATCAGAAGAAGCTACTTTGTGCGTGTATCTTAGCTTCACCTTCTCACTTGCTTAGACAGCAGCCAGCAGAAATCCAGATTTCATCTCATTTTCTTCACTGCTCCATTTGCTACACGTACCAAGAAGGAACTTCCCTTCCTGACTCTTGATTTGTGTTGGTATCAAGTCTGAACACGTTCACTGGATCAAGATTTGTCTGATATTCTTCATGCCATTCCAAACTCAGCTCGGCTCATAATACAAGCCATATGCCTTACAGATTCTGTAGGAGCAGATTAAATGGAAATCAGGCTATATTGAGTTTCAATGCTATTTATTATCCTGCAAGTGTTTTTTTGTTTTGGTTCAGTTTTTTTTTTACACTTAAAATACTATTTCATTTCAAATATTCATCAAATATTCATTGAAAGGACGAGGTTGAATAATGTAACCATTCTGACACTGCACTGATTTTGGTTCACTTATTTAATGACTCCCCACCTCCCACACACACCTCCACAACGTCTTAACATATGAGAAAGATGTGGCCAATTTCCAGCTACACAGTACTCATAAATCTTATTGGCATCATTTGTTGCTTCACCATTGTTCTCCAGGTTCCAAGAAATCATTAAATCATTTGTTTTCTGCAATCTTGGCAATGCTGGAGCCCACGGAAATTTCCACCCCTCCTACACTGCCCACGACTCTGAAATTGCACATCTGTATCTTCTGGCTGGCACCATCAATCTCCACCTGCAAAACCGTACCTGTAACCACTAATGATCACAGCATCACATGTAAGTAATGGCAAGGCGCAGTGTCACAACAACCTCCTCTCACAGGGCTGCGCCCAAGGGCTGGAACAGCAGGGTACACGTGAACTTCTAAGAACTGTTCCCATTAACAACTGATGATGCCATCCTCAGTGTCTTAGCTGCTAAGGTTGCAGAAATAATGGAGAGAGAGTGCATTACCAACTGCATGTGATACCTTGCTAAACCCTCTCAATACTGTTTTCATCAGTTCCTCCTCTTATTCCCCCCCCTTTTGCTCATTATCAGTGCTAAGGGCACTCAGAAAGGCCTCGGAAGCAGATTGCACAGAATCCCACGGAACACAAGCACCATCCTGCCTTTCAGCAGTTCATCGAGGACGGTGAGTAATACACAACTTCAGCTGAAACTGGGTTACTTGGAGTTATTTTTATGCTATAGGAACTGGGTGCTGAGGCCATCCTCTCTCCACTTGACCTCTTTATGTGCTTGCATCAAACAAGAATGGATGCTCTACTTTTGCAGGCATTGGCATGGAGAGCCTGAAGCTGATTTTGCTCTCCTTTCCCTCCAGGATTCCTGTCTCACAGCAGCACCCAACACTGGTAGGCTCTATTGGCCATCAGAACTCCCACAGCTGTCCAACAGCCAGGGCTGGGACCTCCGGGCAGAGCATGGATGCCTCACCAAGGGCATGCTCAGCCAAGGGCACGAGGCAGTGCCAGGAGCACCACATGACCATCCTGCCTGGCTCCTTCCCCTGCCCTGTCTCACCTCCCTAGACTAAACTACAGCATTGTTGCCATGATAACAGCTCAAAATCTTCAAGAGGTCAAGCTCCCCTTGATGAGTTGCGCTTGGGAAGCACAGCAGCAGCTTGCACCCCACAAGGACACCCCAGGGCCAGGCCCCACGCTGTCCCAAACCACAGGCAGAGCAGCAGGCCACCAGCCCAAGGCCACTTGCTGGCATGGTGGGGACATGGGGACACACTGGGTGCCGACAGGCAGTGAGCCTCAGCACCCGGAGCACAAAGCACAGCAGTGTGCACACTGTGAGATCTCCACCAGTTTTGCTTCTCTGCCAGCGGGCTCAGGGAATGCAAGATTGAAGTCCAGTCAATATGTTGCCCAATGGTCACAGCACCATGTTTTTGGTGAAACGATGAGAGCCGACTGCCTGGTTCACAGAATCAGCTCTTTGGGACACATACCAATTTTCTGTTATTTGTACACACTGAGTCTGGCACTGTTCATTTTAAGCTGTTAGCCATTAACAAAAGGGAAACAAATGGTAATGGAAAGACTGCTCACGCATCTGCTTCTGCTTTGTGTGAGAATCAGCTGCCTGGGGACTTAAAGGAGTCCTTTTCCCTAACTGCAAAACCTGGGAGCCTGGATAACTCCTATCCCAACCATGGATAGGGTGGACATGGTTTGTAACATGAACCCATGACCCAGCAGAGTCCACATCGTGTCGCTGTCCCCCTTAAGGCAGCATCCCGAGCCCCTGCCCCTCTCCCCACCATGGGGAGCCCAGGGCTGCTGCTGCAGCACCCATGGCAGCTTCTTTTCCAGCCAGGACTGAGCAGTGTTTGCCACAGACACGAGCTGCTGTAATTAATTAATAATAAGCCACTATTAAAAGACTACCTTTGCAAAGTAGTTTTCTTAATATTCACTCATATTTACCACAATAATGAAGAAAACAAAAGCGTCCACCGTGATGCAGCACAGACCTCCAGCTCCCTTCTCTCAGGGCTGTGATTCCAGCAGCCTGAGGGGACCTGGAAGGTATGCAGGCTCTACATGGGGCTGCCTGCTGGCAGAGCTGGAGGGAAGCCCTTCAGGGAGCCAAAACCAGTGGTCTACAAGTGAGAACATTCACCAGTCAGATAGGCAAGCACGGAAGCTTCAGGCATTGGCAAACTATCAGCATGTGGAGGTAACAGCTGAACTTAGGAGGCAGTCCAGTGAGAAGAGGGCTGCAAGATGAGGCTAAATGACAAGCCTTAAAATCACACAGCTCTAGGACTATGCACAGTTAAGAAGGTATAATTGAAGATGCTTAAATCCAGCAAGAGATATTGGATTGTTGCTAAATGATGTGTAGTTGTTTGACTCCTTGGCAACAAGATAAATCCGTGATGCTCTAACTCACACTGACCTGAAGTTAGCCTCTCTCAAGCTCCACACAGTGCCATGCCTGACTGCTCCTAGACTAGAGCAGAGCTATCAGTTTGCTTCAGACTTCACACAAGCTGCTGGCTAGCAGACTCATGCAGAGCAGTCACCCAGTGGCACTGGTGCCAGACACCCATGGGAAGCCCTGCACTGGGCTGCTAGGATGGCAAGGGGAGAGCAGCAGAAGTGTCAGCAGTGCCTGTGATATCACCTTCCACCTTCTTCTTTTTCCATTGACTTTTAAGGGTAAGAACACTCAAAGGGTCACGAGAAACCAAACACTGAGGCAGTAACATCATGGTGTTGTAGACTATTGCGGACCCAAATCCTTTGCATAACGTCACATTGGCAATGAGAAGAGATAATTGTAAAATACAGTGATGAAAGCTGTTCATTTCAACTCACAGCTACCTCAAAAACTGGCAAGAAACTGTTGTTAGCTCTGATACATTTCTCTGGTGAAAGGCCAGTCCTTGCCAGGTCAACACATGCACAGTGCACAAAAGGCAACGACCACAGACTGCAGAGCAGCCTGGCTCTGAGTCCTCGGGAAATTTGCCAAATCTGATTTGGGGTTTGTTTGTTTGTTAATGTAGCTCACTGTCCCATCAAGAACGCTGCCCGTGGAGTCACAGTCCTTGTACAATGAACAAATATACAGTTAGCAGAGTGGCGTGGTTAGGCTGGTATTTTACAGGTTGTATAACTAGAAAGATTATCATGGTGGAAAGAGATAATCAAAATGAATGAAATTAAATGAAATGCGCACCCGTGTTGTAGGCTTGCAGAAAAAAACTCCAAAGGGAGGGATCTCCAGAAAGAGATCCTTTCCCAGTGGCAGTCCTTAAATGGGGTCCAGGAGAGGTGCAGCCAGGCTCCAACCCTTCTGGTCACACAGGTGAATTGCTTTCACCTGTGCTCTCATGGCTGACTCGGTGCTTGCCTCAGGTGATCAATCAGTGGTTCAGGCCGTGACTCAACAGTTCCCATTACGGTCCTGCGGTATCACACAGAGGCAGCTATTTCACTGGCCAAGATGGCCATGAGCCCTCCTGCAGTCCTGGGGGCATGAGGAAGGTTCTCATTTCTCAGGGATGCGAGCAGAGTATGGAAAAGTAACTCCTTTCCTGGATGGGATGGGATGGTACAGCAGGAACTCCCGAGGGAAATACCTGAAGAAAAACTCAGTTCTGTTCTTTCTAATAGTGATTGATTTCAAAGTGTGTTGTGTTTGGAGCACTTGTCTGTACCAGGACCAAAGCCTCTGGCTCACAGAGCCACCTGAATCATGCAGAGCGATGCCACTCCTATTTGCGTTAGGATAAATGAAATCTGCACAGGGGTGGATGTGCCTCTTGTTCACCAAATCTTTGGTTCTGTAGGCGAAGGAGGAAGGAGGAGGAGCCCGCCATGGGCTGAGGCTGTGCCTGGCAGCAGTGTGCAGCAGAACGTGGTGGGGCTCTGAGCCCCAACCAAAGAGGGGTGACAGACAGGGAGAGGTGAAGGCCATTTCTGACTACAGAACATGAGGCTGTCAGGACTGCAAGTGTGGAAAGTCCACATCAGAGCTGGAGAATCTGCAGCAGCGGTTTTAGAGCTTGCCTATATTTAACCTGGACGGCTTGAGAGAGGCTGTGAATCAAAGCAGCTGACAGAAGGAGACCAGGAAAATACTCCTTTCCCTTCCCTTCCCTTCCCTTCCCTTCCCTTCCCTTCCCTTCCCTTCCCTTCCCTTCCCTTCCCTTCCCTTCCCTTCCCTTCCCTTCCCTTCCCTTCCCTTCCCTTCCCTTCCCTTCCCTTCCCTTCCCTTCCCTTCCCTTCCCTTCCCTTCCCTTCCCTTCCCTTCCCTTCCCTTCCCTTCCCTTCCCTTCTCTCATTCTCCCAGAATCTTTCTCAAAGAGTTGGTTGGATTCAGTGTATTTCAAGAGGGAAAACAATGTTATAACTTCTTCTTTTAAAACTTCTCTAATTCCTAAGCCAGTGCATGCCCATAAAGTCTTATTAAACACCCTTGAACTATTGCAAAATAAGTCCAGTACTGCTTTAAGCCAAGACCATGATGAAACTAAAACCTATGTATCCAGCTATTCCCTGTTCTCTCTAAGGTGATCTCTTCGTGCTGCTCTTCAGTTTGTAGCACGCTGCTTTTCGGACCTTTCCTAACTAATGACACTAGAATCAGGAAGGAAACAAAAGCACTGGGGAAGCTTTCCAATTTGCCATTGTAAAACGTCCCCAAAAGCGCCCAAAGGTTTTCAGAAATTCATTTTATGGACTGCAAGACATAGGAACACACCGAGTATCAGCTTTCAACGGTACTCAGATTTAACTAAGCAACATCTGGCTAGAAAGTAACCAGCAACATTCAGTATTTATAAACAAGTCTGATTTACTGTCCATTCCCCAAAATAAAGATGCTATCCATGTATCTCGGAGTAAAATAAACTCCCTCTCTCCTTAGATCTAATTATTCAATAAGCAAAATGCATTTACGTTGCATGTTTTGCTGAAGACCACTGAGCACAAAATAGAGTGGTACTGCACCTTTCCTGTGACTGGGTTAAGCCCAAATAAACCACCTCCAATTACTCCTGCATAACACCTCCCTGCCCCACTTCTGAAGTTGGAAACAGCCACAGAAGCAGGGAAGACACACAGATAGGAACAAAGCTGCAAGAAGTTGCGTGGGAAGTTGCAGCCCCAGGACTGAGCCCTGCTATCCACAGGAGCTGGGTGCCACAGCCTCCCTGTTTGTCAAGCTGTGGCTCCCTGCTCTTGCCCAGCTCCCTCATCTTCTGCTGCCATTTATCCAAGCTGTCGCTGTGCTTCCCTCTGCTACTTGAAGCCCAAGCCCAGAAGGGTGCTGCCCCACAGCTGCCACCCCTCTGTTTCCCTAGCGCTGTGCCATGTTTGCAAATTAGGCACTCAGCACTTGCCATCCTTAAAAAGAAAGTATCCCCAGAAAAGGGGTTTATCCCATGTAGAGATCTGCCATGTATAAAAACAGCACAGAAGTCTGTTCTGAAGGAAATGATGGAAGTTGCATTGAAATCAGTGGACATCCACTCCCTGTTACACAGTGGGACCTCTGCCTGATAGAGAGACCAGAGGGAAATATTTCGGCACTTGGCTCCTTGGCCAGGGGATCTTGCTCATGAAACACCAGCTAGCGGCTCTGTGCCTGCCACAGGCCGAAGCCTGCCCCTGGAACAAAAGCAGTTGGCATCTGAACCTGCAAAAGGATTTCTTTTCCATTTTTATGTGCTGCAAAGAGCAGCCAGGTGCTGCTGCTGTGAGTGCCCCCAGCAGGAGGCAGCCCCCACTCCTTCCTGCAGCTTACTGTGTGCAGGGGCAGGACCCCCAGGACCCCCTCCGTCACAACCACTGCTGGACCCCAGAGCAACAACACACCTTAACCCTCTGCAACACCTCGAGTCTTAGAAAGCAGGAAAGGGTGCAAATGCTCTTACAATTCATGATCCAAGACAGACAAGAAAGGGAACAATGACACAGAGCATGGTTTAAGAACAGTGCAAACAGGGCAGGCTGCAGCCTGCTTTCCCCCTGCATCCTGCTCTGTGCAGTGCTGTGCTGAGCAGGACAGAACTCTGTGCAGGAGGAGCAGAGCTGCAGCACATCTCCGACAGGGAATGTTTCTTCAGCAGTGTATCTGACAGACAGCCAAGTCTCCACTTACTATAAATCAACAATTACTTGCTGACTTAAACAAGCATCTGTTATTTACTCTGGATGCACAGCCAATCCATTTGGCCTTGCACAAATTTGGTGTAGAGACACATTTGTAAATGATTTACGTGGGAAAAATGCCAACCATTATCTATTAATTCTATTGGACAGCCGTATTTTGGCAATAGGACGCAAGTGTCCTCTGCAGTTCCAAGGAGCCACTCCCAGCATGGGTGATGGAGGAGAGGAAACAGGGCTCCATGCGAAGTGCAAAATGGTTTGGTTATTTCCTGAGAGCAATCTGTAAAATAGATTTACAGTCATGTAACAACAAGGTCTGTTTATACTCAAAGGTTCTCCCTTATATTTAAGTAACTCCTAGGTTTAGGAGACCTCAGAAATCCACCACACTCCATCCCCACCACTCTCCTCTCTGCCCCCTTGGCTCGGAAGATTCACAAATTAAGTAAGGCTGCTGATTTTTTTTCAGCAGAATGAAAACCAAACGATGCAGCAAACGCTTCAGCACACATCGTTAATGACCTCCCTGCGGGTGGCAGAGCTCGGCAGCTGCGAGTCAGGCTGCTTTACTGGAGAAACCCAGCACTAGGAGGTGCAGTGGCCGCCCCTCCCTCCGTGTTACCTTCAGCCGCCCGCTTGAAGAACACCTTGCAGCTCCCGCAGGTCAGGGCTCCGTAGTGGCACCCGGACGCCTCATCACCGCAGATCAGACATGTCTTCTGAGGTGGAAAGTAATAGTCAATGGGCAGGATGTGCTCCCGGCCAGCCTCCAGCCTGCAGAGAGAAGAGAGCAAGGACGAGGGAAGGGTCAGCCAAGGAGGTCAGGATGAGATACTGTGTGCACAGCGGATGGCACTTGGAAGAACGTTTGTGGCGAAACCCCTCATCTCGGTGCCATGATAAGCCAAGGGCTGCTCAGGAAGAAGGCATGAGATCACAAAGCGCAGCCTAGCTCCTAACGCACAGAGCAGCGTGCGGGTTGTCTGACTCCTGCCTCCATCCCAGGTACACGTGTGACAGCGAATGGCAAAGTGCAGCTACTGTGACAGCACAGCCTGGGAAGGGGAGACAGCCAACACTGGCTGCTGCACTAGTGGTGTGATTTTGGCTTCTGTAAAAAGGGTTTATCTGTGCTCATTAAGCTACTTTGCATGCTCATTAAGCTAGCTGATCCAATATTGTGTCATTGTTGTCACACTGCTACAGATGAATTTATCCTTTTGATTCCTAATCAAAACAGATTAGTTTTTACAAAGCCATCAAACTCAAAACCTTTTCTTTTGTCCTTGCTTAGTTCCTAGTCATTCCCTCTCTGAATCCCCAGCAATAGCTGGCTTGAACTCATTTCCAGGATGCCTTCCTCATCTGTCTGACTACTAAGCTAGTCAGAATCCTCTGCTGAAAATATTAAGCAGTGCTCTGAACACATTCCAGCAGACTCCTGTTTATACCCATCCCAGGACTAAAGGCACTGCATCTCTTCTCCTCCCTGCCACAACAGTGCACTGGGAATATCATCTGCTCCTTGCCCTGCAATGGCCCCAGAGCCAGAGAGATGTCCAGCTGGCAAGCAGACGCTGGAAACAACCCCCAGATCCCAAAATATAACACACAGTGTTGACCATGCAATAGCTGTGATTGTATACTGGAAATGGATGAGCGCAGATTGCTGAGCTTCCTATTTTCCTCTCACCTACTCAGTAGCCTGAATGTCCTCCTTGGGGTTTTCAGTCTGGGTGGTTGGAAACAAGGATGGGGACAGAAAGCAGCCCTTAGCAGGTGCACAGCACAGACCCAGGGAAGCTCAGCATCTTCTGTGCCTGCTGCCACTTCCCCCATCTCCCACATTCAAGAAAACCTTTTCCAAGTTCTGCTGGGAAAGCACAAGGAGTCCCTGCAGCCCTTGCACAACCCAGGCAGATCCCAACAGAACTCCAGGCCTGCCACATCTCCTTACTCACCTGTGTGCCCAAAGCCTTTCCCTGGTGGCTTCTGGCACACGGCGCCCTGTGCCGCGCTGCTGCCCCACCAGATCTGATGGGAAGCTGCTGCACAAAAGGCACAGGGATGGGAGAGGTGATTTTCAGAACTGCAAGCTGGTGCATGTCAGGGCAGCATGACAAGTAGTAGCATTTTAATTTATTTACTAAAATTGACTTTGTAAAAACACTGAGCTGGGCAACTGGCTTCTAATTAGCAATAGGTCCCTGCCATTGTCTGGTTGAAAATACGTGTGCTTGTAGTTTCTGGAGTTTGAATGCTTGCAGACAGGAGTGAATATCTCAGTGCCAGAGCTTACTGTGTAAAGATCTTTGCACTTGGAAAGGTCCTGATTGGCCTGTAGGGTGAAGCATCAGCACATATCCCAGGGCAAAGGACCGCAGTGCTGGCAGGCAGCCCCTGTCCCAGGCTAACCTGTGTGCTGTCCCCAAGGCCTGCAGGCAGCTCTGCCCTTCTGCATGTGGCTCAGGCCAGAGGACATCTGACATGCAGAAGAAGTGGCTGGCCAGATCAAGGTTTAATTAAGGAAAGATATGTGTGTTATTTGTCTGTCCCAAACACCAAATTTTCCACTTGAGTTTGCAACTCCTCAGGCATTTCTAGCTGCCTGCACTGCTGCCTGCACTCACTCGGGCCTGAGGCAGCTCTGGAAGGCACAGTGCAGCTTCCCTGGGGCAGCCTCACAGGTCACAGCAATCCCAAAAACACGGAGACTGTGCAACCTGTGCTCACACACAGCTCCCTGACAGCACTAACACTGCTTCCACTGGGAGAGCTCAAGGACCAACATCTCCAGAGGAGAACTGCAGCAAGGCCAGCAGTACGTACTGCTCACCAGAGCAGCTGCCTGGCCATAATCTTTTGTTTAGAGATTTTAACTCCGGCAACAGGAGCAGCTTCTTTGGTACAGAATATCCATTCTCTTCTGTCTGACTTCCAAAGAGATACAAATCGGACTGATGTGAGAGGCTGCAAGTGAGAAAAAGCACATCTTCAGGAACAGATGAAGAGATTTGATTCGCTTAAACCACACCGCAGATTGGAAAATACTTGGCCATGCAGACAGGTCTCGAGGGGCTGGTGCTATTGTTCCATGGATGACTAATCGGGATGTTTAATTACAAGCAAAGGCCAGCTTTGCTTACAGCACACCGGAGCAATGTGCCTTTCACAGACATGATGGCTGTGCCTACTGAAACGCGTCTGTCTGTAATAAACTCCTAGGGAGTGAAGTACGAAATGTATGAAACGGCACAATTGTTTGGTGAGATCAGAACTTGGGCTCTTCTCTGTCCTCTGATCTTGTTGTCATTTCTGTCCTTCAAAACCAATGCTATTTTATATTCCACATTGGAGAGCTACACAGATCCTACCTAGATGGTGCTAATAAGTAGAACAGCCATTTTATCCCTCGTTCTTAAGGCATGAAACTAACATTTTGAGTCATTTGTCATCTTTTCAGCAATAGTAATCAGCATCAGTGACTCATCTGGAGAGGCTGCTAAAGTATCCCTTCCAAACAAACAACTTCCAGGGCTTTGAATTACTGATCAAATGGAGGAGATCAAAGAATATCCTACATTGGAAGGGACCCACAGGGATCACAGAGTCCAACCCCCAGCCTCACACAGCACCACCCAGACCCTCTGTCAGAGCTGTGTCCCAGCACTCCCTGAGCTCAGGGCTGTGCCCGCTGTCTGGGAGCTGTGCCATAACCACCTCCCTCTGGCGCAGAGACTTTCCTCACCCCTCCGGACCTTCAGGGCTCCACCCAGGCCCCTCTCTCCTTACAGCTGGCTACAACTCTCCTGCCCGGTTTAGGCATGTAGATGCAACAAATGCCTCCCATCTCATCCTCCCTTCCCCCCCCCCACCTTCCCCTGACCCCCAGCACTCTCCCAGCCCAGCACAGCCAGGCTGCATCACCACCACTCCTTCCCAGGGCCTGGCAGCACCACAGCCCAACCAGCATCACCGTGGGGCTCAGCTGCTGCCGTAAGGAAAAGCTGCTAATAAATGAACAACAGGGTGATACAAAAGCTGTGCTAAAAATGTCTTATTCATCCTGCATTTGCTTGGATTCCAGCAACGCTAGACCTCTCCTTCAGTGTCAGTTATCCTTTTTGTCCTCTACATGCAATTAGAAATGTGAAAAGGACTAATTTCTCTCCCTCTGTAAGACCTTTTCTGTTATTTGCGCTGTGTATCTCAGGCAGGAAATAAGCAAAAGGGACTCTCACAGGAACAGCTGTTGTGATGACAGAAGGAGGGACCAAAAAGACCTTGGAATATTTTTGAGGCTTAATTATTTAAAGCTGCAAAGTAGGTTAGCAATCGGGGCTTGAATGGCACGAGATGACACAACACAGTTTTAAACAGTTCCTCCTGAGAAAAGTCCTGCAAGTTCCACCGTGGCTCCATACACCTGTGCTTGGTGCCCCTATGTGTGCCCACGGGCAGACGGGGCTCTCCGACAGCCCCACGCTGCGCAGGTCTGCGTGGAGACGGGGACGGGACATGCATTGAAAGCTAACCCTGCCGTAACTCTGCTGCCCTCAGGGGTCTGCACTCGGGAAGGCTCTGACCTCCAGTGCCCATCATGTCTGAAGATTGACGTTCCAACAGCTGCTCCTTGGAGGGCACAACAGAGCTGAGATGGGAGCTGGAGCGGCACAGCCTGCAGGGTGTTCCTCTGCCTGAGTTACATTCACTGCCCGCTGAAGTGAAAGCATCTGCCAGGAATGCTCGGGGTTATAAAAAGATGCCAATTTGCCTTTTCTTTTTCATCTTAAGAGAGAAAAAAAAGTGCAAGAAAATAATGTAACGTAAAAAATGGGAGCAGGAACTGCAATGATGGTACCTTTAATAATCTATTTTCCAGCTGGTTTCTAGGAGACCTTTTAAGAGGGTTCTCAGAACACACTGGTGGTGACACAGTGATGAGCCAGCAGTGGAGGACTTACAGACAGAGTGCCCACACCTGCCTTCAGCAGCAGGCAGCCTCGTGTGGGGCAGAGCGGCTGCAGGCACTGTGAGGATGCGATGCTGCACCCCCAGGCTCTGCTGCTCCCCCTATGCTGCAGAGCTTTAGAAAATAAGTACTGAGCATTGCAGAGGGCTTAAAACACACTAAGTCAGTTTGTTCAATATATGGCAAGAGTCAGACTGCCAGAAACCCAAAGAAGGGAGATAGCAGAGTGCACACAGACACAACTTGTGGAGCAGTGACGTCGGGATGAGATTCCAGCCCCATCCACAATGCAAGGCCAAGGTCAGAGCTGCTCACACTGCACCCAGCCTCTTCCACTGTGGAATCCAAACAGCCTCACTATCTCTCTTATTGCTACAGGGAGGGTTTTGCTGCCATTTCAGAAAGGCTCTCAGAAGGGAAGAGAGCAGAGTCTACTGAGTTCATAACACATGCAAGTATTTCTATAGAGTAGTTCTATAACTCTGCAAAGTAAACATTTCCTTGTCAATTGCTTGCTTTCACCAAACAGCCTCTATTTCACAATGCTCCCAGAAGACCAAAGGCAGTCGTGGATAGGAGAGAAGCCAACCGACCACTCCTCATAACCTCCAAAGTCTCCATTTCAGCCATAAAGGTGCATCTGACCCAGCAGGAGCTGAGGCACAGCTGCCCATCCCTCCCCATGCCCAGGTCTCCTGACTATCAGTACCAAGGAGTACACTTGCTCTGGCATCAGCACGACTTCTGCAATTCATTCCTACGTTCTGTAATTAGATCAGTTAGTTAAGCAATCCACCATGCTAACACAACACTACACACACTGGTTGTACTCCCTGTTTTTCTTCACTTTAACATAACAGAACAAACACAATTTCCACCCACTTCAATCTTATATCTGACCGCATTTCTCATGCTAAAATTACTCCCACAGCTGCAGCAGGACTACCCACCAGTCTGAAACGAAGAGTTACAGCACCGTTCTGTGTATGCCTGTGCTTTGATGCCTGGAAAAATCTCACTGCTGCACCACCTCGCCCCTTGAGCAGCACAGTGTTGCTGCCTGCACCGACTCGGATACAGCCGCGCTGTGCCGAACACCCCATGACGTGCTGGCTCTGCTCCCTGGGATGGTGCTGGCAGCTTTGCATCCTGCAGCACTACGTGGAAAGGTCCATCAGGAAAAAGTGCCTGTGGGGACATTGAACCCCAAACCAAGGACACGCACAGAGACCTGGATGGCACAGGACCCTCCCCAGCCATTTCAACTGATGTCATACCTGAGCCTTGGTGATGGTATTTGCATTAACTTCTGCCTTTACAATGGCATCTTCTGTCTGTGACATTTTCAGGAAAGGTATTAAAAATAGCGACTCCCTGTCAGTGGAACTGCACAGCTCTTCCTGGACAAGAGCCTATGACTCACATCGAGCACTGTCACTGCACAGAGCACGAGGGTACGTTTCAGGCACGAGCCTTACGTTGCTGTTCGTGTTCCCTTCTTGCTGCTGCTCCGCTCAGAGCAGTGCAGGGCCTCAAAGCGTCGCCACACTGCACGGCCTCAGATAGCAAAGCTGCCTGGAAACTTTAAAGCGTCCCATCTGTTAAAATGCTTTAAAAACATGTAGCCTTGTACACTGAAATTATTTCCCTTTTTCTAACTAGCCTTGACTGTGTTTCTAAACTGCCTGTGCTTTGTTTTCTTGTATAATTGCTGGAGGCGGAGAGCTGAGATAGCATCTCTGAGGCAGCAGAGGATGGCACAGCGTGAAAACAGGGACGTGGCCAGGTGAACGCATGTGGGAATTTGACGTCCATGGCAGTTAAATAAGTGCTAGAGGGTGACTGCGGGTGTGTGGTGCCCCTGGCGGGGGGAGAGGGACGAGCACACCCCCAGGACAGGATCCCTTGGCTGAGCGCTCCTACGGCATGGCACTGCTGCTATAGGTGGCAGCACGGTGGGGACCAGGGGAAAGCACACTGCAAAGCCCAGCTGCACAACTCGCAAATCTCATAAATTACTCTTTTTAAAATGCTTTTTCAACAACCCAACCAAACCATCCTTTGCCTACTGATGGAGATGGGCAGAGTTCACTCCATCACACAGACGGCTGGGAAATCTGATCTCACCGTGACAGTTAGCTCCAACCCTCCAGCTGTGACTCAAAATGAAGCAGAAAATGGGATGAGAGGTTACTAAAGGCTCCATAAAGCCTAAGCAGAGCCACTCTGTGGTCCCTGCTTTGCATGGGTGCCTCTGCAGGCAGCAGATGGCTATTTGGGCATAGCACTGAAATTGCTGCTGCTCCAAAGCCTAAGCTCTATCCTGTGAGCTTGAGAAGCAGCTTCAACAAGTCAGCTCCGAGAAAGAGAAGACGAAACACATGATTTCACCAAATGGAGGAAGCACCTGAGCACCTCCTGAAAGAGACAGGCATAAAGCCATTGCAAAGTTAAAGGAGGCTCACCTGGTTACTGAGCACCAACAAGACAAAAAGTGAAAAAGGAGCAGTGTGATGAGGCCCCAGCCCTGAGCAGCCCAGAGGTCAGAGCTGTTCAGTGTCACCCTGGTGACTGCAGTCACCTGGAATCCACAAGGACAGGACCTCGGTGTCCTTGGTTGCACGGAATCCTTCTTATTTCCCAAGGAAACAGCCCACCTGTACAGTGTTTTTGAGTGAGTTTAACACACACCACAATCTTCATCCATCTCATCTGCTGGCAAAATGTGACTGAAGGGAAAATCAAGAAGTACAACTCACGCTCAGAGGAACCACCCTCTGGTCGCAGGGCCTGACCCCCCCAGGAACCACCTGCACTGTTACTTCTCTTTGCAAGCTGCTGCAGGCACAACACCTGGCTTTACTCTGGGGGTGCTCAGCCTTCCCCCTCCAGCACAGAGATGCTCATTAAGCACCGCAGCAGCAGTGAGGGGACGGGGCAGCTGGCCTCAGGCACACCTGACAGGCACAGCATAGGGTGCAGCAAAGGTCAGGACCTACACTGCCCTTCCACATGCCCTCCGTGTGCAGGTTCCTGTTTGTTTCTGTCCTACACGGATCTTAATGCCAGCACCATCTATGATTCTGACAAGCAATCTGCTCACAGCACTCCACAGAGCAACACTTGTGAGCCACGTCTGCTCACACAGCCACAACCAAACAGCTCCCATCTCCAGCGCGAGCACAAAATGCAAGCAGCACCGTCAGCAGCAGAACGCTCTCTCTGTGGGTGTGAGAGCACATTTGCTCCCACCAAACCCGCTGCTCACAGCCAGACCTGCCCACCTGATTCCCAGGGAGGATCGAGGAACCTTCTCCAACAGATTAATACGGGCACACGAAAACTGCAGGCTGCTGTGGGGGCAAACCGTGAACGTGTGGGGTGCGGTCAGCAGCACGTGCATATCTTCAGCATTACGATAAGGAGAGCAGCACAGTGCTCAGCAGCGGGGAGATGGGCAGAGCGGGGAGCAGTGCCTGCAGGGCAGGGATGGCACAGCACGGGCAGTGCTGGGGGCTGGACGTTGTACCCCAGTGTTGCGCCCAGCCCCGTAGCACACCCAGCGGGCTGTGCAGTGCAGGAGTGCACCGAAGTTCACATCTTCATTTTGCTTTGAATGTTTTCTCTTCCAACTTATTGATGTCTCCCCAGAGGATGAGACAGCTGTTTTTGTTAACAAAAGCTTTCTCCTGTTCAGCAAACACGTATCTGTTTTTGACTTTACTTTTTGACATGATTTTACATTTTCCATTCTGTAATGCAGAAAGTGGTGTATGGCACATTTTTTATTTATTAGATGCTGGATGAATGTTTAAATTGTGATGAAACGGGTCCTTAAAATCAAAAGAAATGTAAACATTCCTCTAGTAAGTCAGGACTAAATTCACCAAAACAAACTGTTTCTTTCATTAATTGTCTGCTGAAGCCAGGAAACATCATTTGTAAGCTGTAAACTACACTGTCTCATCTTTGCCTAAGGTTCCATGCCGCTGCTTTGTGCCTCATCCTTCACACAGGCTGGAAGAAATCCCCCTGCATTTGCAGTCTGCTCAGCCCCGAGCAGCTCTCGCTCTGGACGACCACCCTGAACTGCCCTGGCTGAATACATCGATTTCTCTGTGGTTATGTGACCACTTCAGGGCTGGTTTAGCAACGCAGTGAACTCCTGGTGTTAGACTTCTCCTGGGAATCTGGCTTCCTGCAGGCTTCAGCAACAGCTGTGCACCACCTACCATTATATTTGAGTCCAAGAGATCCTAGTAAACATAGGCTTCTCCATTCTTTCACCATGAGAAAGTAGGAATCACGCTCCACACCTTGCCCTGCTTGCAACACGGGCATAGCAGCACTCCTTGTACTGCTCACTTAATGGCAGACAAACCGCCCTATCAGCTCTGCAGCTGGAGACAACATCTGGTGGAACTTTGTTTTTATATCCCAACCTCTGGTTATTGCCCCGTGGAAGGGGTTGATGTGCACAGGGCTGAGCCCCCCACAGCACACCTGGACCTCAGATCCCAAATGCAGCCCCTGCAGCAGGAGGGGAGGGCTCCATGCCTGCCTGCTGGGGATTGGCTTCTAGGCTTGGATATTTAAAACATGTAATATTTTTCCCAGATTTTTTGGCAGTGAAATTATTGCTACAGAAACTGGCATTGCTAATTCTGCATTTTTACTCCTCTATTGGATGAAGCTTGAGTTGAAAGTGGGCAGATGATAGCAAAATCTGGCATGGAAAATCCAGAAGACAAACAGCAGTGAGAGCAGAAGCCGTCAACCCAGGTGGCACAGCGCTGCCCATGGGTGGCCCCACAAAGAGATGGGACGTGGGCACACCGCTCCCCCCGGGCACTGCAGAGCATGGGGCAGCGCCAGCCCCGGGAGCATCAGCACTCAGTGCAGTCACACTCCTGTTATTTTTAGGTGTGTTTATATCATGACCAAATCCCTGCACAGATACAGTTGCTGGGGCAGAAGGAGGGTTCGGGATATTTTATCTGGAGGGCGGTGTAAGCTGTATCTGCAAAAATTCACTCCACTGGCAAACCACTTGTACTCTAGAGAAGACCTCAAAACTTATGCAACGGCACCATCTCCCCATGTCCTCAGAGCAGATCGTGCTCTGAGTCATCTCAAAGAAAAAGCGTGCGAGTTATAATGGAGGCTTCGTGTTTCTGCGGCCTTCTTGGCACCCTCAGCCTCGCACTCAGCTGCCAGCACAGCACCCAGAATCACATCCCTCTGCACCCACAGCAGCAGCTTGCCACCAGCTGCGCTTCACGGCCCCGCACCACACTGCAGCGCTGCAGACACCCGAGGGCCCCTGCCACCATCCTGCACCTTAGGGCGCTCAGGCCTGGGGTGAACGTGCACAGCGCTTGAAAGGAGCCTGCAGGCACACTCAGCAGTAACCTTGGTGCACAGCAGCCTCATAAGAACAAGGGAAGCCTGGGCTGCTGGCGGCACGCTGCATGCAGGGATGCGTGCCATGCAGCACCGTGCCTGTTGCGTCCGGGGGCTGCAGGCATTTCCTGGAAAATGCGGTTCCCAGCACAGCCCCAGCAGAACACGGCTCTGCCCAGAGCCTCTCCTGGCACCGTGGGAGCAGCACCCACCCACACAGCTGCTGTGCACGCTGCAGCCCTGTGAGGCCACGGCTCTCCTGGCCCTGCTGCACAGAGCAGTGCTGTGCCTGCTTTGCTCACGCCTCGGCCCTGCTTCGTGCTCCCCCAGCAGTGAAGCAGCCAGGAGCCGTTTTCTTCCAAGCCTGCCTGCAAACCAAAACACAGATGTCAGGTCTAATTTTAGGCACCCAGCCTTGAGAGCACTCGCTCAGCTCTCTCCTAGGCCAGCAGAAGGATCTCAGGACAAATCCACCATGGGCGTTGTGTGAGGGACGGGGCCAATCTGCCCCCATACTGTGCAGTGGAGAGCAGGTGAGTGCAGGACTGCAGGGCAGGGAGCCTGAGGGGACACACAACAGCAGCAGCAAAGTGAGGAGGTGGAAAACAGGGCACTATAGCAATGGAAAAGGGCAGGAGCACACAGACACACAAGGCATGCACCTGGAACATGGCCACAAATGCTTGCACGCATCCTGAGAAAATCCAAAAAGAAATACAGATCGTCTGAAAAGCATTTGCATGTGGGATTGCTCCAGTTAAGGCGCCTCGCTGCTGCCCGGATTAAAGCAATTAACCGACTGGCAGACAAATTACTTTTCTCCTTTTCTATCCTTCTAAAAAGGGAAAGGAAGGCACAGAGCCCATCCAAGCCCTCCCCACAGCGCCTGCACTGCGCAGCCCCAACACGTGGGGGGGGGAGGAAGGAACCTTCACTGGAATGTCTGATACAAAGGCTCGTTCCTGTACTGTTCTCAGCATGCTAGCCAAGGTCAGAGAGCTTTTTCTGCTATTTCTAACCAGCAAAGAAGCTAATGCAGCTAAAATATGTAGCAGGAGTCAAACTGCTAAGGAGCCAGGGAGAAAACACCAGAAAACCAGCAAAGTACCGTCTCGGAAAAGCAACAGTGGGACAGCAAATCACCATACATTCCTGCCCCATGCCATGGGCTGAACACGTCCTGGTGCACCCAGAAAGTGCTTTTGGGAAACCTGCCATCTGCCCACCCACACCTTGGGGTATTGTGAGTTCTTCCTCCAGGAATGGGGCAGCCGTGGGCAGGTGGCACATGGCACCACTGAATTTACTCAGACTCCCATGTGCCACTGGCAGCCCCCCGGAACCCCAAAACGTGCCTGAGCTGAGCACAGGAGCACCGGGAGAGACCCCTCCCCTCTGGCTCCAGCGCTGTGCAGCAGTGTGATGCATTCTGCCTTTGACTGCATAGAAAATCAGTGGGCACTGCACAGGGCTGCTGCAGGGACATCTGAGATGCCTGGGGGAGCGCAGGAGCCACCCCAGCAGGATGGTGCTGGCACAGGAAGGGCACCTACAATACACAAACACCTGTGGAGCTGTGGCTGGGCTTCGAGTTGGTTTCCATTACTGCAGAACCACGCCGTGTTCTGTTTGTGTCCTGACAAGCAGCCTGTACTACTTCTCAGGAGTGCCAGCATCTGTGTTCTCATTCTGTAGACAGGTTCTCCCAGATGCAAAGCCTGGCATTTCCAAGCCCCAACAGAGCATCGGTGAACTTGCTCCTGCTGGCTTCTGCTCAGGTCACATTAAAAGTAAAAAAGCATCGGGTGGAGCACTCTCCTGCAGTGCCATGCCCTGCAAATGTGGTCCTGGTGCCAGGCTTCACAGGACCAGGCTTTGCCAGGGTGAATGGCACTACCAATGGTGATTGCTGGGCACCCCTGCCCTGCCAGCCTCCAGAACCGCCCCGGCCCCACGGCCCAGGAGCCCAAAGCTTGCAGCGCTGGAGCAGGCAGTGCTCACACTCACAGCCAGAGGAACTTCTGCCAAAGGAGCCGCTCGCCAAAACTGTGCTCTCCTACCCTATTTATTGAGAAGGAATCATTATCTATTTTGCCTGGTTGCCTGGACGCTCAATGAGCTGCTGCTCAGCAGTGCTTCTGGAATTGCCATACACCTCCTGTAGCATTTTTATCACTGTTGGAAGATATATTGAACTTCGCTTATAATCACTCCTGAAGAGAAAGCAGGACTGTAATTGCTGTTGTTAAAGCAGAACAGAGCACAGGTGGGCAGAGCTGTGCTGGTGCCCGGGGTTGCAGGAGAGAAGCACCACACCAGGTGAGCACAGCCAGACCAGCAGGGTGTTTGCCATGACAACGGGCCACTATCTTTTACTTCAACCAGCCTCCTCATAGCACCATTAGTGCTACAAAATAAAAGCAATTCTGGTGCATGCTGCGTGCCGTGACTGCCAGGACCAATGGCACTGAGTTAAAATCCCAACACGACCAGGCTGTGTTCTGCCATCGCTTCGCTCAGTGAGCACTGCAGCACTGCCTGACCATAATCAGCTCTGCTTTCGGGTCTGTGAGTGACCAACTGCAGCCTCCATCCCAACACACGTTGCTGTGTCTGTCGGCCCTGCAGGCAGTGTGGTGACATGGGCTGGCAGCACTGCACTTCCATCACAGCCAGAGGAGGATGAAGGGGTAACACCATGGTGTACACTCAGTTATTTCCCTCCAGTCCCCCATACAACGCAGTCCTGAAGCTCTGTGGCAGCTGCCCTGGCTCCCCCACAGACACGAGGCATGGGGTTCCTCTCACCTCATGTTGTTGCCATGCTGCCAGAGCAGATTTCCTACGGCGCTGCTGTCATAGCCAGCATCATAGAATGCTGAGCACTGCCTGAGTGATGGCCAACCATAGAATCCCAGAATCACTGAGTTTGGGAAAATCCCCAACACTACCCACCAGCATGTCCCTCAGTGCTGCATCTCCACAATTATGGAGCACCTCTGGGAATGGTGACTATCAGCTCAACTGCAGCCTGCGCTGTGCACCACCGCTCTTTGGAGAAGAAATTGTTCCTAATACCCAACCTGACCTTCCCCTGGAATGAGGCCATCACTTCCCATCCTATCACTGTTACCCAGGAACAGAGGCCGACCCCACCTCACTACAGCCTCCTTTCAGGGAGATGGAGAGAGCAATGAGGTCTCGCTGAGCCTCCTCTGCTCCAGACTGAACCACCCCAGTTCCCTCAGTTGCTGCTCATAAGACACAGATCAGAGTGCAGCACCAGCACCAAAATCCTCCCGCTAAGCATGCCATGTCCAGGGTGAGCTGGCTGTGGGCTCACACCACTGCTTGTGAGATCTGCACCCTCTGACCACCCCGGTTCCCCAGCTGCAGGCTGAGGAGAAGTTGCACTTCCCCTCCATACGCGTTTGGCTCTCGGTCACACAACCATTTCATAGGCTGCAGGGATCTGCCTGAGGAGCTCCCAGCAGCAAGGGTTTCTTTCCAGAGAATTTCCTACAGAACAGCTGCCTTTCAGTGAATGCTTATCTGATAAAATCAAAATGCTATCAATCCCGGGACGATAAAATAGGAAGGTGTTTGCTCTCATGCTTAGCTCTGCAGTGCTGGCCTACAGTCACAGCAGGAAAGGATCCATCTGCAGCAGACCAGCTCATGCCCCAGCAGCAGATCACAGCAGTGCCCAGCACAGAAATCAGCACCCACGCCTTAAAACCAACAATTTATACAATCAGAATTAAATGAAATGGAGAAACAACATGAATGGTGAGAACTGCAGGCCAGAGAGCTATTTCTCTCTATTACAAATTATTTTTAACTCTGCAGAAGAAAACTGCTTTCATCACACTGGGACAAAGTGTTCCAGTACAACCACAAAAATTCGCAATATATTCTGGGAGGTTTTTGGATTCCTTGCTGCAAGAAACGGCACCGTGTCCCTCTCTCCGGGTAGCTGGGGGTGCGCTGGGATTTGCGCCGTCCCAGCAGCGACAGGAAGCTCCATCGGCCGCTTCGCTGCGGTTTGCCCCGAGCCCGAGGCGCAGCCGCTGTGCCGCAGCTCCGCGGTGCCGTGCGGACGCAGAGCAGCGGCCAAAAGCGCCGCCGGGAGCGGGGAAACGCGGCGCTTCCCCGAAGGAGCATCCGGAGAGCAGATGGCGTTCGGTGCCGCGATACAGTGTTTTGTTTAACTGCTGCACGAACCGTCCCACGCCCCTCGGCCCCGAGCCAGGCCTGGGGGCAGAGACTTCCAGGAACCGCCGGCCCCGTGCAGCGTCCCAGGGCCGTCCCGGCCGCCGCGATGCCCGAGGACGTTGCGCGGGGATGCGGTCGCATCGCACCGCCCGGGGCTGCCGGCCAGGACCCCTCCGCGCTGCAAATCGTGCCTCATCCCCATCCGCGGTCCCTGAAACACACGCGGCCTTTCCAGCCTCGCCATGAAGCACCGAAGCGCCTCCGACGTTTCGCTCGCGCTCTCCGGCTGGAGCGGAGTTCCCCGCAGAACTGCGCGCTGAGCGCAGAGCGAAGGAAGAACGGCAGCATCTGCGTAACAAAGTAATACCGGCGAATACTGTAAGCAAAGGAAAGGCTGCGGGAATGCCGGGGTGGGGGAGAAGAGCTGTGTCCGGCAAACGCTCTCTTTCCCTGAGCTGCTGCAGTGGTTTGCCATGCCGGACAGAGAACGCAAACAGCCCTGTAACAAAGCCCCACCTGTGCTCTCACACCTTGTGATGTGTCATTCCTTTGGTGAATTTTTCCTAGTCCTCAAACAATGCACGCAGAGCTCATCCTTCCATTGCATGAAGTGCTTAAGGGAAATGGGGAAAGAAAAAAAAATAAAAACAAAAAATCAGTGAATACACCAAGAATGAGACTTTGGAACAGATTTCCAGAGAGCGAGAGCTCAGCAATGCAAGAGCTGGGGAAAGCATCAAGGAGGATGGGGGGAGTCTGCCCTGGAACATTTTTGCAGCGAATGGATGAGAAAGCACTTGGCTACACAGCACCCGTGGGGCACAGACCCTGCAGCGTGAGGGGACAGAGCTGGGCAGAGGCACAGATGCGGTGGTGGATGGAGAGCTTGTCATGGGACACGGTGCCAGTGGTAGAAACAGGGGGAGAAATCCAGAGACAAAGCAGTGAGACACGAGAAGCAAACTGGCCAATAAGGGAGAGTGGAAAGTGGAGTTTTTCCTTCATTCGCTCCTCAAAGGAATTCAGGAGTGTCCCGTGCACCAGCAAGTGGCTGCACAGCCAACCCTGGGTAGTTCTGCAGGGTGAGCACAGCTAATGCTGGGAAAGAGAATCTCATTGTGTTAAGTGAGATCTAGCTCGTGGAAAAGATTAAGCAAATTAACAGCATCAAATCAAAATGAGAACAGATCATTCATGAAGTAGAGTAAGTGAGGCCTCACCTGGAGCACTGCGTCCAGATGTGGAGTCCTCAGTGCAGGAGAAACAGGCCTGTTGGAGTGCATCCAGAGGAAGGCCACAAAAGTGATCCACAGAATGGAACACCTCTCCTATGAAGACAAACTGAGAGCTGGGGCTGTTCAGCCTGAAGAAGAGAAGGCTCCAAATTGACCCAAGAGCAGCCTTTCAGTATCTAACGTGGAGCTTAAAGAGGGGATATTTAGGTTGGATATATGGAAAGAGTCTTTCCCAGTGAGGCAGTGAGGCACTGAGACAGGTTGCACAGAGAGGTGGTGGATACCCCAACCCTGGAGACTTTCAGTCAGGCCCCGGGCAACCTGACTGAGCTGTGGATGTCTCTGTTCATCGCAGGGAAGTTGGACTAGATGACCTCTGAAGGTCTCTTCCAACTCAGAATTCTATGATTCTATGAAATGAGGTTGGCCTTACACGTTGCCATTTTGCAAGCGGTCCTTGGAAGTGCAGTGGAACCTCAGATGATTTGCTACCTACACTGGGTGACCCCACAGGTGCTGCTGTGAGGACACAGTGAGGCAGAGCCCACAGTGCAGCTGCTGCCCCATCCTGCTGCCTGCAGTCCTGCCCAGACACAACAGGGGCAGCTCAGCATACTGCTGAAGAGGTGGCTCCCATGGGAGTCTCTGTTCCTCAAAACAACAGCACTATTTGGGAACTCTCTCTGCGCCCCATTCTGCGCTCAGAGCAGCCTCCTCAGCCCAACAGTAGGGAAACTCCAGAGGCAGCCTCTGAGTGCTGTGCCCTGAGGGAGTTCAGCACTGGTTCTCCCTCCCATGCCTGCCCTGCATCCCTCTCAGCAGCCCCACAGCTCTGCACACCACTGAGGCTTTCACCCCAGCTCCATCCCCATGGCTCTGGCTGCACATGGAGGTGGAGCACTGCCAGAAACAAGCAACAGGGGCTACAAGAATTTAAGACACTTTCCAGGCGTGTCCTAGGGATGGTATCTCCCATCTTTCTGTGCTTTCTGTGATTTCTGTGATCTCTGCTGCAGCCGGGAGCACTCAGCACTGATGCAATTCACAGCCTGCTGAGTGAGATGGAGCGTGTGACAGGCATTGCTGCTGTGCACAGGGCTGTGCCCCATGCAACAGCGCCAGAATGCAGTGCCCAAACTCTCCTGAAAAGGGGCAAATACTTCCCTGTGTGGTGCAAGAAGAATCCAAACCCAGCTGTGGAAACTGACCATACCAGTGCCAATGTCTGCATTGACAAAAAAAACCCCACACAAACAAACAAGTACTGAATGGTGACGAGGAAGAATTTTTCATACTCTTTTTCCTCTCCTTTTATCAGGAGCCATCAGAGAGCCATAGCACATCAGTGACTTTCCCAGCCGCCTGCAGCACACTGCCCGTGGGATCTGTGCACTATTTGTGCACTTTACAGAGCTGGCCCCAGGGATGGGCTTCAGAAACAGCATTCCTCCACGCACTGCTCCTCTTCAAAAGAAGCATTTGCATAATATTGCCATTCCCAAGCAGAGAGGTCAGGTTGGCAACAGGGGGAGGGCGAATCCCACTTCTGCCTTTGAGTGCTTCCAGCACAAAGTTGGGGATCTGCAGCACAAGTGAGCACAGCGTGGGCTCCTGGCCGTGCTGTGCTCAGCTCTGTGCTGGGGGGCAAAAGCTTAGAAGCATGGCACGGCTGGGGAGCCCAGCAATGCAGAAACACGGCCTTCCACATGGCCTCATCTTCTAGGGCAAGCTGCTGCCCTTGATCTCATTGCCAGACCCTTATCTCCTCCTTCAACAAGCAGAAATTGTTACAGGTGTTATCTGTGAGTGGTATCATGATTGCAGGGCTGGCCACAAAGAGCGTGTGGTCACTGTGCTGAGTGATGTGTAACCCACACAGACCACAACTGGACCAGAGAATGGAATCTGCAGAGAGGTACAGCCAGCACGTATGGGGCCACAAAACAGACAGCAGCAATAGGAAATGCCCTGTGGGGACCACAGGGTGAGCCAGGTTTCTCTGAGCCAAGTATCCCGAGTTCCTCTATCACCTTCATGCTCACTGTGACAACAACAGTTCCCCCTTTGCGTTTATTTTAGTTTAAAACAAACAGCCTAAACTTCTTACTTGCTTCCACATTCTTAATCTTAAAGTCACCTTGACCCTGTGAGCTTCAATTTATTCTAACAAGTCAGTGTCTCATTTCTCAATCAGGTTATGTGGTCACCTTACAGACTGCAGGCAACAGTCACTCAGCTGGCAGAGCAGAGCAGCCCCAACCCTGCAGTGGAACAAAAGCTTGGATTAATTTGTTAATCATACATAAGCATTGCTGCCACATTCACGTACACTGTATCAAAAGCTTAACGTTCAGTCAAGTTGTGTTAATGCCTGCTTTGTCTCCTGTGTAACACAGCATCCTCTAAACACAGGCAAACCCCTGCACAAGCACAGGGGCAGGCAGCAATGCTGCATCCATCACAGCCCTGACCCCACTGCTGCTACAGCCCTGTCCCACACCGTGCCCAGATGGCAGCAGCAATGGGACTCCAGGGACAGCATCTGAGCAGGGTTAATGCTGGGCCTGGCTGCTGCTGACCATCGCATCTCAGCTGTGTGCCACCAGCACACCTCAGCCCTGCCAGGCAGCCACATTCTCTCAAGGCTTTGGAAGGGAAACCCCACAGCTAAACCCACAGTGCTCTACATAGAAGGAAAGTAGAAACAGCTCCCCACAAACATGCTAAGAAACAAAAGTTGTGTTCAGGGCTTGCTGTTGCATACAGGGTAAGGCATCTATCTGCTAAAGTGCCTGTATCTAACCCAGATTTTCAAGCACTCAGAGAAAAGCAGGCTGTACTGCAGCTGCCCATGTTTCAAAGGCACAGGAACCTGAAGTGCAGTGGGACAGTACCACTGCTGAGAGCCCCCAGAGCACTTCTGCCTCCTTCCAGGGACACAGCCAAGGAGTTAGGCTTTCTGTGCCAGTTGGCATCCCACATCAACTGGGGTAGGATCACCACCAACTGCCTTTGGAAACCAGCCGAGTTACACGAGGGCCAAGCAGACTGCCCTTCAACACAGTAACATCACTGTGAAATGTTCCAGGTCCTTCATCCCTCCCTCCTTAGCACTGCTCTGCCCAAGCTGGACAAGACACGCTGCCCCCAGCTCCAGCCTGGCTTGCTGCTGCTGCAAAGCCAGGAGAAAACAAACCCAAGAGAGCAGCAGCAGAGGAATTGTATGTGGTGCAGTGAGCGGAGAACTCACCCAGACATACACAAACCTGAGGGCATCAACCCAGGCAGCTTCAGCCTGAGCACAGCCTGGAGTTCCTCCCAGCACTGCACCTAACACACAGGGGGGTAAAGCACCACTACTCACTCTCCATGGCCACGCAGCAACACAGAAGCACTGGGTCCAAAGCACCAGATCAAGGTGCTCTAAACAATGCAGGGTCCCCCCTGAGCTCTGCTGCAGATGTGGCTGGGCACAGGACAGCAGGGGATGGAACAGAGCACCACATACACCCAACCCTGCCACGCTTCACCCAACATTCCTTACCTACAAGCAGTTGTATCGCACGGGCTCGCAGGCAGACAGCACAGCCCTGAGCTTCACCCGCTGCAGCCAGGCACCTCCATCTCCAGGTGTCAGTAATTGGGAAGCAAAATTCCTTCAGCTGTACCCATCCCCAGCAGCTTCACACTGCTCTCAGCAGCTTTATATGGCTCAGGATCAGCATGCCGTGCACGCAGGTCCTGCTGCTGGCACTCAGTTCACAGCTGCACTCAGTGGGACCCTTCCTTGCTTTATCCCTTCTTCCCCCCCCCCCAGTCTGCTTCTAAGTAGAATGCACAAATACATCATTGGATAACAATTACTACACTACCTCAGTACAAACGTGTGCACTTCAAAGCAGCAGAATGAGCACAGCAGCACAGGCGGGATGTGTTTGCACGGAGCTCATTTACAGGGAAAATCCCATTGTATTCCAATCTCTGATCGCAGCGCCCGGCGAGGTGCAGCGCTGCACCCAGGCTGTGTCTGTGACACCACCTGGAGCTGCTGTGCCCGCAGTGCCCACTGACGCTTTTTGGTTTCCAAAATTCAAGGAAAATTCCCTCGCTGTTTTTTTCTCACTCCTGGTTCCATCGGCTGCAGTGACTCTCTCCGTCAGTAACATTTTTGCTATGAGGAGAGAATCGCTCAGTCACGCACAAGCGTAATGTTTGCCCGCTGCTTTGCACCGCGTGTGCCCACTGTACAGAGGCAGCCATCTCCTTTTTTAAGGTTAATTCACCAAGAAAACCACTTTTGACCAAGTGCGTCTTTCCAAGCGCATCAGTTTCTCCTTTTCCGTAGTTCTGAATACCGTTTTATCTCTACCCAAAACACACCTACTCGTACTCAAGCCGGAGCCGAACAGCCCGCTCTGTGTTTCCACGCCCGCGCACGGCACCGTTCGATGCAGAACGATGGTGCTGCGGTCGGTTATCACACACCGGCGGTGCTCGGGACGCAGCAGAGCTCCGCCCGCACGCGGCACCCGAGGAGCTGCGGGAAGAACGGGACGGAGGAACCGCGAGCGGGACGGGCGGCACTCACCGGACGTCTCCATAGGCTCCGGCGTAGCCCTCTGCCCAGGGTCCCAACTCGCTCTTGATGTAGGAGCCGGGGGCGGCGTAGGGCGCCCGCCCCATCGGGTACCACGCGTCGGCGGCGAAGTCGGCGTTCTCGGCGTGGCCGCAGCCGAAGGCTCCGGGGGCCGGCTCGGCGCAGGGCCCATACAGCTGCCCCTCGTCGGCGAAGAAGGGGGGCCACGGCGGCGCGGGGACCGGCGCGCCCCAGGCGCCGACGGCCGCGGGCTTGGGGGGCCTCTCCAGCTTGATGCGGGCGGGAGACGAGAGGACGAAGCAGTCGCGGCCGGGCGGCTCCTCGGGTGGAGGGGAGACGCGGTACAGCGGCAGCCCCGCGGGCACTTCGACGGCCAAGGCGGCCTCGGCGCCGCTGCCCTTGAAGGCGGCCGGTGCGGGCGGCTCCGGCGGTTCGGCGACGTCGGGACGCGGGGCGCGGGGCGGCCCTGCGGGCAGCGCAAACATGCAGTCCTCGCGGGGCGGCGGCTCTCTGGGTGCCTCCAGCGCCTCCACCGCCAGCCCCATGGAGGCGGACACGGCTTTGCAGAGCTCCTTAGCGCTGTCGCCCAGAAAGTCTTCCTTGGGCGCCGGCTCGGCTCGCCCGGCCCCCGGCTCAGCCTCGAGCGGCAGCAGCGGCAGCGCGCTCGGCTCGCCGAGCAGCTCCTTCAGGTCCCCGGCGCACGGGAAGGGCGAGCCCATGGCCGGGCGGGCGGCGGCGCGGGGCTCGGGCAGCGGCAGGAACGCGGGCGAGGCGACGGGCGGCGGACGGGGGCTCTGCGGGCACGGGGCTCCCGGTGCGGGCAGGCCGGGCCCCGGCTCGTCCCGCGGCGCCTGGAACGCTTCGCACACGCTCTGGAAGAACGTCTGGAAGGCGCCGCGGAAGGTCCGTCCCGGCGGCCGCGGGTACACGCGCCCGATCCCCAGCTGCACCTCCATGTCCTCGGCGCGGTCCCGGCGGCGGAGCGAGATCCGAGCGGCTCTTCCCGGCCGCGGCCCCGTTAGCGGCGGCTCAGCCCCGCGGTTCCCATCGCGGCGCGGGGTGCGCGGGGTTCCGCGCAACAGGCGGGGAAAGTTGGGCCGGGAGGTGCTCGGGCCGGGCCTCCGCCGGCGTCTGCCGCGCGCGGCTCCTCGTAGCGCTTTTGATCAGCGGCCGGGAGAGCGGCGGAGGGAGGCAGGATCGCGCCGAGAGGAGGCGCGGAGACGGAGACCGCCCAGCGCTGCGAATTCGGTCCCGGGTCTCCGCAGTGATTAATCCGGTAACTCGCGGGCGGCTGCGAGGGCCGCTCTGGGGGCGGTGAGAGCGAACCCCAGGGGCGGCTCCGCACGGCGCGGAACCGCAGCGCCGCCCGCCGCGGCTCCCGCGGGCAGATTGGGGCCGTCGCGGGCTCTGGGAGGGGACCGGGACCGCTCCGCTCTCGCTCTCCTACTCCCGGGGGCCGCTGAGCTCGGTTTCCCCCATCCCCTGTCCTTCCCGTCTCCGGCACACGCGTGCTTCTTCGGCCCCTCTTTGGCCGCCAACGGCGGACCCGATAATCTCTGAAGTGTCCCCGACCTGCACCGTTCTGCCCTTCGCCTGATCCAATCCGCGCGGCAGGGCGGAATGCAGGGAAAAGCGTTCCCCTCGCTGGGCGCTGGCACTGCCGTCGGGACTTAGCCCTAACATGCCCCTTTGCACTTCAGTATCTGCACACTTTTTTCTTTGCACGTAAAGAAGCCCAGCGCCCTTTGTTGGCAAGCAGTGAGGTGGTGGCTGCGCACTCCGTTCCCGGCTCCACATCAGCCATGGGAGCAGCAATGCGTGCCCCCGGCCCGCAGGCAGCGCAGAGCTGCGCCCACGCTGAGCCCCTCTGGCCAAGCAGCCAACAGAGCCCATCGGTGTAGGACCTTTTAGCCAAACAAGGCTTGAGCTCCCCTTACTGGTCCCGTCACCACAGTCCTAAGGCCACTTTCTGCGGTAGGCGCCGTTCCCAGGTAACCCGATAGCAGAGATGTGTGCATCTGACATACAGTGGAATAAACCCATTAATTCCAACTCATTTGAAGACAAAGGAGGAAAGAAAAGCAACGATTTGTTGCAAATGGATGGGAAACGGAGCCAGTTGGGAAAATGAAGGATCATTTTCCATCTTTTAAAAACATTTTTATAACCCGGGGAAGATGGAAAGAAATAAAGCGAAACGCAGCCCCGCGGGGTTTGGCCGCGTCTCCACACCGAAGGCAGCGCTGGGCTGCAGCCCTGGGGTGAGGGCTGTGCGTGGGCTCCGGGCACACAGGGGACACCAAACGGGCTTAATGAGGAGTGGCACAGCCCTGCAGGGGGAAAGCACAGCTGAAACCTCTATGTGTAAAAATAGAGGGAGATGCCATAGTACACGTGGACAGTGTCCATGCAGACCAGCGCAGAGCTCAGCGGTCCCACACACTCACACAGCTGGGTCCACCCAGCTGCATGTGGCTCCATCCCAGGGCTCTGTGGGGCCGGGGGGCTGTGAGAGAAGGAGCTGCCTGTGGGCAGGGTCACATGGAAAGGGTTTTCACAGAGAAATACATTGACGTGCATTCTCCCAGAGAACAGATACAAAGCTTTGGTTGGATTTTCTGAAACGTTGGCAGCAATATTTCAAAGACCTTTTTTTCCCCTATTTTTGCACAGGTGAGTCCCTGTTACAGCCGTGTAGTGATCATGACCTGGCCCTGCTGAAAGCTGCTCTGTGCTCCAGTAATGGCGGCACAAAATCAGAATCCTCAACTGAACACTGCAGTGGTATCCCCTGAGAAAGATGGAGAAGAGGAGTCAAGTGTCCAGAAAGATCTGCTGCTGCCCCAGAAGCAAGCAGACACCTGCCAAGGGCTGCGGATTCCCTTTGCTCCTCCAGCAGCCAATAGCTGAAAAGCTCCAGAGCAAAATACATAGACCCTGGAAAACACCAAGAGGAGGATTCTCACAACTAGCACTAAGAAACGCATTGGGAAAAGCTGAGGGTCAGCACTGTAGAGTAACATCACCCAAGGAACAGACAGCTGTGCTTCAGAGAGGTGCTCCCATGTGTGATGCCGACAGGCCGTGCAAGAACTCGTTGGCCACCACCATGGCCATGAAGAAAGTGATGTCCTCAGCCTGCACCTATGGAGAGCACTGGGATCCACGGGGACCTGGGGGAAGTCTGTTGGAATAATCCATTCTGTTTGGATTGGATTTCCCTGTGCCTTTGCATGTGTGCTCCTGGCTCTCAGCTCTGTGGCTGGTGTAGTTCTGCTGCCCTGGTCTCTCCATCCCTTGACAGTGTCTGTGGGTGCATTGTGCCACAGCTGCAGCTTCCTGTGTGTGTGAGACACCCAACAGATGTGCATGAAGGACTGGGAAATGCTGCGTTCCTCTCAGCACACAGAGCCAACATTCTACTTCTCTGCCTGCCTGGTTGAGATTGACTGTTTCACGAGCAATTTTGTGATTGAAACTTCACATAAGCATGAAGAAGGCTCTTCCTTCTTTCTCTCTTTTTTTTTCTCTGCCTTCATTTCTTTCCTTCCTTGCTCTTTCTCTCCCTCCCTCCCTCCCCTCATTTTCTCCTGAAAAGCACTTAATTTTCCCCACATTCACAGGTTTCTTTTTAAGTACTACTAATGGATTTTCTGGTCTGCAAGCATATGATTGAATGCTATTTTTTAAAGGCTTCATGTATGTCAATCTTTGTAATTATCTGAAGGAGAAAATCGTTGCAACTGCTGTTGCACTCAGTGCTTTATTTGTAATTGCTATCCTATTAAACGTTGCATTCTGCAGCATTTTGGAGTTGTTTTGCTGCTTTTACCGAAGTTTTCCATAGAACTGCTCTGCACAGTGCAGCAGTCGGACGCAGTATCCGATTTGCATCCATCCCCCTCCGGGTGCTGTACACAATCTGAGTGAAATGGAAGAAATCTGTGGAAAGACTGAGCAAAACCTCTGCCATGGATCATTCCTCTGTAGGTAAGCTGGGCCACGGCTTTGATTATCAATCAGTTACAAATGAGCAGCAGCGTGATCCTGTGTATCTTTTGGTAAAGGGCCTTCCCTAAGCGAGCCCTGCTTTGCATCTCAGGCTCCGCAGTTTCAGTCGGATAAATGCTCACTGTGAGAGCGCAGCAGCAGTGAGGCTGAGCTGTGCTGTGAGCCCACAGGGACGCACGGCTGTCCTGAGCTGCTGGGTGTCCTCATGGGGGATGTGGGGGGAGGGGGGACACAAAAAGGGAAACATTTCAGCACGAGATACCAGAGGCTGCACTCTAAGAGAAACATCACCTTCTCCTCTGCACTTCAGGAGCGTTTTCTCAACATAAACAAAACGTCGATTAATTAAACATATCTTAAAATTGGAAACGTGGATTCCACCCTGAACTTGTGAAAATAAACACGGCGGCACAACGTGGCTCTGCTCCGACCGCCGGGTCACCGTCCTGCTGGCAGTCACCAGCAAAGCACCCGAAATTTCCATTCACTGCGAAGGCAAACGGCCGGGTGGAACGGCCTCGTGGAAGGGGGCGCCTCTCTGCAAAAGCAGATGTGGGGCTGTGTGTGTTTGGGTGGTGGGGAGGAACCTCAGTGCTTTGTGATCTGCAACACAAAATAGCATCTTAATATAGGAACCCAATCTTAAAATATTAATGTCTTCTTCTTTCATCTTGTAGAAAGCCAGTTTGCCTGTGTTTTTATTACTCTAGTTATACATCTTACAAGCAGTTTCTCCATTATTGGAAAAGAACACACTCTTCTTGCCTTGAATTCAGATATCTTAAGCATAACCCAGGAGCAGAAGGAATTTACTCCTTTTACTTCATGTTAGGAATGCTGGAGGTTGCCATGCCTCTCTTTTTCAGTGGCTCCATCACTGCAAACCTGTACCCTCAGCAGCTGCTGCACACAGCTCTATTACATTGCCTGTAGCTCTTCCCTTGTTGGTACCTCCAGCTCTGTTCTCAGTGAGAGCACTGCTGGGCTCAGAGAGGTATGTTGGACTTCCAGCCCTCATCAGCACGGGCCATTTAGAATCTTTACAAGGGTGTTCCTGAAATCCTGGCCTTCATGACACTGCTTGCAGTGCTCAGTTCTCAGCTCCCCAGGAGGATGCTTGGTGGGGCAAAACACAGCAGGGCTGTGGGCAGGGGCTGGAACCAAACCTCCCATTGCTGCTCACTGTGGCAGTGGCAACGGCCCTGCAGAGACTTAACAGCCCTCACCCAGAGCACGTGCTTTCTCCTGACAGCCAGAGGAGGCTCCTCATCAAGAGGCTTCCCTGGCGAGAAGCTGAGTTAAATCAGGAACTTTGCAACAGGTAAGCTCACAATCTGGAGATGTCAAACAACTGTTCAGCCTTAGAAAGATCAAGGAGGCATTGACCTGTCAGAATGGAGAGAAGCACACGGCGCTCTCACATCAGCCTGATGCACACCTGTCAGGAGCTGCACTTAGGCACGTGGGCAAACACAAACACTGCCCAGCCTGTGCTGAAGGATAACAAATACAGAACTGGGGATGGATTTATATTTTTGAATGCAAATGCCACAAGAAATTCAGCAGTTTTCTCTGACAGTCACAACCACAACAGCACTGGAACAGGCTGCCCAAGGAGGCTATGGATGCCCCATCCCTGCAGGCATTCAAGGCCAGGCTGGATGTGGCTCTGGGCAGCCTGGTCTGCTGGTTGGTGACTTGCACACAGCAGGGGGTTGGGACTGGATGAGCACTGTGGTCCTTTGCAACTCAGGCCATTCTATGATTCTATTTTCCTGTATGTTATTCTCAGATTCTTTCCTCCACCAAGTTACACATCACACAAAGCTCCCTTCAGACAACTGTCTGTGCTTGCCTGTAGCATACAGCTTCACAAACGTCTGCTTTAAAATAACTGCAGAAAAATTGTTCCAAATGGTGTGTAAAGTTTCTGCTTCAGCTTAACCACTGATATCATCCTTCTATCCTGAATACTTCAGCTTTTGTCATCAAGATTTCGGGAACTGAAAATTGTACCATCTATCTCACTTCGTATCATTTGGGCTCTGGTACAGCAAATAGTATACATGTGGCATCATTTTTAGACATGAACATGACAACTCTTGTTTATGAAGATTCCACACTTCAAATTCAGCATGCGTCACCTGTACTTAGAATCATATATTTCAGGGGATCACACACTTCAGGGGACTCAGGACTTGGAGAGCAATGGGAGCTGTATTACTCTCCCTCAGAAGTCTTCTCCTTTCAGTGCCATGCAGCAGGGCTGCCAAAGCAGAAAACAACGCAAAGAGGGCAGCAAAGAGGGCGTAAGTAACACAAGCAGCAATTGTAAGTGCTGATTTTCAATCGAGTCCTTCTGCCCAGGGGAAGAGTCTATCGTGGGCCCCACTCCCATGGATGGACTCGCTGGGATTCACCCCCCAACCAGAACCTCCCACCGAAGCCAATTGTGCTGTAGAGATGTGCAGAGCTGTTTGGGAGAACTGTTGGGCAGTGATTCAGGATTGCAATTATTTAAAAATACTTCCACACTTCTAAAGTGGAAAAAATAAATCTCTCAGTTTAGGAAGGCTGAAGACATGCTGGCAAACAGCCCATCTTCCCCCTTGCACTCCTCCCTCTGCCCCTTTCCAGCAGCTTAACAAACAAGATCCACCTTTGCTGCTTCTGCCTTGTGCCATTGGCTCCTTCATGTTTGAGCTGCTGGGCTGCGTGCAGATCTGCAGGGAGAGTAGGAGCACGTAATGCCATAATGCAACAGAAAGCACAGCAACAACAGCAGGTTGGCAAAGTCTTTGGCTGCTCAAATGAAGCAGCCACGGATGCAGAAACAAAGGAGGAGGAGGGAAGGAAGAAAAAAAAAAAAAAGAAAGCAAGCAGCTTCTTACCCTTGGGAGGCATCAAGTAGACAGGGATCCCCAGCAAGATACCCTCACCTCCACTGCCAACCCTTACATGAAGGCTGGGGAGGGGTGGATCCTGGCTCCATCCCTTCCATCGCTCAGTACATTGCATGCACCTGAGTTCCCCTGGGCTGGCCCTGCCTTCCTATCAGGTGCTCCATCACTGCTTCAGGCTGTGACTTTGCATTTGCATGTGCATTGCACTTTCCTTCCTGTGCCACATCCATAACTTTGCCTCTCACTGATGCTGTCAGCTGGAGATGTAGGGAAAGCTTTCTTTAAAAAAATACAAGTCCAACAACCTGGAGGGTTCCTATCAACACTTTCAACTTCACAATACTCCATAACACTGACGTGCCAGGAAGAATTTCAAACTCAAGCAGTGCTCTCAGGTTCTCCCAGCCCAGACAGAGGAGGAAGCAGTGCTGTCTGTGCAGGACGGTGCTGCTGTGGTTTGTGGCAGTATCTCTCCACTGAGGGCTCAGTTTGTTTAACAGCATTCAGAAAATCTTTAGATTTCAGACAACATCCTCCTACCCAAAGATAAAACAACGTATTTTGAGTCCTTTGCTAAGATTTGGAGAAGTCAGTGGGGACACAGAGGGATTCATCCCCTACCCCAGAAGGCTGACAGAGCAGCCTTTGGAAATTTCATCACTGATCATAGCGGAAGACTGCATCAGACATCTCTGCTTTCCCCTCCCTGCACTTTCCCCATTTGTGAGCAGCAGAATGCTTTACAACCTTTTTCAGTGTAAACCTCACTGCAGATCTGGGCAGAGAGAAGCAGTGATACCACAATTTGCTTCAGTTTTCTAATGGTAGAGACTGGGAGTGAGTCAGCAGCAGGGCTGGTAGCAGCGATCCTCTCCTTCCTCTCTCATACTCCGACTCCGAGCTGTTTCCACGCACTTCTCATTGCAAATCAGTCTGGGTAAGAAAAGAGAACCATTAGGATATTTCAGAGTTCTTCTCCCTCGGTCAGTCCCAGAGGCAGCTTGTTCAAAAATCACATAGCATTCTTCCAACAGCACCACCGGCTCAGATGTGCCTGGCATCACCCAGCCCTCACCGCACCCCTCTCTGCCCTCCCAGCAGTGGGGCACACAGAGCCCGGCAGCCTGCCTCCCCCCACACTGCTGGGGGCAGAGGACACAGCTGTGCTGCCCAGCTGAGGCAAACTGTGTGCTCTGAGCTCAGCACCAAAAGAGCCATTCCCTGCCACTCCTGCTTCCACAGTGTATTTCAGAGATGCCCTATGCTCAGTTTGATACATTTTTAAATTGTTTTCCCATTCTCTCAATAGCATGTATTGGAGTCGCTTATGTTTACGAATCCTTGTTAAATGGTGAAGTTTAAGATATTCATAAAGGACAATGACCATAGGGATAGCTTTGGTCTGTGGATATTACTGAGGGCTTTGCCTTTCATCTCTGAAAAAGTCGAATTCAGTGTGTGAGGATAAGGGTGATAAATGACGATGGATGTGATTCTGTGCTATGGAACTCAACAGGTGCTTGGTCTGACCGCAGCAAGGGCAGATCTCCTGGCCGGGGGTGGGCCGGGTGCTGGGGAGACCTGACACAGCAGAACACCTCTCATTTTTAAGTGTATGAATAATCCCAGTGAAATCTAGGAATACTCATATATTCACATCTTCGCTTAAGTGCTTTGCTGGACCAGGACCAGAGTGATTATTTCTGAAGTGCTGTAAAATATTTCAGACCCCAAGAAAATACTCTTCTCTGATAACGTGCTTTGGCTCAGAAGATCCTTCGTAACTACTCAGAAAATCAGCAAAAACATTCCTCAGAAAGACGGACATTCCATTAAGCGTCTGTCTAGAGACAAGATTTACAGCTGTTCCCTTATTTGTTCCGTGATCAGACACCAGGTGATCAGCAGGAGCACAAGCCCACATCTGCCGAGAGCTCCAGTGATATCGCAGCGCAGCGGAGATGCCAGGAGCAGAATCAATCTTTTTTTACCATTACTCTCTAGTGAAGTCAGGCTGACAGCACACAGCTCAGCAGTTCTCTTCAATTCCTCCCTCTTACCCGAAGCGAGCTGTAGGCAGGACCCAGCAGCCAGCTCCCTACAGCACTGCTGCTCTGCTCCCGGCTGCCAGGTGGGCGCCCGCTGCGTGCTGCAGTGCAGGACACCTCGCCAGTGGCCCGGGGATGCTGAAATAATGAAGCCCTTGCCAACCGCAGCAGCCTGCACTAAAAAATGTTCTGAATTTAAAATGATGCTTTCAACGAGTGCCTACAGCACAAACTGTCTCTCTTTCTCCGGAGTTTGGGACCGGGTGATCTCTAAGGTCCCTTCCAATGCAGCCATCCTGCGATACGGCAGCTCTGTGGTTCTCTGCCTGGTGCAGACGCTGCTGCGTTCACCAAAGGCTGTTTGTGGTGAGAGCTTCTATTTGTCTGTACTTGAACTCGTTTCTGTTTTCAGTCAGTTGTGACTGGAAGCAGAGGATTTAGCAGTAATGAGAGTCATGTAATCTTAGGGGGAAAAAATGTGCAGTCAGGTGAAAGACCTTCCATGTGCCTCCGCATGCTGTTGCTGAGGGAACCGCAGTGCACATGGAGGGGATGCAGGGAGCTGTGGTGGCAGTGGGGCCACTGGCTGACAGCATTGAGGAGCAGCCTGCAGGGCTCTGTGCCACCGCCCACAGCTTCCTCCCGAATTTTGGGTGTCTCTGCTACTCTCATGTTGCTCACTGATACACAGAAGTCTGACGATTATTAACATTTTAAATATTTGGCCATCTGTTATCAATTGTGGACTGCCAGCTCTGCCCTGGCTCCTCAGATGGATGAGAGCTCACATGGGTGCGTTAAGGGACCTTACAGACTGCTGGTGCAGATGGGTGCAGGAAGTGATTTCATCTCCATTCATTTTAAGTCTGAAAGGTAACTGTGCCTTGCAGCTAATTTTGCTCAGTATGTTTTCCATCCTTCCAATTTAGGGCCACAGGCTGCTCAGCTGCCCCTGCACCCCTCCTTGCTGTCCCACCCTCACCCTGCTTGCACGCAGGAAGGCTCGCTCGCACCTTCTGGAATGGCTCTTCCCTAAAGTGAAGGGCTGAGGAGGCACACAAAGAGAATTTGTTTTGAATGGTTGCAGCCATCTGAAATGTTATTCTTTTCCTTGCCCATATTCATCCCAGCACCTCCAAACAACTGTCAGCAAATTTTCCTTCTCTTACAGACTGGAGACAGATTTTCAGAAGAGCCTGTGTGTGCACCACAGTGAAATGGCTGAAGCGCTCGGACCATTTGACCGAGGGCCGTGCCTACGGCACTGAGAACTTTGAGAAACTTCATCCCTAATGAAACACGTTTGTACCTTCCATTGCACTTTGCACAATCGTGTTCTTGGCAGAGTTTCCATTTTCCCAGGAGGTAATATATGAAGCTGTGACCTCTAAGTTACCATACGAAACGTGGCCCACGTCAGCAATGCTGACGGATCAGTTTTCCCAGCCTGGGGTAAGGCTGCTTCCACTGCTGGGTGTAGATGGAAACCCACGGTGAGATACCAAGGCTGATGGAGACCTGCTGACCCCATTGCAGCCCATAAGGGCAAGGCAGCTTCTCGCAGCAGCCAACATTTTTTTTCCATGGCATGTTTTTTTCCAGGCTTCGATACATAGCAGACATCGTGTTGTTGCAGCTAATCTGCGTACTCTGAGGAAACCAGGGAAGCACCAGATCATCATATTTATCCGAAGTTTCGGATATTACCAGTCTTTGCCCCATCTCAGCAGGCACAGTTGTTCCTCAGCATGTCTCAGGGGCCGTTTGATGTTCTTATTCCCCAGCTATTTAGAGACCCTGTAACATACCTAAATGTTAGAGAGGAAAATCTTGTCTTGGTTCATCTGAGAGCGTGGCTGAGAGACTTAAATTGTATCAATTGCAGACTGAGCTGCTGTGGGAAGAAAGCTGCCCATTGGAAACTGCAATAGGAAACATGCCTGTATCATGTTGTTACAATGCAGGTCACAGCAAAGAGTAGCACTGATGTAGCCCAATGCTTTACCTTTTTCATGGGTGAGAATAATTAAAAGAAAACTCTCAGAGGTCGAATGGGTTAGTGCTCATTACATGTTCTCCTGTAGGACAAAAGCTGAAACTGTATTATCAAAGTCACCCATTTTGGAGCTGATTATTGTTCATCATATGATGTTCTGGTTACTTTCATAAACTGTCATTGCAAGTTCATCTGATGAAACTTTTTGTGTGCTTGTAAATCATTGGCAGATGCCCCATCTTTCTGAAACATCAAGGAACTGGCAGCTTTGCTAATAAAAAGGAGAAAGAAGGAACGTTGTTGTTGTTACTGTTGCTCCTATTAAAGAAGAAAAGCCCTCAGTGCTAACATGTATTTGTAATCTGTTGCTTCTCAGCCATTATCACTCCTACCCCTCCTCCCCTCCTCCTGAGGAATTTGGCATTTTGGCCATCCAAGCCCTGCTCTGCGAGCAGAGGATTGGAATGCTATCTCCATCCAGTTGGGTCCGATCCCCATCGTGGAGAACTCTTTCCTCCCACAGCCTTAGCCATCTTGGCATCCACCACTCCCGAGAGCCTTCCTCACTGTCAGCCTTAGTTTACAGTCTTCATATTTCAGGCCTCAGCCTTTGGTTGGCAGTTGCATCCCCTCTTAGATGCAACATGCTGCTGCTTTTTACTTGCTGAACGGAGACCTTCTGCAGGTCCTTTGCACCTGGTAGCCAAGCTCCAGGTATCCCTTTTGGTGCCTGCTGTCCCCTCTCTCCCAGCCCAGCGCCCTGGGCCGTCCCAGCCATGGTGGCTTGAAGGGAGAGGTGCTGAGCCATGGCAGCGCAGCTCTGCCAGCTCCTGCAGGGCTATGCTTTGTTTATATGGAATAATTCTCTGTTTGGTGTTTTTATTCTGTCTAGATACAGTTGTAACCTTTCAGCAATAGGTCGATGCACACTCGTGTTCCAACCTGCAGAGAGCCAGCCTGAAACGCTCTCTGCTCTCGTTTGTGCTGAGTGGGTGACTGTCACTGAGCTCAGAGCCACCAAAAGGCTGCTGAATGCTTTTCCCTGCAGCAGGTCAGCCCAGGCACACAATGAGGTGTATCAGCATGCACTCCACATCTCTTTCAAACCAGTACATTCTCGGATGCCCCGAAGCTCACACTCCTCAGTGTCCATCAGTGCTGCTGCAGAGGCTGCTGGCTGTGCTACAGATGCGATGTTGGCTATGTGCATTCAGAAGAGAATGAACGCTGATGGCAAATCTGCAGCAGAAGTGAAGCCCAACAACCATGTGGTACAAAAAAGGCGAAAAGGAAAATGGATTTCCCTCGTGTCAGGATCTCTGTCAGCTGTCTGACAAGCTTGTTAGTACCATCTTCTGGGGAGGCAAGAGATTCAACCAATGATTTTGTGCTTCCCCCCTCTTAGTAGTGTCGATCATACCAGCCCGTCGGGGCATTTGTTTTCCTGCTCCATTAGACGAAGTCCTAAACGGTGTTAGCAAAGCAACATAAAGTAGAAACAACCCAATTAAGGAGTCCATTCCAAATCAATTACTGTTATTCATGCTCTGCCTCACAGCTGATCTCTGCATACCTTCAGTCTGTGCTGTGTGCTGAACACGAGCTCAATTGAATTGCTCTTCACCTGGTACTGGAAAAAAAAAAAAAAAAAAAAAAAAAAAAAAAAGTTTTCAGCTTTTTCAGCAGTAAGTGTGTGCCCAGGGACCACAGTAAAGCAATGCAGCCGATTTTTCCCACTGATTTCCATGGCTACCACAGGAAAAGGCAAATGGCTATACAATTTTTGGCAGCTGAAAAACAGATAAACAAGCAGGCTGCTTCTTCCCTTCTTTCCTTCTTCACGTGGTTGTTCTTCCTTTGCATTCTGATCTCCCCACAGCACTGCAGTAAGACTGTAAGCCCTGTGTGGCCCCAGCTCCCTCAGGGCACTGCGCTCCCGTCAGAACAGGGAGCTCCATGTGGCTGCCCCATCCCTGCCCCATCGCTGCACAGTGCTCACTGAGATGCTTTTGTCTCATGGGCACAGATGTGTGACCATGCCCATGGATACCCAGTGGAGCTCATGAGATTCCCCAGCCCAGACATGTAACTGCCATCAGACTGGAGTCCAGTTTGTCTTAATGAGGAAAAGGATCTGAACGAAGAAGGTTGAAACTGGTTTAAATACAAGTGACCCTGTTAGGCCTGGAAACATAAACACATCTTGGAAATAATGAGGCACGAGGCAAAAAAGAAGGAGATTTGAATTGGCTGTTTCCAGTCTCTGGTGTGAGTGGTATGCAAACAAAGGGCAATGAACAGGAAGGGAACCCAGGGCAGGGGAGTGCTGTGTCCATCAGCTCTGAGCTTCGAGATTTGTGTGCAATCGCAACCATCCAAGCTTTCTGGCAGAATTCACCCAAACTTGAAGAATCTGAGACAGAGTCAGAGTCCGCAGCCGCCCAGGTTAGAGAGATTCCAAAGCAAACCAAAATGGTCTCTTCTTCCCCCCCATGACTTTGTGCTACATGCAGTGTTTTGGTATCATTGAGGACCATCCATGAGAAGCCTGGGGCTGGGTGGACTCTCCTGCCAGCAGCACTGCCACAACGGGATCCAGCAGTGTACTTCAGCTGCACAACGCCAGTGCCGACCCCTGGAGTGCTGGCCAGCATTTGTGCTCAGGCCTGGGCTCTGTACGTGGTGCAAAGCCGCTGTATTGCTGAGGAAATGAAGTCTTGAGGATGAGGAAAGGGAAAAGAATAGAATTATTTACCTTCTCTGCCATCTAATCTCAGTAGAGATTAAACTACACGGCTTATGCTAAACAGGATTTGAGCTACTTCTTGTTCCATACAAATTCCAGGAAGAGTTTGCATAAACTATCTGAGCAGCTCCTTGCTCTATGGGATGCACAATTTCTGGAGAGAGCCCAAACAGCCTCAGAGGGCTGTCAGCTTGCTGATGGGAATTTGGAAGAAACCATCCCGCAAAATGCAACAAGACCAACTGTCTAATGACTTTAAAATCAGCAATGGTCACAGTTGATAAATTTTAGAGTTAGATCTAACTTTTTTTATTATTATTATTTATCTATTGCAAAAATTATCCCTCATCATGACCACAGATAGGGGTGTAGACTCCATTAGAGCTTCTTCCCCTCCTACGCACCACAAATGTGCAACTTAGCAAAGCCCCCGGGTCACGGAGAGCTTTTCCTGCACATTTCAAACCCCCCAGCGGACTGGCAAGTTGTGAAGCCCCCCTAGGATCCTCTCTCACAGATTTCTGACCTGAAATACTTTTCTTTGGAAAGCTGGGAACCACCTGCCCTGCAACACGCGCTCTATTTCCTGGGCACAGACAGGTGGCACAATGTGACAAAGGGAATCTCCACAACAAACAGAGAAGGCCGGTGAGTTAGGCAGCGCCCTGCTCTGCACCAGTGCTGCTTTGCAGCTTCCAGCCCACGGCAGTGAGAACTTGGAGTCCACACTGTGTGTGCAAAGAGAGGAGCTCTCCGGCTCTCCACAGCCAGGCTCTGCCCTGCACTGTGATACTTCTCAGTGTATTTTGTACTCCTGGCACTTGGAACACTTCTAGGGGAAAAAACAGAAAGGCTGAATAGCTCGTTCACTTCACTCACAGTTTTGTTTTGGCCTCCCCTGTATTTTTGCACTGAGTGCTGTCAGAAGGCAGCCCCTGCTGTCTGCTGAAATGGCTTGTTGGCCATCCTTCGCATGGCAGTAGGAAGTAGTCAGGCAGCATCTTTCTTTGCTTCTTTCTTAATAAACAATTTTCATTTATTTTACATTTATCTTGAAGTTTTCTATAGACTCTTGCTGGCCCTTGGGAAGGCAGGTTTCCCTCTCTCCTGCAAACATTCTCTCCTTCTTGATTTTAAAGGTGCCGGACTTGGCTGCTGGAGAGCACAAAGCAAAGTCTTCCCAGAGAGCAGCACTCCCTCTGGGTTGCACGATGTATAGCTTCATAGGTTTAGTTCTGAACTGTGCTGACTTTCAACACGTGAGAAATATTCCCCTTGCTTGCCTTAAAGGTAGAGCACACATTTTCTTTTCAGAAGGCGAAGGAATCATAGAGCTCAAAAATACAAAGTCTATGAGATGCAGGAACTGGGTTACAGGCTGCAAGTTGGCTGGGGCTGAATTTGGCCCTATGAGTAGCTCCTTTCTGAGTATTTGCACACAAAAATTAACTGCTACCAAACTTCCTGATGATTCTCAGCTAACACCAGGATCTGCAGAGCTGCAGCAGGTTTCAGCAGTTGGGAAATGGAAAGCAATCCTGTGTCATTCCCATTCCTTCCTTGTATCTCAGCCACTCCTAATTCTCACATTTGCAACACGTTTTATATCTTACCAGCTGCGTCTCCTCGCACCTTTCAATTGCAAAGAACTATGAAAACAAGCTCCAGGCAGCCTGAAAAGCTCCTCATAAGGTCACTGAGTGTCACAGTCCTTTGTCCACGGTGAAGTTCTCTGCTTTCTCGGTGCTTATGTAAATGCCAGTCAGAACCAAGGCTGAAGCTCAGAAATCCTCAGCTCCCATTCCTGGGATCTGAGCTCTCTCCTCTCACAAAAATCTCCCCTTGTTTGGGACAGACAGACTGCACGACCCATTCCTGCACACATCAGAAATAACCTGGGGACTTTAACCCCTTCCTGTCCACACTGCTTCAAAGAAAAGTCCTCAGGTGAGCCATGCCTCAGAGGTGGGGAGTTTCCCTTCCATGTCAGAGGTAGCATTGCAGCTTAGCATGAAATACTCCTGTTTGATTTTGCACGTTCTGGAGTGGGCATCCTTATTTGCACTGGGGGAGTGTATAATTATCCTCCCTCTAAACAAAGAATTTAATACACCAGGGGGAATTTACTTAACTTGGGCCATGGCAGATTTATAGTTTTTAAATGGAACGCTAGAAGGTTGTTGGCACTTGGGGAATCCTGGTTTGTTATTTCATAATCACATATTTATAGTTCCCACAGCACACTGTTTTTGCCTTGCAGCTCGTTTATTGCAGGCCTATTAAGCTGTCAGTGCTCAGCTTCGAGGCACTGTAACGCGATTCCATCCATTTTGTGATTGTACTTTCATTCCTCTGGGACTGTTTGGATGGAGATCAATATCAGTGCCTTGGGGAATACAGAAAGCATGTTCTGCCCTATGAAGCAGGCACAGAAAAAGCAAAGGCTGTGAGTGAGTCATTGTCTGAGGCACACACTCCTCAGCAGAGGGCTCAAGTGCTGCCTCTTGGAGTGCACTTGCTGATGCACAGGATCCCATCTATCAGAAGCACCCAAGCAGTCACTTACTATACTTGTCAGCAGCCAAGATTGAAGTAAGGTGTTGGTGTTTACTGTCCTAGGATGAAAAAAAGAAAGAAAAGAAAAAAAGAAAGAAAGAAGAAAACTTTTGTGTACTTCTTTTCTAGGCCAGAATTCTGCTGTTTGTTCTTGTCCTGAACTTTTTCTCTTCCTAATGGATGACCATATCCTTCACTCCATTTCATAAAAGGATCTGCCTGGCTGTTCCTGAGAAGATGAAAGTGACCCAGAGCTGGGCTGCTTGCCAAAGCATCTGAGAGTAAGGGGAGATGGTTTGCTTCACAGAGGGCTGTGCGTGTGTAATGATGAAACAGTAACTGGAGCCCAGGGGTTCTTCCAGCAACAGCACTCCATGTGGGCAGTGGAGGTGCGTGTGATGGCCCCGTCTCCTGACAAGGGAGAGCAGATGGAGACACAGCGATGCTGGAACGACCACATGGCTCCCATAGTGCTGGTGTGGCGCCCTTCACTTCCAGAGGAGCTGCTGGTGAGAAGAGGCCGACGGTTTGCCTCTTGGCCTCTGGATCTGGACCTGAGCCCTCAGTTTCCAACCTAACCCTGGATGTGTTGCAGAGCCCTGAGACCTGAGCTGCCCTCACACCTGCTGACAGCTGGACTGGTGCTCAAGCACCATGGGCTTCCACCTTGCACTGCCAGCACATGTACAGACCCACGCCTTTACCTCCTCTCTCCAACATTTTTCTTTGCTCTTTCCTTCCAATCTTGCATGTTTTTTCCTGCTGCTGATTTACCCCTCCCTGCCTTGGAGCTCTGTTTTCTCCCTCTCCATTTGCATCACGGTCTTGAGAGTCTGTGAAGCTTTGCCAGGACATCAGCCCCACAATGCAGTACTTTCACATCACACCACCAGTCCCTGTTCCGGAAAACATTTTCTTGTCCATTCTTTCCCACCACACTCTGCCATTTCCAATCACTACATCAAGCCCAGTCCATGGGCTGAGCACCAGCAGGTCTCTGGCAGCTCCCAACATAATTCTCCCCTTATGAGCTCATTGCTCATCAGATCCTACTTATCTATCTGTCATTTGGACGTGAGTTTCCCCTCCTCCCCTGCTGCTCAAGTTCTCTGCTGCCTTCCAATTCCCTCTGCAAAGGCTCCATCTCCTCCTGCCCACCCTCCAAGTGCTGTCTGACTGCTGCTGTCCAAACTTTGTTCTCATTTCTCCTTTCTCACAACAGACATGCCCTCAGCTTTATGCATTTTGCCTGCAAGTTCACCCCCCCCCCTGCCCATTTTCTCTTACTTGTTTATAACCCAAATCTCCTCTCTGCTGTAGCGAGGCAGCCTTCCTCCTTCCCATCCCCCCTCAGTACACACGTAGATACATCTGTACACCAGAGGTACATACATTTGTAAATAATAATTAAATCCATCTGTATTTTTTGTTAGAACCAGACCCCATAGAAACAGTCTTAAAAGTCCATTTAGAAAGGAGGAGAGCCTGGTACGTGTGCATCCTGTGAGTTAGAAGTTCTATTCTTCATACTGCCAGAGAGATCATTTCATTCAAATAGCAAATAGGAATTTTGAGCAGCCACCTTCTTCTGCACCTCTTAATGATGTTTGTAATGCTCAGCCAGAGCAGCTGCTCTTTTCACACAGCATTGTTTTTTGCTGAGGGCAGGAAGAAGTTCAGACTTCAAGTTCTTTGACCAGTATGAATACATTTCATAATTTGGTTTGTGTCTTCTCCAAAATCAACGCAATCCACTGCTGTTCTAAGTTCAAACAATCTGTTGCACTCTGTTCAGCCTTAGCATTTGGCAGAAATTAATGATGGCACTGACAGACATTTGCAAATGTCTGTTACATGGGTTACAAACTGCCACTGAACTACGAAGACCAACCAGCCACAGCCTGGCAGGCAATTTCCCTCTGTGGCAGCTGTGCTGCAGCTCATAATTGTGCTGAAAGAATCAGCTTGGAGGCCAAAAGAAGAACAGAGACAAAGAAGTCTCAAAGAAGAGCAACAAGGAACTGCTGGTGGATGGAGAAGCCCAGGTGGATGCTCAGAGGCAGGAGCAGCACACCTAACGACATGGGCTGATAGCAGCAGGATGAGGGGAGGAAGGTTTTGAGCTAAAAGAGCAGAGTTTTAGGTAAGATGTTAGTGGGAAAATGTTTACTCAGGGCAGAAGGCCTTGGCACTGCTGCCCAGAGCTGTGGTGCCCCATCCCTTGAGGTGCCCAAGGCCATAGGTGAGCCCCAAACAGCCTGAGCTGTTGGGCAGCCTCCCATGAAGGGTTGGGAGGGTCCTTCCAAAAAAACATGCTGTGGTTCTACGATTCTGTGATGGCCACTTTATAGATCAGGTATCTGAAAAATGTCCCGGGTAGAGGAAACGTTAGCATTCTAAAAGCATGACAGAAATTTGCAGTCTTTCCTCATTTTCTCCTGGCAGAGCAATTCTCTCCATAGTGGTCAACAGCAGCACTCACGGCCAGACCAAAGCGTGCGTGGAGCAGAGAGGTCGCAGAGCTGATCCTGCAGGACCCTGCCAAGGTCCAGCAAACCAACTCCAAGTCATGCATGCACCAGAGTGTTTTCATTGCTTTCCTGCTCATCATTCCTGCTCTTGCTCTCATCTGTCACAGATGAACATGAGCCTATTTGGCTTCTCCTTTGCAAGTCTCAGAGGATACTGCTCACAGACAAATTAAAACAAGCACAAGTTTCTGAAGCCATTATTTGTCATAATAAAACCCTAAGGCAGCTTACATAAGGGTTTGCATAAGCTCTCATCAAAAACACTGATCACCTCAGTTCAGTGTGTCCCGTGCTGAGTTACATATCCAAACAGCTCTGCATTTGTAACGCAGACACAGATGTACATTTTCAGCCAAAAAAGCATCTTGACTTTTGCCTGAGAAGAGGAGTCTGGGTCTGTATTTTATGAGTACACTTAAAGCTCTTCTTCCTCCTTTTTTCATTTGAGCAGAGATTATCTGCAGAGCAGCTGCTCAGCGTCAGGCATTTCTTCCTTATTCTTACTGATCTAACAGCAGGCTATATATTAAAAGTTCTTCTCCTGATGAATGCTTTGTGCAAGTAGCTGCTTCTTTCATTATAATGCTTCTAGAGATTTGGGAGAACAATAAATCTGCTCAATCTGGATGATACCACCACAGCTGTCCATCACACGGCCACAGATGAGACGCCATAAACCTGCTAGAATCCATTAGAAATACATCCTGAACCAGTTAAATACCACCTAGAAGACACCATCAGGACAGTGTGAACGTAAGAAATGCTGTCCTTTTAAGAGAGCTGCCTGGAGTTGGAGACACACAGTACAAGGCTCCATGGTTTGTAAATTGAATGTTAGAACACAAAGTTGGTTCAGTTAACTGTGCTTTCCCATTGTAAGGAACCAAGGGTAGTATTCTCAGAGTGATGACGAGCAAAAGGGAAGACTGAATGGATTTGCAGTGATGAAGGCTTATCCCAGGCTGTGCAGTTGTACAGATCTAAAGGGTGCATTTCTGATATCTGTTTGGCCAGGTGACACGTGGGATTTCTCACCACAGGCCAATACCAGCCCTGGATTTCTGTCCTTTCTGGGTCACTATCCCCCCAGATAAAACTAAACTTGGCTTTCATGTGAAGGAACTCTGTCATTTAAGCAGATAATAGAGCCCACTGAATGCAGCATCTTTCATAAGAAGTGTTTGTATTACAGTGAGTAGAGCGTGCTGCGACTCTTGGCATATGGAAGCAGATGCTCATAAACACTCACTTGCTCTAGGGTTTGGATCCAGATAGATGTCATAGGTTTCTACCCACGGGAGTTTCCTAAAACTTTTTTTTCTTCCCCAAAAGACCTCAAGTTGGCATGCTGACAATTGGCCCTTGAAAGAGTAATTAATTCTTTGCATCCATGCTTCCTTCCTTCCTGTCCTCAGCAAAGTAATTTTAGAATCTATATGTCCTATCACCAGCTCGTATGGCACAGGTCAGGTGCCATGCGTGGTCCTCAAAAGGAGGTTACAAGATATGGCTTGCTGTAAGGAGGTTGAATTGCAGTAAATGACCCCATATCTAAGTCATTATCTTACATTACACCCCGAAGAAGCCCAAGGTTTTAAAGCTCTTACAGCAGCTTCCCTTCCAGCAGAGCGATGCTCAACAACAATGGTCACAATGCTGCAATAAACCCCTCAGCCATGGAAAGGAGCGCAGCGCCCTGCATCCACCTCCTGCAGTCACCATGCACCCCGTAAGCTCAGCATCTCTGCCTTGTCTGCTCACTGCTCCCGTAGCCAAGGATGGCTCTCTGAGCTCAGGCTGAGCTGGATGTGTTCCTTCTCTGGAAGTGGATTACAGCCCACTGTATTGCCTCTTACTCAGGAACTAGGTGAAAGAAAATGAGTCTGAAAACAGCTGATATTGTAAAGGGGCCTCAAAGAGGTGAACTTGTCTCAAAAGAAATTCCAGCTCAGACATTATATCAAACTTAGGCCACCAGGGTGCAGCTGCACTTGAATGAGGACAGCATTCAGCGCAGACTTCAAGAGTGAGCTGCATCTCTTAGGGATGACCCTACAGGAGATCCCTCTTCTGGGGATACACAGATGCTGGGACTCTCTGAGGTTGATACTGCAGCACATTTTATCAGCCTTAAATAAATTTAAAGCACAACTGGAAAAAAAAATCATCTTTCCAACAGTTTTTTTTTTCTTTACCTCTTCTGCTCTTTTTCTGCAATTATAGGAGATTGAGCTGATGCACCGTGACCAAGTTTCAAATGTTTCAGAAATGACTTCAGGGCAGAATCCTGTGCTTACATAGCAGCTGAAGTCTGGCAGATGACTCATTCCCTCCCAGGGAATCACCTGGTCAGGGCTCTTTTGTTCCTCACTTTAATACCTCTGTCTGTTCTTTGTGGGGGGAGGAGGAGGAGGAAAACAAAAACAAATAAACCCAAAACACTGAACTTCATGGATAAGTTTGAACTCCACACTCTTCAAGAAGGTCAGAAAAACAAATAAACCAAAGGAAACAGAATTTCCTTTTTTTTGTTTTGTTTTGCATCCAAGAAAAAGAAGGAAAAAGCAAAGTTCTTTGTTGGGGTTCCAAATCAGCCCTCAGCTTGTAGATGTACTTCCTCATAAGGACAAGTAGCCATTTCTCAGAGCCATCTAACATTCATTGCTAGGAATAGGGGAGGCTTCACCAGGAAAAGTGGAAGCTGTTTCTCTTCACGTGTAGCCAGCCAGGCTGGACTACAGCACTGTGGATGAGGGTCCTCCAAGCAGGTTTGGAGACCCCCAGGCTGGGGAGCATTTAAAGTGCAATAACAGAATCACAGAATTGTAGGGGTTGGAAGGGACCTCCAGAGCTCATCGAGTCCAACCCCCTGCCAAAGCAGGTTCCCTACACCAGGTTGCACAGGTCGGCATCCAGGCAGGTCTTGAACATCTCCAGAGAAGGAGACTCCACCACCTCCCTGGGCAGCCTGTTCCAGTGCTCCGTCACCCTCACTGTAAAGAAGTTCTTGTGCACATTATTAGCAATAGAGCTAATAATCATGGAACAGAGCAAGTGCCCCCGGTGCCTTGACTGGAACAGGAACGTTCAACAAGGCGATACGCTCACCAGCAGAACCAGCACCATCAGCACAAGTCTGTATAGATACTGCTTGATCTGTGGATTTCAGTGCCTACTTCCTTGGGCTGGGTCAGCCTGGCTTGCCCAGGATCAGACTCAGACATGTTCAAAGGGATGCGCAGGTCAGACGAGGTGCCTCATAGTCAGAGGGGTGCTGAGAGGTGGAGTTCTCTCCCCATCAGAGGCTGCAGTACCTCCATTAGGTTTCTAGCACATCAGATGTTTTTTTCATTGAGATTGAAATGAGTGGCCCAGGTCAGAAGCAGAGCCCGGTGAGAGCTCAGCAGTGCCAACCTTCCAATTGTTGCTCCGTGAGGTGAGCTTCGTGCTGGCTGTGTGTGATGAGTTGCTCTGGGATCTTCAGTTGTCATCCAGCAGACAGTTTGAAGATTACCTCTTATTATTCCAGCACATTTCTCTGTCTGGATTACAGTCTCTTTTTAGTGTGAATACAGAAACTGGCCTGCTAGGATGTGTGTGAAAGATAACAATCCTTTCTGATATTTACAGAGTTTAAAACTATTTCTTTGTGCTTGAAAAATGAAGAGATACAATTGAAATTCTGCACAAGAATCCAATTAAACAGAGGAAATAGCGAACACTGTGTGAATAACTGGGAGTGCTTAGCAATTACTGAAGCGATTTTTCGGTATTCTGAGGCTTAATTCCCTCTGGAAGTTTTTCTGTGAGATCTGGACTTTCTGAAGACAATTTTCTGTGCCAGCAAATCAGCACGGCTGGCGCTACACATCCTTGGCCTTCAACCCTCCCAGACTGGCATCTTCTCTGTACCTCATCGACGGATGGGCAATTTAGAGAGTCAGCAGCTTGCAAACAAGGGATACACTGAGGTCTTAGAACAGAGCTGATGACACAGTGCAGCAGAGAACCTCTGCAGGAGGCAGGACCTGCAGCTGCCACTGGCGCTGTGCCTCCCGCTGCACACAGCCTGATCAGTCAAAGCAATGCCTGCTTTCTGCATGCGTGCTTATTTTCACCATTTACTCAGTCATCCAGGAAACTTTTCAGGACTTCCTAACACGTCGAGTCATTTCTTGCACACCTCACAATCTTAAGTTCTGTTTCAAACTAACATAAAACTCAGTGACCCTAAATACAACATGCATTTTTTTTTTCTGTGCAATTACACTAGAAATCAAGATTTAAATAAGCACAAAAAGAGGAAAAGCAAAATAAATACCTTGTCACAGCCTTCTGCAAGTGCTGAGGCTGGCAGCTGGATGGGGTGAGGCATGGCCAGGCTGAGGTGGTTAAGCCTGACTTGCAGCACGTGGATGTTGCAGGAAGGCACCCTTCCCAGAGCGCTCCAGCAGCACCATGGCTTGAAGACACAAAGAAGCATTCAGGGAAGAACAACTATCAAGCTGCTTGTGAACAGCTGATTTCTTTTTAACGTTAATGGCAAACAAAGGCCATTCCTGGTGCTGTTGGAGAGTAGCAGCTCATTGGCAGCACACTGGTAGGTGGGCAAAATACCAGCAGGAGAAATCAAGCAGCAAAACCACCTTCTCAGCTTCCCAGGAGAGCAACAGTGGCTGCATCTGCACTTAGTGCTCTAAGAATCATCCCAGCTGCACCTCGTTAGCTCACTTCCCAGCTGGCCAGATTCGTGCCCGGCTTCTGCTCCTGGTGCTGTTCTGCCTGCTGGTGCTGCTGGAGGGAGGGCTGCCCTCGGAGCAGGTTTGGAGCTTTGGGGACCTCCCTGCACCCTTCCTGGGTGGCTTTTTGACCTTAGATTTTCCTGGTTTTTTTTTTGTTTGTTTTGTTTTTTGTTTTTTTGTTTGTTTTGGTTTTTTATGCCTATTTATGCTTTGATTTCAACTCCAACATAGATTTCAGTCTGTTTTCATGCTGAAATACAAAACAAGTTATTTCTGTGTCTGTTCATTTCACAAATGACTGCCTGGGAGCCCCAAGCAGTATTCCCTCTTCCTCCCCTTCTCTGAGCCCGACTTCTTGAGTTTTTTAAGGAAATAAAACTCAAGATGGTTATTGTGTTTGCACGTCTGCGTCCATGCACAAGCAGGTGAGGGTATCTCTTCACTGTCTAAGCATTCCTGTAGAGAAGGATTGCTCCTAGGGGAGCAGTGAAGTTAAGTCCTGGAAGTTTAGTGAACAAAAAGCCACCTGCATTGGTAGTGGCTGGAGAGGCTGCTAACGACTTAGCAGAGGCGAGGGCTGTGCAGATGGAGGGAGGATCCGCCTCTCTGCTTCTGATTCCAAGAGAATTACTCTGATGCTTTTATGAAATGTGGACTTAGCTTTTCAACCGATGTTCCAGCAGAGCCTACATTAAAGATTTAGAATGTTAGAGAACTTTTTTTTTTTCCTGTTTATGAGTATTTTAAGTTTTTGTCCATACCCAAATGCAGTTACAAAGAACAGAATTGGCTCCAGGGCAGAGCAAGGGTTGAGGCAACACGACTCCAGTTGTGTTTGTAACCCCAGTTTATCCTTCATAACAGTCAATCAAGCACGTCACAAACATCAATTTACAGACATTTAAAAGGAAAGTCATGCACATAATCTATCCAAACACTCTATTTAGCAAAGATATTGGCAACAAAAGCATTTGTACCTCAACTTTAGCATGTAGACAGGAAAATAATTTGTTAAACAGGTGGCACAGCTTTATGATTTATTATGAGCACGTGATTGTAACACTGCCCCTCTAAGATGGCTGTGCAGCCTTGTTTATGAATTGCTCGGTATGGAAGTGTGTCACGTGAAGGCTGCATCTGCCAGGGGCACTTATGGATGTGACCAACAGGTTGGGTGCAATGCATGCAGATGGATTTCACTGCAGGGGCTGAAGCTGTAACAGAGCAATTCTGTCCTGTTATTCACATGCCTCTCCAGGGTTATGAATTACTGCCTACTGCACAACCTCTTTCTCTGCAGCACATAGAAACCTTCAACAGGCAGTGCTATGGGCAAAATTAGCTGCCAGATTTAAACCCTCATCTGACCAAACATCGTCTGTTTTTCTGAATCCTCCAGTCCCCATCTTATGGAAAAGAGTCAGCAAGAAGTAGAGGACTGTTTTGCAGCAGAGAATTAGGGAATATGCCTGCATTTGTCTAGCTGAAAGCCCCATGAAATCTACTTTATTCTATTTAAATAGCTGTTAACCTCCTTCAAACTAACCAGTACTTTTTTATCATGCATATTCCTCAGGACCTTTCTGAACTTATGAAATATTCATCCCAAATCTTCTGTATTGGGGTATGAAACCAACACCTACGCTCAGATTCTGTTGTTCTGCACAGACTCATCAGAATTCACAGACTATGCTGAGATTCAGGCTCACAGTCCTGAATTTGCATTTCCAATTTAAAAAAATACGTATTGCATCACATGCACTTTGTTTCACACCTCTTCCTTTGAATTTAAGCTCAGTAACTAAACAAAGGCTTACCCGCATGTATGGAATTTAATTGCACTAACTCTGTGCCAATCTATTACACTCACGTGGTACAAATTTGGGAAAGGCTGTGTGTTTAGCAGGCAGTAACCTGAGCTCCATTCCTGGCTTTGCCACTGTCTGTGGAAATCCATATTTTGTTGCTCTTATTGTAACCTTTCTTGCATCTGAAAGTGACCTCGGTGCAAACACCATCACAGGTGCTGTGGCAACGACCAGAGGCCAATCTGTGTGAGACCCTTCAGACTCTCCTGGAATGCTGGCAGTGGTAGTAAACACGCTCAGCACAGACACATAATTTGTAGTGCAATCTGCCATGTTCTGTAATACAGTGAAGGCAGGTAGATGAAAACACACCTGAGCTCAGGCTGCTGCCATGTCTGTCTGGCTGGGACAGAACCCAGGGGTTGTGCTCAAAGAAAGCCCCATCTTACTGTCTGTTACGAGTTTGCTCCAAATACCCCGTTTTCCCTGTTAAAACAGAAAAAAACACCAAAGGCGTTTTCCCCTGGGTGCACCGCAGTCCTCCGACACAGGAGGTGCAGGAGGAGGGAGCCCTCTGCTCCTGCAAGCATTTCAGAAAGCAGCAGCCTTGTCTAAATAAAGACAGCCTTGGCGAAGCACATCGTTCCAGCCGGTGATGGCTGTCAAGGCAGCATGCGGTCACAGCAAGGCCACAGGGCAGGAACGGGGAGCAAAGAAGCAGAAAAGGCATTTTTGTTGAAATAAACATGAGAGAAAGTGCAGCCCAACAGTGAGAAACACATGTAGCTACCACAGGGAATGCCTCGTTACTGTGAAGGAATATTTGTTTCCAGGCAGGGTCTTTTTGGCGAAGGGGTTTTCAGCCCGTGGCCTTCATGCCCTTTCTGATTCTCCAGTCTGGCTCAGAACAGTCAATATAAACAGAAAAAACGCAAGAATACGTATCCCTTGTGTTCACAGTGCTGCTGCACGCAGCGGCCTGTGCGTGTTCACACCCTCACAGGATCTGATTTCCCAAGAAAGATGGTTATGTTAAAGTTGGATTTCAGCTTCAGGAAACCCAGAAGTGGCACAGAGGTGGGCGCAGAGGGCCCTCCCTCCCACCCAGCTGCCAGCCTCACAGGCACGGTGCAGCAGCACAGCACTTTCTGCCACAGTGCACATCCCCAGAGGATGATATGGGACAATTCTGGCCCTGCACACAGTTTTCCTTCTGACCCAGCCATGTGGCTGCACAGCGACTCTAAACTCATTTACTTCTCTATGTCAGTACCTTGGAAAGCAGAAGCCCAGTTTCAGCGCTGTTCAGCACAGTCTCTGGGTCAATACAATCCTTACATCAGACATAACTCCAGTTCAAGGCAGCTGCACGTTCTGCCTGTGGAACTTATTACGGTTCATTCCGAAAATGGGATTGCCAGGAGGGCTTTCTTCTGAGCCTGTCCCCACAGAGCTGGTAATAAAAGACACCTGGGTGCTTTTTCTTCTCCAGAACAAAGCTTCTGTTGCCCTTTATAAAGTACAGAAAAGTGTAAGCAGAGTGATAGGGGTAGGAATCTATTTTCATTAAGAAATTGGTTGAATCAAGCTTTAATGAGGGTGTGACACATTCTGCTAAATGCTGTTCGCTTCGTGGCTCCTCTCAAAGTCTGTTATGCATCACCCATGTCAATGGTAATAATTCTGTTCATCCCAGAGTCTATGACACAGCCTTGATTTCTCACAGAAGCCACAAATGGCAACCTGATGACAGGAATAACACGCTGGACAATGCAGTGCAGATCAAACAGACTTTCTTCTCACACCCTGTGCATCATCAAGTTCTTGCTGTATTACAGAGATGCTCAGAAGATGGAACCCTCAAGGGGTTTTGGTTCTTACATGTCTGACCCAGCACTGGTGTTAAAATTATCTCTAAAAAAGCAAGGTCACATCATTCATGCCGCCCTATGAAGATTCAGAGCACGGTCCCATGGGGCGCTGGGGGTTTGTGCAATTAGGGAAGAAAATAGAAGTGCTCCCATCCTTTGGTCAGAGGGGTTTTGTGGCTACTGATCTTAGATGAAAAATGCTATGTGTTAAGGGAAGTGACGTAAACAAAATCCAGTTTCTAATTTTGTGTTGGATTCCCAATTAGGTTTCTAAAAGGAACAGCGAAAAACATCCAGCCCAAGTTCAGAAATGAACAAAGTGGAATAAAGAGGCAAATACCATAATTTATCTGGGTTGCAGTCCCTGCAAAACAACTACTGAATTCAACAGGATGAGTAAATCATTACAGTTTGGCATTTTGGAACACTGGCAAAAAATACATAGCAAAGAAGAGTGATTCATCCAAGTAGCTGGAGAAAGGGAGCCATCTAAAGATTCTAAAGCTGCTGACCAACATAAACAGGCTGCAAATTCAGTAGGTAATAGTGCAAATTGGAGAAAAACAGGGAGAGGAAGAGAGATAAGGAATCACAGTCTGAAAAGTGAATAAAAGTTTGAATGAGGAAAACATATTTGGTAGTTCAAACTGGGAAATAGTCTCTTCTGCATAATCACAGGCAATAAGTCCTGCTGAGAGGATAATGTGTGACATGAATGCAGGCAAGCAGCTTGAGAGAGACTCAGGTGGAAAACCGCGTTCTGAATAACTCTGAGCATACAGGAATCGTCAGATCTGTGAATTGGGCAGGCATTTGACTTGTGAACTCTGAAGAAACCCAGACAAAAATGTTGCGCCCACCGCTTGCTAACAGAGCCCACCAGGCTGCTCTGCACTGCGCTCCTGAGCTGGCAGAAGGTGACATAACTCAGCAACTACACCCAGATGTTCAAATGCTGCAGACTGAAGCCTCCTGTTCACGAGCTTAATCAGCATGAAAGACTTTATGTAGCGTTACAAAGGCACGAGTAACTTCTTCAAAACAGCTGATGCCACATGCAAGCACTTAAACAGTATAAAATGTCAAGAAGGCAGCAGGTAATAGGAAACTTTGTTCCTTACCGTGTGATTTCCTATGCAATGCCTCCTCTTGAGGGGATTTTGTATCCCAGCATCATTTATTTCTTCTCTTCACAACAACAAAGTTCTGTGGTAGATGAGAGCATTTGCATGAAAAAGATCAGCTGTGCATAGCTTTGCAAATGCGTGAGCAGGATATTGCTCATAATGGCAGAACTTATTCACTATTGGTTATTAACTATCTTTGAGATCTAATGATGAAAACGTTTACCTGGAAGCCTGGAATATTGCCATGAACTACAACAACATAGGACAAGTTATATTTTTTGCAGTGTAAAGGGACGTGGTAACGTATAGTTTCTCCTTCTGGAGCAAGCAATTGATGTCAGTAAGGAAACCTAAATGGACTGAGGTTGTGGAGCACTGAAAAATGCTTGTCAAACTCTGCACACATCCTGAGCACCACCACACCTCCAGTTTGTGTCCTTCCCTTCAGGACAGCCATGTCTCCGCTCTGCACTCCAGCAGAACACACCCAGATCCAAGTGGTCATTTGGATGCTGTGCTGTGGCAGCTGCTGGAGTTGCTGTGCACGTTGTGTTGAGGAACGTGGTTTAGTGAGAGCTGTCGGTGACAGGCGGACGTTGGACTGGATGATCTTGTAGATCTTTTCCAACCCTGGTGATTTTGTGCTTCTATGATTCTGTGACCTGGCACAGGGGATGTGTGGTGTTCCTTCAAGCACTGATCAGGGAGCCCTGCGCTCTGCAGGCAGCACAATGGAGGCACCCGGGCACAGTGCAACAGGAGGAGCTCAGCTGGATCAGTTGAGCAGCCTGCATGGAAATGTGGAGTTAAATGTCCAGTGTGGGTCTACCAACTGCCAGCCAAGTTTCCAGGTAGACAGAAGGGGAATTTGGGGTCTGCATTTGGAAAACTGATGCTGGCAGAAGAAAGGAAGATGTCTGACTAAGGAATTCAGCCTGGAGTAAGATTTCTTTTGTGAAGAACTCTGTATTTGCAAGCCCGGTGCACATAGATTGTGTGCAGCTGTGGACAGCAGCTGAAGCATATGTCTACCTCCTGCCTGAATAAAAGTCATGGTTTTGGGCAGCACTTATTCTGGCAAGCAGGTATAGAAAGCTGGCGTGACTGTAGCCGGGTGACATAGACACAAACCAGAATTCATAGCTAATTGCTAGCGTAGATTTACCCTTTGTCCTTATTACTTTGCTTTTAAACAGACATAATAAATGCTGTCCATTACTTAGATTTATTCTGACGAGTCCAAACTTCCCCAGTTCACCCTTTAATCATTTTCTGGCATATGCTTTTGTCCTTCGTTCCAAAGTGCTTACAACAAATAAAGCTCTTGAAGCAGTTGCAGCAGTGTGGTGCATCTGTTAACCTATACATCTTTCTGTTCTGTGTCGTTCTTTTGCTTTTCAGACATGCAGCCTTTGTACCTCATTTTCAGAGACCTGAGAACATCAGTATTGAGCAGTTTGCGTTCTGCATCAGATATCTTATGAAATGTCTGCTGTGAACTCTGATGTTAATAGCAGTGACAGTTCTTGTGCCATACAGCAAGGACTCAGAGCCGTGTGCTGCTAATTTGTTGTCATCTTGACTTCAGTATCTGAACATGAATAGAAGGCACGTGCTCATATCTGATGTAGATCTGGGGACAAACCAAAATACAGGATACTTTTCTTTCCCCGTATGTGCAGTCAAACGCTGTTACAGGCTGTCCTCAGAGGCAGTGGGATCTTCATCCTTGGAGACAGCCACCACCCACCCAGGCACAGCTGGGCAGCCTGCTGTAGCTGCTCCTGCCTTCACACAGGGGATCTGGACTAAGGAATCTCCATGGGCTCCTTCCAGTATCAACCGTTCTGTGTCTCTTCCCCTTGTCCTCGCTTGTGAAATACTAATAAATGCTGCATGTGTTGCTTTATGTATTACTTCCATATGTAGAAAATATCCATTACTTCTTGTGCTCTAGTAGCAATTAAGAGTCTTTATTTACAACTTTTTCTTTTTTTTTTTAAAGCATGCTGCGGTTTTTGGATGGAAAATAGCAGAAAAATTCAAATGATTTGTCTTCCAGCTGCCTGAATCATTAATGAATCTGTCCACTAGATGATGTCACCTGCATGTACACAAGCAATTGCAAAAGAAATTCAAGACTTCGGAAGAAATTCTTCACCATGAGGGCAACGAGGCACTGGCACAGGATGGTCAGAGCAGTGTGGGTGCTTCCTTGCTGGGCTGGGTGGATCTTTGGGCAACGTGGGGAGGGGTCTGGAGCTCGGGTCTCATGAGGAGCAGCTGAGGGAGCTGGGATTGTTCAGTCTGGAGAAGTCTGGAGAAGGCTCAGGGGAGACCTTCCAGCTCTCTATAACCACCTGAGGGGAGGCTGTGGTGAGGTGGGGTTGTTCTCTTCTCCCATGTGCATTAAGATGGGATGAGAGGGAAAGGCATCAAGAGCCTCCCAGGGGAAGTTCAGGTTGGATGTTGGGAAAATTTTCTTATCTGAAAGAGTGGCCAGGCACAGAATTGAGCTCTGGTTTTCCTGAGAGAGATCTCAAAGAGTCTCGGGTTGTGACTGCTCTCAATAATGCTCAAATGGTGCTGGGCAAGTCTTCAAATCTTCGCAGAAGTTGCAAATCACAGCCAAAATTCTGAGGAACTGCAAGGTAGCAGCACTACTGCCTAATCAGGTTCCAAGCACTCAACAGAGCTAAGATTTCTAATGCATTTCCTCCACAGTCTGCCAGAGCCACGCTGCTTGGTCCAGCTGCAAAGCAGGGGGAATAATCCACAACTCTTAAACACATGAAGGAAAATACTGTATTGTTCTGTGACTGCTGCTCTCAACATACGGGGCCTTGAGCTAGTCTCCAGTCATTTGCTCCTAGCTGACAGTGTTTCCATAAGCACTCAAAGGTGCACTTGGAGAGTCCTGTATACAGTCAAGCTGAAAAAGGCTCTGATTTGTGAAGGAAAGAAACCAGCAGCACAAAGAGCTCACTGAAATACCAGAGAGGACGTGAAAAACAGCCAGCTAACCTTTGCTGGTTTCTTGAAAAAGATGGCGTTTATAGCATGAGAATGTCTGACTGAAAACAAAAGCAAAAGTTATTTGATGGCCAGAGCCGAGTCTTTCCAGTGTATGCAAAGGACAATAAAATGAAACATCAGGAAAATATCACATCTCACAATCATGCTGTAATAACACCAGACTTCCTCAATAATGCTGATGAATGTGCTCAGTACACTAAAAAACAAACAGGAAAAAGAAAAGCTCGTATGAATATAAATAACACAAAGCAGGAAGCAATTAGGAACGATATCAACAATTTAGCATTTTTCAGCAAGAACGATAAAATAGTTCACAAACTTCTACTGGCTAAACATGCTTTATGTGATTTGAGGAAACGGGGACCCGGGAAGCCTTGCTGTGTCAACGGAGTGAAAGAGTGACATAATGGCAAAGGTGGGAAAGGCCCTTTCATCCCCCATGTAGGATATAATTAAGTTGGCATAAAGCAGAAATAAAGTAGCTGTGAATCAAAGTTCTGCTCTTCTGCAGGGGTTATCAAGTACTGCGTGTTCTGATAAACCATTGCTACTTTCTCCTTGGTAACACGACTTTTTCAGGACAATGTCAATATTTAAGAAGTGAATGTGAGCACTGAGGCGAGAAGTTGTAAGCAAAAATTCCAGATGAGTCAGTGATGTATTTTAGAATGCTGCAAACCCAGAGTGCGCTGAGAAACAATGCTGTGCCAGTGCTATCCTTGGGATCTATGGGAATTTTGGGAAACAAATTAGAAAAAGAGAAAGAAAAAGGAATGTTAGTACACTCTGTGAGCAGCGAAGGCCTTAAGAATTGCTTCTTCAGTCTTAACAGTGGAAACCGTAGGCATGCATTTATCCCACTTCAAGGCAAAGATACCAACGTCTGTTAACTCAGCCATTGCCTGGGATAAATAAAAGCCAGGGTGCTCTCCTGCTTCACATCCGCTGAAATGGCCACAGGGTGACACGAGGAGGTGCAGCACAACCCCTCAGTGTGGGACCCCGTGAGGATGGCAGTGCTGCAGCACAAGGCCATGCAGGGATGAGGAGGGGCGGCCTTAGGCTGCAGCTCCCCAGCTTCTGGAAATGAGAGCACACCTCTGACTCGGTGACGGCTGTGGAAATCATGGACATACGTGGAGAATATGCTTTACTCACTCGTCTTCACCGCTGCCAAGGACGAGGAAGCTCTGCTTTACAGATTTGCAGGAAGGCTACATTGTTACCAACTACATGGCATCATTTAAATCAATTTTGTTATGCTAATAAAGCACAAAGAAGTGACAGCTCCTGGTGTTCTCAGCCTTTCCTTCTTTTATGATTTGCAACTTTCAATTTACACCAGTTGCCAAAAATGATTTTGTTGATGCTCCTAACTTTACTATCTGTCCCAGGCCATCAATTCATACTGCCTTCGTCTCACCGCTGCTCTTTGCATTCTTATCCATTAAGTGATGGGGCAAGTTTCAGGATCAAAAAGCAAATAAATGTTTAAGAATGTCTGCACAGAATTAACATCTCCCCAATCTTCTACCTTTATCTGTATTTATTTGTTACTTTCACGGCTGGAACGAGCCTAAACATAAACAAAACTTTCTCTGCTGCCCATCCAAATGAACGAGACTGAAGACTTCAAGGAAATGGACTGAAATGGTTAAAGAAAACCCTCAGTTTGAACACCCAGCTGCTGCTCGGCCTTTCCAACATTCTCTCTTATACAGTGAGAGCGTGGAATCATAATCTTCTTTTAGTGGGAGTGACTGAAATGCCCAGCAGCCGTTTAGATTACATTGTGAAGTTCACTTCTCTGAATAAACAGATGAACGGATGGCTTTGTGAGCCCTTTGCATTTCCAAACTCCCTACTTCTGCTTTCCTATCTAAGTGCAGTACTAGGTAGCCCACTCTGGACAAAGTGCATCAAGGCAAGAGTTCTTGAAAGATACTGACAAATGAATTCTAAAAAACGGATAAAAATGATTTCAGTGTTCCAGATAATGAAATATTTGGGGAAAAAATGGTTTACTTATATAATTTTGTTTTGAGAATGACTAATACATCATTTCTATTGGCTCCAATATACACTGGCACAAATCAACACACAAGATAAGGGAAACTTCTGTTTTTCCTGAGGCTCCTAGCTCAAGACTGTGTGGTTTACAATCCTCTGTGTCTTTCTGTGCATTAATGACCTTTGTCTGTGGTTGGCTGCCCAACCATGCTGGCCTCAGAAAGGAGAGTTTTGTTGTGCAGAATTTTCTTCTAACAAGAAGTCTGTGTCACCTGGGTCATCACGGCCCTCTGAATCTCTGTGGGTAGTCACTGTAGTCAATCTTTAGTGAACAGGACGGCACAAGATAAATTGCATCAAAGTGATTCAACTTTTACCAAAATAAAAACGTGCAAAGGAATATTTCAATATCCAATCATCACAATTTTCTGTGTTTGTCGCTGCGAGCTGCTGCTATGCTACTACATAATCAGCACGCTCATTAACGCTCTTTTACAGCAACCAAAATCTATTGGATGTGCTAACCGGCCTTTCAGCTCACAGTTCTGCACAATCCACTGCAAGACCTGCAAACGTCCGACCACTGCGGTGCAGTCCTGCCTCTAACAAGGGAACGGTCACTGCTCAAAAAGCAATTCTCGCATTTTTGTCTCTTGCATTGCCTCCCTGTCTCTGCCACAACCAAGGCGCTGTCATCTAACCTGATCTGAAAGCGGGCACAGTTTCACTCAGTAATTCCTGCTATGAAGAATATTACGAGGGCTGCTTCAAAAGTAATGCCTCCTATTTCACAGCGTCGGTCAGAGTTGGATGGAGGTGGAGTGGTACCAGGGGTTGGACATTCCTGCCAGGATTCATTCAGTGCTGTGACAGAGGGCGGCATAGGGACACTCTGACAGAATGGTGCCTCACATGGGAACGCAAATGGAGCAAAGGGCGGAACTGAGCTCCTCTGTGAGAAATAATGCACACCCACAGACACCCACTGAACTCACTGAGCGTTGATGGAGCCCTGGGTGCGGCTGCTGGCACAGCAAGGCGCTGGGTGCTGCGTCTCCGCGGTGGCGACAGCGATGTGGAAGACAAGACGCTGTGGATGGCCATGCAGATATTTATGAGCACAGCATGCAGGGTCTTGTTCGTTGCTGGTGAAAATGCACAGATAACGGTAGCGACCATGTTGAAAAATAGTGTTTGATAGCCGAGAACTTGCTCTATCAAAGTGTGTTATTGTGCTCGTTTATTCCAGCTTCCATGGGAATAAATAGGATCTGTTGCTTAGTGCCTTGGCGTGCATATATACTATCAGCAAGGTCAGTAACTGCTCATGGACTTAGACAGCATGTTTTTATAGAAGCTCCCAGTCCTGATTCCTTTTGTCTGCAGTGCTGAAAAGCTGACTGCTTCTCTCCATAGCCCATTCCAATGGAGAGCACCCCACTACTAAAAAACCACATCATGTTCCTGAAGTGCATTTTTCCAGCCTGAGTTTTCAGCCTTTACATTGTGTTATGCCTCTAGAAGGCATTAATAATTGCACAGCATGTTCTTTCCAGGAATGTCTCCAGTGATACATCTCTATGATAAGTATTTCATTTGTTTCAGACAAAAATCATGGAGAATATTAATACTTCTTCAGATCCAATTCTCACTGTGCAACAAGTTCAGTGCTCCATGCTGCACTCATTACAAAGCTGTGAGCCCGAGCTTAGCATCAGCTGTGCCTTAACACCTGTCTGTTACACACAGACACCGATTTCTGTGCGTCCATGCTGGTGGACACAAGTGCCACACTGCTGGCATTGTTGCATTCACGAAGTTATCCTTTAACACATCTAACCTAACAAGTCTAATCTACCCAGATCCTCTTCCAGCTTGGCTCCCCGTGCAACATATTCACCAGCTTCTGTTCATGCTTTTGTGGGAAGAAGTAAGGCTGCATCTGGAAAGCTATCAAAGAGCTTGACAAAAACCTGCATACATGGGGTGAGAGGATGCTGGAGGAAAGAAGGAATAAGCATCTCCTCATTTGTAACAAAACGTATTACATTGAATCTGTGTGTGCCAATAGGACAAGCACTGGATGTATAGCTTACTCTGCAGCTCTGTTGTTTACTTGTTTCAGACCAGACTGCTTGGGCTTTGACCTTCAATCTCATCAGCCAGCTGCTGAGCCCTAAATTGCTGTGCTGGGGTCAACACTACCAGCTGTCAGCTACAAGACTCTCTTTTTCAGGATGAACCTTCTCTCTGCATCCCATGCATAAGCATGCAAGGCACCACACTTACAGATGTGAATACAGTCGCAGTAAAAAGTCAGCACGTCAGAGCACTCAGCTTCCCAGCACACCCAGAAGGCTGTGTGACAACCCAGAAGGGAGAACTGCTGTTTTCCCCTCCACACTCCTCTCTCCATTGCTGCTGAGTGGGCAGTTCTTGCAGTATTTGCAGGTGGCACAAGGGCTTTCTGCAATGGTAGAAAAGTAGATGATGATGGTAAAGAGAGACTAATGTTTGGGTTTGGTTTTTTGTTTTGTTTTGTTTTGTTGTGGTACTTGCCATGTTGATATAACATGAGGATCAAAACTGCATGTTCTTCTTGGGAAAAAAAAAAAAGCAAGGATACAGAAAGCCCTTGGGACAGCAGCATCAGGGACAAACATTCATGTTTCTACAGATAGCCCACAGTGTACTTAACAGAAGAGAAACTCTGGGTTGGCTTCTGAAACAAATGAGGCTCAACTACTTGATGCCTTTCAAAAGGGGAGAAGTCCTTGCTTCAGGGCTTTCCAGCGTAGAACAGAAGCGCAGATGTGTGGAACAAGTTCACAGGAACCAAAGATAGAGATACGTCAAGTCACTGCATATAGTTCTGTTTTTGGTGTTTTGTTGTTGTTGCTGCTATATCATAAGATCCTATTAAGAAATTTATCAAACATCACTGTATAAAGTAATAGAGTCTGGTTTCTTTCCCTCCTCCTTTCTACTCCTACTGGAAGAGGAACAAAGTATATTTATACACAAAGAGCTTTCTTTTATTCCTCACACTACCAGGTTTAAATGTAAATCAAACACCTCTAACCCATGTGGCAGTTTGCATTCTGAATGGAGCTCTGGTCTCCTTTAGGCTTTTCATTTTCCTGCCATCCTAATATTCTTTCTTTGCACCCGCTCCAGTTCGATTTTTAATTAGTAAATTTAATTGTAAGATAAACACATTGGAACAATGGCACAAGACAGGGCTGTGATACCATTCAGTTGCATTTATACTCTAGCTTCTCATGCAAGTTGTTATTTCTCAACTACCTGACAGAAACTCTCACATACGACATAGGAAACCATTCCTCAGCAATGCAGTGAAGCAGCACTTGGGGAAATGATCCCCCAGAGAAGAAACAAAGCAACAGCAACACCAAATTAACAACATCCATCTATTTCCTGCTCTTCAGCTTCTTGTACCAGAATTATTGGTACCCAGCAGACCATACACAAACAAACCTATCTGGTCTGTAGGCTGTAACACTGCCTTCTGCTGAGGTCACAGTGCCAGGTGATAACTTTGATCAGCAAACCACTGCAGACTTCATTCATTTATTAATGTGCTTCCCTCATACTAGGCATAGTTCTGCAACCAAAGGTCATCCAACTAAAGCAATTTGGCCAGTGCCCAGCGCAGCAACGTTGACCACAGTTCAGCCGTATTGATGCTAAAAGTTTCTTAGCCTTTGGTAAGTTAGCCTTACCAAAGTTTTTAATCATCATGACTATCACTTGGATTTCTGACTATGTTACTTTTTACATCAGCTTTTGGAATGGAATGGATCTCTGCCTACAGAGTTAAGCAGATGCCTGTTACATGCTTACTGACTTTGATCTTTGTCAGTGGAACAAGCACACTCTCCATTCTGTGTTGTTTTTGTTGCTGCTTTTATTAACAGCTAATTATTTAACCTCAGATCTATTGGAAAACCAGTGGGCGATGGCAGACTACCTGAGTAGTGCAGCTGCACTGGGAGGCAGATCCACCTCAGTATTTAAACAACGTCATGCAATAGGACTGCTGGACTGCAACCATCCGTGTCATGATGTAAGAACAGAGTGAGTTTCTTTTCTTCTTTCCCTTTTTCCCAGTCCTACCTCCACCTTTAAAGCAGTGCTCTTTTACTTATGTCCATTCTTACACTACAAATCTACTCCCACTGTGGGATCAGAGTCCCATTTCTTCCTTGAAAGGAAATACGAAGTTGCTGCCTTCTACCCTGTTCTGCTCTGCAGGCAGCTCAGCAGGAGTCAGTTTCCTCAGACTCCTTCCCCAGGTTTCAGTGCACTGCGCATGGCCAAAGTTTCCCATTCCCTACTGATACACCTCAGTCTTCACTGAACCTTTTCTTCCTTCTTGTACAATTCTGGCTGCACTAATATCTAGGCACCAAACAAACCTGAAAGTGTGAATTCTTAGGCCATCTCTAAGAGAATTTGCAGAGTAAAGCCCAAATTATTATTTCTTTTATTAGCTTACGTGTCCTTTTAGGTAGGGGAAAAAAAAAAAAAAAAGAAGAGTCCTTCCCTGCTCTGCTGGGATAAGAAGTTTTACCTGCCGTGTAAATCACAGCATCATCTCCCTACCCCCATCCCTTCTTTTGCATAAACACCTCCACCATTCAAAAGCAAGATAGGGGAAATACATAAAATACTGATGAAAAAGTCAACATGATCTCAAGCTGCACGCTTTCCAAAATCCAACAACAAATTGATACATGTCATTCTGACAGTTACAGAATGGGGAGATGCTCTTTAACCTAATTAAAGCCACGCTGAGTCTACAACAGAGATGTATGCAATCCGTTACCTAATCCTTCATCAACACACAGCAACTCAGCCATTATCAGAAACAGATTTGTGCGCAAGAAGTGATCGCATCCAAGCAAGTCAGCTGCATCAGAATGAGGCTGAAGGAATGAATTCTGTGGAGATATTCACTGATTATGGACTTCTCTTTTGAAAGAAAATTTACCTGTTTGATACCATCCACCACCACAGAGTGGAATAGCCTATTGCCACACTGGGAATATAATGGGAGTTAATCATAGAATCCAGAGCTAAACTCAGAACTGTTGGTACTTGAATTCCGTTTGGCTCTGGCAAGTCCTGCACTGCCCTGCATGGAATTTCATTTCGAAATTATTATTTTTTCCACGGTTACTCAAGAAGTGAGACATAACTTCTTCACACAGAGAACTAAACTCTGGATGTGGTTCTTTTTAAACAGACATGTTATAGGAAAAATCATGCTGTTTCTATTTGGTAGTGCTTCAATTACCCCTCTGTCAGCACAGTTAATATCTTTGCTTATAAATTCATGCGTGGACTAATGAGAGAAAAGCAGCACAGGCTGCAGAGCAAGAGGGCAAGACACCTGGTGACTGAAGAGTGAGGAAAAGACACACGCGGTTTTGGCTGAGGTTTCCTTAAAATACCTCAGCTGTCCTATTTCTGCTGTGTCTGAAAATCGCATTCATGAGCCCAAGAGGTCCCTGACAGCTTAGCTGGAAACTCCTCGGCTTTCATTGTCATTCATGGAGTTTGTCAATAATGACTTAGCACACACCTCACCGCCAGGCTTACAGGAATGGGTTCACACTCCTTACCAAGTGCCCTACAGAGCACCAGACCGCCAGGGAAGAGTGCCACAGTGATAGAAGATAAGGAACAGCATCGCAGAAAACAAGGCTAGGAAGGGTCTTGGCAACCAGAGAACCCTGTTTACGGCAGAGTTAATCACAGCTAACTGCTCCTGACAGACACACACCCAACCTTTCCTTAAACACAGGCCACAGGCCATCGATACTCCACCGCCTTCCTAGGCAATCCATTCTAATGATTTCCTCGTTCTTCGCCAGTATTTTACTTACTGTTCCACTTTTAATCAATCTTCATGCAGTTTAAACACATCATTTCTTGCCCTACACAGCATGAACTCAACAAACAAAATATTCCCTCCCATACAAGAGCATTTTACATGTTCTGTCTGAGGAGTTCTGTCTTTATAGGTTATGAAGACAGGTTCCAGGATCTCTGATCACGTGGCAGATGCCTACGACACGCTACTGAACTTTTTGCCATACTGCCTGCAGTCTCTCCAGGCTGCTGATTGGAGAGTAGTCCCAACCAGAAATTTTGTCCGAGGATTTACCAAAACTTAGCTGAGCCACAAGATTACTTCACCTGCTCTGTGGGCAGTATTCCTCATTAAACACCATATTGTCAGTATCAAACAGTAGGTCTCTATTTTGTACTGGGCTTGTGCACCAATATAACTCTCCATCTGCCCCTGGCCAACCATTCATTCCCCATCTCAGATCTCAGCACATCATTCCTCCTCCCATACTCTGTTTTTCCCTTTATGTCATCTCTGTACTGCATCCTACAGCTTTCCAACCATTCTTCCTATTTGCCAAGAGCATTAAGAATTCTAATAATGCCTTCTACCGTCTGCCAGGCTTTCCAGTTTCTGCAGCTGCAGTTTTAATACATTTCTCATTTCATCCCACAGCACATTAAAGGACACATTGAACACAGCCAAGCCAAGAACAGAGAAACTGAATTCCCATCTGAAACATTTCACCAAAAATATTGATAAAGGTTTCCATGGAACTGGTTCCAAAGGCTCCTGGGCCTGATGATTTCCTGTCTTGCTTATGACCATATCATCATAACTCACTTTCAGCCACCCTTTCAACACATCACGTCTATTTAGCACACCATGACAGGAAATCCAACAGTTTTGATGTGACTGACTTTGAGCACCTTCATGTCAGCGGTGTTCTCTTCCATCATCTTCCAGTGCTCCCACTCCCTCTCCACTCTTTCTGTATTTACATACAGCAAAGCCTTCATGGAACTGTGGGTGATACTACGAAACTCTCAAAAATCAGAGCAAAACGTAGAATCAAATTACAGCCAAGAAGATCACAGGGTTGGAGGGAACGTTGGTTTTTTTTAATCGTTGTTGCTGCTGTGCCTGTTTCAAATTAGAAGGAACCGTTTTAGGGAAGCGTGTGTCAGCTGAGCAAACAGCACAGATCTACTGCAGCTAGAGAGAAGAGCAGGCAGGAGCGCACTGCAGAATGGGGAACGGTGGATTCGTTCTGTCTGATCGCGGCACACAAAACTTCGACGTGCCAAACTCCTACCTTGTACCAACATCAGGAATGTACTCTGACTGCTGAGGAACCCAGAACTTCGTCATGCACAAAGGCACACCACCAGGCAGTGTTGTAACCATGGTTCGACTTTTGGAGCTCTCAGATTCTTACTTAACCACGAAATATGATCTCTTTGAAATGCTGTTTCTACAGTATTTGTACATCGTCCAAAAACTAAAGAAATGTTTGTTTGCAGACGAGGGCAGCGACCATTTATGGACATTCTCCTGGCCTCGCTGTGTTAGCTGGAGGTGGTCAGATCTGCTCTCCCAGCTCAGCACTGAAGCACTGCATAACCCAACATGTCATGTTCAGGGAACAGCATTTGTGTGACCCCATCTGCCAACAGAGCTGTGGAAATCCCAGCTTGTGAGTGAGGCTGAGCAGCTGGGATAGTGCTGACTTCAGGCAGCACTGCTGCTTGCAAAATTCTGGCGTTTCTGTAGCCTTTCAGGGCTGGTCACAGAGGAAACAATGCCACCACTTACACTACAATAGCAGAAGGTAAGAAGGTACAACTTCAGCTTTCTGCTCTCAGGAAACATCTACGAAAATAAGATATCACAAAAGCTCATTTCGTCGCTAGCATCTGCGGTGGCGATTCTGTCATTAGAAATGAAAGATGAAGCAGAGTGAGACAAAGCCCAGGTCTGAATCCTACATAAACCTCAAGAAGTGCTGCATAATTGGAGGGGCCCCTTCTCACCACAGAGATATGTGCAACTCCTTCAGCCAGGGCAGCACCCTGGGCTCTGCGGGCCAGCCAGCAAACAGAGCATGGAGGGCAGGAGCTCACAGTCCTCCAACAACCCCTGCCAAACTACAGCAGATCTACATGCTTCTCATGGAGAGGCAAAAGGGATGGTAAACCTTGGGAAAAAAGCTGAAATCCAGATCATTTTCAGATGACACTTTGTAATATTTGTAGATCTAGAGGAAAGTTCTGTGGTTCAGCTGCACAGCACACAGCTTGCTGGCAGTGCCCCACACTCAGCTCTGAGCCAGGCGTCCTTCTGGGAACGCCACACTCCATCTGAACATCACTTTGGGTGCCACAATAAGAAGGAAGCCCACACCCAGCAGAGTTGCATCAGCAGTGGACGTGCACCAATAAGTGGCACTAAAAGTAAAGGTCCAGATTGTTGCAGGTGGGTATTATGGCTATGTGCTGTCTCTGCTTTTTCCTTCTGGGAGCAATGAGCAAAGCATTCGTGCAGGTAATGCCACCTTCCTGCTTTTGTTCTGAAATGGCAACTGAATGCATTTTACGCATGAAATATGGAGCACAAATATTGCTCCATCGAGGGGAAAACATTATGGTTGTAGAGAATTCAAAAAATAAGTGGAGATTAAACGGCCATTAAGTCTCAAGCGTTGGTTTTAATAGCACTACATCACAAATATTCTTGCATACTGATGCACTGTCTTTCACCACAGATTTTAAGTGCAGACTGTGGGACTGCTCAAGAGTAACAGAGCAGGAGGCCAGAATTCTGAAAGACCTGAGAGAATTGTGCAGAAGAACTAAAGGAAAAAAATAAAGTAAAGCTTTAGGACTATTTGTTCCACTGTTAGCAAATGGAGAAACCTCAGAGGAGGGCATAGGTACAACTCTGAACTGAAATGAGGGATGTTAGGACTAGGGAATGTCTGTCAGAAGAGGAGCTCTGCATTGCATCTGGATGTTCCCACACGATCAGTATGAAGCCTTTGCTGATGGTCTTAGCTTCATTCAAGTTCAATCTGTGCTGTTTATCCCGGCCTCACACATTTATTCACAGCCTCCACGTCCCTATGCCTGCTTATCCCTGTGCTGCAGTGACTCATGGCCGATGCTCAGCATCAGTGACACAAAGGGCTGCACTCAGTGCCCTCCTGATGAGCACCGAACACCCAGAGCACCGTGAGGAGGAGCAGCTCACCACAGGGTGGAGGGGAATGGGACAAACACCTGCTGCTGGGAGCAGTGCTGCAGCACAAGGGCTCCTTGGCTGTGGCCCCCAAACACCTGCATGAGCTCTGCCAGCCCCAGCCATGAGAGAACACACCTGTCCTGCATTGCACAAGGCAGGGATCACTCGGTCAGCCAGGCATAACTGCCAGGCATTGCAAACACAAATGGAAACCATTCCTTCCTCGGCTGCAGAGAAGCCCATTTCTGCCTCCCCATGATGGGAATCCATTTTACACAAGGCAGAGCAGAAATTGCAACTGTTTCATCAGAACTGCCATCAGACACAAACCCCAGTGCAACAGGAGCAGCAATATTGTAACAGCTCAGGCTGCTGTCCCGGTCCACGGGGCTGCAAGCCCTGCAGATCGCCCAATACAGAGCAGCAAGTGCCCAGACAGACTTCATTATAACAGCATTTCAGCCAGATTAATGCAAAATACAAGTGTTCTTGCAAGGACACACTGCTGTATGCTTGCAAACTTCCCCGTTGTCTTCTCCGGGGTGTAGCAGCACTGAGACGGAGGTTCAACAAAACCTCAGAATGATTTCACTTTCCTGAAAGAATAAATCCTGGAAGGCACTGCTGGATTGTCACCTCCTGTCGAAAGCTGCTGAAGAAAATGGATCTGAGCTGCTTTACTAAATGTACCCATCTGATCAAAGCAGCACAGTGCGGGCAAAAAGGAAACTCCTGCCTGCAGAGCTTGCTTCTGGTTTAAAATCAGCCCCCAATCCATTTGTTAACAGCGACAGTGAGATTTCCATCTCTCAGGAGGCCACATGGTCCCACTGCCATTGTTTCACTCCTTCGATACAGACAGGTGGGAGCTGCTGTGCAGCTGTATTCACTGCCCATCAAAGACGTTCAGAGCTCTTCTCTTGCCAGGATTTTCATTCCTCCTTCATCGTCCTCCTCCCATCCTCGCTGCTATGATTCAGCTTCACACTGCCTGGGAGTCACCAACACACCACCAAGGAGTGACAGCCAGGCTGTAGTCCAGGCTCCAGGTGCAAGGAGAGGTCCCGGGCTGCAGGCATGCACTGCACGGAGCACAGCATCCTCACCGTGCAGGCCCTGCAGGAGGGTGCTGCTGGAGCAGGCACAGCCTGCCTCTGCCAGCTCCTCAGGAGGTCTCACAGCCTCCCATCAGCTCCTTCCTGCACAGATGTCTTCTTTCCAGGATGGAAAGATGCCATTCTGAGAGGCTAAGATGCCTTTGCCGTGATGCTGGTGCCTGGTTTCATTGTTAGCACACGGTTTCCTGGCTTGCTCATACTTCTGAGTTTTCCTTCAGTGTCAGTGGAGAGTTCACTCTACCTTCTGGTTTTGCTTTAATTTGATTTCCTTGGTGTCCTTCCCAAAGGTTTGGGATTCCTGCCCAGCACACAGATCTGTTGCATTTGCCATGGTCCTACACTAATGCCTTAGCACAATTAATAGCACAGACCTACAGAACTGTCCTCCTCATGAGCCATATTTCTGCCTCTTTCCTCCCCTGTGCCGATGGGTGTGCTGGCACAGCACAGAAGGAACAACGCAGTTCAGGTTAGGACAACCAAAGCACACCAGTGGGGTCTCAGCACAAATCTTCCACTTCTCTAAAAAGCTCCTCTTCTACCTCAAACAGCATTCAGTGATGACTTTTAGAAGCCAGCACAGGACGCTGGAATTAAGGAATTGCATACAGCTTCTCACCTTTGTTTTGCAGAACTTCCTCTGCCTCCCATGGGCCCAAACCACCTCCATGTAGCTCCGAGGGGTCACTGCAGAACACTGCAGCATTTATTGCTGTCCTGCTCAGCTCCATTAAATTGTCTGCAGCCCTTCTGCTGCTGCTGGAGGGGAGTGCTTCGAACTCCAGGTTCAAATCCATTGCATACATGTGTGTGCAGTGCCACTGGAAGGCCTAGCAGAGAAAATTAATTGTTTACTTGTTAGAGTTTGTGGTATTTGAGATCAATACAAAGGCTTCAGCTGTAGGTTTGGGAAAAAAAAAAAAAAAAAAAAAAAAAAAAGGCAGTTCTACATTCCATTTCCTTGACTGCTTTGTCATGTGTTGGAATTTACTTGGAAACTAGAGAAGCAAATCAGCAAAGAAGCCCTCCTGCTTTTCTCTTTTTTGGTCCAGTTCTTCTCTTTCCTACTTAATTGTAACACAACCTTCTGTTAACATCTTCTCTTCTATGACTGACATCTAACTGGTTTAATCTGAAATGGAAAACCAGAAAGGGAGCATTAGAGTCATAGAATCATAGATTCTAATTCTCCCTTTCTGGTTCTAATTTCTACTGGTTGTACATTTCAGTTTCATTCTGTTGTAGCCTATAGTCTGAAGTCAGGCTGTTACCCATGACTTACATGCATTGCCCACTTATAATCCAGCTACAGAGCATGACAGAGATCAGTTTTTGGAAATAAGCAATTATTTCACTTTGCTATTTCCCCAGTCACACAGGAGTGTGAGAGGTGTTCTCCTCTGAGTGATAAGCCATCCTGCACACAACTCTCTAAAATGGTGGAAATCCCAATTTAAATCCGCTTACATTTGGAAAGAGCCATTATACCAAAAAATAGTAATTATGGTAACAGCCATGCTTGGGATGCCGGTAACCAAAGCTCCCAATAAAGCTAATGAAAGAGCTGGCAGCCGCTCACCTCAGCTGAAGGGGAGATATTCTTATACATCTCTATGTCACAACAGCATGAATAAATAAAATAATAATAAAAAGCCATCACCAAAGATGAAATGCTGCTCTGCGTGCCCTGAGCAAGAGCAAACCGCGGTGAAATCAGACGCAGTCAGAGGAAGCCGGCTGCCCACGCTGTGTGGTGTTGCAGCTTTGGCTTTCTGTTGGAAGCAATTGGAGAGCCTGAGAGTTCACTGGACACCTGATGTGAGGAGAGAACAGAAATGGCTCTTCAGGCCAAGGAGCTGACTGGAAAAGCGCACTTGGAATCTTCTAGCTCTTGCTGCCCTTTACAGTGTTTACAGAAGCCAAACTTTTAGCACCTGTAAGCAGGAAGGAATGAGGAAAGATTTGACTTCCATCATCATTTTTCACCTCTTAACAGAAAGAATTCTGTAAGGCTTCTGTAAGTATTGCCAGGGACCAAGAGGCAGCGCTGTCTGACAGCAAGCTGTCTTCTGAGCACCACCACCAGATTTCTTCACCGGTGTTCAGTCCACACTCCCAAAATCCTGATATGCACTGGTACCAAACCCACCCATGTTATCAAGTTCCTTTCTCTTTTTCCATGCCCTTGGTTCCCTTCCATTCTCCTAATCACGGCCCTGGCAGCTGCACTCGAGGCAGCTGGGAGCTGACACAACCAACAAGCCAAGCAGAATAGATGCACCTGAGCTCACACCACATCCTCCCCTTCCTGACAATATTACTTGAGGTCTCTCTCACCATCACCAGTGATTGCACAGAGCTCTGCTGTTCAGCCACACCTGAGTGAAAGGAAGAGTGGTTGGAAAGGGACGGGGAGACTTACTAAATAGGAGTGAGAAGAGAGAAGCAATATAATTCTACAGAACCCTTTTAGGGAACCAGGTTAAGAGATGTTGACAGACAGCAGCTGTTACATTCTAAGCAAAGTAATGCTGGCATTTAGCAAATCAAAAACAAACACGATGCTCTGAAACATCAAGAGACAACAGCTAAAAAATGTCCCTTATTCAAATATTTGAGAAGAGCACTGTGGAGTTACGGAGTATTTCTGCTGGGCTGGAGCCACTCAGCACTACGAGCTGAGCATCGTGGGTTAATGACGACTCTTCGGGGGCTAGCAGCACTGCATGAGTGCAAACCCAACTGAAATCTGAGTTCCACGTTCCCCTCTCCTTACAGCAACCATTGCCTTTTCCTGCTGAACATTTAGCTCATCTTTCTGTACAAAACAACTTGTGATGTTGAGTAAGAATACGCTTTGGGCTTTTTATTAGCATCTAATTGCTACCAGAACATGACCTCGCTTGGCTGGCTTGTTCCTTTCTGAATGGGGCTAATTATGTAACTGCAGCCCTGGGGACTTCTCTCTAGCTGCAGGATACCAAGATAACTGAAACGAAATCTGGGGAATGGTAAGTAAATGGAAACAAAAGGATAACCAATGTTTCTGTGTTGTTTGTTTGCGTTTTGTTTTTAATTAGATCTGAGGTAAGACTCACCACCTACTGAAAGGCCAGAGGAGGATATTTTAGAGATTGATACCTCATCAGTGCCAGCCTGTGCATAGCAAGAAGAAATACGGGTACAATATTTACTGTCTGTAGAGTTTTAATGAGCAAATAGAGAAGCATAGCATCTTTGCCTTCTATGTCTGAGAGAGCAATTCCAATGGTGACTAATTATTAGCAGAAACAAATAGCTGCTATTATTCAAAATAACTTTGTGAAGTACAAGATGTGCAATTTCCATGCAGGCAGACTTTTTTTTGTTTCAAAATGTTACTGTCAGACGTGTCTTCATAGTAAACCGTTGACTCAGTATTTCTGTATTCGAGACTAATTGATTTCTGGAGGAAGAAGTGAAACAAAACTGCAGTAGAACCAATCTGTTATGCACTCACCAGGAAGCCAATACATCCTTGTTTTATCATTCAAATAAGGAATTATCTCAGCAAGGGGAAAGATTTCTTTCCCCCCAAGTATTTAAATGGTGGAAGCAAACCAGCTCACCCAGCGCCCTTAAGCAGGGCTGAGTGCTGGGTTAGGTCCCCAGGTTTATTAAGTGCCCTCGAACATCAACACGGAGAGAAAGAGAGAGAAAGGCTGCAGAGCCACCAAAGCTGGAAGTGGAACCTCTCTGATTCAGCTTTACAGCATGCCCAGACAGGCGAGTCTTACTTTGGTGGTAAGGACACGTCTACGAATCCTCCCCCTCCTCTGCATTTCTTTTTTGTTTTTGTTTTTCTCCTCTGATACGCAGAGCTTGGATTAGCACTTCAGTCACACAGCAACTGTCTTCAAGAGAAAGGAGTTCCCTCAACTAAGGTTTCTAGACAACTTCTGCAGCCAAGTGATGTCCTGCAAAACAAAGCTGCCAGAGGCAGTGCTGGAAAGGGCTGCAGCCTGCCAGGCACCGACACTGCGCCCAGCTCTGCTTTGCCCTCTCTCTGGGGTGACCCCTTCCTTCCACAATCTGCTCACTGCTGCCTCTCGGACGGAGCTGCTGCTTCATGGCCACTGGAAGCTCTGAGCACTCAGTGCCTCTGAACAGCCAGGGCTAAGATCTTAGCTGCACTGAGGAATCGCTGGGTCAAAGGTAAAGGTACAGCTCCAGTCTTTTTGATCAGTGAAACAGCCAAGCTGGCATGAGCCCCGGCACAGGGCGTGATGTGGGATCTGGACTTCAGTCTATTGTGAGCTTCTAATGTGGCATGTGGGCACATATGAGTTGCCTCCATGCTTTGATCATCTCTGCTTATTGGAAAACAAGATCATCTGATACTGCCCTGCTGGAATTCTTAGAACCACAGATATTGAGCTCTTTAGTAAAGGGTCAGCAAGGTTAACGCAAAAGCTTTGGCCAACAGAATTTATCTTCAGCAGGAGAATCTCACAAGTTCCAAGTCCCTTACAGTCATTAGAGATACACACTCATTTTCTGGCAAATGCAAGAGTGCTCCTCTGACTTTGCTCCGGCATCTCATAGCGTGATGAAAAGCACAGCGACAGCAGAGCACCAAAATCCCAGACTGCAGCAAGTGGGGACTTCCTCAAATGCAACAGCTGTGGGCACAGAAACAGAGAGATGAAGCTGCTTACCTTCAGAAAGCCCCAGGTAGAGAGAGGTCTCAGCAAAACACCCTCACCTCTGCTGACAACCCTTAAATGAGGTCTGTGCAGGGGTGGATCCTGGCTCCATCCCTTCCATCACTCAGTGCATTGCTTGCACCTGAGCTCCCCTGGGCTGGCCCTGCCTTCCCACCAGGTGCTCCATCACTGCCTCAGGTCATGACTCAGCATTTCTGCTACACATCTGCTCATTGCTGTACCCTACAGTAAAGTAAGGAGTGTAACATGCTATAGCTGTTTTTTGAGAATGCTTTGGGACAGAAGTACACATTGAAAAACATGGAAACGATTTTGGAAATGAGCTTATACACTGCAGGTGTATTTAACCACATCAGCTGTCAGAACGCATGTCTAAAGCAACACACTTTGGAAGTGTTTAGTAGTACAGCAGGGAAGTCACAGGATCAGTGTGCTCCAGGAATACCCCCAGTGATTTTGGAAGTACACCACAACAATTAACACCTCTGAAATAGTACTGTTTGTAAATGGCATCATGCAGTGCGGACCTTTTGTTCACAGCAGACAGCTCGGTTGCAGTTTCAGCCTCTTAAATGAATCATTCCAGTACTGAGACAGCTATTATTAGGATGTTGTGCACTGGAAAAAAGTTTTGTCTCGCAGCACTTGCGCAATGCTGCTCTGTATATTTCTCCCCACCCTCGCATGCTGATAGCACACAGCCCAGCTCAGTGGCTGGGAGGTCTGTGTCCTGTGTTCCACTCTGCTGGAGGCTGAGCAGGGGGGATGTTTGGAGGTACTGCCAGTTCTGCCTTCTTTTAATTGCAGGAAGTATCTCTTCATTATAGTTTTTGCTTTGTGGTTTTGTACTGTTCCTGCATTACCGCCTTTATCGGCCACTGCCATCAGAACAACTCATGTACGTGTTAATTCATCCTGTGGTGGAAGTGAAACGTGTTGCCTTGTGCTGCCTCCACCACTTATCTCCCACTGCGCTGCTGCCAGGCTCACTGTGATGCGCCCCTCTGAAGGGAAGCTCTGGGAATCTGTCTGTGAGCAGAGGAGAGCACGGGGCTGTTCACTGCTAGCAGCACGATTCCCAGCTTCCAATGGGCTTCCAGGGATTCCTCTGAGGGAAATGCATCTCTGGGTGCTGCTTCCTTGGCTTGCCCAGTTCGTGACACTTGGAGACACATGATTCAAATCTTACAGAGCATGAAGCGAGAGGTATTCACAGAGCAGTACCTGTCCTCTTTCATCAGTACATTTCCAAGAACTCTCAGCTGCTATCACACTGTCGGGTGTCCGCTCCTATCTGCAAGCCTGCCAGTCTTGTATTATGGGGCACCACATTTGTCCAACTGAAATGGCAGAAAGGATTATTAATGTCAGACATAACACAGTGTCCCAGTTTGGACTATCTAGATAAGCCATGTGTTGTATATGGGGGTGTGGAAAATCACACCTGGGGGCTGTGGACAGACAGACATCAAAGGTGAATCCAAACCCTGAGGTTGGGATGAGGGAGTCAGAGACTGGAGGAATCCGTGGGTGCTCCTGGCCAGGGGGCAAAGCGGGGCCAGCAGCTGGGTGAGCAGAGCTGCTGCAGGAGCACTGGCAAAATGAGAAAGGCATGACATGAGGAGCTGCAGTGGGATTTCCTCTTGTAATATCAGTGGGGAAGACCGTGGGGGTGGATCATAACCTGATCAGATTTTCTAATACTTATCTGCCTGATTTGTTCTAAATTTTCACTTTCTCTGCCTCAATAAGCAAATATGCCTCTAACTGAATAGCGGGTCAAGTTCTGTTTGTCAATTTAATTTATTTTGGATGCAACCTGTAGATTAAAACCTCCAAGCAAAGAGTGGGAAGAGGAAAAATAGGCTGAATATGGAAGTAAGTGATCTGAATACATAGTTGGCAATCTGGGTTTGGAGCATCCCTTGTAAAACCTGCCACTCGTTGCCATTTGACCTTGTCTGCAAGAGGCACGCTGCACACCACCAGCCACACACTCCCCTGTTTTGTGGGCCAGGTCTGACCACAGGAGGCCTTCTTATACCACAAGCAGCTCAGCTCCTCTGCTACATTAATTTAATGTCCTTTATGTCAGCAATGCTTCGTGCTTTGGTGTATTTTTTCCTCTGACTGTTGCCAGTAATGTCTATGGATTGGAAGGGATAAGAGAAAGAAAAAAAAAAAAAAACAAAGAATAGGAAAAGTAAAGTCTAGGTGATGTTTTGTATCCATCATAGTTACTTCTACACAACAGAGCAAAGAAAAATCTAGCTTGGTCCTCTATGGAAAGGAGCATTGCTTACATTTAACAGAGATTCTGCTGCCACTAGAAAGTGGAACATTGGCCTATTCCTTATACTGATTTAGACAGCCAGACATTACAAGCAGTTTCTTATTTTGAAAACAATTGAACTTTTTTTTTTTTTTTCCAGAGAAAATAATAGGAGCAAAAGGGGCTTGGAACACAAATGCAGGCACAGCTGACAGCGCCACATCAATATGTGTGCATTGTCAGTATATCTGCTGAGGAAATGGAGAAGGAAAAGAGGTGCAGCTGGAGGCACACAGCAATGTTTGTCTTCAGAGGGATTATTATAAACACAGGTGACCTTTTCTAATTGGCCAAGTGAATGCAGTCAGAAATCAGTGTTGCTTTCCTTGTCTAACTGCTGCTGTAGTGCAGATGCTGCTATTGCCAGGATAAATTGCCAGAAGGGCTCAGGGGACAGGCCTCCCCTGCTGTCAGCTGCTGCGCACGGCTGACAGTCACCCTTCCGGAGGGCGACGCTCCATTTCACTTGTTGCGCTGGCTCAGCACAGCGCTTTGCTCCCATTGCTGCCTGCAGAGGGCTGTGCTGGCAGCGCCTCAGCGCCGGGTGGGACACGCGGTGGGCATGAGGTGCTGCCTGGCAATGCCCTTGGTGTGCAGCGGTTCTTTGCAGAAGGCAGGGAGCTTTTCGTTATGCAACAACGTATTTGCAACAATGACAAAGTTGTTTTTCCTATGAGAAAATCAGTAGCGGGATGGGGAGGTGGAAGAAAGTGCCGTTTAAAATGGCATTAGGAGACAATCATTCTTTGTATTTTATGTTGGCAGCTGGAGAATTGCTGTGATAAATTCCACAAGGGGATGGAGATTAGTTACTGGTTGTACAAGCACAGTGATTTGTTTCCTCTTCCATTTAATAGATTATACTCTGCTTTCCACACATTTCCTGGTGTGATGGGCAGGATGGAGTGGAAAGGTTGTAGGATACCAACACTTACGAGCTTCCAGGAAAAAAAAATTGTTCCTGATTCATAATTGCACGTATTATTTTTACCACTTTGCAGTGAGACAGAAGATCACTTTAAACATAGAAGTTATTATTTGTGTTTTCAAGACAAAAATGCAAAGAGGCACGTACACCATTTGAGCACACAGCAGGTCCCTGCCGCTTGGTCCTACAGGTCAAACCATGCTGGGAAGCCTCGAGCTGAAGTTGAGCTGTGCTCAGAGGACTGCAGCAGCTGCTGGAGATGCCCACTGCCTCCGAGCTGCCCATGCACTTTGTGGCCCCACCGCCCATCTGCTTCCAGCAAGCAGAAAAATGAGCCGTGTCTCTAAGCCAGGAGGGAGAGTTCTCCATCAGGAGAGCAAAGCTCCTTTTAGCTGCATTTATTGCCTCTCTTTAGGTTCACTTCGGAGCCAGGAACGTTGCATGTGAGTGAGCAGCTACAAAGGAGAGCTTCAATTAAGAACTGAACTCATAAATCCATGGCAGTTTGTTTTCACCACAGCTGAAAGGCCCAAATGGTTTGATTTGATATTTGTCTCTAAAAGATTAACAGAGTCGAGGGCACAAATGACTGTAATGAATGACATGATGGATTCATCCATTGTTTTCTCCTAGGGTCGGAGCTGTGCCAGCTGGCCAGGAAAGGACACCTTCTCTGTATGGTCAGCAGTGAGCACAGAGACCTGGCCCCAAGGGTGCCATTCAATGCCCCTACATCTGCTCTGCACTACACCCAGCTCAGCATTGCAGCATGGCAGCTGTGTCCACCCTGCAGCACCAGCCAGCAAGCACAAGCACCATGGAGGCCTTCCTGGCAGCCATCCTCCTGTCTGCACGCTGCATGCTCACGCACAGAGCTCCTCCTCTCACCCCTCTGCTCCTCAGGTGTCTCCTGATGCAGCTCCCACCCAACCCCAGGTCCTTCCACCCTGTCTGTGGGGCTCTGCTTTGCTGTGTGCTGTCCCCGTGCTCTGGGGAATGTTTGATACCGTGGCTGTGCACGGATGTATTTCATCCTCTGGGGAAAAGAGAGAATGTGGGAAAGATGAAGTCTGCAGTTAAGTAAGCAAAAAAGGAGTTGTGTCAAAAACGCCCAAATTCAAGCTAGAAAGAGGAGAGGCTGGAGGTGGAAGGGGAAGAAGATCATCCAGTTTGCATTCATCTCCCAAATGAAGAAGAGTGTAGGAAGGAACAAACTGCAAAAGAAATTGCTTAGATTCCTAAGCAGTGCTCCTGGGAGCACCGACAGCATGGAGCAAGGAGAACTTCATCTGATTCACCCAGTGCTTACAGCTGCAAACATCTCATCCTCCAAAGCAGAGCTGTGCTCTGCATGCTGAGAGGAAACACAATGCAGGCTCTCCTCAAACAGCATCCTGTCAGCATCCAGCGCTGCAGCTGCGGCCCCACCAGTGGCAGACATCCTGGCAGGCAGCCTGCCCTGTGTTTGTGGCCATTGTGTTGTGAAAATGACCTGGAATCCTCTCGTGGACACAGCTCCCGGTTTATGCTGCAGTAGGAAAGTCATCATCGCTGCCGGAGAAGACAAAAGACCATCAAACCATAGACATGAATGAGGGCTATAAATGTGAGATGGGTGGTAGATAACTGCAGGTTCTTCCTCATGCAGACAATATCCAGCCTGGGAAGCAGGCCGTGTTGTTGCATGTTGGATGGGATGCGGAAGTTGAGTCCAGTCAGTGAGAGGGTATCTGTGCTCATAACCATCCACCAGCTGCAGGCATCTTGCAGATCTTTATCTCAAGTCTGGGAACCTACCAGTGCTGTGCTAATCCACAGCAAGGCAAGGATTGTCCCTCGCTGTTCTCAAGGCTCTCCATCCACACCACCCCTCTGTGTGCTGCTGGTCTCATCGGGCCGCCACTGCCCACCACTCCAAAAAGGTTGCCAAAAATCCTGGTACAGCGCTCAGACTGCTTTGAGTGCTGTGGCTGCTCCTTGGACACTGCTCTTTCCAATATTCATCTGTTAAATGCTGAAATGTTGCTTGTTTATCAGACACAGTTATTGCCAGGTAGTTAAGAACAGTTGGTTCATATTAACGCCCACAAATTCACTTTAGACAGCGGGTTGCTACTGCCATTGCTGAGTTTCTGCTCAACTGTTTATTCTGGGCTGCCAGCTTTGGCATCTGATGTATGCGACAACAAACACATTTGAGGTTGGATTCTGTTCACCAGCAAATGGACGGCGTGTTCCTGAAGTCAGCAGAGTTACACACATCCACACAGATGGAGTCAGATGGGCCCAGCGGCAAAGTGAAACCCTTACCTGCAGAAAGCTTAAGCTCTTCTCTCTGCTGCAAGCAGACTGGAGGTGTCCCTGCCTATAGGGGCTGGGTTGGAACCAAATGTTTGTGGAGGGATTTGGGAGCAAACAGAGCGTTCAAGGAAGAGAATTCCATCAGAGCTTAACAGGTAAATGTGCTCTGCTTTAATCTCCTTCCCTCGTCCCCACACCTGGTTACAGAATCAGGGTACTGTGCTAGATTGTGGCCCTGGAATCTCGTTCTGATATTCTCAGGTAATTGCCCTTCTGGACTCTTTCCCTCCATTATTAAACCAAATCCTTGTCTTTACCTGCAAAGTGTACATAATTCTGGTCACCTGCATGCAGTCCATTTTGTCACGCTCATGTCACCCTGTCCTCCTGTCCATGCCAGTGCTCTCTGCCTCACCCTGTGCTGCTCGGGTTTTCACACAGGCAGCCTCACGCAGTCCCTCCCAGAGCCCCAGTGCATGGCTAAGGCTGCTTGAGTGCTTGTGCCACCTCCACCTGGCCTGGGGGAGTCTTGAGCTATGATGGTGAGTCACTGGGAGCAAACACTGCAGTACCCAGGTGTCCTTTTCAAACAAGAGAGCAACAACTGTCTTGTAGGCACGTAATTCCTACCTTCTCCAATACATAGTTCATTAGGATTTTGCAACAGTAATGTGCTTGCTTCCTGACAGCATCATGGGACTTCCAGATGGATTATCAATGACTTTGGTCCTGCCAAAGAAAGCTGCTGAAGTACAGCCTCGTGTCCTCCAAATGCTGCAGGGAAAGTTGTGTGACCAAAATGCTGTCAGTTCTGGTTTTACTTTTAATAGTGCTGAAAGAACTGTTGGCCAGAAACGGATGCCATGAAAAACATTAGGGGTTATGCAGAGCTGTTTTCACTCTGCAAGTGAAGAAAAGAATTTTTCCAGCCATATGCTCAAGGCTCTGAGTCCCATCAGATTTCCCTTAAAATGTTGGAAGGATGTGAAGCTGAGGAATGAGAAGCTGTGGTGCATTGCCCCAAACAGCCAGCGAGGGACCAGCCGCCTTCGGGCTGGTAAGCTCCCCACGTGGTCAGGGTCGTTCCTCCCTGCTGGAACACATCAGCCAGTCGACAGTCAGCTTTGCAGTTATTTCCTTCTGAAAAACACACAAAGCATCCAGGCAGATGTTCCAATCCAGTTGCTGGTTATGGTTTTTCCCTCTGAAATTAGAAGGCATCATAGTTCTCATAGCTCCCATCGATCTGGGATGTGTCCTGGGGTGCTGACCTGAGCTGCACTGACTGGAGAAGCACCTTCACAAACAAACCAACCCCCAAAAAACAACGGAACCCGAACAAAAACAGCTACCCAAACAAAGCAAAACAAACAGACACAGAAACTGCCCGACCCTGCAGTAGTGTTTGCTGGGGGCAGCCGCGGCTCTGACTTCTGCCCTTCCCCTTTCTCTCAGTGCTCTGCGCCGCAGCGCTGTGTGCATTCCCACAGATCAGCTCTTCTTCCCCTGCTGGCAGTGCCCCACAGCACAGCCGCCCTCTGCTCCCTGCTCTGCCTTTCTGTCAGGGCAGACGACGGGCGGTGTGAGGGCGGCATCCCGGGAAGCAGCAAAGTCAGATGCCTGTTTCCACACGGCTCTGCCCGAATCAAATGCTCCTAATGAGAGAAATTTGTTTTTGCTTCCTAGGAGCTAATCATCGGTGAAAAGTAGATATTTGCTTTTCTTCCTCAATGTGAAAACAGTAAAATCAATATACAAACCAAAGTTCATTTTATTATGAGCCAGAACAAATGTGGCAGGCAGAAAACACAAGAACTGGTTGAAAGTGCAGTAAATTTTGCTCTGTCATTTCTTTTAAAGGCCTCCAGAATCCTCTCAATGTTGTGCCTATTCCCAATGCCCAGGCACTACAGGTCCCCGTGATGCTCGCAATCAGCAGAGCTCTGTGTGCACTGAAGTCCCCCTCACACACGTGCTCTGTCAGAATACTGGCAGAATCCTTGAGAGCTGCGTTGCCCAGGGGGTCCTGAAGGAACTGAAGGCAGCTTTCAGGAACACGCGGGTGTCTCTGGGACACAGAGCTGTGGATAAACAGCACAATTCCTAATGGACACTGGCGGTGGGGAGCCGGAATGCTGTGGACAAACTCTTCCAAGATAGCATCAGAAACGTCTGCCCTTCTTCTCAGCTCTCATTTCCAGGAAAAAGGATTTAACTGAATCATGCTCATCCCTTTTTGGACCGTGAACCAACATCAGCAGTGGCACGAGTTCATCATGCTCAGGTTTCCAGCGTTCTGGTGCAGCACAGTGCAGCCCTGGTCCTGCAGGGCTGCACCCAGAGCCCCCTCACAGTGCAGCTGCTCTGTGCCACGCGGCTGCTTGTCGCACACGGTCAGATTTTCAGCTGCTGCAAATGCACGAATTAGCAAGGAAGGCTGGAGCTGCTGCACAGAGCTACGGCAGGCCGTGAGATGAACAGAGGCTGGGCGAGAGGAGCCAGGTGTGAACGAGCTGAGACGGTGGGCTGTTTGGAGATGGTCAATATATTGCACTTTGGAACGGGTGATTAGGATTCCCATGAGAAACAGACTGAGCTGTGGAAGTGCTGAGGGCCTCTATTTCTGTGCTTTTAAATCAACACTTTTTTTTTTTTTTTTTTTTGCTGTCTTCTTTGTTCTGTTATTTCATCTTTGTCACCCGCAATGGGGCTATTGACACCGTTAGGGATTCCTCTTAGCAGAATAGGAGAGCAAGAATGTACATATGTGCAGGAGGGCTGCACATATCCAGCTCCCACGGAAGTGAAGAAGGGTTCCATACACAGACCAAGAGAACCTTGGAACAGCAGTTCCAGTTTCTGGGTTTCAATGTGTTTTTGTGTACCATTTCTTCTCAGATAGATCTGTCACAGTCAGTAATTCAGCTCGTGCAGGGCTGCTCATCGACAGTGTTGTAAATAAAAGGAGCTCAAAACTTTCTGGTGCAAAAGAGGCTCTCAGGTTTGTGCTGGGTGGCTGCTTACAAACAGCAGTGCATCAGGCACTCCTCTTTTTCCTTCTAGCATTTCTAGCCTTTGAGTCCCTCTGTTAACAACAGATGGGGTCCCAGGGAAGCCAGCATCTGCAGGTCTGTGTCCCATTGTCAGCTCTGCCCATCCCTGGCTGCCCCTTCTGCACATGAGGAGTTCATCTGCACAGCATTCCCCCATTATAGACAGGCTGCTCCACTTCATCGTGCAACCGCACGGACACACAGCCAGAGAGAAAGAGGTACGCAAAAACGGGAAGGGAAAGGGAAAGGAAGGGGGAAAAAAAAGGCAAAGCGAAATTCAACCCGCGCCCAGGGCCGCGCGGCCGCCCTCAGCCAGGCCGGGAAAGGAGCGCGGCCTCCCGGCGCGGCGCTGCGGGTCGGGGCTCCTCCAGAAGGCGGTGAGCGCCCTCTGCTGGCAGCGCGGCTCTCTGCAGCCCGCAGCGGTGCCGGAGCTGCGCCTTCCTTCGGCAGCGAGAAAGTCCCGACTGTCGGAGCCCTACCGAGAACTGAGATAAAAGCTGATCCGACCGCCCCGAGGTGCTTGGGGGCACCTCTGTCCTGCCCGTGCCTGCCTGTGAGCGTGCACCCTCGCACCTTCCAGAGTGCACGGCCGTGATTCAGCCTCACGGGATGCAATGAAAAAACTCACAGGTAGAAGGTTACGGCAGGCTGACAGCAGGAGAGGCTGTGCGGCTCCTCTGAGAGCAGCCCAGATGGATCTGGGGGCACAGCTCTCTCTTGGGGTGCCGCAGGCTCTCGGGCAGCCGATCTCGGCTGTTGTAGAGTCCTGCAGGCTGTGCCCCCTGCCCTGTTGCAGGCAGGGCCTGCAGCCACCACATGCCAGGCAGCGGCTGAGAGGGATGCCTGTGAGCAGCGGAAGCCTCTCCTGTCTGGAGAAAGCATACTCTGCCTCCTGACCTGAGCCTGCAGCAGCACAAGTCAGCATCCTAGAGACACCAGATGCCTTCTGAACACCTTCACAAATGTGTCAGCAGCACATCCTGACAGACACAGGAGAGTCACAGCATGCATGAGGTGACCATATGGAAAACCCAATTCATTTAGTGGCCATGGAGAAAAGAAACCATTCTCACTGAGTGAGGCAGAGAGTCTCAGCAAACGCGGTGTGACCAGGCAGGAAAGTGAGCCGTGCCTCGTTGTCCTGAGCTCTGTAAGTGGGGAGGACACCAAATCAAAGGATGTGTAATTCACAAATTGTAGAATTGTTTGAGTTGAAAAGGTTAAATGCTGTCTAGCCCAACTGTCCTGCAATGAACAGGGACACCCACAGCTACATCGGATGCTGAGAGCCCCACACAGCCGGACTGTGGGCGCCTCCAAGGACGGGGCTTTCATTGCCTCTCTGGACAACCTGTGCCAATGCCTCACCATCTTTATTGTAAAAAAATCCTTCCTTATGTTCAATTTAAATTAACTCAAAACTCCACTGCTCAGCTATAGCTTAGGCAATTACAGGATATTTTTGATAGAAATTAGTAGTTCTCACCCCGAAGCAGCTTCTCTCACCAGGTAAGCAACAAAGGTGCTCTGAAAAGGTGGCCTTGACCATGGAACTGGAACTAACACTGGAGAAACGTCAGCCAGATGGGGAGGAGACTTCAGCTGAACAACGGTGAGTTCCTCTGAGCACGGGGCATTTCCCTCACAACACCTCCTCCAGTCTCACGTGGGCTCCAGGTGCATCAGAGTGCGTGCAAAGAGGGGAATTCTGCACTGCTCCCATCGCATTTCATGACCCGGATAAAAGACAGTTTTCTGATGTTTGAGGCAGGGATGGGCAGAGTGCGGGTCTGACATGCAGGGAATGTGGGAGGTGTCCCACTGGCCGTACCGCTGCGATCGGTTCACTGCTCCACACGCCAAGTGCGCGACCAGCCCATCTCAGCGAGCAGCCTCTGCGTCTGCGTGCAGGCGGGCGGTTATGTTTGGGCCTGGAGCTGGGGGCCCTCTAGCGTTGTGAATCCTCCAGCGTGCCAGAAGAGCTTGTAAAACAGATCCCCCTCTTCAGAATTCCTGCTCCTGGTAACTTCTAATACCGTACTGCTGTTCTTTATGCTTTGCACTTATAACTTATGAAGGCGATGTGACCCTGAGCGAATCATAAGGTAATTATGGTCATGACACAAAATGCTTCAAGACGTTTCTGTTAGATCATGCAAAAGCCCGAAAGGCCTCTGCCTGCCCACCCCCGCAGCGTGTGGGGTGCCCTACACCCAGCCCAGCCAACCCGAACAGCAGACACCCGGACAGTGCTGTGCTCTGGGGACAGCCTTGCCGGCGCTGAGCGCTGTGTGGGGCTGAGCTGCCCCCGGGGCACCACCACCGCTCTGAGTCTTTGGAGACACGTGGGACAGCCCCAGCGCCTGCATGAAGTGCCCCCAGCCCTCCCCCAGCACTGCACCCTCCCAGCAGCAGCACCACCACAAACCCCACAATACATGGGGACACTGACTGCCAGGGGTACTCTGTTCCCATTGCCCACCCCTGTTCTGTGCTGGATGCACTATCTGTAGATCCTTCATTTTGAGTCAGTCTGCAGAAAATAATGCTACAGATGACTTCTGCTGATGGCTTTTCTCAGTTAAACAACTTCTATCAGCTTCCCAAAGTGCTGGAGCTGACGTTAATTTGCTGGACAGTCCCAAAAGCCACAGCGCTGCTTGTGGAACAAGGAGCAGCACTGCTGGTTGCATCAGGCGCAGTGCCCCACGCAGAAGGTGATGTCACCCCTGCAGAACGATCTGGGTGAGCTGTTTTCCCCCACAGAGATTGCATCACTGAGTGGCCCAAGCTGTGAGCAGTCAGATTCAGCAGCAGGGCAGCTTGGCTGATCTCATACCAAATCTGTTCGGTTATCCCAACCTGACCATCTGCCTTCTCCACCGCACAGTGGCAGTGGGGAGTTTCTGGGACCTACCCTAAGCATTTGCTGGGGAGGGAATGCCTGAACTCCTGAACTTCAGAGAAGAGAGAGAAACAGAAAGAATGCCTCCAAAATAGTAGGTTTAAACCTAATAGTGTTCAAACACACATCCTTGTGCAGAACCATCGCCAAGAGCTGCTACCCGGGCCCCTCCATGAGCAGCAGTAATGCCGTCTGCCCTCGGCCGTCCGAATCTAGGGACGATGGTGTGGTTCTGCAGCGAGTTCGGCAGATCAGAGCTTCACAGCCGAGGACGTAGGAGGCAGAGGGTACAGAACGCACAGCGCCAATGTCAGCGTTGCCGGGAGAATAAACTGAATAAACTGCCCCCGCACAGGGCTGGGGGGCTCTGTGGCTCCACGGGGAGACGCCGTGATGGAGTGAGAACACGGCACACCGCCGCGGTGCTTCCAGACAGCAGCCCCGGGCCGCCCCAGGCAGTCCGACCGCGAATCACGCTCGGTGCGCCGGCGGCCGGCGGGGGCTCTACGAAAAGCGGCCCCAGCAGAGCACTCACAGAGCCCCGAGCGCCCCGCAAAACGCCGCACGGACCGGCCGAGTCCTGTCGGGTCCCGCACCCGCCCACAGCGGAGCCCGCAAGGCGGACACGAACGGACCCGCCGCCCCGCAACCCCGCTGCCCGCGGCGCCGCCTGCCCTGCTGGGGCGGTGCGGGGCGGTGCGGGCTGCGGGCGGTGCCGTGCACGGGCCGCGGATTTACATAGCACCGCCGCATTCCCGCAGCGGCCGCCAATGGGAGGCGGCGGGGCGGGGCGGGGCGGGCGCTCTGCGGTGCCCGGGGCGTTCTTCGCTTTGCTCCACGCGGCGCGGAGAGTTCTGCCCACGGAGCGCGCGGAGTTCGGCGCGTCGTGCCCGGCGCGTCCTGCCCGCAGCTCCGCCAGCGGAGGCTGCATCGCACCGCACGCTCTGCCCGCCTCTGCCCGCACCGGACACAGGTGAGGCGCGGGGTCTACGCGCTCTCCCTCCCACCCGCGGAGGTTCTTATCGTCCCACGGTGCCGTTGCCGCCGGTGTCGGCGCCGCGCGGGCGCCGCTGCGGACACGAGACCGAACGGCGGGAGCTGCGGGCGGATCGCGCCGCCGCGTGGGAGGGAGCGAGAGCGAAGTGAGAGCGGTGGCCCCGCGCGTGGGCCGCAGCCGGCTCCGTTAAGTTCCGAGCGCGGGGTGACCGTGCGGGAGGACGGAGGTTGGAGCCGAGGGTGCGGCCGCCGCTGCGGGCCGGCAGTGCCGCCGCGGACCGGGAGCCCTTCGCCGAGACGTGCCCGGGCATATCCCGGCGCGCTGCCGCCTTCCTGCGGCGGGGGGCGCCGGCGGGGACCGAGCTTTGTGTGCCGCGGCCGGATCGGGGTCGGGCGGCGGCGGTGCGCGTGGGCCAGGGGTGCGCCGGGGCTCGGCCTGACCGCAGCGGGGGAGGAGGGGAGCAGCGCCGCGAGTGGGTGTGAGTGACGGTGTGATGGTATGACGGTGTGATGGTGTGACGGTGTGACGGTGTGATGGTATGACGGTGTGACGGTGTGATGGTATGACGGTATGACAGTATGACGGTGTGACACGTCGCTGCAAGCAGCGTTTCCCGTTCTGGCCCCGCTGGATAGTTTGAGCCCGAACTTCGCCGTCCCGGCCCCGGGAGCCCCGGCTGTGTGCGCAGGAGCGCCGTTCTCTCCTTCTCGCCTCACCCCCGCTCGAGGCTCGCTGCAGTGGGGCACAGAGCAGCGCAGGTGCCGCGTCACCCCGTGCCGGTACCGTGAATGGGCGCTGAGCATCCCTAAGGGCGCAGTGAAGCTGTACTGAGTGAGCGCTGATGGCAAACCGTCCTGTTCGTAAATGTAATTCTAATTGCACGATAGTTGTTCCTTCCTGGTATTAATGATCGTGAGTGATTCCGACTGAACCCGTCCTTCAGTTTCATTCCCCAAATGGTCCCGCAGCCCCGGTGCCCCACGGGGCAGAGCCTCTGCTGGGGACTCAGGGACACATCCAAAGGGATCCGAGTACGGACAGCAGGGGAGGAGGCAGGGGCTGGGCACGGCCACGTGCACCGCGTGCAGTCCTATTTTCCGGGTAACATTTCTCTTTTCCCTTCCTTTTCATCTGCAATTGTTATTTAGGGTTTTTGTTCTCTCCGGTTCTACTTTTCAGTCTGTTCCTGCGTCCCATCTGAGGCTGTGTTGGTGGCAGCCCAGCGCTGCTGCTCCCTCAGTCTGTTCAGAGCCCGGCCCTGGGCTGCCAATGGTTGCTTTGAGGACGTTTTTGTACCAATTCATTCATTTCCTCCTCCTTTTTGTTCTCTACCAGAATCCACTTGTTGGACACAAAAGAAATGTCTAAATATAGTTCCCAAACAGTTTAGTTGTCTTCAAAACTATATTTTCACAAGGAAAGGCAGATCAAAACTGTTGCAGAGGTAATTGGGCAGCAGCGTGCTGTCACTGTGCTGCAGCACTTTGGATCTCACATAGTGAAACTCATTCCCTGCCATTCATAGTCTTGCAGTCTGAGCAGCAGCAGGTGGCAAAGTTGGAAGGTTTTGCACACCTTAAGACATAGGCAGTATGTTCTGCTTCCTGTTCCTGCTGATGTTCCTCTGGCAGTCACCTGAAGGGTCCGTGTGGCTTTCAGGGAAGCAGGAGGGCTTTGTCATTTGTTTTTATTTACTCACTGCTGATGAGTAAATTGTCATAGTTATTAATTAGACTATCAGAAATTACGAGGGCAGCACTATGAGGTTTTGGAAGTATGCTTCATTTCCAAATCAAATGTCTTGATTCTGGTATTGTTAAAATAGAATAGATCCCACAGCTCTGAATTTGATGCCAGGTACTGACAAAAGATTCCGTCCCACTCACCAGTACACTGACCGAGCAGCAGCAGCGCGCTCTGTGCTGGCAGCTGTGGGGTGGCTGTGGGCACAGTGCACCATGCTGTCCCAAGGCACGTGTGCCCACACTGCTGTGGGATTCCTTCTGCCTCTGTAACTTTCTCTGTCGGGGAAGTTGTTCTAAGCTGAGTCTCTCTGCAGGAGATAGGCTGCAAGGGGTGCATCTGTGTCTGCAAACCCTTCGCAAGTGGAGAAGCATATGTAAATATATGAAAGGAAGAGTCTGTGCCAGCACAGGCTGTAGTTCCAGAGAGTTTCTCCAAGAAAGATCCCTTTTCCATGCATATCCCTTCCTTGTACTACCACCGTGCCTCAGACGGCTGGCGGCAGGCAGCCCGGAGTCCCGCCCCCTCTGCGTGGGTGCCGGAGCCCCTGCAGGACACACGCAGCACTGAGCCCCGAGCTGGGCGCCTGCTCCTCGTCCTCCATGCAGCACATGGCGGGTCCTAACTCGGAACCTGAGTGCTCGTCCCCTGACATTGGCACAGAGGTTCCTCTTCGCCACCTTCTGAGATGATGACGAATTTCCTTTATTTATTCTATAACGTCAGTAACCTTTATGCTATTAATAGGCTGTGATCGTGCCCCTCCCGAGATGCTTGCCAGATAAATTTAGCTCCCTTAGCTCCTCATCGCCCCATGTCTTCACATCCAATCCTCGCCGGCTCTCGCTGCCTCTCCTTGCAGCAAACGAGACGCTGCCGTGCGCGTGAGCAGCAGCGAGCGGTGACTCACCTTCTAAGCTTGTCCGGGGGAGACTTCATCCCTAATGAATCCCGATCGTTCCGACCCGGAGCGCGGCCAGCTGTGCGTGCAGGGGCAGCAGAGGGGGTCGGACCCGGAGCAGAGCGCCCGGAGCCGCGTGCTGCAGATCCGGTGTCCGTGCTGCCAGCAGTGCGGGGGGCGGGGGCTGCATGGGGGGCCCGTGGCCGAGCCGTCCCCTTCCCGGGAGCTTTGCGGGGACCACCTCAGCCGAGCGCTGCCCTGGGGCTGTGCGGCAGTGCCAGGCTTCCCGGGTGCTCTTAAAATGAGCATTCCCAGGAGCATTCTGCTCCTCTCCTGGCTGCTTTGGAGAGGAGCTGAATGAAGAGTGCGGAGGGACGGATTTTATTCTGTTTCATTATGTTGAGAACACACCTAGAATATACAGAAGAGCACAGGCAGCCCTGAAGCTGTGAGCGAGTTGGTCTGTTTCATAGCTTCAGGTTTTGTTGCTTGTTCTCAGTGACACTCCAATCCCAAGTGCTCCCACAGGCCGTACTCACTGAAGATAGAAATCCTGGCTCTGCTGAGGCTGGGGCAGCTCTGCTGTTGTTTTCAGCTGAGACATGAATCCCCACAGAAAGGCTCTGGCTGTATTTTGCCAGGAGATGGGTGCAGTTCTGCCAGCCCTCCAATGCTGCTGTGAGTGAGTCCATTCCACAGTGAAACTTCTGCAGTGCAGGAGACAAGCAGCACTCGGGCATCCCCTGTCTGGGATGCAGCTCCACGGCTCTTGTCAGAGCTCAGCTGCCACCTCCCTGAGCTGGGGCTTCTCTCTGTCTAACGGTCTGGGATGTCCCAGGATCCAGCTGGTGTAGCAGAATACTCTGACTGACTGCCAGACTGGCTTCAGTGGTCACTGTGTCCGGCTTCATATTGGAGATGACATTTTTTCTTCCGCTGTGAGTAACGCAATGTGGCAGCAAAAGCACAGCTCCTCTACAGCCTTTCCCAGAAAGCCTCTTCTCTGCTTCCTGAGCTCTCAGTGCAGACTGCTGCGTGGGTGAGATCAGGCAGCCTCACTGCTGCCAAAGTGACATTCTTGGTGCATAAGAAGTGCAGGCTGTCTGCTGGCCGGTGTAGAAGCTTTTGCCCAGAAAAGGGCACACTACTCTACCAGAGTGTTGGGACTTGTGTGAACTCTGCTTTCCCTTCCTCTCTTCAGGTACCAACACCTCCCAGACACGATGGGCTGCCAGGAGACTGAGTACCTGGACGAGCACGGGAAGTGTGTGCCGTGCAGGAGCTGCATGCCTGGGCAGGAGCTCTCCAAGGTAAATGGCCTTTGAAGAACCAGGAATCACCCAGCACCAAAGTTTTTGCAGTGCAGGGTGGATTCTTTGCTAATTCTTGTCAAGGGGACAATCTTGGATTTCTGTCTGTTGGGAGGAGCTGACACTCGATAGGAAGGGAAGGTGAAGGGTTTCACTCACCTTGGATGGAAGGGCAAGAAGGTGGAAGCAAAAACTGGGGTGGATTCCATGCTGCTGTTATATTTGTCCTCATTCCTTTTTGCCAAAGAAAATCTGTTTCCTTCCAGTCAGTGGCCCATGTATGGCTGCCTTTCTGTAGCCCTTCCCAGAAAGCTGCTCTCTCTTTCCTGAGCTCTCAGCACAAGCCAGGCTGCAGGCTGGTGGGCATGGTGAGGCACTGCTGCATGGGCCCAGCTGTGGCACCAGGCTGTGTCCTGACTCCAGCAGTCCCTCTGGGTCAGCCCTGCAGGGTGTTCCTGCCCTCTGGCATATGCTGCAGGGACCAAGGCTGCCCGTGAGCCACTGCCATCAAAGCACAGCCTCCCCACAAGACCAGGTGTGAGGCTGCCTGCTCTCGGCTTTCTCTAGAGAAGAGGTGCTGTGCTCTCAGTATCACTTTGGGTCCTGAAGCATCTCCTCACTGCCATAAACCAAACCTCGTGTCTTGCAGGACTGTGGTGATGGCGTGGGGGGGGATGCGCAGTGCGTTGCTTGCCCTCCCAGGAAGTTTAAGGACAGCTGGGGCCATCATGGCTGCAAGCCCTGCCTGTCCTGCGCCCTCATCAACCGCATCCAGAAGTCCAACTGCACGGCGACAGCCAACGCGGTGTGCGGGGAGTGCCTGCCAGGGTGAGTGGGGCCGGGCTGGGTTCAGTGCCGGTGGCACCAAAGGGAGCATGCAGGCAGGGGTTGGCGGGGAGTCTTTGGTGGAGGGCATTTGTCTTGCGGTGCCCTCTGCGATGAGCCCTGGTGGTCCTGAGCGGCGAATCTTTGAGGACACAGCAATCGGAGCTACCAGAAGGGAGCTGGGAGCTCCCAGCAGAGCAAAGCACTGGAAGGCTTCAGTCTGAGCTGTGGGCAGCAGGGTGGCCGGGCCCCAGGGGACGAGTGGCTGCAGACCACTGCAATTAGCGGCCTCCAAAGAAGAGGGTGGGAACCACACCCTGAGCGCAGCATAGGAGGACATTGTGGTTTCTGTGGCTGTTGATCTCGGCTGATTTTTTTAAGGAGTTTGTGAAGCCAGGACTGCTCTGTACAGACTGCCCATGAAGGACCACAGAGCTGCAGATGGTTTGCTCGTGAGCAGTGTGGTTTGTAACAGAGGAATGTCAGAGCTCAGGATTTTGAGTTTCTTCCCAGATGGAGTTGCTGGCTGAAGTTTTTTTTGTGGTTTCGTGGAGCCATTAATCACCACCGCCTCTGTTAGCGAGACCCAGGGAGGGGGAGGGAGGCTGTCTCTGGATGATGTCACTCCTTGGCAAAACAGCTACAGAAGTGAAGAGTAGCTCTGAGCGCTGCTTAGCTGGCGTCTGAGGGAGTCGTGGTGCCTGGAGCCATCCCGGCATGCTGCAGCATGAAGGAGCTCTCAGCTGCTGCCTGCAGCAGGGCCGGCTCTGACCCTGCTGACAACCCGCTCTGCTCTCTCACAGGTTTTACCGCAAGGCACGGCTCAGTGGGCAGCTGGACTGGGAGTGCATCCCCTGTACCAAGCAGACACCCTCCTCCGAGCCCCAGTGTAGGTGGCACGGCCCTGCGAGTGCGGGAGGTGGGAGGGCAGGGCAGGAAGCCACACAAAGCTGGCATGAGCATGTCAGAGCTGCTCAGGTGTGCTCCTGCACCATTGTAGAGATGCTGTTTGCTCTCTGCAACACTGAGCCTGTGTCCCACATGGACGTGCTGGAAGAAGTGTGTTCACTACATGTGAAGGGGGATGGGGCAGGGAGGGTGGTCTGAAGCATTGCACCCTCTGGTCAGGCTGTAAAGCTCAGACTGCTGTGTGCAGGTCGGTCCAGAACAAACCTGGTGAAAGTGGCAGTCCCCACCGTGCCGCCACAGGACACAGCCCTGCTTGCTCTGACCAGCAGTGCCCTGGTCATCATCGTGCTGGTGCTTCTGGCCCTCTCCATCATTTACTGCAAGCGGTTCTGGAAGAGCCAGTGCCAGCGAGGTGAGTCTGTGCATGCCACGCATGTCTCCCTTCTGCCTTTGCTGTTTGCACACGTTCCAGGCCCCTTCCTTGCTGGGTAGGGCATTGCCTCGAGCCTTGAAAGTCAACCAAACATTCCTCTGCTCACAGAGAATAAATACCTCATCCTGCTTCTTAGGAGGTTTCTCTTTTGCTTTCTTGTGTCTGCACAAGGATACTGAGGAGCCTCCCTGGCCCCTGTACCATAAGCAGCAGTAGAATGTAATTTCACTGTCAAAGTTGGCATTCTCTCTTGCTGTGGTGTCTCAAGGGCAGGTGGATGCTGAGTGGTTCTTGCAGGATGAGGGCTGGGAGGCGCTGAGGTGGGAGGGAGTGCTGCATGGCCCCACACGGGGGTGTCGGAGCGGCCGGGTGTTGGAGGTCCTCTCAGGCTGACATTCCCTGCAGCTGAGGGCATGCTGGGGCCACAAGCCAAGCCCTTGCTCACAGTGTTTCTTCTCTATGTCCAAGTCTTCCTGCGGACGCAGAACTTCTCAGGCCAGCGCGCGATGTTCCCCACCTCAGCAGTGCCCGGCAGGTTTCTATGTGAGGAGCAGATGTCCGGTCCCTGCTGCCTGGGCATGAAGAACCTCAGCCCCTGCTACAGGCAGACAGAAGGTACCGTGGCTCTGTGTGCTCTGAGGGAAGGGTGGATGCGCTGGGCTCCCAGTCTCACTGTCTTAAGAAGTGCTGAGGCTTTGTGAAGGGGCAAAGAGCTGGATAGTTTGGTGCTTCTCTTAAAAACCACATACAAGTTTTGTACCAGGCGCGCTCAAATTGGGCTGCAGCTGCTCCCAGCCTCTGCCCAGCTGTGTCCTTGCTGTCATAGGGGTGGCACAGACAGGACGGAGCTTTGCAGAGGGGCTTTTGAGCCTCTCTGTGCTGGGCAAAGGACTGAGGGTGCGGTTGGGAGGTGGGACGGGCAGGGCTGGGTTGTACTGAGCTGCAGTCTTTTCCAATTCCAGGCCCAGTAGAAGCGGTTCAGTTCATTTCAGAGGGAGAAGCCATCGGTCTCCAGCTGCCACCTGCCCAGCCTGAGCTGGAGCTGCCACCGGCCGTGGCGGGCAGCCCTGTGCCCAAGGGCCAGCTGGCCAGGAGCGGCCTGGAGAGCCAGCCGCTGATGCGGGGCTGTGCTGAGCGCCGGGCCACCGCCATGGCCACCTCCGACCTCAGGTCGGGCCCAGCAGAAGCCCTGGCCCCGCTCTCCTCCTGCGCCTCTGAGATGCAGCACAAGTGGCCGCACACCCCGGTGGAGTGCACCGAACTCGACCTGCAGAAATTCTCCTCCCAGATGGAGTTTGTGGGCAGTGAGCGGTCGGAGCAGGCGGGGAGCCAGGCAGCCCCCAAGGAGAATGGCAGCGCGGCACTGGAGGCCGGCAGCGGGCTCAGCATGGGCCCGGTGGGGGACGTGTCCACTGCCATGCAGAGCCCTGCCCTGCAGAGCCCTGCTGCCGAGAGCAGGGAGCGGCAGGTAAGTCAGCACCGTGAGCTGCCCTCACACAGCCTGTGCCTCGGGATGGAGGTTGGTGCTCAGGGAGCGCGGGTTCCTGGGAGCTGGGATCACTGCATCCGGGGTAACTGTGGTAACCACCACAGCCAATTTGCCAGCTGTTTCATGGCTTGCTTGGAGCGGGTGAGGACGCTGTCTCTGGGCCAGGCAGGGGCCCTGGAGCAGCTGGTTAGCTTGGTAACTCGCACAGGTTAGCTTGTGACGAATCCCATCATTAACATAACTGAAGTTCAGAAAATGTCTGCTTTAAAATAATATAAAAGCATTTATTGGCTATTTACTAGCCTAGCTCCCAGACTGTGCTTGTGGAAGCAGTTTGCTGCTGGGGAGCCCAGGAACATCCCTCAGAGGCTGTTAGCTCACAGGGCAGCAGTGCTGGAAGGACAAGTGCCGATCCTTCAAACCTCCATGATGGGCCTTGGAGCAGTGATGGGCATCGCTGCTGCTGTCACTGTCCCTAACCTTGGAATCTTTATCTTGCCAGGTGAATGATGCCCAGAGCCTTGTGACTCAGATCAGCAGTACAATGAAGGGTAAGTGGCTTCCAGACTCATCTTTGTTCACTATATATTGAGGTAGCAGATAGATTTCACAAAGGAGCTCCTCCAAAAGCCCATCCTGGCTGCATGGAGGTGCAACTCACCACAGAAGTTTGGCTACCTTTCATAACCTTTAGTTTCCAGGGCAGATTTTCTGTAGTACTGCCTGAAGTGGCTTGAGGGTGGATTGTCACTGTTACCAGCCTCTCCAGGATTGACCCAGCTCTGTGCTGTTGTGCTCTGAAAGCAATGTTGGAGGAGAAACCTGCTGTGGCAGGTAGATGTTCTACCTGTTCATCAGGGATGGGGCTTGAATCTGGCTACTGTTGATTTTTCACCCAAGCTGGACACGCTTTCTAACCCCACTTCGCTGTATTGCCATCCCCAGGTCTCCCTGTTGCAGATCTGCCCCATTCCTTGGTACAGTCACTGGCTTTCTTGTTAGACCCTTCCTTGAACGGCGTGAAGAACTTCAGCCACGTGGCTCTGGAGCTGGGAGTCATGCCTCAGTTGCTGGGCCGGATTTCTGGATTTGAGCAGCTCGTCGCTCACCTCACCTACTCGGGAGACACCGTCACCATCCCTCGGCTGGCCCAGGCTCTGCAGCGGCTGCAGCGCTTCGACGCCCTGCTTCTGCTGTGCGACCACTTTGCTCTCAGCCAGATCCAGGGCCGCCAGTGCTAGGAGAAGTCAGGGAAGGGACAGAGGAAACTGCAAGCACTGTGTGTACTGGTACGGGAGAGGATCTGGTAGCCCTGTGGTCACGTCATCTCTCTAAAGTGCATGTGGGAAGTATATGGAGATGGTCTTTGCATTGTGGAATAGAAGCATGCAAGGAGGAGCATCCTTCCTAGGTGAAGAGCAGAGGAGCTGGGGAGGTGACAGCACTGCATTCTCACAGCTCTCACTCCTGGGGAGGTTGTGCTCGGCTCCTGCAGTTCTTTTTTCTTCAGCTGTACTTACTCCCATGTCCAGCAGCATAGCAATGTCACAGTTGCTGTGCCTGTTGGTGGGTAGTAAGCCCAGTTCTTTGCAAGCTGTTGGCTTTGGAATCAGTTCTGTGAGGTCCTTGGTCATGGCAGATTGCCTTCCCAGCTCCTTCCTCTGCCTGAGCAACAAGCCATAGGGGTCTCTGGAGGCCTCGGGGTGTCTTCCACACCAACAGTGCTGATGTTTGCTGGCTTCTCCTCAGTTGTGTACTGCTCACTGACAGGGCCAACAATCACTTCTCTCCCATTCCAGTTTTTCAGAACTTTTTCCTTTGGCCCCTACTTTGTTTTTCTGGATTCCTGTTCCTACTTTGAGTTGAATCTCTGTTCTCTGTATTTTGCTCTCTGTGCACTGGAGATGCAGATCCTGGAGGAGGACCTGCATGACCATCACTGTGTGGCTGGGAGTCACGCAGTCATTCTCAGTGGCACTGCAGCATTTGGCGTGTTTAAATTCATTTCCTTTACTTGAAGAGGTACGGTTTTCTTAAAGGAGTACAGTTTTCTTAAAGTACCGGAATACTTTGATGTGGGTTTGTGTTGGATGCAGCTCTGTGCTGCTCCCTGCCCAGGGCAGTGTGTTTGCTCCCCAGTCTGCTGGTGACCACCTGTGCTGCGCAGTGCATCCACCTGCTGCCCACTCAGTGTGGCTCCAGCATTGTTGTGCGGTGCAGTGGAGTGCCAGAGGCTGGGACCCTTCACTGCCTTCTGCAGCACCGCAAGGTGCAGCTGGTGCTCGGCTGCTGCCAGGCACATTGGGCCGGCTGGAGGCCGAAGCTCGTGACCAGGACTGCAGTGTGGGGAGTGCTGGAGTCCCTGTGCAAATCACAGCAGAGCAGGCTTGTTTTAAGTTGGTGGGGGTTTTTTGGTGGTTTTTTTTTTTTTTTCTGAGTTAATTTTCTCATTTCTGGAAGTAGCTGTTAGGGAGGGAACACCCTTCCACATTTAATTTGCTCCTGATGGATTTGTCAGGGCTTGCAGCCATTTGCCTGTGTGAGACTCCCTTTGGGTTTAGGCGCAGTGCTATGGCGCAGCTTGCAGGGCTGGTGGCTGCCCCTGTGCTCTGTACTGCCCGCGTAGGGGCTTCCAGGGAGCCTTCCGACAAGTGGGGTTTGCGTCCCACAGCGGAGTGACTTTCAGCAGGACGCCGTGCCCTGCCTCAGGCAGCAGTGCCCACACAAGTCCGTCGCTCCAGGATTTTTGTGGAGGGCAAATCCCAGCACAGCAGGTGGGGAGCGGCCCTGCGGGGGAGGGCGGAATGCAGGGCCCCGTCAGCTGGGGGAGATGCCCGGCACGCGCCCGGCCCCGCCGTGGCGGGGATGCCTGCACCGCTGAGGTCACAGCGCGGCAGCTGAGCGGTGCTGGTGGGACCTCACCTCCCTGGCTGTGCTGTCTGAGCCGTCGCTCAGCTTCTCTGAGCTGAGATCTTTGTGCCGTGCCCGGCTCCAGTGGGTGCTACGACGCCAGGCTGGGAGCTGGTTGCCGCATGGTGGGCAGGAGGTGTCAGCCCAGAGTGCACTGCCAGTTGCACCAGGACGATGTGGTGCTGAGCTGTCTGCTCTGCCCAAGTGTGCATGTGTGTGTCTTGGTGCCTGCACCTTGTGAGCTCGGATCTTGAGCATCTCAGTGCTTTGACCAAACCGTGCTGTGAGTTGATAAACCCAGGGATTTGGGCAGCAAGGTGACCTTGAGGCGCTGATGGGAGGCCTTATGGTGGTGCTCACTGAGCCAGGACAGCACCTAATCCTGCTGGAGATCAGTGGGAAGTGCCTTTAGGTCAAGGTTTCTCCAGTGATATACCGGGGAAAATGAGCCTGTCTTGTTTCTCCCCTCTTTCTACACCATTTTGTGCCTGCTGAGTCCATTTCCTTGCCTGACTTTCTCCCCTTGCCCTGATCTTGCTGCTTGTACCCATGGGTTCTGGTAGACATCTCGGGCCATTTCTGTCCTTCCTGGTGCTGCTGTCTCCTCGCAGCTGCTGCTCACAGCCAGATGGCTGTTGGTCTGAGTGCCTGTGCCCCTGGGCCTGTGGGACAAGCTTGCTGCATGCCATGTCCCTGTTGAAGGCTGCAGCTGGCTCTGAGCGCTGTGTCCCCCCCCTCTGGCTGGCTGTGCTGACCCTGGCCGCCCCAGCGGTGCGGTGGCTGCCAGCAAGTGGCACTGTTCCACTGCCGGGGCATCCCCAGGCTCTGCTTCTTATCTGACCACGGTGCTTGGAAAAAGTGCACGACTTTCTGGGAACACAGCTCTCCCTCAGTTCTGCCCAACAGCAGTATTAATAGATGTTCTGGTTTGTTTTTTTCCTCCTTTTCTCTTGTTAAAGGCTGTTGAGATTTGAACGTGCTCAGGATGTGGTCAGATAACAGGAGGCATGGGCAGCTCTACTGGATGTACCATTTTGTCTCCCGCTGTTTATATTTTCCAGAGCTGCGGTTGTTTCATTGTTCTTTCTTTGTGAGAACCAGAGATGTCAGTCAGACCTGGCACCCTTTTTGGTTGAGGCTAACCAGGCTCTGGGGATGTGCTTGTTCTGTTACAGAGCCATCAGGGAAAGTGTTTCTGGTGCAAACACAGTGCAGGGACCCGGGGCTAAACTTTTTTTCTTCATCCGAGGTTCATCTACAGCAAGGATGGAGTATTGGATTAATTGCTTAAGAGAATCAAATATTTAGTCTCTGTGGACGCACTTCACAACGATGAGGTCACCTGTTTGAGCAGGAGCGATCACGCGGCTGAGATATCAGCTGTGGCTCTGGAGGTGAAGCCGGGCTGGTGCCTCACACTGTGCCTCAGGAGCTCCTTTCTCTGCCCGCTGGTGGGGACCAGGCTGTGGCTGCTGCACTGCAGCACTGCCGTGAATTAGGAACAGAGCAGTTAATGAGAGCACAGCAGTGCGTGCTGCACAGCCTCACAGGGACAGTGGCTTCTGTCCCTCATGCCCTCCTTGGGCATTTCTGCTGACGTAGGTGGGCTCTGGACAGAAAAAGATTTGTTCGTTTTTTCCTTCTTCAAAGAAATCAGCCCCATTCTCACGATAGTTTTTAAGGGGAACTTTGATATTTAGCTGTGTGATGCCTGAGCAGTATTGCTCACGTTCAGAACCTACCTCTGCCGCGGTGCTGAGGAGGCGGCACGCAGGGCCGGTCGCCGCATTTTAGCTGTTCTAACTTTATAGCTGTTCACTGTGCTCGCTGCCCCGGGCCAGCTGGGGCCCACTCAGAGCTGCTGTCACTGTGAGCCGCCGCGGGCGGTGCTCCATGTCTGCTGCAGTGCTCTGCCATAGGGCTGCCCATGGCCGCCATCAGCCTGCGCTGGCAGAGGGCTCACAGCAGCCGCAGTCACGCAGGCACGTTGTCAGAGCCTGCAGGGCTGCTCCTCACTGCCCGGCTGAAGCCCTCAAAAGAGGGGGACCACAGGAGCCCAAAGATGGGGCCATGAGTCTGCAGCTTGGACGCGGGCAGATGGCCGCCATTGCTGGGCAGGTGGGCGAGCGTGGATTTCATTAGCTGGGAACCCATAGGCTTGATACTTGACTTCTGATTTTTCTCCTTAATAGTATTTTCAGCACAACAATTGGAATGTAAGGGAAACAAGTTCCCATAGCGCTGGATCTTGCGTTTCAACTTCAGGAAGCTGCTGGTGCCAAGCTGGCACGGCTCAATGAAAGTTGAAAGAAATAAAATAATTCAGCATTTGTGCAAACTTTAGTTGGAACTGAACAATGGAAACACTCTTGGGCAGTGGATTTCTGCAACGAGCAATTGTTCTGACACCAGGCTTGTCTGGAAGTCTGATCTACAGGAAGAATTTACACGATGGGTTTCAGTCCAGTGCTGTTCAGAAAGCTCCTAAGCACACTTAAAAAATAGGCATGTACATAAATCCTATTAAAGTGAACAAATAATTAGCGCATCCTTGGGTGCTATTCCTGAACATGGTGCGTATGAGAATTGTACCTTCACTGTGCTGTCCCGTGAGCAGGCAGCGCTGCAGAAAGCTGTTTGATCAGCATGGGCACACTTTCAGAAGTCTGCAAGTGCTAAGGAGAGATGCACCACGGTTTGTTTAGATGACTTAACATTGCAGATTCTGGTGCTTTTCTGAAAATAAATAATGTTCTATAGCCATGGTTTACCTCTAGGAATACTTGTTAATTTTTATGGGAGGTGTTATTTCGGTTGTGAATGGGTTATTTATATTTTTGTAAATCCTACGTCATTAGCATTATAATTCTGAAGCTTAGTTGTTTCCATTGTTGGCTTTTTGGGGGATGTTGTCTGTATTCAAATGAAACAGCAGCTGAAGCTCTTAAGTTTTTGTTAAATACGGGGTGTTTGTTCCCCACATTCCACCCAGACGCGGTGCTGTGTACATGTAGTTAAATAAATCCCAGAGGTGGAGGTGCTCGGTGAGTTTTCATTGAGCTGTGCAGGGCTGGGTGAGGTGCTGTGCGGGGCTCGTGTGTCCCCAGGCGTGGGGATGGGAGGGCAGCAAACAGCCCCCAAACGCTGCCCAAAGAGCTGTGCTCTGCAGCTTCGCCGAGGAGCGGTTGTTCTTCCAGCTCCATAATTACAGCCCTCATTAAGTCTGTTCATGCCCCTGCACTTGGTCTGCTCTTTAAAATAATTACTAGAATGAAGGATATGGTTTTCTGTTTTAATTAAAGCTATTATACTTGCCCAAACTCTCTCATGCTTCATAGGTTCTTGTATGAATGTAGCTTGCTCGTGGCATAAGGAACACCCGCCCGGTCCAGCGTGCCTCACTGACTGCATCTGCACCAGCAAAGCAGTGCAGGAGGCACCAGGAATGAACATGGGCACAGTAGGAGGACAGCCTGCAGTTGCCTTGCTGGAGCATGTGCCATGTGGCAGAAGCAGGCAAGGAGCAACCTGGCACCAAAGCCCTAGGGAGTGCCCAGCAAGGCAGCGGAGCCACCCATAGTGCATAGAGCAGGAGCTCTGCCAGGGTTTAACGTGGCACAGCTGCTCATTAGCACACAATGATGCCTGATTACATGCAATTATGTGACGGTTACAAAAACTGCCCATAAATGATCAGAGTGCATTTCCCAAGCCCCTCTACTTCTGCCATCAGCGTGTCTGATTGATTCCCTATTGTCCAATGCCCTCCATGCCATGTGGGCTGCGGTTCAGGGCAATGCCACCCGAGCATTAAGCCAGGCTGGGAGTGGCCCTGCGCAGCTCCGTGGTTCCGGGAGGTGGCTGTGGCCACGGCTTCAACACCTGCTTTGCAGCAGGTAATGCTGCAGCACCCAACAAGGCAGCCACAGCAGGGGAGAGGAGCACTCAGAGAGAGAAGCTGAACAGAAAGCTGGTCATCAAATCTCAGTTTGTGTTTTCGAAGGATGGCCACAGCCCTGTCTGCCAGGCCTTCCCATCTCCTTTGCAGAGCTGAGAGAACAGTCAGTTACATTTTGGTTGCTGAAAACGAAGACTTAAATCCATAAGAGCTGAATTTCCAGGCCCAAGGTGCCTTTCTTTCCCTCCCTCCACACAGATGACTTTTTATTGTTCATTCACACCGTTTTCCATCTTCCATTCTCCAGTTTTCCCGTGTGTGTGCGGTTCTCGCATTACTTCTTCCCTGCAGGACACAGAGGCAACTACACATGAGTGAAAACATGTCTTACAGCATATTATTGAATTATTGACTGTTGCCAGGAGGCAGAAGTTGACTGAGGAATGTGGGCAGGCTGTGGCAGCAGGCACACCAATGGCTGCTGGAAGGGCTGGGATGATGTGTTTATCACTGGTGCTCAGAGTCTCTTCTTCCCTTTTTGCCTTTGTCCATTTCTCCATCTGCACCATGAATCACATCATAAATGAGTAAACTGCCCTCAAATTAGAAATGAATCCCCAAAAGGTAGCCAGCAATGTGGAGTGCAAAAGTTTTATTTGAGAATTGTATTTGAAGGTACAGTCCTTCAGCTCCCTGCCGGAAATATTGCATGTGGGCAGCAGGCATGCAATAAACATTGCCCATCTCAGAGTGCCAGGAGGGGGAACGTGATGCTGTCTGAGGGGTTTGGCTGCTGGGGACCAAAAGACTCAGTGTTCATTAGCAACTTGCTCTCATCTATAGCTGAGATGTCTGAACAACCAATCAGTATTCATGTTTGTTAGCCAGCACCATTCAACGAATGAGGACGAACGTAATATTTCCACATTACTCCCTGCAAGCTGTGAAAGACAGCAGAATATTACATTTCAGTATGTAAAAGACAATTTAACGCCATTCAGCAAGATGGTTTTTAATACAACACAAGGCAATGTTACTTTCAAATTGACTTTAACTGTGGGTTTGCTAAATTAACCCTCGAGCTTCAGAAGAATAACCTGCAGCCTGCAGCAGAAATCTGCACATGACAGGCTGCTTTACGTGCTGTGCAGCCCCTGAGGAGAGGCAGAGCAACAGCAGCTGGCGGTACCCCAGCACCTCTCTTTCCAACCAATTAGAAACACAAGCCACAGAACTTTGCAGATGCGGAGCTGTCAGTGATCACATCTTGAAAATCACTGCGCTGCTTTCAGCTCCAAGCAGCCAGCTGAGGTCCTGCCTGAGTGAAAGCCTCCCTCCGAGAACACGCGAGGGTGGGTGGACGTGGTATGGGCTGCTGTGTGACAGGGATACCTGCAGTACGTCAGAGAGACGGGAGGAGGAGGTACAACTTACAGACACTACAGCAATACTAACAGCAAGTCAGTGAGCAGCAATTCCATTTACGTGGATGCTCCCTCTAATTGTTCCTTATGGTTTCCCACAAAGCAATGGTTTCTCTCTCCAGCAGATAAATTAGATGGTCCGTCAATCTAATTTTATTAGTCAATTTGTCTGTTCTTATGTGCCAAGGAGGTTTTTTTATGTGGGCTGTGACAGGAACAAAAGAAGTCTCTCTAAGTGGCAAACACCTGTGTGGTCGGACCAGGCACTTGGTTCCTGCAGGACTCAGCCTGTTGAATTTTCAATTTTCCTCTTCTCCCCATCACTCCAGTAGGTGACAGCCACCATTCACAGCTTGCTATGGGCAGTGGAGCACTGCAGGCTCCTGGTGGAGCAGGTAACATGAGCAACGCTTGGCTCGGGGATGCAAATCTGCATTACATGGGCTAAAGTGTTATCCTAACCCCAACTGCTGGCAGCAAAGGAGAAATCACTGCCAGGGAGCGGGATGGTGGGACACAAAGCACAGCTGCTTGGTCTGTAGGGAGACCTCAGCCCCAAGGAATCTCTCCTGCAGACTCCCATGCACTGCAGTGGTCGGGAGCTGCTCCTGCCTGCCCCATCCACTATTTCAGGGCAATGGAACAGAACGGGCACTGGCACAGCTGCGGGGCTGGCAGGGAACAGTGAAGGCCTCGGGAGCACTGGGAAATGGGCCTCAGGGCAGCACAGGGACATGCACGGATCTGGGGTTACTGCTGAGCTCTGAAATTCTGAATCAAACCCAGAGTTGGCTGCGGTGTTATGCTTGGCATAAAACCCAGCCCTCATCCCTCCAGTACTCCTGCTTGGGCCTCACCCAAAGCCAGGCAGATCAGAGGCATTGCTCTCCCAACCGCAGTGCAGGAGGCAATAGCTGAGGGAGATGGGCATTGGTTTTGGTCTGTGAGAGGGCAGAGCTGTGTCCTGCAGGCGCAGAGAGCCGTTCCCTGCTGCACCCTCCTGAGTTCTGTTCACCATTTCCCAGCTATTTCTTCTGGGAGTGCCCCTGTGAGAAATCTGGGTTCTTCTCCCTCTCCTTTCTCAGCCTGAGGATGGACAAGGCTGCTGGTTTCATAGCAGTGCAAGTGGACAGACAGCCCTGGTACTGACCCAGCTGTGTTCCCACCTGCCATGGCTTGAATGTTCTCTGCACCTGAGAACATTCCCATGTACTCCTTCAAACAGACTCAGAAAACTGCTGTTTTCTACCTGGAGAGCTAACTGCTAATAGTTCTGCTCTGCTTTTCCTTCCTGAGCTAATCTTATGACTCACTGTGCATTTCTTTCTGCCTTGCTTTACTAATCTGCTTGGCATTCGGCGGTTTCTTTGTTCATTGTGCAGCAAGGCCGTGTAAGGGATTTGCCTCTGGAATTCAGGTATCCTCCATGCTGTGCTGTTATCGCCTCCATCAGCAGCTCTGCTGTAGGCAGTTGGATGCATCTGGCATGAGCTAACTCAAGAAACGCAGGGCTGTGAATCACTCAGACATCGCTGCTGGATCTCTGCACGCTGCCTGCGCTCAGGCAGTTTCTGTGCAGCAGATTTCTATAAGGTGGTTCCCACCCACACACAGCGTCTGAAGGCGAAGCAATGACTGCAGCACATCAGCATCCATTTACCTGCTGCGCTGGCTCTGACCTTGACTGGTTTTAGCCACTGCAGGAGTATTGTTGCCTGTCGCAGTCCTCAGCCAGGAGAGCCCTCCGAGTTCCGCTGCCCTCCAATTGTTGCCACAAGCCCTGTGCCTGCAGCACAGCAGACGTGACCTTCAGCCAAATAACTCCGCTCAGCCTCCTTCATATAATAGAGTCATAGAATGGCATGGGTTGAAAAGGTCCACAGTGATCATCTAGTTTCAGTCCCCCCTGCCACGTGCAGGGTCACCAACTGCCAGACCAAGCTGCCATGCATCCCGTCCTCTTCTTGCAAGCTGCTGAGTGAGTGCTGTCATGCTGGGGCATCCTCAGGTGATACGGGGCCTCTGGGCAACGGGCTGCAAGGCTCTGAATTTCAATCAGGCAGTGATAGTCACCAGCCCAGATAGCAAAGTCCTTACAGAGCTGCAATACAGTCAGCTCCTACATCGTGCCCATTTAGGGGAGAAAAGCTCAGCAATACAGACGTGTTACAATTTACAGATCTAGGGAAAAAGGCTCAGTTACTCCTCACAGCAAGAGACAGCCATGTGCGTGGCAGGGGACTGGCAGGAGACCAAGGCATGAGCTGAGACCTGCTGCTTGGACTGAGATCTTCAATTCCTCCAGAGAAAGATCACAAAGCCATTTAAAGAAAGGAAAGACAAAAAAGAACACTAATAAATCTCACAGATGGACTCAGCTTCAGATCTTTCTAAGAGGCTTCTGATGCCTGCATGGCTGACAGCAGTGCCAGCACCAGGCAGGGCTCTGAGGCTGCTGAGCTCTGTCCGAGGGACTGCAATCTCAGTGCTGAATATCCAATACTGAAATCCTCTGCCCATCCGCCCTGCAAAACAGCCTCGGGGTGGTATCCAGTCCCAGGGTCAGCTCATACTCCAGAATTAGTCTGCAGCACGGCAGCTTTCATTTCAGAATTACAGCGAGAGCCGTAGCTTAATATTTCTCATGAAATGATCAGAGTTCTTACTGTTGCCATGGTTATTTCATCGAAGCCCGAGCTAGAAGAATGTTGAAAGAAAACATGAAAAGACAGAGCTCATCTTCTCACTGTGCACACAGTGCTTTATGCACACTGGGATCAAGTTGGACATTTTAGATTTGGTTTAAGGGACCTCTGCCTTGGGCCAGCACATTTCTGTGGGATTTCTTTGACCCTTCAGACTGCGTGAAGCAGCGCGTAACAAACATCAGCCCATCAGCATCAGCAGCCTGTGGGTATATGTCTGAAATTCCTGCCTAGAGGAACACAGGGTTGGAGCAGCCTTATGCCCTCACAGTGCTCTGCAGGTGTCTGGGTCCCCCCCACCACATAGCCATGCTTTTTAAGCTCTCTGTGACCAGAACCAAAGGCAGCTTGTTTTGCTGCACGCTGGCCCAGCACCATCTTCAGGTGGGACCCAGCACCAAGCTGGCTCTGCCAGTGCCCTTGACAGCTGCAGGCTGCATTGGGAGCCGTGCATGAGCCAGTGCCAGTATGCCATTCCCATTCCAGCTCCTGCGCTGCTACAGAATGCTTTTGGGGACAGGATGTAGCTTTCCATTTTCTATTGTTTCTTTGGGAAACATTCGCTTTTGTGGGTATTTTTGGCCAGGACAATATAAATAGCCCATAAGAGATGTGCTCCTCCAGGTTGAAATTCCAGGTGAATGCCAAACTGCAATCCATAGGTGATGCCAATGGGTATCAGAATCAGCTGAACAGCCATGAGCAGCAAACAACTCTGTGGGTCACTGAGCCGTTGCCTGCTCATTACCCAATGAAGGCTGTTCTCAAGGTTCACTTAGCACCACTGCTACAGCACTAGGCACTGGGTACCTTTTCTTTTGCTTATCACCTGGCCTGAACCCCATTACCTATTGACAAATAGAGAGTAAACCTTGTTTTCTTAAGGGCTCCTGTAAGAACATACTGGAGAAGCTTAGCAGCAGCCTTCTACAGCTGAGCAACCCCTCACCCAAGCACAACCTGGAAATGTGCAGGCAGGAATGGCTCCTGCAGCCCCCATGCAGCTTCTGAGGAGCAGTGCGATGGGAAGGGGCATCATGGCCAGGCAGGAGCACTGCTTCTCAGTGCCTCTGCTCCACACTGCAAGCAAAGTCACACAGCAAATCTGGTTTCTGTCTGCTTTGATATCCTTTGTCTCTCTGTACTTTTTTCCTCTCTTTCCTTTATTGTCTTCTTTTCTCCATTTGCCTCCCAACTACAGCTAAATCAAGCTATTCTTCTCAAAACTGTAGAAAGCCTCCCTTTTAACTGTGATTCAATTCAGTTGCCTCAATGAATCTCTTCCACAACAATTAGTAATTATCTAGAATTATTTAATTCTCCAGTTGGTGAATGCTACAGCCCTGATTAATTATTTTGTGGCCTTTAATTCAGTGCCTGTAGGTTTGTTTGCAATGTAATTTAACAGAAATTAAAATAAATTCTCAGTGAACCAAATGACATGAGGTCTGACATAGAGATGGAGCTCTACAGCCCTAATACAGTGCTCTGCTCCACCAGCACACAGCCTGGGCTGGGACCAGGGCAGGTGGAGCAGCAGGACTCAGTGTGACACCCACCGCTGACTTCCCCTTACCCTGCTGTAATGCTATAATGCAATCTTAGCAGGGTAGCAAAGACTTTGGCTGCAGCAAGCTAGGATAAGCCCAAGTGCAGCAGCCCTGGATGCAGAATCTACAGAAAAAAAGCTGTTTACCTTTACAAGGCCTCAAGTACACAGGGATCTCCAGAGAGATACCCTCACCTCCACTGCCAGCCCTTAAATGAGGTCTGGGCAGGAGTGGATCCTGGATCCATCCCTTCCACCACTCAGTGGCACTGTTTGACTTGAGCTCTCCCGGTTGGCCCTGCCTTCCCACCAGGTGCTGCATCACTTCTTCAAGCCCTGAGTTAGCATTTCTGCTACACCTGCACTCAGCTGGGAGGCTTTAGTATGAATTACCTGGGGGAATCCCTACAGATAAGGTTCACCTGGCTACAAGGGTCCTTCTTTCAGACGTGTGCCAAACTCCATCCATTGCCACCCTCGCTCACAGGTCAGTGTTGGCTGTCGGGATGAGCACAGCGGAGCAAACGCTGTTTGATGAGGGCCCCTTCGTGCACCCAGCTCGCTCCCCCCAGGCCTCGCGGCAGGACGCGGCCAGGGGCGGCTGCGCGGCGCTGCGCGGCTGAGCTGTGTGCTGGCACATGCACAGCAGGGCTCTGAGCTCCGCACGGAAGCTCTCATTCAGCCAGCAGTAAATGAAGGGATTGTAGCAGGTGCTGCTCATAGCAAACCAGTGCAGGGCAAAGTAGAGCGAGTTGTTGGTCTTGATGCCCAGGCTGGAGATGAGCACCACGTAGCAGTTGAGCGGAAACCAGCAGACAGCGAAGACCACCACAACCAGCACCAGCATCTTGATGCTCTTCTTCTTGTTCCTGTGGTGGGCGACGTACTGCTGCGTGGTGACGTCACCGATGGCATTGCGCAGCCACAGCTTCTTGGCCAGGCGCGTGTAGGTGGCAGTGATGACGAGCAGCGGCAGCAGGTAGAGGAGCAGGAAGGTGGACAGGTCCAGGTACTTCCAGACCAGCTCTGCAGGCTCAGGGAAATCTGGGAGGCATAGACTCCGCACGGTGGCTTCCCTTGAAAACAAGGGGGTGTGTGTGTAGCACATGGCCGTGCGAATGGGCGCTGCTCATTTGGCAAAACGTGCTGAGGTTTTTGCAGCCCCACTGACACAGCCTATGTGGTGCCAACAGGGAAGAGGCAGATATTGCTCATCTCAACTGATAAAGGTCAATCAGAGCTGTTTCCCTGAAAACCCTTTCCTCGTGCCCATCACCCTGAGGCTTATGCTCGTTTCTGCATGATTTTGCTGCCTTCTGCCCTAAGTTATTCTGTTATCCCAAAAAAAGAGAACCTGAGAAAGACAATGCAGAGCTCCCCCTCGAAAGCTGCAGCAGATTTTAATTCAGTGAGGCCCTCACATCCTCTTAGAACAACAAAAAGTTGCTCCTGAGGGCCTTTTTTTTTTTTTTTTTTTTTTTAAAACTTAAACTCTGTTTTAACTTCTGGAGACTAGATAAGACAAAACAAGGATGTTCATATCTGACAGATTAATTAAATACAACTCATCCATTCAATTCAGCACAACAGATCCATGCTCTGTTGGCACTTCTCACTGCACCCCCACACCACAGAGAACAGGAACACTGAGTGTTCCTGCAGACATCGAAAACAAAAATGCATTAAGAGAAAGGGACACTCACAGATCTATTTCCTGGTGATGTTTTCTCCTCTTCTTTCCTTGTGTCCCTGCCTCTTTCCTCTTGTTCCACTTTGCCCTTTTCAAACCTTGTCCTCTGTCCACTTGTCTCCATCAAGCTGCACTATTTGCTGCAGTATTGATTAATACCTGTAATATCATGTTCTCAGCTTTCGGAGTTGGCTTTTGTGCCACAAACAGAAGGTTAACTGGAAATGGGCAGCACTGAAGGTGCGTGCCGCAAGAGATGACGGAGGGCAAGGCAGGGCACAGCAAACCTGAGAACACGAGGACGTGGAGGACATGGAGGACCCAAGGCCACTCAGCAGGACACACAGCCACACATGGGCAGCACGGAGAGGCCACATGCCCACCGTGGCTCTGGGCACAGCTCTGAGCACGGCTGCAGCCTGGCTCCTGGCTAACATCCCAGGGAAGCAGCTCCTGCTGCTGTCAGCTCCCAGCTATGGGATCTATTGCTGGTGACATTACCACCAGCATTTTTACTGAATGGAAAACAGCGATGAAAATAACGTGTCCTGGAAGTCCTTATATTGCCAACTGCCCCGTGCCAGCTTGAGGCTGGGTTTCCTCTAGGCACACCGAAGGATGAGCACTGACAGGTGCAGTGAAAGAGATAGTGGCATTTGTTCATTCATAAGCAATTTGTTGGGTAATAGCCTGAGCGCAGCTGCAGAGCAGTGCGGGCACTAGAGTAACCCAGCACTCTGTTTACAAAGTCTGAGAGCTGAAGATCTCATATCCCCCTGCAAGACACCTCTTGGGCACATAAATCACAGCACAAGCAAGGAGGAGCTGTGGAAGCCCACGCTGCACTCCCGTTTGTGTAACCCATCCACAACCACTATAAAAAGCCATGCAAGGAGGTGAATGGGCCCCTACAGTCCTGATAGGAATGGCTGTGCTGCAGGAAGACATTCCAAGCCATGAGTGCCCTCAGCAGACAGCATGCAAAGGGGAAGATAAGAGTTTGGTTTTTGTTTCTTTACTTTCTTCCAGTACCTCAGAAGACTTCAGGTGGGTTTGAAGTTCCACCTCCCCTCCTCTCAATAAGTTTTCGTTGTGTTCAGCCCAGCAAGGAGCTCCCCGTGCTGCCAGGCAAGCGCAGCAGCACACCCAGACTTGCCACCCCTGCTGCAGCACTGCTCTGCTCATCAGCCCTGCACTGCAAGAAGAGAAGTAGTGTTTCTCTTCTGCTTCTCCAGCTAATGTAACACCGTGCAGAGCAGCCTCCTGCTTTGAGGAAGGTTCCCCTGCTGCACAAATCCAGAGATAAACACTGAGGAGCCACAATGCATGAATCAGCACATGAAGTCGGGGCTCAGGCCTGGCTGACTCAGAGGCACTCCTACCCCTCCCTGCCTTTCCTGCTCTGTACAAGTGCAGATGTACTGCAGATGTTTACACATGTCTTCCAAACCACAGCACCTGCTCTCTGTTTCCTCCCTGCCTGCACATGGGGCCACACAGACACGGTCCTTCTGGGACTACAGAGCTGACTGTGTGCTAAGGGACGAGAAATGGACCCTGGAGGAAGCCAGCCTCTGGGAGACAAACCCACCAGGCACAGAGAACCAGTGAGCGCCCCACAGTGCGGCTGCGCCTGGGTGAGGGGCTCAGCCTGATCGCCTCCTGGGAAAAGATGAAAACAAAGCAAGGTTCCACGCTCCTGCTGTGCGCCGAGGCTCTTCACCGCAGGCAAGCCTCTGCCATAGGAAATGAGATTTCATTGACACACAGAAATTCCACGGATGGCATCGAGTGCCGCAATGTCTCCCCACAGCTGGGACTCCTCCACCCCCACACTAAGAGCAGAAAGCTCACCTGTAGTTGTACTGGAAGAGCTTCTGGTAGATGGCATGGGGCAGGGAGAAGCAGGCAGCCAGCAGCCAGATCACAGCGATGCTCAGTGCTCCTTTTGTCAGAGACATCCTTTGCTTGAGTGGGTTCAGAATGACCTATAACACAGACTGCACGAGGCTCTTGTCTCATGGGAAAGCAAAGTCCTTCCACCAACGCACACATATATAACACATATGTATATATATATATGATTTAATGCTATTTAGAAAATAACAGCCATGATTAGGGGAAAGTCCTGCATATCAGAGTGACCTAGAAAATGGGAAACAGTTAATTTCTCAATCTGCTCAGAAGTGCTTTCAGATAAACTTTTTCCTCTATTTCTTTTCTGGGAGAATCATTTTCTTTAAATTTTGTAAAAATAAGTGGAAAAAAATAATCCTGTGCAAATTTCTTCACTTCTGGGTACGTCTTTCCATTCAGTATGAATTATGTAATGAAGCGTGGTTTGTTTGAGCTGAGCCCTCTGCCCATCTGGAGACATTAGCTTAGCCTTCATGAAGCTTCCTGAGTTAGATGAAAAGATTTCAGGAGCTTATAGAAGCTCAGCATATGAAAAATTCTGTTTTGGTAGAGGAAAGGAGAGCAAGTGCCTGATAGAAGCGCACAGCCTGGTCTACCTTCTCCTTCCTGTTCTCGCAATACACGGAGCGCTCGGTGCAGCAGGCAGGTGATGCAGTCTGGCAGCAGGCAGTGATGAGCAATGTCTTCTCACAGCTCCAACATGCCCCCCAGTATGCCCACAGCAGCCCCTCACCCTGCTGCTCCCCTTCATGCTGCTCCAGCATCAGTCCTGCAGTTACACTTCACCAACTGGGATTGCTTTTTACTGATGCAGAGAGCTGAGAACCTCTGCCACCTCAAAGCACCCTGCAGCTCAGTGGTGCAGCAAACAGCCAGTGCTGCTTGAGAACAGAACAAGCAGGGAATCAGGTCAGAATTTAAGGTCAGGATGTTAGATGTGTTTTACCAGTTTGACTTAGAAAGCTGAAAAGCTTGAAAATATCCCCTGCATAGCTGAACCACTGCTTTGCTTTTGATAGTGGCTCTGCTGCCTTTCAAGACCCCCACTGCAAACAAAACCATCACATCTATCAGCCATGCCATGGCAGCTTGCTTTAACCACCACAAACATAAAGTTCAGCTGGCATCGAAGGGGCTTGGGAGGAGCTGTGCAAAAAGATGTGGGAGAGCAGGGCCTCACCTGGTGCCTGTCCAGGGCGATGGCTGTCAGGGTGAGCGTGGAGACGTGCAGCGAGCAGTACTGCACAAAGCGGCTGACATGGCACATCGCCTTCCCAAAGATCCAGGTGCTGTTCACAAACCGAACCTGAGGAGAAAACAAAAGCCATCAGCAACCAAACTCCCAGGGAACACCATGGGCTGCACCTGACCTTGCTGCTGCCCTTTGGCTGCTGGGCAGCTCACCCAAAATCCACAAAGCAGCAATGTGGGATGTTGAAGCACCCTTACATAAGAGCTTATAAGTTAAAATATCGAGTTGAAATGAGTGGCGCTGTTGCAGCCCACCCAGCTTATCCATATAAATAGCATCTACAAACAGCAGTAATTACTTCTTTATTATACCAATAATTACATTTGGACAAAGTGGCCATGCCCTGCTCATCTGGAGGGCTTTCACTGAAGTCTTTACCTAGCTGCTCACTGTGAGGGACTTGGCTGTTTTTCCCCCAGCTACGACCAGCAGCCACATTGCTCTGAACCCTTGGATTTAAAGCTTGACTTTGCAGTCCTGCTGCATGCATATTAACGGTTCTGACAAACCCAGACATCCACTCTGCAATCCCCAAGCAGCTCTCCTGACCTGCAGCAGTTTGTCAGCACACCTAGAGAGACTTCAGAGTCCTTTAGGAAACAGAGTCCAACAGAGCCCAAGGGAGCCCACAGTTTGCTGGACGTTGCTTTACCTGTGCAGCAGAGCCATCCATTAGGCTTGGCTGTGTTGGGTTCACACCTCAGTTCTAGCACAGCAACCACCGGACTGCATATCTCTGGGGCGAGTGCCCCCAGCCAACAGGACTGCCCTGCGTGCCACCTACCAGAGTGAAGGGCGTGTTGAGCACTGTGATCATGATGTCAGACACAGCCAGGTTGACGATGAACAGGCTGGTGGCCGAGTGCATCCTCTTGTTCTTCAGCACCACATGGCACACCAGCACGTTCCCAAAGAGAGACATGATGATAATCACTGAGTACGCCACGATCAGGAGAGCCTTCACAGTTGGTTTCTGGGATTCTGGCTCGTATCGAGCCAGCTCCGCAAACTTCTCCCACTCCACAATGCGGCTGTCTGTCCAGTTGAAGGTGGTCCTGTTGGTTGCTTGGTAGATGGACATGAGTTTGGTCAAGGAATAGTAACGGTCAAACTCCTCAAGATAAGCTGCTATCTGTGCCTGGTGGGATGGAAGCAGCACATGAGGCATGGTGGGTGAACCCAGGTCGTTGCTCAGCTGCCAACCGGGCTGCCGACACAGCAGTGGTCCACCAGCCACACCTGCTCAGCTCTCTGGGAAGCTGGTGAAGATGCAGCTGGCACCGCGAGCAATGCCTGTAGGTGCACAGCCTCAAAGGTGCAACGGGCTCCCAGGGAGCAGCACCACGGAGAACTTACAGCAGAGGCCTCTGAACAGGGCTGGTTTGGGACTGTGCACTCCCAACTCCTCCGCATACCAGGAGCTGCAATAGCTCCACAGGTGGGCTGGAGAGATCAACTCATTATTACACAGAGCACATGTAGGAATGGGCATTTGTCAGGTTGTTTTTATTCATTCTCAGATGAGTGCACTTTTCCTCCAACTTTCAGGGAAGGATGTTCTGGTGCTGCTCTCATCCCATACTTCAGAACAGTTGTTTCTTTTCTGCTGAAAGATTAAACAAGTTCATTTAGGGTGTCATTTTTGAGATCGCAGCTAGCTGTTGTATGCACCTAACCCCAGCAATTACCCTGGAGTTGTTCAGAACTTGAAAAATCACATCAGAAGTTAACTTCAGTCTATCTCATACTAAAACAAAAAAAAAAAAAAAAAAAAAAAAAAAAAAAAACAAAAAAAACAAAAAAAAACCCACAAAAACAGCTAAATTCTGTTCAGTTTCATTTCCAGTGAGAAAGCAATCTGCCCAGCAAAGGCACTCAGCAGTAAAGAGGTACACAGGTCAAAAAACACCCTCACAGCATATACAAACCAGCACAAAGCATCAGAAAACTCATCAGGCATAAAAATCACTACTTTCTCACCTCTCAACCTCCTTTTCTCATTTTTAGGTATTTCTGGTGATTTCAGATTGATCTTTTGTTGTTAGGAACTTAAGAAGCACTCATACCATTACATCCAGCTATGCAGCACACAGGAGGAGAAAGTTGTTTGGAAAGCATCAGGATTTCAGCAAGGAGATGCCTTGTTTTTGTGCCCCATGGCTGTGTACACAAATAGTGATCTCGTATGGAGGGCAGGATTAAGAAGCAGCATTCTCAGAGCTGCAGAAACTCACCAAGATGTCAGGAGGCCGCAATGCTCACCCAGCAATGCGAGCATCCAGAACTGCACCCACCTGGGTGGATGCCCACTGGGGTGCTGAAGGGCCCATAGTGAGGACCCCGTGCTATCACCCCAGGGAGCTGAGCCAGCCCAAAATCAAACAAGGGGCGTTCCCAGCTGCTGACCTGGCCGACCTCATGGCTTATTTCTCCCAAGAGAGGCTCAGGAACAGGAGAGCTTAAGGAGATGATGGAGCTGGGACCTGATTTTCCAGCATGGAACTCCTTAGGAATTTCTGTATCAGTCAAACATGGCTGAAGCAATTGTTGGAGCTCGGCACTGGCTGCAGCCTCAAGCAGAGCAAAGGTGCAGCAGGGACAGCATCCTGCTTTCCTGGGGAGGTGCACGCACTCTGCACCACGGTTTAATACAACAAGCGTTCAGCTTTATAACTCCAAGTAACCCGAAGGATCAGAGAGGGAAATTCCACCCTGCTCAGCCTTCCCCCGCCCTTCTGCCCCGGGTGCCTGCAGGCGGCCGCAGCACCCACGGCTCCAGCTCAGCCCTTTCTGTTGCAGAAGCGCTCACCTTTCATCACAAAGAATTTAAAGGCACCTCAGCGACAACCGTCTGTACGATCTGAACTCTAAACACAAACCAACGCTTCACCCCCCGAACCGAGCAAGCCTCTAGGGAAGAGCACGCTGGGCGCAAAGCGCGAGTTAAACGCGGTTTCCCAACAGACTCCAAATAACAGAGGGAGAAAAACTCCCCGCCCCTTACCGGCTGTGCCGCCGCCGGCAGCTCCGGCTCGGACCCCCTCGGGCTCGAAGCTCCGCCGGACCCGCGCAGCGCGGAGCCGCCGCGCCCCACACGTGCAGCCCGGGTGCAGCTCCGCGCCCCGCTGCGCTCCTCTGGCTTTAGCGGAGATCGGCGCTCGGAGGCAGAGCCCGACGGCGCGCTCCGTGCCGGGCTGTCGGAGCGGTCGGAGCACGGCGGGGAGCGCGATTCGTCCGCGGGTGTGCGTGAGGTTCATGAGAAAGCAGCGCCGCGGCTCGGGGAGCGCTCTCATGTATCGCCGCGCCGTCGGTGCGCACGTGCCTCGCGGGCAGGTCAGGCAGAGTGAAGCTTCCCGCACGGAGCGCTGTGGGAACGCTCCGCTGCGGCTCCCGCGCAGAAGGGGGGAGCGTAGGTCGCTCAGAACGTTGTGCCTCCTATTGCTACAATCAGAAATGTTAACGTGGTGGAAAGGTGATATAGGAGTGAAACAGCAAAAGGGGTTAACGCGGATGGGACGGTGTTACAAAGGGAAAGCGCTCACCCGTCTCCAAAAATCTCGGCTCACGAGGAAACTCTACAAGAGGGAATCTCCACCCAGAGATCCTTCCCCGGTGGGGGTCACCTCTTCCATGAGGTCTGTGAGAGGTGCAGCCAGTCTCCACCCTTCCTGTCACACAGCTGAATCTCCTTCACCTGCGCTCCCAGGGCTGACCGGGTCCTTCCCCCAGGCGATCCACCAGTGGTTCAGGCCCAAACTCAACAGTTCCCATACACCTACCTATTTCCATGGAAACTCCAACAAATACAAAAGTGAAATAACGCTATTTGAGAGAGAAAGTTCTCAGTTGCAAAATACTGTTTTTCAACGTAGTCACCACCGTTAAGTGTGTGTTTTCACCAGCAGTGAGCAAAAGCTGCATAACATGCTTATAAATATCTGCACCAGTGGAGGTGAGCTGCTGTCACCTGCTGAAATGCACCACCCGCTCCTCGCTGTGCTCACATGCACTGTTTGGTCTCCGTAAATGCTCAGCAAGGTGAATGGCAATTGGTGCCATCTTTTCTGCATAGAAAAATTCCGTGCCGACCATTTGCTCCGTATGTACTTCTATGTCAGACACCGTTTTGTCAGACCACCTTTCTGCTGCCATGGATCACACAGCAACAAAATGTGATGGAATATCAATGGGAAGGTTCAGCTTCTGCTGCCAACTCTCACCAGCGTCCACCTCTGACCAACATAATAATATAGGAGCCATTTCTTTGGTAGCAGCCCTCATGGTCCACAAACTTCATTCTCTCATTGTAAAAGGGTGGAATAGAGCAGACAGGATGCTCAGTGCATGCAGTGAAATGGTCACATCTCTTCGGATACAGGCTGTTCGCCAGTTCTTGTGAAAAAAAAAGAACAGGATTCTTTTCTTCTAGTTCTGAGACATTTGGATGATCTCAAAAGTCATCAGCAGGAGCAGGAAGGACACGTTGGCCACCCATCCATGTGGGCTGCCCACACACACACCCCTGATACAGAGGATGGAAGTCTGATCTCCACAGATTAATTCCCAGAACAGCAGGTGAAGAAAGTCAGTGCCTACGGCACCTTTCTGACGGGGCAGTGCTGTGAAGGCCGGCTGGAGGCTCAGTGGAGATCTCTGTGCATTTCACGGGGCTCTGGATCCTCCCAGGTGCGTAGAGCCCTGCGGCGCCCTGTGGGCATGGAGCCCTGCAGCATCCCTGGGGCACACAGCATCTGCATATATGGGGTAATGCAATTAACAGAGAACAAAAATCACAGCAAGCACAACAATCTCCAACCTTGAAATCTTGAAGTGGGGCTTTTAGTGGAATTTCAGCCCTGATGGATTCTTCTTAAATAAGCACTCTTCCCGGGCCTGAATCCTTCTTGGCAGATGCAGACACAGCCTCACAAGAAACAAAGGTGATTTTGGTCTCAGACACAGATATTGGAAGATACGTGTTTGAACTGGAGATAGCAGTCATTTCAATTTCCACCATGAGAAGCTCACACCTTATTAAAAAGAAGAAAGGTTTTGGATTCTGTCCTCCTCCCATCTCCTCTGTGGCTGTGGCTCTGTCTGCAGCCACTTTCCCTCTGCACAGGGGAACCCAGCCCATGTCTCCTTCCCAGAGTGGGGTGTCCTGAGTTACCGTGTGGTTGGAGTTGCCCACAGCCACATAACCTCTATCAAAGCACGCAGACAGTGATGAACCTTTTCACAATTGCACACTTCTGCAGTTCAGGCACCTGGTGCAGCTGGTGCTGCGTCTGCCAGAGGCTTTTGGAGAAACCAGTGAAAATCTTTGCAAATAATAATAAATAGCAGAGGCACTGCTCTGAAATGGGAATCCTCCCCATAGGAGGGAAGAGACAGCCTTGGGATGGATGTTTCCTGGGGTCTAAGTGCTGCCCACCCCAAACCTGTGACAAACCTCCAGTTGCTCTCAGCAGGAGAGGAGTGAAGTCTGTACTTACTGTACCTTCTTGCCTGAGGCACGTAAGGACATTCTGCACAACAAGTGATCTTGTAGGCCTCTTTTTCTTTTTTTTCCTCTGAAGTCATTTCCATCTGGACTACGAGATTCCTTGCATCTGAAGAGCCATTGCCTTATTCTGTCTATAAGCCTGTGTGTGCTTCATGTCTTGCCCAATGTGGTGTTGGCTTTATACTGCCAGCACATTCAGAAATTAGAGCAATGAGCTTAATCAGATCCTCAGCAGGATCTCAGACACATTATCTTTCTTCAGATGCAAAGGATTTATTTACAGGTATGCATTAGAACCTCCTGAAACATTCAGAATGAAACTCAGTGCAGTCCCATCCCTGCATCCTATCTTCCTTTCACAGTAATCCCCACTGACCCTCAGCTGTGTTTGGTCCCTGCATGCAGACAGGTGAGCAGAGATGGAGGGCAGCCCACTGTGCTGAAATCAGCTGAAATCAGGCTGTTTTAACACAACTCACACCAACAACAAGTGCTGTGCCATGGCTTCCAGGCTCCCGCCTGGCAGATGTGCAGCAGATCTGGGTGCTGCCCACTGTGCCTGCATGGCAGTTCCCCCACATCCATCCCTCAACTGTCCAGGTGTGCTGGGAGAGCAGCGCCTGAGCTGTGGAAGAAAATTGTTCAGGGTTTTCTGTGTTGATTTCCTTCAGCAAAATGCAAGTTGCCCACGTGTCTGGGGAGGCTTTGCAGCTGAAGATGTTAAAGGCATTCAGTATTTTTCCTTTGGGTGTCTTTCTGTTAAATGCCAGAAGGTTAATTTGTCTCCTGAAGGGTTGGGAGCTCTCTGGAGAAATGCAGAGATGATGCACAGACATGAAACCAGAGGCATTGTAAGTTCGGAGCCACAAGAAAGCTCCTTTGCTCTCAGATATTGATATTTATTGCCATCATTATGTTTTGAGGTACAGAAGGTGAAGCCGATGCCCTGCAATACCTTTTGCCATGCATGGCACCCACAGGCACAGCTCAGTGTGTGCAGCTGCTCACCTTTCCCTCATGTGATGCGTGTAAAGCCAGCTCGAGTGCACACAGGGCAGCCAAGGTCTGAATTCATAACTTCTGAACTGCACCAGGCTGCTCCCATCAACCCCGTGCCCTCAGAGCTCAGCTCTCTGCCACGGCTGTGAGCCTCCCTCCATAGAGCTGAGTGGAGCTGTGCCAACCTGGGCTAAAGATAAGGATACTATGGGATTAGGCAGTGGTGAGACAGGTTAGTTTTACCCTACTGATGAGGTGTTGCTGCTCTAGTAATGCACATCATAAGCCAGTGGGTGGAGGGATAAGATCCATAAGAATGGCTTCAATGGGAGGAACAAGAAGAAGGCAACAGTGCAATTGCAATTGCGTTTTGCAATTTTTTTTTTTTGTCCTTTTTATCCGTTACAATCACACGGACTGCCATCAGCTGTGCACTCCGTCCCCACCTGACAGCTGGCCGCACGGTTTCCATGCAGAATGAAGGCAGCAGAGAGCAATGAGAGCAGCAACTCCTGCCGGCACCTTTGTGGCAGCTGAGGGCACAGCAGCACACCGCAGCCCTGGCGATGGGAGGAGCAGAGCCCGGCACTTCTGACGTTTTCCTTTGCAGTGGTAAAGCTGCGGCTCCCGCAGCCTCCAAGCCTTTCACAGCCCTGATTGAGTCCTTCCTCCTAACAGGTGTTGGAATACAGGACGGAAAAAGAAACCAAATCCACTTTTCCTTAACAGAAAACTCACTGCTAACAGAAATGGAAAAGGTCAGCGAATACATTTACTTCCTCATCTACAGGAACACATTTTACTTTTTGGTGCGCAGTGTGTGAAAATGCAGTAACATAAGTGAGAAACACCCGAGTCCATTGTGAGACCACGCAGCAGCACTGAGCAGCGCACTTCTTCCTGCACCCACACGGAGCCCTGCTGCCTTAGTGGAAGGCTCAGAGCTCATTCCCCATTCAGTCCTGAGCACAAGCCCTGAACACAAGTCTGCCTGCAAACACCCTGCTGGTCCAAGCCTGCAGAGCTGCAGCTGTGCAGGAAAACTTTGTTAAGGGGATCCATCCGTCTGGATCTCCTCCTGCCCCCCAGGGCTCCTCCTGGATTAATCTGAGCATGCAGGTCTTGTCCAGCCCAGAGCTCAGGTCCCACCCATTCTCCTTCCAGTTTTCATCCCTGCCCCAGCTGAACCTGTTAGGAAACCTAACACAAATAAAGTCCCCTCTGCTTTTCTCTCTCCCATCTGACGCATTTACTATCAAGTGGCCCTGGGATCAGGTGGATTCATCTTTCAAGCATATTTTCTTTTTTTATGACTATGCTGAGCCTGGAATTTAAATGCATGTTAGTGTTCTGTGTTTTCTCTTGCACCAATTAGCCCGGCAAGCACAGAAGCCAAATCTTTCCTGCAGGTGCATAGATGGCCTCAAAGGAGAAACGCCATGAACCTCTCCTTACTTTGTTCTCTTTGTTAGTTTAAGAGTATGAACAATTAAAACTGAAGAGGTCTTTCCTTTTCATACAGAAAATGTATTCCAAAAGCAGGGCCTGGCGAGAAATTTTCCTCATTCTATTCAGTTTGGCTGTGTTAATGAACAGAGTATAATCTAAGTGAAAAGCTGACAGCCCATCCAGGTTGCTGTGGTCACTGCTGCTGCTGAGGAGGAGGAACACCCAGCACTGACCTACACTGAGCTAAGGAACTGAACACTAAAATCCTCCTGTTAGGAAAAGTCATCTCTTGTCAACATTGGAGATCTCAAACGAGAGCACAGAAAAACTTCTGGGCTATTGTCCTCTGTTTATTTTTGCAGCCTAAGCTGCCACTCTGATTCAGGAATAGTGTTTATCTATCCCAAAAGAGAAAATGGTGCAGAAGAGTCTGTTACAGCTACATGGGGCTGCGAACAAAGACAGGCCAATATGCTGCTTTGCCTGCATTTAAAGCAATCATAAATGGACAGCCTCCCCACATGCAAGGAGCAGCTCATCGTCAGAAAGATGTGCTGAGGCTGCAGGGAGTTCCAAGGCAGCAGCATCTCCATACACAGCTCTGCATACAGCAGAGGGCCCCAGGAAATGTGGGGCTCTCTCCTTGTGAGTGCAGCTGAGAGTAACACCTGAAGGGCTGAACTCTCATCGGCTCAGAAACAGTGCTTTCAAGCACCACCACACAGCACCTTCTTTCTGAGCAGTGCAGACCGTTTATTGAGACAGAGCCTCAATAGCTGCTGAGGGCAGCAGAGGCACAAAGGGCGGCTCTGGGCACTGCAGCAGAGCCCCACAGCACACAACTCCCACAGTGCAGCTGCGGGGCTCAGAGGAGTCAGAACTGTGGCACAGCCTCGTCACCGGCAGAGGGGTGAGACAGCATGGAAAGATTCATAGGAGGGAGAAACCACTTCATGGTTTCAGAAAGCAGATGAGAACAAGCTGTTATCCTTATGCGGGGAGCAGACTAGGCCTTCAGGTGCAAACTGAAGGTTTAACTCCTACTGAAACGCCAGAGCACTTTGAGATGTGGGGACTAGAACTTTCAGCTGCATCACTGTGAAAAACAGCCACTGCATGGTACAAATGAGAACCCATTTCCAAAGGTGTAAATCGGACTCCACTGAGCCCCAGGCTGCTCTCTTTAAGCTCCTCCTGCTATTGAAGCTCCTTAAAGAATGGGATAATTCTCTTTACTTCACGTTATGCATTGTTGACAGATTTACAGACTTCAGGCCATGAAGGACTTAATGGGTACCCAGGAACTCTTGGGTAACATATAACCTGTCCCATTTTCTATGCCCGTGGCAAAGTGCCCTGCAGTTTCCTGCTGGAATGCTGCTAAAATAGAAGGGAAATTTTTTCCTCGTGAATCAGCACAACCGGTATCTTATGCTTGTTTTATCTGGCCGAGTAATTTCTGCCTGGGAGGGAGAAAATTGTAGTCCTGTGAAACATCCATGGCCAAACATCAGCAGACCCCAGTGGGTGACTCTGGGTGACTTGGAAACCAAATATCGAGACCGTTTCTAACTTCCCCTTCTATCTCCCAGCTCTTGGTTAGACATTGCTGACCGCTGAGCTGCACAGAGCATCCCTGCAGCCGCAGGGCAGCAGCGCACCGAGTGCCGCCGGTGCCGCATCGCCGCCTAATCGCACCGCTGCCCTCCGTGCTGCGGTTCGGTGACCGTGGGCAGAGCCCATTCCTTGCAAAGGGACGCTGCTGTTGTGTCTGCACGGCTCCGAAGGCTCTGCGCACCGATCTGCCTGGGATCAGCAGGCCGAGGGGTGGATGGCAGCGTCGGGCCGCGGTGCGCCGGGACGGCCGGCACGGCTCGGCTCTGGTACGGCTCCGTGCGCGGCGCTCGGCTCCGGGTGGGACGGGGCCTTTCTTCTCTGCCTCTGCGGAGGATCTGGCAGGGTCTGAAGGACAGAACCGTTTGTTATCTTTCAAAGGGAGCGAAAGGAAATGTTTTCCTACAGCACAAAGGGTAAGGTCGGCACCCGGCTGATTAACGCGATTGGAATCTCCTCCCCCGTCTGCCTCGGGAGCAGCGCTCTGTAGCGGCGGTGCGGGGCTCCGCGCAGAGCTGCAGGGGCAGCGCGGCCAAAGTTCCGGCACGGCACGGCTCCGGCCGCACGCTCGGGCGGCGGCCGCTGGTGCAACACGGGGGCGCAAAGGAGAGGCCAGGCCGAGCCGTGGGGGATTGCTCAGGGTTTTCTCCATGCCGCCGAGCGGGCGGTGCTGCGCTCCGTGCTGCGCTCCCTACGGCCGAGCCGTGAACCAGTGGAGTTTGTTCCGGCTTTGCATCCAGAGCCAAAACTGGGAGAAAAGCCCAAGCGGACGTAAGAAGCGTTTTGTTACTTCTGCCGCCCTGGCGCCAGCTCGGAGGTTCGCAGGGAGTCTCACAGTGCGTGAGATCTCCGAAATCCGGTCACTCGCAGTCACTTTCACAGAGAGCTGCGGGTTCCGTGCGAAGAGGGGCCGTAACAGCCCGGCCGGTGGAAGCTCAAAGTTTTCACAACGCTGCTGCGTGCCGACACCGCGCGAAGCCGCGGACCTGCGGGGAGCAGCTCGTTCCGACCCCCCGTGCCGCTGTCACCGCCCCGTCCCTCCTGCGCAGAGCTCGATGTCCGCCCGCCCCTCCCTCCCACCGGGAGCCCCGCGGTGCCGTCCGACCTCAGCCTCTCCGCGGCGTTTACGTGAAAGGTCGGCATCTGACTCATGACTCCAATGCGGTGGTATTTTTGGCTGTGTTTTAATCATTTTCCCCTCTATGTCTCATGCGCTGCCTGCGAGAACTTCTTGGCCTCCCAATTATGGTGAAAGTGGGCGATTAGCGATAGACGAACTCAGGAACTATTTTGGAATGATTGGCAAACTCCGAATGCAGTCCAACAGTACGAATTGCTCATTTATCATCTCCACTCTGGTGCTGTGTGTATCCCGACGATGGAATAAATATTGGACCAGCCGTCCCACGCTGTGGCTGGAGGGCAGAAAGCACGAGAGCTCACATTTGTCTGCTATGAATTTTTACCTTAATATTAAATTTGCCAATGCAAAAAGAACGGACAAATCCCACTCATCACTAGACATTAACTTGAGGACTCCTTTCCATTTACAGTGAAAGAACGAGCACTTTCCTGTACCCTGAAGACAACCCCATGCTCTTGCTGCTTCAGCTATAGGCATTCCAGTCCAGATCACATGAACTCCCACATGTCTCTGACATCTAATTCGTGTTCCCCAGTCTAGACCCATCATGCCCAGCTATTTCACTCCTGAGACCGCAGCAATTTAAAAAATGTGTTTCCTCTGCAGCACTTTTCTCTTATCCTAACATTGTCTCTTCTGCCTCGTTATTCAGCACGTGTTAATTCATACCCAGCACTCTTGTGAAACAGAGGCATTTCTACCATTAACTTCAGTTTACGGGAAGGGGAGAAATTCAATGATTTGCTGAAGGTACAGAGGTAGAACCAGACAACAAGGGAGCACGAGCTGCAGGTCCATCCACCTGCATCCCATCCTTCTCTGAGCAGCCAATAGAGCTCCACACTGCACTGTGCTCACATCTCACCTTCTATATTTCCACACAACCTTTTAAAACAAATTCTGCGGCCATTCGAGTGTCATAACAGTAAGAGAACTCGTCCTTCCCTCCCTCTTCTGCCAGGCAGACCCACAGTAACGTTTGAAGTGAAAGAAGCCTTCCATCAGCTTGAAGACGCCGTTTTGTGTTCAGCCACGCTGTGGGGCTCCACCTCCCACATGTCCGGTGTGGAGCCAGCCGGTACCCGCACAGCTCTGCCCCCAGCAGGGCTTTGTGCTCCCGGGGAGCAGCTGTGAGCACTGAGCAGCACGCCGAGGTGCAGCGATAACGTCGTTCCCCAACACCAGCACGGCTCTGACATGCAGAGGCGGTATCTGCCGGCTTCCCAGAAGTGAAGCTTTCTCAGCTGTTTTTATTTTTGCTGAGTGACGTGTTGGACAAATAGGAGCAGTTCGCTGTGCCCCAGCTGTCACAGGGCCGAGTTGCACAGAGCTGCCGACTGTGCTTGATGCTGGAACAAACAAGTGCTGCCTCTCTGCACTCAGCGCGTATCTGTGCTGGATGCTGCATATACTGGAAACGCGTATCAGCTCATAGAGGCCTGGATTGGCAAAAGGCAGAACCCAGGTTGAGGAGGTGTCAGTAAGGGTGTTTCTGAAGATCTGCACAAGCTCAGTCGGCAAAGAACAATAACCCTGAAAAACTGTTTGTACAACGCTTTGATTTGTACCCATAGGATGCTGTAGTCTTCAGATGCAACCAGAAGACAAAGCAGAGCGCATGCAGCAGGTTGGGGCACACACTTCTCTGATATAAACATCACATCTTATTAATTCAGACTTGAAGCGAACTGTCACATTTCACAACAAGGTCACTTCTTTCCTTCCCTGCTTCTCATTTGAGTTTGGATGTTATTTTTCTGTTGAATTTTGCACTGTCGTTTTGATGCGCGTTTATTGTTCCAAGAAATGTATCAGAGCTTCCTTGCAGCACGAGGTATGACTTCATTTGATCAACTGACTGAAGGCTGAGTGGAATTCATGACACTTCTGATAGTCAGCACTCACTGGTGAGGAACAGGCTGGGCTGCGGTCAGTGCCTGGCCCACGTCTGGAACAGTGAGGCCCAGAAAACATCGGAGTGCTTTTCTGGGTCTCACATCTACCAACGCGGCAAAGAACTTGAGATACCTTGTAGTTAACCGAAGACCCTGAGCCGCAGTGAAAGGAAGGTCTGTGCCGGCACCTTCAGGCCGTAGAGCCCGAGGGGAAGCAGAGCCTCCACCGCCCGTCCCCCCCAGCCAGGTGCGCAGACCACAGGCTCGGTTCGGCAGCGCCCCCGCAGCGACCTCGGTGCGGCGGCCCGCAGCGCCACCTGGCGGTCATGGCGGGGAGGTGACACCGAGCGGAGGGCGAGAGGGGAGGCGGCCGCGCTCGAGTAGCGGAGCACCTGAAGATCTTCGGGATGATTTTCAGTTTCCACGAAGTAGAAAAGCATTCCTCTGGAGCGCCTGTGCCTCAGACGCGGTCTTCCTGCGTGGGTAGATGCTGAAGAACCCTCTTCAGGGAAGTGAATCACGCAGCTCCAGCCCACCGGGGTCAGAAGGAGACCATCCCACAGAGAACTGCCCCCCAAGTGCCAGGTGAAGGATGTAATGGCACGCTCTTGGGACAAGCAGAGGCACAAGGACGGCTCCATCTCTGCCTGCGGATACCCACGTGCCCGGTGGGATCTCACCTGACCGAGCCCCCAGCACACTCTGGTGGGAGGAAACTCCCTTTGTCCTCATTCAAGTTACCAACTTGCTAAGCACGCTGCCTCTTTGCAAAGCAAAGGGGAAAAACATGGGAGAAACTAGCACTACTGGAAGCAACCAGAAAAGCATCTTCGATCACTGGAGTTTTTTGGGGTGTGCTCCTGCTGCCCCAGTACTCCCTCAAGATGGATGGAGGCACGTGCAGAAGGGTGGCAGGCAGTTACTCTCCTCGCCCTTTAAGCCTTGATCTGAAATGTAATACTTCAGGAATATCATGGCTTAAACAATTTTAGTCAGTGAGTCAGTTCAGGATTAGCAGCCCACAGAGGGAGGGTAGTCACTCTCCCTCGTAAATCAGCAACCAACAAGCTCTTTCCTTTGATGAATGTTGTTTTAAAGACAACACTCTTATTAGCTCCAAGAACACTGCCCATTAATCTTGGCAAAGGAACACTGCATCCTCCTCCCCCCATAGCTTTGTTCCTGGGACTACTGACAGCCTCACCCAGAGAGAAAAGAGGGACAGGGCAGAGGAGACCAAAAGTGCTGAGGTGCCAACAGTCACGTGGAGAGGCAAAGGCCATCACAGGCAGTCACCCCAGATAATGGGATGTAGCACATAAGTGCTTGTGAGGCTTCCAGATCTAAAATGCTTAGGAGACAACCAAACCTCTGCCTGCCTTTGAGCTTGCCTGATTTTGGAAGAGGGAGTGGGAGAGGATCTGTGCCAAGAGTGGTTCCAAATCTGGGTAACATTTGTCCAGCTTATTGATTGTCACAGAAGTTCTGTTTTCATATGAACCACACTTCTTTTCATTGACTTTTGCTGTTTTACCAGTAATTCACTCCTTCACCACTTAACTGAGCTCTGCAGTTTGACCACAACTCTGTGCCTGCAGTGATCTCAGCAGAGATGTGCTGGTGGAGGGTGGCAGTTAAATAAGCCATGGCAGCAGGCAAAGCTGCTGAGGAACAGAGAAGCTCCTTACACCTGGTTTGCATTTCATGTTTTGGAAAATTGAGAAAAAAATCTGTGATCATCCACTCTGGAGAGGGGTGATTTATTTTGGTGATGCCATTGGAGAGCCTCTGGGTCTGATTCTGAGCAGAAAAATGTCCCAGACACTCTCTGATTATTTATTCTCACTTGCAAGGCATCATGGAAGGGCGGTAACAGAAACAGCTGCCAAAATGTGATCCAATCCCATATAAGATCCTCAACCGGATTTGTTTGTGATCTAACGACTGGTCCCTGAAACCCTGGGGAAGGTCTGCCCCTCTTACACACTGTCTATGAGGGTCCTGTATTTCAAATGAGGCTTGCACACCTATACACATATAAACACAAACACACACACAGGCACACCCCCATTTTCAAGGGTGCAGGGGGGTCGGCTGTTCTCTCTAAAACCATGCTACGTTTTGTGGAACCAAAGAGACCAATGCTGCTCTACGGTGGATTTGGAGCACAGGGAGGATCCCATGCCCGGGTTGGAAGCACTCAGAAGCGCCTTTCAGCCCTGCCTGGCAGCTGCTCAGCCTCCCACTGAACGACGCTGCCCAGATGTTCTGCTCCCGCTGTGATGTGAGCAGTAAAGGAACGCTGGTGACTCACAGCATCATTTCTATTTATTCCTCATGGGCTTCTTGCCACCTTAATATTGTCTCAGCTCACACGAACAAGAACGCTTATTTGGAACAGCTCTGTTCTTATAAACTCTTTATTCCTTCTTCCTGGAAACCCTTTTTTTTGCCTTCTCTCCAGACGCTCTATGAGACCCTTTTCTACACTACACTTCATTAGAAAAGTGGCCAGTGAGATGCCAGAGTAGCTTTTAAAACTCACAGCCAGCGCTCATTTTTAGACTTCCCATTTACTCAGAAGGTTGAGGGCCCCATTGACAACACAGCTTAGTGTTGCTTCAGACCATTCCCTTATCCTTACTGAAATATAAAGATTTGTTGTAACTTGATAACATGACGGAAAGTACAGCAGTAATAGCAGGGTGGCAAAGCCTTTAGCTGCAGCAAATGAGAACAAGCCAAAATGGTACAGCTGTGGATGCAGAAACAAATGAAAAAGCTCTGCTTACCTTTGGACGGTCTCAGATCTCCAGCAAGACACCCTCACCTCCACTGCCAACCCTTAAATGAGGTCCGTGCAGGGGTGGATCCTGACTCCATCCCTTCCATCACTCTGTACATTGCTTGCACCTGAGCTCCCCTGTGCTGGCCCTGCCATCACTGTGCTCCATCACTGCTTCAGGCCATGACTGAGCATTGCCACCACATTTGTAAATCAGCAAAATACATTACGAAAGGAAAAGTAAACCTGGGGCCAGAATGCCCTAATAAGAGAACGGTGGGACTCCGCGTGAAAGGTGAACACTTCACTCTGCACTGACTTAGCTGGAGAGAAGCTGGAAGTATCTCCTCAGGTAGCCCCAAAGAGGCCATGATAACAAGGAGGGAGACCAGAAGGAAGAAGAAGATTCAGTTCATTTAAGAAATGTTGGGCCATGGGGAAAGTGGGACTGGCATTTATATACACACACAGTAATTACTGCGGAGCTGAGCACATCTCTGTGAGTTTCCTGGAGCGAGGATATAAGGCAGGGCACGTTGCTAGGTACTTTGCTTCAGGAGCTGCTGTTAAAGGCCAAAGAGATTCAGCGAATTAAGGAAAGGAAAAATCATACTTTGTCACAGTAGTGACCATATCAACAGTCAGACTGCAAAACTGCAAAGAGTAAAACAGATTAAAATCCTTCCAGGAAGAAACAGACATTCTGGGGCAAAGCTGAGCTTCGTTTCTCTTCTGTTCAAAGAGGAACCACAGCTGAAGTAAAAAAAACCTTCCAGTCTTAGCCATGAGCTGTGCAGGCAGGAGCCATCTCCCCTTGGGACAGCAGCATCCACCCCCCTCCTGCTCCAGCTTTTGTTCCCCACACCCTAGCAAGGCAAAGCAAAGGGGGAAAGGTGGCATCCTTGCAACCCCCAAGCTTTGCACAGTTTTGGGCACCAGAGGAGCACAGTACACCCAACCCTGGGCACAGCTGACATCTCCCATGGATTCTGCACCAGGGAGGTGAAAGAACAGTTCTGGGACGCGGGCAGAGCTTTTCCTTCCCATGAAGCTCTGCCTTCAGCCTCTGTGCTCTGAAGCACCACTCTGCACAATCAGAGCAGCTGGGCTGAATGGCTCGGCGCAATCTTGTTTTGCCAATACTTCATCTGAATATATCAACTTTTGATGACCTTCCTCTCTGTGTTCCTAAGTACCAACACTGCAAGTTATGTGACAGGAGCTGGCAGCGTGCCTTAAAGCAGCTTTCCGGGATGTCATTTCAACTCGAGATAATGGAAAGCTCTAAGTATTTTTAATAACACCCCGTAATTTTTTTTTTCTTCCAGATAGAAATGATGAAGGAGAGGAAAATAAAAACAAAATGCATGAGGAATGTGCGCTTTTTTCTTACATTACATTTCTGCTGAAAGCTGTGAAGATTTCTGTGCCTTATGAAATGCTGAAACTTTCTCTCTTGTGTTGATGTAGCAAAGGAGCCCAACAGGTGAAGGGTGAGATCCAAACCCAAGCTGCAAACTCGGAGCAGCTGTGCTGCTCCTCTTTGCCCATCAGTACAGCATCCCTCTGAGACAGAAACACGTCTGTGGGAGGAGAGGGAAGAGCGGATGGCACAGAAGGGCAGCATTCAGTACTTCAAACACTCCCAGAACTTTTGCAAACATGAGGCAGTTGCTCTCAATATTGAAGGTGTGTAGATGTTAGTGAGGTGTGGATGTGATTTTTGCTGTGCTGCTTCAGAGGAGTTTTACCGCAGCATTAATTCAAAGGAGATGAAATTTATGTCTTCAGCTGTCAGCTGCTAAAACAGTGGAAAATGGGGCTTTGCTGGGTGTGGTAAGGGGAGCAGGGTAAGGGTGAGTTTGTGCCCCTCATTCTGCTCCTCCTGAGGCAGCCCGGCCTCCAGCCTGCAGCATCACCCGTCCCCTCCTCTGATGAGAGACGTTGCTCTGCTTTTCATTCCTCCACAGAAGTTTCTTTGAAAGGGTAGGTAACAGCAGGACAAGGGGAAATGGTTTGAAGTTGAGGGAGAGAAGATTGAGGTTGGATGTCAGGGGGAAGTTCTTCGCTATGAGAGTGGTGAGGTGCTGGAACAGCTGCCCAGAGAGGCTGTGGATGCCCCGTCCATCCCTGGAGGTGTTCAAGGCCAGGTCGGACGGGGCCCTGGGCAGCCTGGGCTGCTGTGAAATGGGGAGGTTGGTGGCCCTGCGTGTGGCAGGGGGTGGGAGATTTGTGATCCTTGAGGTCCCTTCCAACCCGGGCCATTCTGTGATTCTGTGATTCTTTAGTTACCCCTTTTTTTCAATGGTTCCCAGCAGACGAGGACCATAACTGTTCAGATCCTTTCTACACAACGTTCTCAGCATCGTTTCCTATGACAGGGAACTGAGGGAAGCAAACCTTGTGTACACTGGGCTTTCCGTATGAAAAATATGGAGTCTTACGATGTTAAGCCTGATGTGGAGGACATAGAAGAAGAGTGGACAAAAGTCCATTCATGAGAAGAAATGGAGAAAAAAGATAGCACAAAGCAGCCTTCAGAGCAGCAATCAGACTTTGGCAGACACTGAAAGAGGAAAAATACGTGTGGGATTTCTGTTTGTTTTAACATCCCCAGGGCGACTGTTTTGCAATCCCTGGGTTTTGTGTATACTTGGTTGCAATATTCTTACTAGCAAATAGTCATAATCTGGAAAGGAGAGGCACCGTCAGAGGACAAAGGCCGATGTTGTCAATGTTTGGATCAACTTCACTGGAGCTTTGTCACCTACCTTGTGGTTTTCTGGAAGGGCCCAAAGGTTTGGATTCAATGAATCAGTGTTCCTTGGCTCTGAGCTTTGGCTGAGCACTGCAACTGAGACGTCAGGTCTATTTTTAGCTGTATGAATAGCGAAGAACCCTTTTGGAGTGGGTCCTAAAATGCCCTGAGACTCAACAAGAATGCGACAGTGGCGCTCAGCAGAGCTTGCTTGCAAGAGGTTTGTTTGTTCATTTGCACAGTACCTTTTTATCCCAGTATTTGCACTGAGTCACATTTCCTCTGCCCACTGTTTCCTTGTAAAATGTAGTATAATAATGAGGTACTCTTTTGCTAACTTAGCATTCAGCGCAGGTCCAGGAAGTTAAGCCTTCCTATTGATTGTTTTCTATGGTCAGGAGCACAAAAGGGGCTCTGCCGAAGTCTGCCTGCCAGCCCAGCTCGCTGAGATCCATCAGCGAAGTGTGTTTGGAACGTAATTGCTTCACTTCCTTTGCAGACCCGCGCTACCGCTGCTGAGAGCTCGGGTCCCATTGTAGTTATCTGGCTGGGTGCATTAGGAGCTCGCAGCCAGGATACCTTATCTTATTTATTTTAATGCGTCCTTTTAACTTCGATACAGAACTCCTCACACACGCTTTATGTCTGAGGCCCCGCAGATCAGTGCCAGGGCAGCGCTGCAAGGCCACAGCCCCGGCGTTGAGGAGCGATCGGAGCCGAGCGCAGTACGGACGCGGACACGGCTGCCACGGCGCGGGGTTCCGAGCGGCGTTCGAGCTCATACCGCACTTCTGAAGCCTAATCACGTTCCGACGTGGTTTTTTAAATTCTCTGAGAAGTCTTTCACTCACCCTATTACAGAGGTACAGAAAAAGCGGCACTCGATAAAGATGTCTGGGTGCACGACAGCCTCACCGCTTCCCGTTCGCAGCAGCCCGCACTGACCGCACCCCCGGGCCGCGGGTCGGGGCTGCGCGGCGCTGCGCCCGTGGGAGGGGAGCGCGCGGACGGAGCCGCTCCGCTGAGGGGGGAGAGCGGCTCTGCGCCCAGCCCACACGCGGTGTCACGGCGCCCTCTAGTGGCCGCGCGCGGCAGTGCGGTGTAGCGGCGCCCCCTGGCGGCCACGCACGGCGCCGTCCCGCCGCTCCCCGCAGCGCCCGATGGCGCGTGGATTTCTGCGATGTATTTTCTTTGCTCTGCTCCTGCTCTTTTCCTCCCGTGGAAAACAAGAGGACTGACAACCAATATCGCGTCCTGATAAGAAAAAATATGTTGATTTTGAGTACAACTCTTTCAACAAGATAGCTCACAATGCAGGGCGCTGGGACTGATCAGATGAGCCAGTTTGGATTTAGCCAGCAGCGTTTGCAGCAGAGCAATACTGAGCTCTGCCAGCTCCTAGGCAGCTCAGCCTACCCATGTTGGCTGAGAAAGAGCAGAAAAATCATGGAATCACAGAACCATTACGGTTGAAAAAGCTTTCTCAGATCACCAAGCCCAAGCCACCCGCCCCTGCCCACTAACCGTGTCCCCAGTTGCCACATTCCACAATTTTGGAACACCTCCAGGGACAGCGAGTGACTCCACCACTCCTTGGACAGTCTGTTCCTGTGCCTCATCACTCTTTCAGAGAAGAAATGTTTCCTAATACCCAACCTTGCACAGTGTGAGCCATTGTCTCTCATTGTAAAGCAAGAAAGCAGGAGCTGAAGGGTAGCTCACTTTGCTGTGAGCTGGCGAAGGCAGAAAATGATATAGCCTAGACCAACACCTTATTTTAGAGATGTGAAATGGGATGAGCCACATTACTTCCATCTGCTGCCAGGCATCCTGCTGTCAGGTCTAGGCAGCTTTTGACAGCCTGCTGGACAGACCACCGGCCAGGGTGGGTGCTTGGGCTGCTCAGAACCCATCAGGAGACAGCAACCACCTGTCCCCATCACCTGAAAAGATACTGCAGGGTAAAGCCATGGCAGCTGCATAAGCCACACTCTCTGAGCTCATCAGGAGGTATTTGAAATGCTGATGTGGGAAAATGGCCCTTACAGGGGGCACTGACCGGAAGGAAAGGCTGGGAGTATCGCAGAGCACCTGCAGAAGTGCTTTCTGGGCCGTGAGAGATGCAGCAAATGCTACACTAACAGCATCGAATGGTAACTGAAAACAGCATTTAGGACACGTGCAGTGCTGCACGAAGAGCTTTGACTGTCAGAGTACTCTCTAATTGGGTTTTGGTTCTCAAGAACACACATCTTTGGATTTTGCATTAAAGGATAATGGTGGAGGAAGCAGTTCCAGCACGCACTGAGATGAGGTCAGAAGGACAAGTTACACGGAGAGCCGAGCCCAGCTCATCCTTCCTGGGTACCTCATTCAGGAGACACAGAAGAGCCTTCCTGACCCCACCTGGGTCATTTCCTACAAGCCCATTAAAGCAGGAGGGAAGCCAGTGCAAAACAAAAGCTCTGTAAAAAGGAGGAGAGTTCACTTCTCACTCCGCTTTCACTGAAAGAGTGAGAAAATTTCTTCTTGAGATGCTTTTAGAATGGGAGACAAAAGTCCTTCCAATCACTGCAGATCTGTTTAAACACTTACAAAGATGTTGACCTGATATTAGGTGAGTTCCTCTGTGCCGAGGCTCTGCCAGTAAGTGCACACAGGTTTCCCTGGGAACACTTGTTGTTGCTGCTTGATGATGTTGGCTGTTGTGTTTCTCGGTGGCTGTGATTGAGAACAGCTCATTAATTCTTAGTTTCTCAGCTCTGGTTTTTATGGAATTTTTCACATAGATGAGACCTGCTTAATTTTCAGTATTTAGTGTAATACTTCCCTTGGGGATTAAGGTGCAAAGTGAGATTTGAATTAGCAAAACATAGAAAAGTTTCTTGAAGCCACAGACCATTCAGTAACGTTTGAATTGGCAGCTACACACACTGGGCAAACAGTTTTTCTCCCTTGAAACATCTGCTCTATGCCTCATCAAAATGTTCTGGGATAAATCAAATAAAACCACAGAGGTTTCAGGATTTTAGCAAATGGACGGAGGCACGAGCTGAAAGAGTGGAGTGCAGTTATGAGGTAAAATAACTGAGCATTGCTGGCAGTGCTGATCTTACAGAGAATTTGGTGATGCCAAGACATTGGTGTGACACGTTCCAGCTGGAACATAGGCTCCAGAACCTTTGGATTCAGAGTGGGTGTGAGGTGACACGCCAAAGCGCGCCTTGTGTGCCACCCTCCAGGTCTGCAGAGCTTCCCAGCACATCAGAGGTCCCCCAGTCCCATCTCCTACCCTTCAATCTCCATCTCTGATGAGACCCTTGTCCATCCCCATTTGTGGTGGCACACAGAGCTGTCAGTGCACAACCTGTGGGATTATAGGCCACCCATGGGGCAGCTTTACACCAGATTTCTGTGACATGGATGTCAGTAGAAAACCCGTTTACCCCTGCACCACTTTTCAACAAGAGAATATTAAAAATGAAAAAGGGGCAGTTTAAGAGTCAGCACACACTGTGGAGGATGATTCTCCATTCCATAAAGCCAAATCATCTTTTTCTCAGAAAGAAAATAATGGGTTCTCATTCTGTCACGTAAAGCACTGGGTTCACCCTCACCTTACCAGACAGTGACATCTGTGCAAATAATGGCTTTGTGACAGATCGGCCTTGCTGTAGAAGTAGGATAAGATCAGGGAACAATTCTCAGGTCTGAGTCAGTGACCAAAAATTCAAAAAATGAACAAAATCTGCAGTGAAGGAAGGGCACTGTTAGCTTTAGCTTAATAGTTACACAATCAGCTAATCTTTACTCCAGAAGCAAACTCATCTCCTGCACAATTAGTTCTGGATCACTTAACCATAGCAGCAATCCAAAGCTGAGCCCAAATTCAGGTTACCAGTCCGACAGCAGCACGCAGGAGAGGAAGCTGACAGCCTCTGCAGTGAGCCCACAGATCTCTTTTTTTCACAGTTAAAATGAGAATCACCCTCCAGAGATGAACACCTCCCCCCTCCCCTCGTGTTTACACACAGCTCTCTGTGCATCCCTCTGTTTCTCAACATGAAGGCCTGGGGTCCATACCAGGCACAGAGCCACAGCCCTGAGCACAGCACTGCCTGAGGTTGGTGAGGCTCCTGCTTGTGAGGATTCTAAGCCAGGTTATACAGAAGGTATGTTATTATCTAGGGGAGGGCATGAAGCTTTGCAAACAAACCCTGTGCCAACTTTTCCAGCTTCAGATTTTAAAAACCATTTATCCTAGTGTTACAGTGCAGGCTTTACCCAAAGTGCAGCATCCTGCTGAGTGGCTGCCACACCGTTATCACTGCTGACCGGCAGCTCAGTTTCCCAAAGTGGGACAGACTGCATGCTGCCCGGCCACCAGACAGGGGTTAGTGCTCTGCCACAATTGGCCGAAGGCTGGATATGTCTGTCTTGGCAGAATTCCTTTGGGATGATGCCGTTTTCTGGCAGGTGCTGCCTCTCTTGTACTGGCAGCTCTCGAGCCAAGCGGGCCTGAATGGAGGGGAGATGGACTGCAGGGCATGGCTCTGTGCTGCACTCCTCCGCTGGCATGCACACAGCAGGGACTTCAGCTCAGACCTGAAATTCTCGTTCAGCCAACAGTAAATGAAGGGATTGTAGCAAGTGCTGCTCATGGCAAACCAGTGGAAAGCAAAGTACAGAGCATTGCTGCTGTGGATGGCCCTGCAGGAGATCAGCACCACGTAGCAGTTCAGGGGAAACCAGCAGACTGCAAACACAATCACCACCACCATCAGCATCTTCAGCGTCATCTTCTTCTTCCTCTGATGGGCGTAGTACTGCTCCATAGTGATGTCCCCAATGGCATTTCTCAGCCAGAGCTTCTTAGCCACGATGGTATAGGTAATGGAGATCACAAGCAAGGGCAGAACATACAGGAGAACAAATGTAGTCAAGTCCAAATACTTCCAGAAAAGGTCAGCAGGAGGAGGGAAGCTGGGGAGGCAAACTGTTCGTATTGTTCTGTTCCTGGGATCAGAGAGAGAGAGCTGTCAGTCCCACAGCACATCGCACAACACATGCAGGACACATGCATCTCAGTAAAGGTACAGGCAGTGGAACTCATTCAGTAAAGTGGGTGAGGACTTCTTTGGAGAATTCTACGTTAAGCCTGAGCTTTGGCCTCAGTGGAAATGTTTTAAACATATCCTCAGAAAATATAAATGCTCTAATGCTGAAGAGCATCTCTCTTCTGTGCCTGACTCAAATGACAGCGCTGAATCTCTGAGTCAACATCAACCAACAACAAGCCTAAAAGCAATTTCATTGATTTTCATTATTCATTTGAGAGAAAGTCACCGTCAACTCGAAGCCAAGGAGACTTCTCTGCTTCCCCATGCTTCACATTTCAGTAACTCAGACGGAGAAACACGCATTAGAATCTGTGTGACCTTGACTAAACTGAGTATGTCCTACAAAGGAGCACCGTGCAAATGTCTTACCCGATGTAAAACCTTGTCAAGGTCTGATAGATGGCATGAGGCAGTGAGAAGCAGCTGGCCATAACCCAGATGATAATGATGCAAATCCCTCCTTTCACCATGGACATGCGCGGCTTGAGAGGGTGCATGATAACCTGCAGAGAACAACCAGTTCAGTGGATTTAAAGTGCCCTCAACTGATAAAAATGACAAAAATCTACTAACTAAAATACAACATTATCAGAATTTTCTTTCAGGAGCTGCAGTATCTGTAGAATGAGCAGACTACCAAACTCCTTGGATGGGAATGGATGATCTGTGCTCCAACACCAGATGGAGCACAACCCAGGCAATCGGAGTGCCATCAGTTACTGTTTTAAACTTAATTTCTCTGTGTCATTTGTTGTGCTTATCAGTAACAGCCATTACTGCAGGCTCCAGCACTGCAAGAAAGCATACCTTGCAGGCTGCCCTGGGCTGCCTCCAGTTGGGTTTGGGATATCCCCAAGGATGGGAACTCCACAACCTCTCTAGTTGGACCACCATTACCACGAGGAAGCAGGTTTTTGTCCAGCAGCATGAAAACCAGAATCCCTCAGCCCAGTTCCTTCATTCCCAAGACGCCGCAGGGGTTTCAAGAACTGGAACTTGACACCTAATGCATGTAGCTCCCTACCTCCCAACAAACACAGCTGCTAGGTGCATCACGTACCTGGTGACGATCCAGAGCAATGGCAGCGAGGGTCAGCACAGACACATGGACAGAACAGTACTGCACAAAACGGCTGATGTGACACATCAGCTTTCCAAAGACCCACGTGCTGCTTACAAACCGCACCTGGAGAGGTGAAACAATGGATTGGAACTGTGCACTGTCTGAAGGGCTGCAAATAGGCTTCCCAGGAGCGCTGTAAGGAAGAAGTGCCATGATAAAGTTGCCACAGGTTCAAAACTCAGAGATGAATTCATGGAAGAACTCATGGATGGGTTGGAAAGGAGCTGGTGCTCTGCATTGGGAGCATCTCCGGAAGCTCGTGGCCACTCAGCAGTGAATGGGGATGGCAGCCTCAACTCCACACTGATCTCTGAGGCTGGCTCCCTCTTATCACATTGTTAGAGATACATCAACAGCAATTTCATAGGTGTCAGCTAGCTTAGACAAACAGAAGAAAAATTTTCCCTCCAGTTGAGAAAGCAACTAACACTTTACCAGGAAATGAGCCCTCCTCATCGATCTGACCTCTGGTGCCCATGTTATCCCCACCAGGCATGAAATCCCACTGCTGCTGGGGGGGGCATGTGGAGTCTGAAGCCAGAGCACAGCAGAAAGGCTCGCGCCATTCCGTACGGATTCCTGGAAGGCGCTGCTTCTTGTGGCTTTCCTACAGAGGCAGTTATTCCAAGTACCTGCTGTTGTTTTGCTCCCTGCACACACGTTCAAGTGCTAAGTAAGTGTTCCTCACTGCACAGCATTTGGTATAACTCATTCTGGAGGGAGATTAAGCTAATTTGAAATAAGGCACATTTACTGCAGCACATATGTCCACACAGAAGATTAGTCAAGACTAGCTAATGCTTTCAATTAACCTACCATTTTAATTCTAATTATACTCCCACAGAGACAACTCAGTAACAACGAAACCGTAGCAATTTTCTTTTTCTCTAAAGTTGATGCAAAGCTCTTTTCTAAGAGGGATTGCAGTTTCTTAATTACCTATGCCCAATATGTAACTGCTGTGCCAACGCTCACACTGTTCTCTCCCAGAACAATCCCAAAAGAGCAAAGCATAGAAACCCCACCAAAGACGTAGGATTGGCTTGAGAAAAGGGGAATTCAAGTCAGCAATGCAGGGAGTGCTTCTGGAATGTGGAAGGGAGCTGTGGGCAGCTATGGCCAGGAAGCACAATAGGAGCACTTGGGATGCTCAGGATCCAGAGGACTCTGCCAAACTCAGCTACACTGACAGTCCTGCACTGCATCACTTGTAGGCAATGCAGCAGCCTACTCATCCCACCTCACTCTGTTTTTCTCTTTATGGCCACCATTATTTAGTGCCTGGGAGCAAACAAAGGACTCCCAGCTCTGGTTAGAGGCACACAGAGCTGCATGGCACAGCACAGACCTCACAGTCTTCACAAGTAGCGACTGCTTGCATTTCTATAGCAAATTGACAGCTAATTGTGCCTTCAAGTGCTAAACATATCCCAACTCCCTTCCCCACTAAAGCACAAGCAGGACATCCCAGTATTGTCCGCATCCTGGAGAGGGAACAGTACCAGGAGGGGAGGCCTCCTGGTGGGCTCTGGGACACGGAGGCAAGTGGCCCCACCTCTGCACCAAGCCCATATCTGCACAGGGGAAGCTGTGCACAGCACACAGCCCACCCAGGAGAAAAGAGCAGGGGGAGAGAGCTGCTAGAAAATTCTGTATGCCAGCAGGTTGTTGATGTGTGCATGCACACAGCTCCCTGCTCCACATCCCACCACCCCACCAAGCCTTGCCCAAGTCCTACCAGCGTGAAGGGGGTGTTGAGGACAGTGATCATCACATCGGCCACGGCCAGGTTGATGATGAAGAGGCTGGTGGCAGAGTGCATCCTCTTGTTCTTGATCACCACATGGCACACCAGGGTGTTTCCAAAGAGTGAGATGCAGATGATCACTGAGTAAGCTATGATCAGCAGCGCCTGCACCGTCCTGCTCTGGGATTCGCCCTCGTATTTCGTCCCACTGTCAAAGTCTCCCAAGTCCTCCAGGTCCAAATCACTGTGGAAGAAGGACTGATTTGGGAAGCTGTACCGTGTGGAGAGGAAGCTGGTGCCGGTGTGATTCTCTGCTCTCCAGAAGGGCTTGGAGATGTACTGCAGAGGGAACCACGTGTGCCTGCTCATGGCTCAGGAAGTGCTGTCACGGGGCCAGCAGCAAGTTTCCCTGCCCTCCTCCTTCCTGGGAGCTCAGGTGCTACAGTCAGCGGTTGCAGAGAGGAACATGCATGCTTGCATTATAAAAATATGCTCTGCAGATGCAAACCGCATAAAGGAGTTGATAAATAGGTCCTTCTTCCTGTGCTGATTGTGCATCAGCTGCGCTCCAGGACTCTCCAGGTACTGCTCTTCTTTTTCAGTCCCATACGTCCTGTATACAGGAGACGATTCAGATGCAGAAATATCCCCAAACACTTCCTCTATGTAGGAAGAAATCCTATGAAATATTTACTTTCAGGTACTGTTCTTCTCTCTCACAACTTCTCCTTGGAAAAGTGCTTTATTGCTATTCCACACAGTTCTTCATCAATCAGCACTCCATTTCCCAACAGTTTTCAGAGCTTATCAGAACAACAACAACAAAAAAAAAAAAAGCAGGGGAAGCCTTTCCCATTTCTTTCCATCCTCAGAGTATCTCTGAGCTATTCACTGGAAGCAGCTTTGCTCAGAGACTGAGTGGTCCCCGCTTTCCTCACTATATGTACAGCCTGCCAGATGACACACTGCATGTGAAATAGCCAATGGTGTATCTCCTCCTGGCTCACCCTGAGATGGATTGCAGCCCCACAGACAGGTGATTGGAGTATCTGACAACCACAGATTCTAGCAGAGCAGCAAAATACAGAGAGATGGATGTGTCCTATTTTCCCTCTTTCCCGTCTTCTCTCCCTCCTTTCTGTATATCCAGCACAAAAGCTTGGTGGAGTACAGCCTTTTTACTAAATTTCAACATCTTTTTTCTGCTTTTCACAAACAGAGAGTATCTGAAGAGTTCTGCCCCTGGTGAGCTCCCCACTTTGTGCCTGGCACTGTTCCCCTTTGCAACCCCCCAGTGATGCAGAGCACATCATAAAAACTGAAATGCAATATGGAAATGAGAGCAGAAGTTACAGGATGCTGCTGGATGTCCACAGTGACTCTATCACAGCTTGGCCAGCTGGACATCGAGGCAGGGTGGGAGAGCAGGAGCAGAAGGGCAGGAATCCTTCATCTTCTTCGCTTCCTCTCCAACTCCAGACAAATCCACCCGCAGAGCAGCGCTGCCCCCGACTCAGAGCCCTGTGGTCAGCAGGGGGGCTGCTGCAGCACCAACAGTCAGGTTTCATCCTGTGTTGGAGATAAAGGCAGCTTCACCTTTCTGGAAGACTCAGCATCTCAGCATTGCCTTGGCAATTCATAACACCTTTGGCCATTCAGAATGTCTTTTGTCACAAGTGTTTTTGCCATATGTCCCATCACTGGGACTGAGCCCAGCGTGCAGCTGGTTCAGGGCATGAGCATCAGGGGGCTGCTGCAGCTTTTTCCTCTTCTCTTCTGCTCTGTAGGGGCACAAATCCGCCCGGCCAGGATGAGGTCAGCTGTCACAGGCACATCACTGCCTGCCTTAGTTCCAGGATACCTTCTATGTGCCTGCAGGACTTTTCCCCATCTCACAAATAAAAGCCAGATAATTCAGCAATCAGCTTCACTGTAAGTTCTGTAGAAGTGCGCAGGGTCAAGAATGCTCACTCCTGCACATTCATTTAAGCTAATTTTAAAGAAAGGGTTTCAAAAGACACGATTCATCTACATTACCAGACAGTGTAGAACTACATGCCAAAAGCTGATAGTTATGTAGTCTTTCTCCCCAGGTCCTGTTATCACAGTCTTAGCAGTGTGCATTTTTAAGTGCTTGTTCCTGCCTGCTCCTGTGAAGATTTAAAGAAAAAAAAAATTAAGATGGCTTCATTTCCTTTTTTTTTTTTTTTTCCAGTAGAAGGATGTAGATACTTGAATTCAGAGAGGAGTAAAACAGATGCAATTCTAGAGTAAACAGAGGTGTAAAAGAGATCTCTTCTTTACCCTGTTGTGCTTTGGGGTGAAATAAAACTAATCACAAATAACTGCCTGGAAGAGGAGAGGCCAGAGCCAGCTACATTCACTTTGTACACTCACAAACCAGCACTGTCCATCATCAAGGATGGCCCCAAGCGCTGGACATCATTAGTTTCGTGATCAATCGATTTCATTAACAAATATCTATCTTCCAGTGGATAATTCTGGGCTTCATCTTGTAATTAGCCCTGCTTGTTTAATCAAGAGGAGTAGGCAGTTCAAGAGACAATTTAAAAAGCTATTTTTGAGACTTGTTCAAAGAAAGCCCAGCAGCAGCCAGGGCATCACCTGGCAGATCCATCACACTGCCCTCACTGGTACTGCAGGTACGTTCCATTGGCAGAGCACTGCCAGGACCACAGCCAGGGACGTCGGTTGTGATGGAGGCCCAAAGTGAAACGAGTTGATGGTGGTATCTTGTGCTTCAGCTGGGAGGGTTCTCCTATGCTTGGATGATGCCAGTGGGAGCAGTCACATCATTTACACAGATGTGGGTCTGCAGCTGAATTGTTCAGGGCAACTAAAGTCCCAGATAGTGATATCTTCATTCTTTTCTCAGTATCAAAAGTATTTTAATATACATAATCCATTTATGATTTTCACATCAGCTGTCGGGATTGTGCTTGGCTGACAAAGTCAGAATTCAGTGGCAAAAGTGCCATTGTGTAACAAGCTCAGCAGAGTGAAAATGCTTCCATTACCTGCATAATGAGCTTGAAAAGCTGAATAATATTGTCCCTACAGGTTCCTACAAGTTATTCCATATTTATGAGGTACATAAATACTTTATATGATGATATGAGAGTGATGCTGAATATACAAGGCCACTGCATTAGGCAGTTTGCCAGTCCCAAAGTTCCTACCATGCTCAAGAGGTGCATTTCTCTGCTTCCCAGCAGCGCACCCACCTGCTTCTCAGCAAGCACAGTTACTGGTGCTGGGTAGGGGCCTCCTGCAGCCCTTGAAAGGTCATGAGAGCTGCCCCTGGTAAAGCTGCTCACACATTCACAATCTGAGCCATTTCCCCCTACCTTAGGAATGCAATGGAGAGCAGCAGAGAACCACAGGGGGTGGGCAGCATCCTCAAGGCACCGTGCAACATCTTCAGGGCACAGCAGTGCTGGGTGTGAGCCCGCGTGGTGCAAAAGCCAATCGTGGACTTCTGGTTTGAAAGAGAAAATGACTGAGCTTTGCCATTTGGAGCTGAAGGCAGCTGGGGAAGATGCAATGTTTCATTGCTTGAGTGTGGACAAGAGGTAGAAAATTCAGAGGTTACATTTTCTAAGTCTAAATATTCCCATCAGTGTGCCAATTGCATCAGAGAGCACACTGGAAGTTCTCCAGGGAAGCCAGCAGTTTGTACTTTTGTTTTAAATACACAGTTCGGTGAAGGAGCAGAAGCAATTTGAGCTGTATACCAATCTCCTCCCCCTCCCCTTTTTTTTCCCCCCCCTTCACTCAGTAGCTGTGTTATGAATAAAAGTTTGAACAGTCCTTGAAAGCTCTGATCTGGGATTCTTACCTTTTATATTTGCTTTAATGCCCTGAGGAGGCTTGCTGCGTTCCTCTTCATTTGCAGTGAGCAGTACTGCATCTGTGAGTGAGAAATGCAGGATTAGCAGGCACAGATATTGTGCAGGACACTACATGGATGTGATAAAGGGTTTCACAGACCCCCAAGGACTGACGATAATGGAGTGACTGTGAATTAAAGAACACAGCTCTGAAATTCAGACATGCTGACAATTCAAAACCTCCACTATTTTTACTTAGAGATGCAGAACTGCTTCACACAAAGGCAGCAGTGCCATAAGCCACACAGTACAGAGCCATGCAGTGCCCAGCAGTTCCTGTGAGGTGCTCAGCACCCAAAGCTCTGCATGCTTCAGGGGGCACCTGGGGCTCAGTCTGCAGTGTTTGGCAACATCAGTTCTGGACCGCATATCCCTTCACCCCCACAGACATTGGGCAGTTTTCCTCTTGTGTTCCTTCCTGATAACTGAGATCCACTGCAGATACAATCAGGCTGTTACGTAATTTTTAATTTACCGAGAGCAGACTTGTAGGCAAAACCATAAAATTTGCCACACTGAAATAATAACAGCTGCTAACATTTAAATTGGAAACACTCTCTGACAACTAATTCCTTCTATTTCTGCTGATGGCAATAACATCGGTGCGTTCGGTGCAGACAGTGCTTATTTAGGAACTAATAATTCTGCAGTCTGATCTCAGCTCTGATCACTCTGCCATGACTCAGCGCGGCACCCAAATGTGTGCCCCTTCCACTGCAGCACTCTGTACCCTCGTCAAAGTGATTCATCCGCGACCCAGACAAGACCCCACCACTGAGACCAGAAATGATTCCTTCCCAACGCCAGCTGACTCAGCTCAGCATCCAATAAATGCCACCTTCAACGATGCAGGCACAAAACTGAAGCTCTTCACCCATTTAGCATCGGCTGAGGAAGCTGCCGGAGATGCCTTTGGCTTTCAGGACTGAGGTCAGCCTGGAGCTGAGCCCCATCCTTCAGAAGGGCAAAGCCGGGGAACAGTCACAGAGCCGGGCCGAGGGGAACTCAGTAGAAGGGAAAGAAATCAGACACAGAGGCCATGAAGAACGTTCAGCTCCTGTGGCTGCTGTTGCCTGGGGTAACATGCTATCACCCAGCACAGCGCCATGCCCAGCGCTGTCACTGATCTGCCAGTGTCCAACTGTCACAGCACAAGTGGCTTTGTGCTCAGACCTGAAGTCTGCTGTAAAGGAGAGCAGATTCCCGTGCATTTCACACAGAATGGCTTGAGTTATTTCTGCTTTGTTTCAGCTTCTGTCAGCTCCAAATTTCAACGAAACCAAATGCAGTGCTGTTCTCCCTCTTCTCTTTTCATGCTCCCACACTCAGAGTGACTGCTGGATTCAGTGAGACCGCAGCACAGCCCGAGGAGTTGACATGCAGTGTCAGTCTGTGAATGCTCTCACCCGTAGTATAAGTCCGTGTGCATCACAGTTTGCTGCCCACTGTAGATCTGAAGCTGCACTAGATTAAAAACTGCTTTCAAGTTTCTGAAATAACAGAAAACCTGCTTGATTTTACTAAGAACTACAAATATTCAGAAGAAAAAACACCACCACATTCCTTTACTAAGTGATGCAGAAGACAGAAATTGAAAGGAAGCATGAAGTGAGAAGCTCTGAAATACTTCTGAGGGCTCCCTGGAGGCAGCTCAGCTCAGCCTCATCCAACTAAGGCCCCTCTGTTTTACAGATCCTCCTACATCTCTTCAGCCCAAACATCTCCCACCGGCATCCTTTAGTCCTTCTAATACTCCCAGCATCTTTCAATGGCTTTTACTCTGAGATTATTTCTCTCCTTCTTGAAATATTTGTGTTTCTGGGGTTAATTTTTGAAACATCAGTGGTTGTTCCCACTGGTATTAATTTGAATTCATATTGCAGAAAAAATATCCTTGTCCGCAGTATCTTCTCATTTTCATCTGCATTTCGTTCATTTCTCCTACAATAATCATAACAAATCCAGAATTGCCCAGTGCATTGCTTTCTTTCCTTAACTTTATTGTCACATCCATTGTGCTCACTAACATTCCAAGCTTTCAAGAACAAAATCCACACTATTACTTGCAAGGGCAAATTCAGATGCTCAAATCATGTTCCTGAATGATCTACAATCCTCGTATCTCCAAAAGCAGGGATAGAGGCACCACACACTGCATAAGGCAGGAAGTGTAAAATGTTGATAATGGCATCATCAGCAGGCTGAGACCTACTCCAAAATAGCTGTCTGTGCTCCAAATGGCTCGACTGGCAAGCAGCATAGTTCACTTTGGTGCTCTGAAACCAGGCACCAGCAATGGTCTGTTGGCTGGAAGCAGCCCAGCAGCATGCTGCACCTCACGCTTGTCCCTGCAGAGCTGTGTGCACACCTGGCTGCTGGCACTTGGAGGTGGTTGCAAGAGGCTCGACCTCTCAGGCTGGACCTGTACATCTCCTTACAGAGGGGTCTGGATGAATGCCACTGCTGTGCCTCATTAAGGATTTTTTAATGACCCCCATCTCCTGCTGATCCATTTCAAAGTGCAGCCAAATTGTAGCTACAGCAGCAGCACAAAAAGATGTGCTACGATACAAGAATGAGCAAAAACCTCCTAGAATTGCTTTGTTATGCAAAATTACACAGCTGCTGCCTTCTCTGTCCAACATCCAAACTTCCTGTTGTTGCTTTCAGGGATCCTGCTGCCTTTTTCTCCTTTGTTTTGTGGGGAGGAGGAAGCCAGACAGCTTACATTAGCTCCAACTCTCAGCTGTGCCAGCTGCACATCCATGAAAGCAGTCTCTTGAAGCCCACTTGGGAAACTGCCCTTTTTCTAAGGAGCTACACAGATTTTCTCCTGGCTACCCAGCTGGTGCATTGCCAACAACATCATACTTCCTAACACCGTCACAAAAACAAATTACACCTCTTGTACGTGCCTTGGGACCGACTGACAGGCAGCCATCCTCCAGACCTTCCAGCAAGGACCCATCAACCACTACATCTACAGTTCGGATTTGCTGTCCTCCACCTCTCTCAATTCAAGCCTTCCCCAGAAAGTCACTTTGCTCCTCAAAACCTCTCAGGAAGTGTGAATTCCTAGTAACATTTACTTGGACATTCTTAGAGGTACTGTAAATTACTGGTGATCAGCAGAGCAGAAACATTTTGGTTTTGTTTTTCTGCCCAGCATGCCAGTATTCAATATCAGTGGCTTGTGAGGGCGAAGGAATAATAGGTAAGCATTGTGCTTCCCTACATCCCTCCAGCATGACTTACAAGTGGGAATGCAAAAAGTCCCATACCTTCTCCAACCGATGTAAGAGACTAGAAGAACTTCTAAACATAAAATTTGCTGTGAATCAGTAGGGAGACTGCTCAAGAGCCATTCTGAGCCCTGAACTGCACACTGTACTGGAAGCACCTAACATGATAAAGACAAAAATGCTCCTAAAAATTAGATGAAGTCATTCTTCTCTTTTCCTTTTTGCTGGGCTGCTTGAAAAACTAAGGATTGAATCCGTGACAACAAGGCCCATTGATGTGGGGAGGCACGTATGAAGGAAGAAAAAATAACTGAGTCAAACTGTCCTGAAGGTTTCGCTTTACAATGCGGCTTGACAAGAACTCGTGTGCCTTCAGAAAAAGAATGAAGTTATTATAGTGTAATTCATTTCTTTAAAACCGGTGAATTTCACATGGGAATGATGCTACTGGGCGGCAATCACCATGATAAGTAATTTTGTATAAGAGCTACAATTGTGTCTAGAAATTTAGAATGCTCTCAGCTTGGAAGAGCTGCTTGAAAGTAAGGAACTGCAGGATAGGAGAAAGAAATTAAGTCTGATATTGCATTGCATCTTCCCCAGCTCTCAGAATTTGTAGAGACACAAGATCTCTGTGAAAGCTCCTGGATGGAAGGTTTCCAGTGCAGATGACAGCTTCCTACATTTTCTCTCTTCTGCTCTGCATTGCCATGGGTCATTTGGACTATGGAACTGCCCCTCAGATTGGAAGGATTCAATATTTAAACAAACAAGTTCTTTTTTCTCCTTGTTCCATAGATCACACAGCCATGGCAACTGTCCTGAAGCCCACAAGGAAAAAAAAACAGTTCTCAGGAGTCAAAGACAGCCTAAAAGTTTGAGATTCTTCTCCCCCAGAGGACAGGAAAACCCAAAGCAAGAAGCAGAGCAGAACCAGCAGCAGCCACTCACCTCCCAGGGAGCAGAGCAGTACGGAGCTGCTGACCACGCGCAGCACCTGCCCACCTCCAGAGCTCCTCAGGCTGCTGAAAGAGAGGAGTTTGCTTTACAAAGAGCAGCCCTATGATGAACTGTGACACAGCCTCTCCTGCAGCCCAAATGCTAGAGGAGCTGCTGATCTTAATGCAAGACTACTTCCACAAAACAGTACCTTAGTTACCATCTCCCTGTAACAAGCACCCTGGTCTTTGTTGGATGTTTCAGAACTAGAACAGCTGTGATTATACTGACAACAGCACAAGAGGCAGTCCTAGGAAAATAAATACATAATAAAACAAAATTAGAATGAAATACAGGCTGTGCTGCTTCAGTACTTCTCTGTGCTGGCACGAGGAGATGGTTAATGGAAGAGCAGCAATCTGCTGGAGGACCACAGTGGATGTACTCACTGTTCTAAGTCACTTTCCTTTAGCTCAGCTGAGATGAAGGCTTTGTTGGAAGCACAGATGTAGCTTATGTGGCATCCAGGAGCTAGAACGATGCTGAGCAGAGACTAAGCTGAAATTTAGGGCAACACCCTGAATTTCTCAAAAAAATCTTGAGCTGAAAAAGGCTATTCCTGTCTTTAGTCCTAATTCTGATCTCTCTGAAGTGAATGGCAGTCTTATTGTCTGTGCTTTCCTGGAGTTTCCCAGAGTTTAGCCCTATGAAAGATCAAAAGTAAAAATCATGTTGGGAACAGGATATCTCATTTCATACTTTGAAAACAACAGCACTCCTAACGCTGCCAAAGAAGGTATTATGTAGCTCGCTACCAGTGCTGCTCTGTTGCACACAAATCTTGCCTTCAGGAGGTACTAGGAATTTTTAATTATAAACAATCTGAAGCAAAGTAGCCCTGGATCACATCCAAACTTCTCCCAAGCTGGGCAGAGGGTTCTGTTCTTGATACTTTTTTCTGATGCCCCTTCAGCCAGCTTAGCAGAGTAATGCTGAAACTACCCTGAGATTCTTGAATGAGGGTGGCTTTAAGGGCAAAGTTATTGTTATCAGCTGCACCATCTTAAGTTGCTGAACCTCAGATGCTTGCACAGAATGTCTCCATAATTAAATATTGGCTCTTTCTGAGTCACTTCGGAACATTTGCTGTGAGTCAACCTGAAAGAAAACAACAAGGCTCAGGAGCCTGCAAACAGAGGATGTCTTTTTCATCCCTGACCTGCGCTTGTGCCTTGATATGTGATGGAGAGTGCACCTCTAAAGCAAATGCTGACCGCTGGAGCTGCTGGGAGGTAAAGCAGCAATAATGCTGCCCCAAACAGCTGGCCATGGTTTCAAGAAGATTGCAAGTTTCCTGTGTGTATGGAAAAAAATAATTAAGGGCAGTAATTCTGCACAAACATTTGGCTTAGGAAATTTAATTGTTTTTAGTGCCATTTCTGTTACAGTGGATAAGCAGTCCGAGTGGCTGCAAAACCAGCCCTGAATTTTCAGGCTCCAGCTTGGCCAGTCTGTTACTAATTAGCAGCTTAGAGAATAGTGAACTTTTCTTCCCTCTGTTTTCTACACACCAGCTTCTCAGAGCTGAAACACAGGACACAGAAGGAATGCTGATGTCTGTTCTGAACTCTTTGACAGTAAAGAAAAACATGTGTTGGAGTGTTTGTGAGGAGCGTTGGTGCAAAGCCAGACACTTTGATAGTGTTTTGGGGGATCATCCAGGGCTATTGCAGCGGTTGGACCCAAAGCTCTGGGCTGAGGTGATCTGCTACAAACTTCTGCAACAGGAGTGGAGGCCGATGCTTCCAGGGCAGCAGGCAATGGCTTGGAGTCTGGGTGCAGATGAGATTGAAGGGATTTTGTGGACAAGCGGACAGAGTAGGGGCAGCTCCTCCTGCCCAGGATGAAGTCTGCTTGGCAGTCACAGCGTGGACCAGAATCATCTGTGACAGATGCCACTGGATGATTTTCCCTAAGTGTTATTTGGAAGGTCAGTAACTACTGTGAATGCTATACAGTCTGGTTGATTGCATGCAGTGAACTGCAATTTGCTTTATTTTGTGTGTGCTGGCTGCTTGAGTAAAATAATGTATTTAATGTTTATTTACTTATGAAACCAAAGCTATACTGAAAGAATGTATCTGATCAGCAATTTTAGTTGATGGTGCTCAGATGAAAAAGAGTATTTCCTCTGTGCTACCCCAGCTCTGACACTACCAGCCTTGTGGGCTTTCCTGTGACCTTTGTCACCACATACACGGCTCAGTGCCCATCATGCCAGCCCGCAGCTGTAAGCATGAGGCACTCAGAACAGCCCCTCACCAGAGGCATGCTGAGAGGGCCATGCTGGTGGAGAGGCAGAATATGAGACCTCTTATCTCTGCCAGACTTGATTTTCATTATTAGAGAAGACATGAAGGAAGAGGACGAAACAGCCATCTGTGAGACTGTGGAATACATAAGGTTTGCAGCTTATCTGAGTTTTTCTTCTTCCATTCAGTGTGATGTGGCGGATCAGTGCTCAGGTTTCACTCAGTGCCACAAGAAGAGAGAGTCAGGGAATGCAGCAGATTCCCTTATCTCTGCTCTGACATGTTTGCCTGGAGCTCAGAAATAGGATAAAAAAAAATAAAACAGTTTTATTCTAGAGCACATTCCTCAATATTCCAGTTAATACAATGCTAAATTTTATCCCTTTCCTTGATAACTGGGAACTAAGCATATGATGGCACGTTTCGACCAGCTGCAAGAATCTGTAAGATCATCTTCCCCAAAGCACAATCTCACTTAAGTAGAAGCAGTTTACACTTAGTAAGCGTAATGAATGCTCCCTACCTGCCAGACCTACAGGACTCCTCAGGTTGAATGCTGAGCCATGATGGTTGGTGAGGGATTGACTTTCCCAAGCCATTCACCCTGTCTGACCACTTTCAAGGAGTCTTATGGTAGTTTTGAAGGGGATGATTCTCTGCATGCATGGTTTGTCTTGGGTACATGCATGAGATAAATTAAAATCACCGCCTAAGAGATACCTAATTGAAAATTGGGATGAACTGCAATTCAGGTCTCTTACTGTGGATCCTCCCTGCCCTGCAGGCTTTCATTCAGGTAATTCTCTGCTGCCTCTCTGAACTGTGCTCTGCAGACGAAGCTAACCACGTTTTGTGGTGAGCAGTTGAGCAATGCTGTAATTCTTCAGTAGGGAATTAACAGGGAGGATCTCCATCACTGCTGATGTGATGAAGTCCCTCCCATCCCCATCCAGTTTAATAACTTATCTTTAGCCTGCAGAAAGCTGGGTAATTGCCTTCGTCTTGTGGTTGAAGGATAGACCTCAGAGAGGTGCAAATGAGCATGTACAAACCCTCGGGCCTTCATCAGACTTTAAAAAGCCTTGTTTCCTTCTCCCTGAATGGTATTTTAAAGCATAACCTCCTGAGTGATGTTACAATTAACTCACTTTGAGTCGAGCACTTATACCCACAGCTGGTCTCACAGGGGGTCCTCACAGGCTGTTTTGTGCAAGTTAGATGCGTCCAGATATAATTTAGCATTATGATCATTTTTAGTGGAATGGAATAGAAAATTCCAACTCCATGGTTACCTTTTTATGGCAAGTATTTTGTACACTTATGGTTTTACACACAGGCAGTGTGAAATCTCAGCTGCTATCAGACTCTGTTCAGCGCTTGTCAGAGCATGAGCCTTGCAATCACAGCGCAATCATGCAGCCACAGCACTGGAGATGCCATGGGCTGAGCAGGCAGCAGAAGCCATTGCTTTCTGAACCACTAAAAGATTCTTAACAGCAAAGAAAGCTCACTTCTTGTTGCATAGCTCTTAGCAATAGGATTTATTTTTGACATGCTCCTTTACAGAGTCACTCTTGGGCTGAAAGGACTGAGAGCAATCTGCAGGTTCTCAGGCTTTGCTGAGCATTTATAAATGATGGTGGTTTCTGCATGGAGGGAAAGTGCTGTAAAAGCAACCGCCAGAATACATCTGTATCGCTTCCAGATGAGATGGTAAAGGCTCACACGGCCTGCAAAGCAGTGAGAAACATGGGAATAAATTACTAATTTTCCACACTGTACTGTGGGAGAGAGATAAAAATGGGTGAGCAAATGAAACTGCAGCTTTGGCAATCCAATCTAGATTTAAGACTTTCAACTCAAGTAATAGCTAATAGCTAATAGCCAGGTATGGACTCAGTACTTATCCGTGAAGAGGTGGCAAATTGCCTACTTTGCAGATACGGGAAGGGGAATCTGTATCAGCAGTTGTTGGGCAGTTGGTAGAAGAGCTGGAGTTCTGCTGCAGAGCAGGATGGCAGAGCAAAGCACAGCCTGCCTGGGTGTGCAAGAACCAAGGAATGTCAGAAGGGCACTGGTAGATCTTTAGATAGAAAGGACTTAATTAAATGTTATCACTTGAAAAATCAGCAAATGCTACCACAGCTCTCTGCAGGAACGCAGGAAGGCTGATGCTATTCCTGGCAATTGCGGGGCTCACGTGTGTAACACACACACACTGCTGTTGGACAAATGAGAGTGGGGCAGAGTACTCAAAAGCACTCCTGGAGGGAAACCCTGGTCACAGCAGCACTGAAGGGCAGGCAGTATAGCACTGTGCACGAGGAGCTGGAGAAAGGACAGAGGCCACAGATCATCCAAAGGGTCTGCACAGGCATTTGGGGATGTAATTATTACTGGTGGGCAAAACATGAGAAAATGCTTGATCTGATTCTCTGCATGCCAACTGGAATTTTGAAAATGTTGGAATTAAGAGCAAAAGCACTGTGCATAACTCCAAGAAAAAGCAACATCTCCTATTTTTATTTACATTCTTAGAAAATCATAAAGCTAGCCTTGTGTAATCTCTCAAAATCTGCTTCATTACAGTCCCTTAGGTTATAGCACGCAGTAATTAACATTATTTTAACTCAGCTGGTGCTTTCGGGTGTTTCTGCTCATTGTATTTCTTTGGCTGAGTTGAATAATGCCAGGCTCCTTTCCTCACAGTCCGTCTGATTTTACTGTGAGCCTTCCAACCTGCCTTAACGCGGTGCTTCAACACAGCTCAGCACGACGACTTCCCTTCACAGAGATTTATCTGAGTTTCCCAAACAGGTGCATTACGCAGCCACAGACCACAGCCAGAATCCTTGCTGGTGGTGATTGGATGCTGTGATGGATGATGGCCTCCTGGGAACGTGCTGCCTAATGAAACACGCCATCAGTTTCATCAGACCTCTGTACAGCCTCGCCCTCGGGAAATCACATAACTCAGCCGTGACAGCAGCAGCAGAGTTCTCAGAGGGCTGCTCATAAAACAACAGTTAAACCTGATATTTATTGCATCTACAATTTGTAGTTTCACACAGAACTCTTCAGCTTGTGGAACGCTTCCGTTCTTGGAAAAGAAGAGAACCCATGAGGAAGCCATTTCAGAACCATGCACCTACAGCATCCCTGAAAGCAGGAGAGTCGTGACTGCAGGACCGGGAGGTGGCTGTGCAGGTTGGACACGAGCACAAGGGGCCCTGGCTGGGACCTGCAAGATGAGGGCTTCTACCAGCTGCAGAGAGAGCCAAAAGCTATGAGCTGTTCCACGAAACAAAGCTTGCAGTCAAATATTTGGGCAGAGTATAGAAATACAGAGGAGTCAGAGGGGTTTGAGCTTGGGAGGAAGTGGAAGCTGCTGTGCTATGGTCAAGTTTTGCTTCCAAGCACTCCTTGGCACTTTTTGGAAGGTGCCTTGATTGAGAACCAATGGCTGCAAGAGGAGGGACCAACTCAAAGCCAGGCATGTGGTGGCTGTCCCAGCCCAGGTAGCTGCTCTTCGAGCTGCAGCAGGTCAGGCCCTCTTCCTCAGGTAATCTTCGGGTACGAGGACAGACAGCTGCTTTTCTCCTGCCTTGTGCCTTATTGTGGTCACTATCATTTTATAACACATGTGCTTTCTCTGTAAGGTACAGATGATGAGAAATTGGATAAGTGTCCTGAAATGTATGAGTGAGAAACAGTGGGAAGAACTTGCACGAGATTTTACTGATGGCTATTTCTTGAAACATCGGGTTCAGTCATACCTTGTAAAAATAAATGAAACATTTCAGTAGCACCAGAACATCTTTGGAGACTGAAGGTATGAGTTCAATTTCCCATTGTGAACAGCTCTTGAAAGAGATGCCATAGTTCTAACATAAAACTGTCTCCGTTTTTTTCAGAAGTCAGAACTGGAATGCATGATTCAGTTCTATTCAGGCATCAAAGCAAGAACTTTCAGTCCAGAAATGCAGGTTGAGCTTTTTTGGGGGGGTTGGGAAGGGGTTACAGCTTGAAAATTGTGGTGTACCCCCCCCACACAGAACACCCCCACTCTGCTCTGAGCACAGCTGCTGTGTAACAGCAGCACAAAGGCACAAGTTGGGAACTTTGCAGATGAAATCCTTCACGTGGGGTGGGATGCATTCCCACATACAGGGCTTGCAGAAATCTGGTGGAAGGAGGACCCCCTCCATGGTTACACCACTGCTTCAGTGACACGTGCTGTGCAAACATCGATTGGCTGCTGCTAGATGTGTGTCCACAAACATCTGTACGTACGTTTATATAAACCATGCCAGTGTTCAGGACAAACTGCAAATTAACTGAAAAAGAAATGGAACTCTCCTTCTCAAGGTTTAAGAATGCAGAATAAACCCTTTCAAGAACACCAGAGGATTTGAAGCTTATAAACAATGCCTACTGGGCAATAGATTTACTTTCCCACAGATAGGAACACATTAACAAACAAATTGATTTTGGAGACAGGCAGTATTTGAATTTTAACACCATACATTCTAATTTCCTGTAAAAGCTGTCAACTAATCACATGCCCAGTCCTGCTGTTCTCCCATTGCCAGAGTAGTCTGCAACAAAACTCAACAGCAGTTTCTGAGACCAATGTTTCAGCACATGTGGTACCTTGGTTACACAAACAGCTTCTCTCTCATTCCCCTTTCTTCCCTCTATGGCTTTATTTAAAAAGAAAGCAGTTCAGATGCATCTTTGCTCACTGAGGACATCATTCTACTGCGCACAGCCCATCCCCACACTGCTGCCTTCCTTCCCTTCAGAGGCAGCTTCTCCATTAGTGCTGCAGAATGACCCTGGGGCCCAGCATGTGTTTTGATGGCAAGCAGCTCCCTGCTTCACCACAGAGTTCTGTGCTCATTCTGCCTCTGCTTGTCCCAGGAGGCTCCATCCTGCAAACAGCAGCTTGGATCACAGTGATGGACTGTGAGAAATTCCTTTGAACCAAAGCTGTAAGAAACACATCTTCATCTACAGCCTGGCAGCAGCTTGAGGAGTCTGTGCATAACCTGCTGCTGATACCCAAGAAAATGCTCTCCCTGTAGGAAGGGCAGACGGAGCACCAAACCAGTCTGGTGATTATAAGCCCTCACTTGCACTGAACCAGGTCGCAAAAGCAGACAGAGGGACATGGGAGCAGCAGGAAAACAGAGCCTGGTGAAAAAGAAGTCAATCTGTGCAATCTGAAAACGACAAGCAAAAAACAGAAAGAAAAAAAAACACAAAGGAGAAGCTCAGGTTCACTTTATTTCAATGGACAGGTTACAAAATTACTTTTGTCTGTCTGAAAAGCTGCATAAATTCACATTCATTTCAGCATCACAGTTCATTTCCACAACAAGAGTTACAAACACATCTCAGAACAAAAGCTGCGCAAGGCAGCGCTCAGTGACACACAGCACCAGGCACTGCTGCCTGCACTCTGCCAGCCACATCCACACCTCCAGCTCTGAGCATCTCTGCAATGGGTGAAACCGCGCTCCAGCGATGCAGATGGGGGCAGGAGGGCTGCGCGGGAGGGGAGCTGCCCAGGCTGCCACAGGGCTGAGCCCAGCACCGAGCTGTGCTGCTCGCCAGGTGCGCTCCGGGCTCTGCAGTGCTGACAGCCCAGGGACATCTCTGGGAGCAACAGCTCAGAGAGGTTACTACTGTAATCCTGGTGATTCCAACAGTGCGGGATTATTTTTCTCTTTTTCAAGCTCAGCTATCTTGGTGCTGCTCCTTCTATCCTAATGCACTGTCATTCTAAAATTCCTCCTGTGGATTTGCATGGACGGGAACCTACCAGTGAGAGCACTGACAGGCAGGACAGCCGTAAGAACACGACAACATTGCGGAAATACAGATCTAAGAGGATTTGTTGAAGGCCCTGCTGGCAGTGATTAGGAATAAGAGGAACGCCAGCCTTTGCCTGCATTCAGATCCATCTGATTGTGCTCCTGCTGATTGCTTTGCTTTGTAGCCCTTGTGCTTCAGTTCCTTTGCCTGGGCAGTGTAAGCGCACACAGCTCTGGGCTTACACTGCTCCTGTGATTTGTTGCGCCAACAAAATTATAACCACAGCAAACAGCCCACATGATGGTTACATATTACAAAGCACATCATTTAATTCAGAACCAAAGACTACATTACACATGAAAGACACTCAGGCAATTACCAGTGTTAGTCTATTTCTATAGTGTGCCTCAGGTTAATCTGACTTTAACTCTCATGGTTTGTGAAAGCAAAACAAGAAACAAAATAACCTCTTATGCTTCTGCTTGCAAGTCCTGAAGGCTTTTTGACTTGTGTAAATCTCATATTGCTGTAAGCACATACAATAGGAAGCAGTAGCTGCGCCTTATGCATATCCCACAAAAGAAACATAAAAAATGAGCTCTTCTATGAAGATGTTCTGGTACTTGTAACAGCACTATGAAGTGAAACAGCATTAAGTTACCTAAAAACACGGATGCCTGCATTTCACTCCCTGTGCCCACATGGGTGCACTTTCAATCCTTTTCTGTATTTACCATCTGAAATCATTCATGGAGTTATTAAGAGCAGCCTGAACACGATTCTGGGCAACCTGCTACAGGTGTCCTTGCTGAGCAAAGGCTGGACAAGATGACCTCAGCTGTACTGTGATCCAATTCAAACCATTGCAGAGTTTTCCTTACATAGCTTACTTTGCATGGACAAAAGAGCTGGGAGCAGCTCAGAGGGGTCTCAGTCAGCACAGAGCAATTGCACATTACACCTCCGTCCCCACTTTCAGAGGTGTCACAGATGCAAATCACAGCAGATCTTGCTTCAGGTTGAACCACAAGGGTCACCCACACCCTTCTCTGTACAATCACAGAAAGAAAGAGACAAAACACAGGGTACTTTTCTCATGATATTTTTAAAGAGCTCAGAAACCATTAAGTGTTACACTTTGCTAAACGGAGTAAAATGAAGGAGTGCCATCTTCATCCCACTGTGTGCCCTGGGGCAGCAGTGCTGAGCCTGGTCCTGCCGCTCATGCTCAAATCTTCAAGCTGAGGTGACTCCTTGGCAGCTGTCTGTGCATCACGGATGAGCAGAAAGGAGATGCTGTCAGGTGCTCAGAAGGCATGCTGCCAATGCAAACACTTGCTCACAGGCAGCTCACAGTCACCAGAACTGTGAAACATCTCCTCCTCCACATACTCACAGCAGCTGGCAGAACCAACTTCTGATATGAGGCAGTCATGAAGTCACTGACTGTTTGTCACAGCTGTCCCCCCCACCAACAGAAAACTTTGTCCTCTCTTGTCCAAGCAGAAGAGCTGCTCAGTGAGGCTCCCTCCGTGGCCTGGGCTGGGGACAGAGCTGGAGAGCAGACCTCCAGCAGCATCCCATCAACCCAAACCCAGCATCACACAGAGGAAGCCTGCTGGGTAAGGAACACACAGGATGTGGAGATCCTGCTCCAGCTCCCATGACTCCCTGCTTCACAGCCAGCACTGAAACAAACCCAGATGAACTGAAGAAAGGGTGACTTCCTCCTTTCTGTTTTTAGATGAATACTTTAAAACAACTCATTTTTCTCTCAGCACAAGGGGATAACGTTATCTATTCTTTTTGACAAAGTGGGTGTGGAAATGAAAGTTTCCTGCACAATTCTTACTCCTGATGACAGAGTTAAAATCTGTCCAGGAGTGGGAAGCCTGTAGCAGCTGCAGCAGCTGAACTAGGGCTGACAATGAGCACAGCGCTCATATTCAGAGCACTCAACAGCCCTCCAGCTCCTCACCAAGCTTAATGAACTATAATGAAAGGAAATTAATGAACTTTCCCCCTATTTGCCACAGGAAAGAGCAGCTGGACCCAATATGAATCGAGTATGATTAAGAACATCATAACCACCACTCAAAATAAAAGAGTGATACACCTAAACAGCCCACAGCAGTTTCTTATCATTAGAACCACTCAGCTAGCTCTGCTTTAATTGCCACTGAAAGACGCACAGAAAGGATTTTTCTACCTTTTCCATTTAAGACCAAGGACAGAAGTACATAAGCACAGACACACACAGGGACTCAACAGAGCATGCAGACAGGCGCACACAAAGAGCACCTCAGTGCCACCACACAGGGCAGCATGACCGTGGGAGGACAGGCATTGCCTGATAGCAGACACAGGGTCTGGGGACTGCCAGGGCTGCGCCACCCCACACACCAGCAATGCTCACTCCTGGCATCACTCCCCACATCCCCTTGGGCGAGTGCAGGGATTGCAGCCACAGCCCCTCCCAGGGCTGTCACAGCAGCACACTGCTGACACTCTGTCAGTGGAAGCCCTCTCATACTTCTGCCCCAAGCACAAACCCCAGGTCACACTGCACTGAGCCTCTGGCTCAGCTTATGGCAGCCACGTGGCAGCAGCTGAACTGAGAGAACTGCAGGGAAATGTATGAAAGCAAACCACACCATAGAACAGCACAGCAGCCTCGATCCTGCTGCAAAGGAGCTGTACACATACTGGGGTGCAGCACTTCACCAGCAGAACTGTGGCAGGGGGAAGTCACCAGATGCTCTGCAGCACAGGGAATCTTCAACTCCCAGCACAAGACACCTGTGCTCAGAACACACTGCCCACAGTGCTGCACAAGGATGCATCAGCAAGGCTGATTGTGAGGCACAGCTGTTGCCATGCTCCACGATGTAGCTCTCAGACACTGCGACATGCTTTGCCCTGAACTTACATCGGCCCAATTACTCATCAAAAAAACAGCAATCCAACTCTAAATTAACATTTTGTCTACTGCATTCTTACTTGATTCATCAGAAAAAAATCCACACTAAAACCACAGATCCACAGATTAAGTTAATCGGGGGGAGGAGGGGGAATAAGGCTCACAGTTTGGTTGTGAGACTGTGAGGCAATGCCCAACTCAGCTCTGGCAAGGGAGTAAGACTGGATTTGGTCCAAGAGCTTCTAGTGAAGACCAAATCTGTTCTGGAGAGAAGAAAATAGGGGAATTCTTTCCTTTCTTGTGGATGAGAAGTATTTTAGAAGGACCTTTTACTCCCATTGTTGGCCTTCACTCAGTGGAAAGGGTTCCCCACCTTGGCTCCTAGAAGCCCAGTGTGCAATGGAAGTGATGCTCTGAAGTCTTTGCTGCAGACAATGCTCACAATGAGGACACAGCCAGAGTTCGTATGTGGCTGTTATAGCCCCGAGTTCTTTTTAGACATGAGTTTGAATCCATCATCCAGAATAGACCTCCGGTTCCGTCTCAGCTTCCTTTGCCTCTGGAGGTGGATGACGACTCCCAGGAGGAAGGCAGCAACCAGGAGGAGGACCAATCCTGTAACGGCTAGAATAATGACTGCAGCTTCTACTTGCCCTAGAGGCAACTTAGCTCCAAAAAGCCTGACCTTCTGGGAGTCATCCTCATCCTCAGGTTGTGCCCCTGAGAGGGAAAAAAAAAAAAAAATAGTTGTATTATTTCCCACTCTCGTTAGCACTGAAAGGTTCAGAATCCTTCTGGAAAAACAGCAAAAGAATGACCCAACACAAAGCAAGCTAAAGCAGACCCAGTCCCCATGAACCCAACAGACCCACACCACTCAGGTCAGAAATTTGAGAATAAAAGGTTCCTTCCCTACTCCACTCCATCCCACAAACCCAGCATGTCTCAAGCTATCCGAGCCCTATCAGCTAATCACTACTAAGCCACTCATGAGGAAGGCAGTTGGGGGTTGTGTGAAGCAGCAGTGGCTGAGCTAGGAGAAAAGAACTGAGATAAGAACACACATCTGGACTGGGGCTCCTGTGAGGTCCCCACTCTGCTCCAGGCTGCCCGTGTGTGGCTTCTGCTGCTGTAATGCACTTCTCAGCCTCGCCAGCAGTGAGTCACTTCACATCTTGAGCTCTTACACTTCTATAGTGAAACAGCAGAAATCCCCTGAGAAAGGCAGCTATTGGCACAGACAGCAACCCTCAGTCAAGGTTCTTACTTCATGAGCATACATAGGCTGATGCTCAAGTAAATGCAGAACAAGTTATTTAAGTATTGTCACACTATTGCTGTCAAAACTACATTTCCTACTTTTCTTCACAGCCATTCTGATTGAGGAAAACATTGTTGAGAAGACAGCAGAATTGTCAGTACCAAGACTGAAGCTTTGCAAATAGATGGTTGTATTTTCTGCCAATTGAAGCTGTCTCTGAAACCAGCTCAGCTGCATTTACTGAAAGCAGCTGAGAAATACAGGAGTAGTTGTAAAGAGATGGAAAAGAAAAAGGAAAGAACGCACCACCATCAGCTCTTCCAAATGTTACCTCCAGAGAACTGGAAAAAAAGTCATCTACTACTTTCCTTTTCCCTCATTCTGCTCAACCATCTGCTTCTTAAAAAACCTTAAAGAATGACAGCATATGCTTAATCTTTTTCTCTGTGGGTAAAACAGACCAGAAAGAAGTTGTGCTTGGTGGTGCACCCACTATGACTGCTGGAGGGACTTAATTTGAACATTCCCTCAACCATACAGGCACTGACAGTCCAAAAAGGGAAAAAAAAAAAACTGATCTATGATCCCTGTGAGTTTCATTTGAAAGGAATCAGAAAAATCACAGCATCCTCTTTTACAACCCTTTGAATCTCTGCTTGTATAAATTCATATGCAGAAGTAGGGTATGAGGCCACTGAGTTTTTTGACTTAAAAAGGTCAAACAAGCCAAAGCATCTTTTTTTTTTTTTTTTTTTTTAAATCATCAGAGCACAGATGTGTAAGAAACAGATGAGCTAACTTACCTGGAACTTCTCTATTACCCATCAGTAGCCAAACATCAGGCTAATGCTGCCCAGTCTGGCTGAGGAGGCTGTATACTATCTTCGTGCTCCTCCCTTCTCCCCTCATTCTAGCACAAATCTAGGTCTCCATACTGACAGGAGATCTCTAATTCTTTGCCTCACACACACACACACCCCTTAGCAGTGCAAGCCATACATTACCTTCATCGTAGTTCAAAACCACAGGCACTGGCTCTGAAAGGAAACAAGAAGTGGGTGATAAAGTGTGGGCTGAACAAATTGAGTCCAGAACAGACCTGACTTCTGACCAGTAATATCCTTATCAACAACAATTGCTCGCTGATGGCTGAACTTTGCTTCCCAAACTCAAACTAAACTAAATCTCATAATAATACCCTATGCAAAGTAAACTCCAAAAGCAATTTATTACCTCCAGCTGCAAGTATTACTATATTCAAAGGGAATGTCTTAATGGCAATTATATGCTCAATTAACTAGCTGTTTATAGTACAAAAGAGTTGCTAAGCGTGATGCAAAAAGAATTTAGCAGCATTAATAGAAAATGCTGTTACACGTTTGATGGTAGTAAGTAGTGATTATTTCTGACCTTGTCTGGGCAAGACTTGGAAGAGTATCTCCATGCCAGCATGAATATGATCAGACACATGGCAGTGAAGCAGCCACGTCCCAGGGTTCCCAGCCAGCATCTCTACCATTTCAAAGGTCCCAGGAAAGAGATCCACAACATCTGCTCTGTAGCTTTTGCCACTCTGTGAAGGAGAAGGGAGACTTGCATGCAGCGCTCTGTGCATCTCTAAAATTGTCAGCTTTACTGGAGACCACTTCAGTGCGACTACAGTTTATCAAAGCTCTACAGAACATTTCAAATAACAGCTCCAGGGCTGTAACTGAGAAAGCAAATAATGCCTAAACTAAAGCAACATTAGCTAGGCATATCAGCTATAAACAGAGGTTCAGCCTATCAAGTCTGGGTGCATAATACCACACTGTACCTGTAAAACCATTCAAGAAGTTCAAGTCAGTCATGCAAATGCAATGACATCAGTGATCATTTTATTATCAGCAGGACCTTCTTACCTTGTATATGAAGGTCTCAGCATGAAAATGGACCGTGTGGACATCAATCTCCTGTCCCATTCCCAGCAGGTACCAGTTCACCCACTCTCCTTCAAACATGGTCAGCCCAGGCAAGTTTGCATAGAGCCTCCCATTGATTGCTAGGCAGTGAATAACATACAGGGGGAAAAAAAGCTATTATTGAAATGGTAAAAACGCTGAATCACCTCAAAGGAAGAAAGCGCAGGACAAGTTAGATGTTTTAAAGCTCATCTAGGAACCAGCGCATCAGTATTTCACATCTTCCATACAACACTGTCCCAAAACGTTTGGCAGTCTCTCTATAGACACATTACATACTCGTTCTGTTAACAGATACAGAAGACACAGCTTGCACCTAAAGCCACACTGTAATTCATCCCAAATAATCTATAAAAATTACTTGCAGAAAACCCAGAGTCTGGCTCAAAACAAGGGAAATGCACACAGCTCAAACATTTACTTGCTGAATGACAACAGGCAATTTCTGCCACCAGGAATCCTGTCATTCTATGTGTCTTATGCTGCCTGCACACACTGTGTGCTAATCATCAAGGGAAAAAAGGAAATCACCACATAGCGGGACCTCATTTCATAATTAGCATAGCAAGAAGGAATAATGCTTTGACTGCAAATGCAGGAAAGAAACCAAAACAACGGGTGAGCAGGTTGATGTTCACAGGGCAACTGCCATGCTCAGATGACAATGGAGGGAAAAATACTGGAAGAGACCTGATCTAAAAACAGGACCTCCCATGTTTTACTCCCATATCTGCCAGGGGCACTTTGGGCAGCCCAAAGCAAGCATTCGGCTTTGGTGTGTTGCTTTACTAGTTATAACATTGGGCTGACAACTGTAACTGAACAGACATTGGTATTTGGAGATTCCTTATATTACCTCTATAAAATAGGCAGTAATAATAGCACACAACACAACTCTGTTGTTCTCATCGCTGCAGCTGCCTAGGGGCTGGTATTGCTGAGAATACTTCAGGTGGAAAAACAGATACAGTATGTAAGGAACCATAAATAACACAAGATTTTAGAGGAGGTTTGTTAATTCTGCTATAGGATGGTGTCTTCATAATCAACTAAATTGTATCTGTGTATTGCTGTCTGTATATTGCTGGAACACAGCCTGGTCAACTCATTTGAAATATAACATTCTAATGGTCCCAAGATGACTAGAATGAAAACAATCTGACATCTCGTTTCACATCTAATATTTCCTGTCCAGAGTCACTCAGGCACACTAGATATTGAACTCTCCAGCCCATATCTTGCTATTTCTCCTGAGGAAGACAGCCATAATGATTAGCCTTCATTGGAAATCAAAGATCTGTGGCATATGTCCTACATTACTGAGAACAACCGAGAGTTTAACTTCGTTTGTGCCACCGTTGAAGGGAAAGGGTGAGGGAAATCACCAGAAGTCAGGCTCTTGTTTTCTGGGCTTTTTTGACTGCTGATAGTGGTGAGAGTCATTAATAACCCTGCACAGATAGCGACAGCTGGGTGCCAAAGAGCCCAGCCAGCATTACCGTGCATTTTGTTGCTTTCCACAAACTTCTCATCCAACAGGTCAATATCCTTGTGAGTTCCACTGCTGTAACGTTGCACGTTCTCCTCTAAGTACCAGGACATATTTTCATCAAAAACCAGGAACAGGAGAGCAAACTCCCTCTTCACATCCTTCCTGATCCCATCAGCTTGCAGTGTCCCTTTCCTGCAGACCTTCAGGGGTCCGATCAGACCGCTGTACATATCCTAATCCAAAGGAAGGGAAAAAATCTGAGCTCTTCCCCCTTCACAACTGCTCCCTGCATCACACCCCACTTACACTGTGCTGCTGTGTATGAACTCTCATTGGTAGCAATCAAGGAGTAGAGCACAAGGACAGAGGCTACACACGCTCTTATGAATGCAAATCAAAGTCAAACGTGAATGGTACCAAAATAACCCCCACTATAAGACTGCAAAAACATCTTGAAAGAACTTGAAAGGAAAAGTCCATTATCTCCAGGTTCAATGTGATGCGTTACTGCAGTATCATTCAGGTCATTTTCCCTATGAAATCAGTGCTATGACAGCAGATCTCAGCAAAGCTCAGAATTTCCCTATTTTATCTCTCTGTTCTAAATTTGAACAATTTCTGCCTTCCTGAATTAAACTTTTCACCAACTGAAGCGAGAACTCACTGGGAGATGTCCCCACATCCTGCAAATAACTAAGGGAAGGTTAATTTCAGCATGACATGGAATTCTTTCCTGTAGGTTTGCATTAGGAAAATAGTGACAACACCAGGGCAGATTTAGAGGATCCCCTCTCCCAAGAGAATGATAGATATGCCAACTAGGTGGTTTTTCTGCCCTTCACCTGGGCCAATTCCTAAAACATACTCAAGTTGCATTGTGTCCTAGATAGGACAAAAATTGGTCTGATCTTGTTTTTTTAGTTCTATCTTCTTGTATTTTACCTTCACAGGGTCTACCATGGAGTAGTAGATCCAAGGGACACAGGCTGAATCATCCGGCCCTGGACCAGACCTCTCAGGAATTTCCCATTGGTATGTCACTATGTCACCTGAGGACAGAAGCACCATTAGCACCACTGCGATAAAGGGAGTCCCCAACTTTGAGTGGCAGCAAAGCAGAACAAAAACAAAAGACCACTTTGTCTCAGAATTACAACCCATTGTTGGATGTTGCATCACTCACAGGTGCTGGAAGAAGGATGGAAGCTCCCCTCTCACAAACAAAGCAGAGGGGTGACAAGAGATGCACACTAACTGGAATTGGCACAACTCAGTCTTATCTGCCATATTTAAGACTAGAACGAGGAACAAGGGAATTCTGCCCCTCTTCAGCACCTGTGATGTTTGCAATGATCTTTCACCTCTTTGAAGTTTATTTATGATGCTCAAATTCCTTTTTAAAGCTAATATTTTGCTTATTAGCAATATATCTCAGAAAGACAGGGTCCAACTTAAAGCCTGCTTGTTGCAGAGACAACCTTCCGATGAGCATACTCTTGAAGGAGACCAAAAATTACATAAATGGACATCTGGACCATGAACAAAATTTCAGTCAGCATCCTGGAAAGCAGCTGTGCACATTACAACAAAGACAGATCATGAAGAAAAACAGGGGCCATCAGGCCAGGGCTGCCAGAGCTGAGAACAGTGATCAGCCTTCTTCTCACAGACCATGCTCGGTGTGGGGGACAAGGCTATACAGAAAAAATGTGCTGCATTTACCCCAAAGTCAGAGCAGAAACACAAGAACTCCTCTGGGCTGCCCATATAAGTGACAGCCAAAAGACACAGTGAACCTGAAAGATCAGTTTTTGTTCTGTTCCAGTCCTCTATGAGAAGAAAACAAGTACATCTAAGCCTATTTAAAGGAACAATCTAGCTGTAGGCTAAAATTAGTTTCCTAACTTAGTGCAGGAATAGGGCTGGAGGACACTGACTTACCAGGATGCGCTACTTGTGGCTGTCCTGCCTGCCTTTCCAGCACCCCATGGGCATGAATCGAGTAGGGTCGTGAAGCATTGTTCTTGAATACAACATTGAGAATCTCTCCCACTTCCGCCCACAGAAAAGGACCTGAAAATAGTAGTAATGTACTCTAAGACCAGCAAGAACTGTCGTATCTTCTAAGATTATCCCCCACTTTTCTCATTCTCTTCTCCCCAGAAATACTCCCTTGTAATACATATGATGCTCCCCTGACTCATCACTACCATAACTCTACCACCAGAAGAGAGCATTGGAGAACAGTCCCAATTCAAGAAAATGTGAGTTTCACAACGAGGGAAATGAAGGCTATTACACATTTTAGCTGTAGCCTACCCAACTAAACCTTAATTTCTGAATATACACCAAATTTTACAACATTTTTTTATCTGATGTTTTTGGTTTCAAAAAAATTGGCGATACTCAATATGGACTGACAGCATCACAGATCAGAACTGCAGTCTATTTCAAATGGCCTCAACTTTTCTGCCCTGCCACCACTTGCAGTCCTGGGTTCATTAAAGGAATGTCTCCACAGACCTTTACAACACCGCAGTGTTTCTGCATTTTGCAAAGCCTGTGTGCTATTACTCCCCCCCCAAAAAACCTTTCATACCTACAGATTTTCACCCACATCTCTGACTGCTCTACAGAAGACAGATTGTTCCATAGAGAAATGCTTTGCTTCAGGCATGGAAGAAAACTGGCAGCAAACACAGGCCTGAGAACCCAGCTCTCTACTACGAGGCTGTACTCAGGACCCTCTTTACTGCTTTATCCAAAGCTGGCAGATCTGGACACTCGGGATTTCTCCTTGCTGGCATACACAGCACACACCTGAGTATGCAGGGGGCCTTCAGATTACAACCCTTAGCCCAAGCACCACCTGTATGAATGGAATACTCTGCACTGTATACTCTGAATACTTTCTTACCTAGTATCCCCAGATGTTCGTCACCATTTACCCTAGCTTTAGGGGTCTGGAAAGTCCCATCTGTGTACTCCCTGTAAACTGCTTTCTTGTACCTGGAGCCAATCAGTCCATCCTTATTGCTCAAAAATATATCGGCGTAGCTGAGAAGTGCAAAACAAGTGCTGTGTTACTCAAATGCTCACAAGGCACAGGCAGTGAGCCCGTGGTACGGGGCTCAGCAGCTGACAGGTTTCCCAGAGTCCCATTTCAGCTGCAAAGGCTGGCAGCAACAGCTGGGCTACATCACCAGCCCCTGCAGCACTGGGTACAGCCACAGCACCACGCCACACACAGCCAAGACATCCAACAGATTTGACTCAGGTCTGTTGAACAACCTTGCCCAGGGCTTCCCCAGCTCAGGCTGTACCTCTCAGCAGAGTGGTTGTGCCGCTCTCTCTCCCAGCTCCGGTCTGGCGCGTAGTCCCACTCCACCTCCTCTGCCACTATGTAGTACGTGCGCACCGCTCTGTACGGGAGAGCGGGAGGCAGAGCCCTCCTGTTGCAATTGGAAACCGAGTACTGCTCCCTCATTCCAGCCTGGTAATGATTGCTCGTCTGGCAGTAGATCTCAAAAGTCCCTGCGGGAGGCAGCACAAACAGGACATCAGCTGCTTCAAAGATGCCAGGAAGCAGTGCTTCCCACAGCGTGTGACATCAGCACGCGTGCTGAGCAGATATGGGTGTTTGTTTAGGGAGCTTGGCTGCCATAGGCTGAGATTAAAAAGAGCTGACGGAGAAACCAATCAGGAATGACAAAGTCCCACGCAAAAATTACCTCAGCAGGCCATCCTGCACAAAACAAGCTTATTAGACATGAAGAAGCCAAGGAAGTGACAACTATGCTACCACTGCTGGTTAAGCAAGAGATCCAGCCTGCAAAAGCTGAAGGGGAGGAGACAAGAAGCATCTGAGGCATGATGGCGAGGTAGCACTGTGTGCCTAACTCCCAAACTGGGAAGACATGAGTCTGTTATTGTGAACCTCTGCACACCGCAACTCTGCTTCATTCTGAATGGTATGGCTGCGTGTTTCTATGGATTACAGGCAGCAAAGTGCATCAGAGCTACTATTGCAAATACTAAATAGGAAGTGGCAGCTTAGAGAATCAATCTGGGATGATGGGACAAGATTCTGTATCTCCCATTCTTCTCCAGAATCAGGTGCAAAGACAAGAGCTTTGGGCTTGCGAATAGGTCTAAACAAGATGCAGTGCACAGCTCAGCCTCTAATATGCAAGAGTTCACACTGCTAACGAACCAGCCACAGTAACAACCTGTTAAAACCAGAGACATCCTAATGCTGGGTTAAGTGTGCAGACTCTTACCCTTGTTGTCAGGCTGCATAAAGGCAGTAGCAAACGTATGGGGGAACAGGTTGGCTGAATCTTTCCGCATCCCATTCATCTGCAGAGTGTTTCCCTGAAACACAGCTCCATGTACATCTGCTTCACTGCCCAATCCCAGAAGGTGCCAGGTCACATTGTCTCCTTCACACATATCCAGCCCAGGCAAGTTACCAAACATATATCCATTGATGGCTGCAAAGGAGAAAACAATTCACTCTCTGGTAGATATCAGCCAGGAGATTTATTCTGTGCATCTATCTGGATAGGGTGAGCATACCACTGGAAAAGCATCTTCCTCTTAATTCACCCATGAACACACTCAGGACAGACTTCCCAAGGCAGCAGTGCTTCTCGTCCCACATCCCACCCGCTCTCTGGCCTCGCCTGATTTCAGCCCAGCACAACACACAGCCACTCCAGGTTCCCAGCTCAGACTTCAGGTGAGCACCAAGCAATGTTTCGCAGATTCACTCCTGCTGCCCACAGAACAGCATCAGGCCATACCATGCATCCTGTTCGATTCCTCAAAGCCATCATCCTTTTTCAGAGAAGTCTCTTCCATCCTCAAATAGTACTTTATGTTTGCACTTAAATACCAGCTGAGGTTCTCATCAAACACACTGAAGAGAAGGTAAAATTCTTTGTCGATACCTTTCTAAGATACAATCACAATGACGGCTGTTAATTTTTTTTTAAAATGTCCCCATTCACTACCCTTACAGATCAAACTGTTTTGTTTGTCTCTTATTTTCCCCCTTCTCCTGTAACTTGGCTCACTGAGGGCAGGGCTGTCCTTTGCTCATTTTGAGTGTTTCAGTTCTGCTCTACAAGCAGCACCACTCTCAGGTTTGCCCTGGTATGCCACGTGAGCAAAGCGATCAAAATCAGGAGAGGAGCACGACAACACTGCCTCCTTCCCCACCACGCTTACATTTACGTGTAGGCCAGAGAACATGGCTTATAATCACAACCCACCCCTCCTTTCTCCTACCACAGGTCTTAGTTTGGGAATTTTGTATTGCCTTAAAGCCTTAAAAACGTTAACTCTCCTAAGAGATGCACTGCACAGGATGGTGCTTCCCCATTAACAGAACATTGCCAGTACTGTCCAGATGCTTACTTTGGTATGTGTTTCCTTAGCTGTACAAAGGAAAACACCCTAGACAGAGCTAAGCATTTTGCAGTCTGCGGCACGAAGGTATGTGTGAGGAATGGCTGTGGATCTTTCCCAATTAACAATTAAAGGGTTACCTAATATCATGGAGCTGGAACTGCTGCCCCAGATGGTTCTTCCAATCATACATCTCCAGATAAGTCCACCTGTTCTGTTTATTGCCTCTCAATACTGAAAAGCTCTTATCATTACCACAGTTCCTTCACACAGCGCACTTCATACACTCGTGATCCTCTCTGCTCAACCAGCTCACCAGTGCAGAAACGTGAGTCTTCCAATCTATTCAGAACTCTCAGTTTAGCTACACCCTGCCACCAGTGAAAGCAGACTCCCCCAGGAAGGCTTAGCAGCAGCGTCCAGATCTTTCAGCCACTCCCTGATCTAAACTGCCAGACAGGCAAGATGACACCAGGCTGTTTTTCTGCTGCCCACCATTTCTCACAACACAAGTCTGTTAACATCTTGCACTTCCCCAGGTTGGTTTACTGCCTTCCCCAGGCTTACTGCACTGAGTTATCCCTGACTGAAATTCCAAGAGCAAGTTCTGGCCATTTCCCAGATCTCACTTATCTTTCATCACAACCAAAGACTGATGCAGATTTTCAATTGTTGTAGTAAGCTCTGCTTGAAAATGAGCTTAAATTGCAGAACAAGTGAGACTCCCCCAAACCTCAAAGCATCACAGTCATTTGAGCACACCATGCAGATTTTCAGATGTGTGCACACCATGCAGGTGTGTTAAGATGGCTCCTCAATGTCTCTAAGGCTGCAGTGAATATTCTTTTGCTCTGAAAAGAGTATTTTCAGGCAGTCATCTACAACTCTCAAGGACCAAAGTTACCTAGAAAGTCACACCCAAGATACATTCACATCTGAATTTTAAAACAAAGCCCAGAAACTATTTCAAGGGCAGTCTTGAACACTGGCCTTTCCCACCAGACCTGCAGCACCCAAGTGCATTGATGTCAACCTGCCTTCTGACTTAGATTAGGCTCTCCTGAACTCATACTATCACGTGTTTATTTTCAATGGTTTGAGGATGTTTCCTTTCCCTTTAAGGATACAAAGAATCTGATAAGAGCGTGGCAGGAAAAATCCTTTTTACCTGTTTGTTGTTGTCATCCAAAGTGCCCGGCTTGCAGATGACCAGAGGGCCTACCAAGCCTGAGCTGGTATCTCTGATGGGGTCCACAGCAGAGCTGTACATCCAGCTCAGGCAGGGAGGGTCGCTGGATGTCGGCCCAACGTGCTTCGGTATAGTCCAAGCGTATGTAAAATTGTGCAGAGGTGGAACAGACACCCCATTTCGGGACACACCTTCAAAAACAGATGGGCATGGTTATTCTTAAGGTCTGTACAAACCCAGTTGCATCCTTTCACCAGTTACACTTTCATGCACATCACATCTGAGGTACAACGTAAAGTGTTCAGAAAGGGCACTCAGCTGCTCTCACAATCCCCTTCCTGGTATCAAGGCAGAGATGGGCATGCTGACAGCAAATAAGTGGACATCACTACATCTAGGACATGTGCTGGAAGTACATGGGCTACCTAAGCTGGAATGCAGTGGGCACATTCCTCTGCTCAGTAGGTCTCAAGCAGTCAGAAACAGCCTGAGGTTTAGTTTTACCATTTCTCAGGTGAAAATGGTACCTTCGGAACCATGCTACCTCAGGCATCCTCCCTGGGCATAAATAAGACCTACAGAAAGACTCCTTCACTTCTTCCTCAGACAGACCCAGAGAACCAGGCAGAGTGCCGCCCAGCTCCTGAGCACATTCAGTCCTTCCTGGCTGCAGGAACTTCCAACACAGAAGAGGCACAGGCTATGGAGCTCTACCACCAGGAAGAGTATTGAATTAATAAAAATAAATGAGCCACAAACCATCATGGTACAGCATCCCTTCCCATGCCTTCCCATAGGACACTCCATGAGGCTGGATGCTGAATGGCCAGGAGGCTTTGTTAGCAAATGTCACCAGGATGGTGTCACCAACTTCAGCTTTTATTACAGGACCTACACAAACAGCAGAGAAAGCACGTCAACAGCGGAGCAAATCCCAGGACAACCAGGTGAACAAAGTAAGGCAGTGCCACCTTTGATCCAAGGCTGATGGGAACAGACTGGAGGGGGATGAGTTTGAATGAGTCTGCGCAGCTCCCCCTGTGGATGATGCTTATCTGACCTTCATTTTTTGTTTCTTCCCTATTTATTTTAGGGAAAAATATCCACAATTCCTATGAAGTCATACACAAGATTACCCTATCACTTCTCTCCCCGTGGCTACTGCTGATAACAACCACCCTTGTTCTCTTCCCACAGATCTGTGTTTTATTCCATGTGCTCCTTCCTCCCATGGCCTCTCCCAGTACCACTATCACTAACTTCTGCTCTCATTAGTCTACACTGATGCAGGAAATTGGACCATGCTCCTACTGCGTACCTCACAGCCTTCGCATGACTCATTTGCCCTTGCAGACTCCCTGTATTCTTATTTTGCTTCACCTCTCATACTTGCTGTATAATCAATTAATATAAAGATGTTATAATTGTGAAATAAACCAGAGTTTGGCTAAGCAAATAATAACAGAAAGAGAATAGATAGAATGCTTGCACATGTCCTGGGCTCACTGCAAAACTCCAGGAGGGATCTCCAGCAGAGATCCTTCTCCCCTGGCAGTCAGCCCTTAAATGGCTCTGGGAGAGGCGCAGCCAGGCTCCATCCCTTCCGGCAGCACAGGAGAATTGCCTTCACCTGTGCTCCAGGGCTGACTCAGTGCTCGCCTCAGGTGGTCAATCAGAGCTTCAGGCTGTGATTCAGCAGCTCCCATTCACCTGGGTATCGCGGAGAGCACAGAAGCAAAAGCTTTCTGTGAGCATCCTGGTGATACTCAATGGACCCACAGGTTCATCCAGCCACAAGCACTATACTGTCACAAATACTATAACATGCTTCTCCAGTCCTTACTGCTGACCTCCAAGGAGTGCTCTGGCAGGAAGGCAATTCCCTACGTTCTACATTAAAACACCTTACCACACTGAGAAACAAGGGCACTCCTTACATAAGCCCATCATTCATGCTGGCACCAAAAGAGATTTGTATTGCTGGATGATTCCTACCAAGTATCCCAAGGTGTTTCTCTTCTTCAGACTGCTGTTTTTCCTCACGAAAGCTCTCATCAGTATATTCCACATACTTCACCTTCCAATAGACTCCTCCAATTCGGTAGAGGCTACGCTTGAAAAACTGCTCAGCAGGGCTAAAAATGCAAGACGCAGATAACATGTATTTGATTTTTCATAAAAATGACACAACAGCTGTAAAGATTTTCCTCTTCTGTCACATCCTCAGCAATACACAGATGTAACCTGCCTTACAGGAGAGGCAGTTTGGTTACAGGGACCAGTCACAGCTTTCAGTTCTAAGGTCTGCAAGAGTCACTGCGGGGCTTTGGGTAAATCATTAAATTCTTTGCACTTCTACTTCTCCCTCCAGCAGCTTCCTAGGGAAGGGAATGGAAAGAGAAGCATGTCTTTGTTTCAGTTTGCCAAAGTCTGAAAGGGAAACCACTCAACCAACCACTATCAAAGCCATCTGACAACTAGAATGGAAGGACGTCAAGAGGTCACTAGATTTGATTTCCGAGAAACTCCTTGCTGCAGCAGGGCTACATTGAAGCATATCTGCAGGCTAGCTCTGCCACCCTGTGTCTGCTGCAAGACCTGTTTGCTTAACAGCTCATCAGATCTCTACATTTCTTCTTAGGTCAGACACAAGCAGCAATGAAGCGCAGAGGCAAAAGCAGCAGCTCACATCCTACACAAACTGGGACTCTTGGAGCTTATATGTAAGGCTATGAAACAAAACAGCACACTTCCATGTGAAGTCCCCTGAGATACCCAGTACTGCATTCAGTGCAGCCCAGCTATAGCAGCTGATATTTCTAGATGGGCCACTCCATGCAAACTGCAGGCACACAGCTTGCTAAGGAATAAACCCCATGTTATCTTAACCAACCTCCCCCAGCAGACTGGAGACCTCCAACTACAGCTGAAAGACCATCAGCTTACCTGCCCACCTCACTCAGCTGTTTCCCACTGCTGCGGTCACGTCCTGAAGGCCCATAGTCCCACTGCACCTCCTTTGCAGCTATGTAGTACTTCCGAGTTCTGCCCTGCAGGGCGGGCTCCGGAGCTTGCCGAGAACACGGCCGGACTTCATAGATGGCAGCCATCCCAGCTGCCCACAACAGGTGGAGGACACATCAGCTTAACGTTACACCTCTCAGCCACTGAACAGAGCACCTTTCTACCAGAAACTGGATTCTCCTCCTCTGCTGTCCCAAAAGGTACATGCCTGAGGTGATTGGGTTGTTCCCACAGAAAGGAGCTTCTTTCTGCTGGTGAGCAGATCTCCTTACACTTAAACTCTGGATGCTTCGTGATTATGGACAGACAGCAAACAGAGCCTTCTTCTAATGTATCACACCAGGAATTCTTAAAGGAACTAGCACTTTTAGGCACTGTCTCATCTCAGCTTTCAGCTGTGTCAAATTTATCATTCACCAGCAATTGATGTAGAACATCACACCACTCCCAGTAAGTTTGACCTACATATTAGCAGCCAATTGACCCTACTTCATACAAGACAAGGAATCACCCATTTAATTATGGACATTTCTAGTGGGAACGCTGCCCAAGACACTGCCCCTCATCACACTGTACATCACAAGACACGTGATGGGGACAATGATGGACACTGGGTGAAAAAAGGGAAGCCACAGAGTGCAGAACAGATTCCAGCCTCTGTCTTACCTTGTATGTGATCATTGAGCTGACAGCTCAGTAGCCATCTCCCAGGGTTACCAGGGATCATGTCTGCTGTAACAAAAGTGGCTGGGAAGAGGCTGGCCACATCTGTCCTATGGTCTCGAATGCTGAGTGTTTCTCCATGGAAGTAGGCTGTATGAATGTCAATTTCATTGCCCATACCAAAGAGGTGCCATGCAACATGATCCCCAGCACACATTGTCAGTGCAGGGAGATTCCCAAACACATAACCATTGATAGCTGAAAAGGCAAGCAAGTTAAAATCAGAAGTTAGAAAAAGGGCCATCAGAGCTTCTACCCGCAGGTCACAGCAGACATGTTTGAAGGGGGAACCAACCTTCCTCTTCTTCTTCTGGAGAGCTTGGCTCTACAACTCATTTCATAACACAAACCATTTTTCAGAATCTCCAAACAACTAAGAGACTCACTCAAGCCAAAGAATAAAACAAAATACTTTCTATTTCCTGGAGCTGCTGCAGTTTGTGATAGTTTGCCTATCACCTGATCTCAGAGCTTTCTATACCCCTTTTCCTCTCTACCCACAGCCTGAAATATAACAGCGGAAAGCGCATTTCAAGATATCAGAGCACTGACCCATCCAGAGCATCTGGGCAAAGGCAGTGGCTTTACAGAATTGACTCACCATGCATTTTGTTGCTCTCTTGGAATTCCTCATCTTCTTTGTCTACAGATCCTGGATCAGTGCAGAATGATGCAATGTTCTCATCCAAGTACCAGCTTAGGTTCTCATCCACCACACTGAACATAAGGAAGAAGTCAACATCCACATCCTGCCGCCTTTGAGAAGTGCCTGTCAGTATTCCTAGGGAGAAAGAAAAGAATGAATACCCGTTCATGCAGAACAGCAGACACTGGTTTTAAAGGCTTAAAGAACCAATGAAAGAACAACAGCTATCACACAAATTACAGATGGATGCTTCCTCCACTATTCTGGCACACTGCAGAGCTTCAGCAATCTCATACACTTCTGATATAACCCTGCAAGCTCAGTCCCACACTGCTCTAGCTCTGCATGGCTGAACTAGAACTCTTTCAATGTTCTGAGTGCTGAAATCAATCAGTAACTCTATTTTTAAAATATACAAACTAGGTCTCATGCAAAATTCCTTCTCTTAAAATGAATTCAAATAGCCCTGCCAATCAACAAACCTACAAACTCATCTACCTGGCCACAACAGGATAAAGGCAATTCAATGACTGCAACCCAACCAGAACACAGGTGCTGTCATCTCCAGTCACGTCACATTTTCCCTACAAAACTGGGAGCTGCCCACTGGAGCATCCTTTCATCCTGCTTCTATTCAAGTCACCACAAAAATCTTCACTACCAGAAACCACAGCCCTCAGCTGCTTTCCCTTCTTACCTTCCTTGCACGTTACCAATGGCCCAATTAATCCAGATGCAATGTCTTTTGGTGCATCAACATGAGAGTGATAGATCCAGGTCAAGCAGTTCGGATCATCAGCTGTTGGGCTGTGATCTTCAGGGACAGTCCAAGTGTAGGTGTAACTCCCTCCTGGGAAGACAGCATCATCCTTCTTCTGATCCTGGGGGGACATATCGGGATACAGGGATCCTAGAACAATTGAGCAATCAACGTCCATTCAAGAAGAGCAGAAATACTCATACACATAGCCTTATAATGAGCCTCTCACACTCAGATAGCTGCATACAAGTAGAGGATAGCATCTTTCAAAGCAAGACTCAGCAACCCAAGGTTGAAGCAGCAATTAAACATCACTCTCTCAAAAAGAAACTAAGGCAAAGAGCCACTGTAAGGCCACTTGCCCAACAAACAGGTTAGCAGAGTCAGAAAGGTTATTGCCTTCAACACCATGTGCCAGTCAGTCTTCCTACAAGTCTCTAGGGTTCGCTTGAAATCGCAGCTCCTTGGCCTCATACTTCATTCTTAGGAACACTCCAAATAATTACTGTAACTCTTCTCCTGTGCCACTCTCCCAGAAACAAGTTTTAGAGGTTCTATGAAAATCAGGAAATATGGACTGTGTACTGCAATGCCCAGGTCAGAAGACTGCTCCCAGATCCATGAAGGTAAGTCAAGTCACAATGCTGGATTAGTACAGACCAAAGTGCAGCTGCTTCCCAGCAACACAGCTCTGGGCCAACCAAGTCTGGGTTTTTTTTGTTTGTTTTTTTGGGTGTTTTTTTTTTTTTTTTTTTTTTTTTTTTTTTTTTTTCTTTTTTCTTTTTTACAGACACTTCTCAGTGCATACTCTTCAGTTTCCCAACCAGAAAAATCCATCTCTTTTATGGCAGTGGTTCATTTACCTTCAGAGTCCTTCTCGTAGAAGACACCGTGAGGATGGATTGTATACGGCCGACTAGCAAAGTTTTTCAAGTGTACTTTAATGGTATCTCCCACTTCTGCTCGGATGATGGGCCCAAGGAACCCCAGCCACGTCGGTTTGGGAATCTCAGCAGTGTAGGTAGAGTCTGTGTATTGCTTATAGACAGATTTCTTGTAAGTACCTCCTATCCTGTCCTTGCCAGGCTGGAGGAACACTGAGGCCCTTCTGTTAAATTCAGAAGAGAGGAAGACACTGTGAGTCACACATTACACAAAACAGAATGTAACACTGGAGAAAGCTGTGTGTCACTGCTGCTCCCAGGTAAAACCCAAAGCTTTCAGCATCACAGAAACCTCCCATGCTCTACCTTAACACATCCATACCCAGCAGCTGTGAGGGGAACACAGCACCATACAGGCAGCATAGCCAACAGCATCATCTGCTACACAAAATTCAGCAGAGGACACTGGGCAGCTAATGGCTTTGTGAGCCCAGAAACTGCTACAGGTACATGTAGGGGCAAACTCCTGCTGACACACAGCCATGGCCTCATCCTGAATTCATCATGGAAGGACACAGAGCGCATCCTGAACTTTGCAAACTGTGGGGTGTGAAGGATGGCACTTCTCCAGCAGTCACAGACAAGGGACACAGGGAAAAACAAAGCCCTTCCCTCTCCTCCATCAGCCTTTATTGTGTTTTGGAAACACATCTCAATGCCTTTGCAGGGTTTGTTGCTGGCTCAACAAACAAGGTTAAAAATACTAATAATAATCTCACAGCTCTCCAGCTGAGATATGCAGCCTGAAGGGTGCTTTTCAACTCATTTTTTGCCATTTACTTGCAAAATGACAGGCAAGTATGGCAGGTATCCACCCAGCACATTACAGCTTCCAGAGGTGCCAAAGTTCAAGACATGAGTATATTTGCTCTTCATGACTATTTCTTAGTAGATAAAGAGATGAGTCATGGCCCAGATATGAACAACACAGGCGGAGATGAGAGCTCGGGTTACTTTCCCCACCCCCTTAGGACTGAGCAATGCTCACTGTTCTGAAATGGGCAAAGCCAGCGCTCATCTGCAGAAGACAGACAGCAGAAGTCAAAAGAGCAAACGCTGCCTTTGTCATTCAGAGCTGTGGAGGGCTGGGCTCCAGCTATACAGTCTAAAGCTCATGTTTGAGAAGCCATCCCTCTAGCTAGTATCAAAGTATATGGGTAATTCAGACTTCTCTGCAACCTTTCTCCACGTAGCCCATCCCTTTCAAACTAAAGAATTCTACTGTTTTACCACATCTGCCATTCTCCTACCAGTTCTTATTGCTAGCAGTTTCACTTCTGCAATCATTGCACACAGGAGTGCTGTTAGCTAACTGTTTGCAGTGACAGCTTTAGAAGAGTTTAACAGCTCCTCATTTCATTTCTTCTCTTCACGTACTCCAAGAGAAAGTAAACAATAAATACTGCATTTGTTATCACTGTGGGTACCAATGAAAATACCTGCGTCACTTGATTCAGCCTGACCTTGGGGGCTTCTTTTCTGCAAACAAACTGAGCCTATTTGGCATCTCCAGAGAGAGGCGACTCTCTCTGACAGCCCTTGCTTTTCCTCTGCCCTCCTCCTATTCCTGCTGGATTTCTGAAAGATGTAGAAACCGCTGGGTGCTATTTGTTATGGCACACAGCACTGAGCGACTGGGCAGGCCAACAAATAATTTGTCATAGAAAAAGGACTAAAACAAATGCCTTCAGAAATTTGTGGAAAGCTACAAAAAAAAAAAGTTTGTTATGCTGAAAACGGGGAACAAACTGTTTTTGTAGTGACTCAAAGGGATTACTGCACTTTCCAGATTTACTTCTCTCACAAAAACAGAACATTTTCCAAACAACCCCAAGATTTCACTAAGCGAGTTCCATCACCTCCAAGGCTTGAAGTCTCACTTAACAAAAACAAGCCAGCCCCATGGACTCATTTCCATGGAAGTGAAAAGTTGTCATGCTTCAGGATACCTACATCACCAACTGGAAGTAGGAAACGCAAACCCCAGGGCAGAGCATTGCACAATCTGCTCTATTATAGTGTTTTCACTTCCCTCCAACATAGCTGGCACTGGTCACTGGATGCTTCATTAAATTGACCATTCGCTTCCTCACAGGAACAGCTTTATCGTAAGAACACAGAAACAAGTTAACCATTAAGCTCATAAAGGCCACACAGCTGATCCTAACTCCTGCTTGCTTAGATGACCCAGAATACTTGCACAAAATTACTCAGGTAGCACAAGACTCAGTTCTTACAGAACTAAACGTACAGGCTACGTGCGATGCTTTGGTTGCTCATCACATTCATTCCTGTTGGAGCATAATTCCAGTCCACCTCACGGATCCCCAGGTAATAGACTCGGGTGATGCCTCCAGCAAACAGGGGCGATGGCCAACAGATGCAAAGCAGCAACAGCCAGAACAACCGCATCGTGGTGTGAGCAGAACGCTCTTCTGGAGGATATGTCTGCGGGCAGGAAAAAAAAAAAAAGAAAGGAAAAGGAAGCAGAATCTGACCACATAACTGTATCCTAAATTAGTTGGTTTGATGACACCGCACATCGAGCCAACATCGTTTGAGAGAGTGTGAAGTCAGGTAGAAGCCCTGCGGGGATCATTACCTGAATACCCACCAGGGTGAGGAATAAAGGAAATCCTCATGCTGCACAATGAGGGCAAGATTTGCCTTGATTTGCCAGCACACACAGCTCCACACCATGCTTTCCTCATCACAGTTTAACTCACTGCTTTGTCAGTAGCAATTCCAAATATTTTGTTTAATAGCGCTGAGAAAATGCTGCTATAATTGGCAACCCCTTCACTAAGAGAGAGATGAGGTGAACAGAGCTGTTTGCAGCAGAGGCACCCACAGTGTTATGCTGCATGACACAAAGCAGGGGCTGAACCTGCCACAGGCACCAGAACTTCAAGTGACATTTTTCACCAACATTTTCACCAATGTCCCAAATAATCATAAAGTACCGCATAAAAGGCAGAAGAAAACAATCCTGAGCAAATAACACTAAAGTACTGTTAGCACAATCCTTCTCTGCTCTACTAAGCCCCCAAGAAATACAATTCCACCACCAAGAAGCATTTCAAATTCTAACTACCCTCAAGGATGCTCTTAAGGAATGGTTCCCTGCCACCCTCGGGTATGTCTGGATAAGCAGCACAAGGCTGGTTCCCTTCAACTGGTCCCAGTAATACTTTCCCATGATCTACATCATGAAGCAAGGAGTTTGCTCATAAACACTGCACTCAGCATCAAGTTCAGTGTGAGGCACCAGGAACATTCTGGGGGACTCAAGGAGAGCAGCAGGAATTATGTGAAAGCATTCCCAATATTCTATCTTACCTGTCTGAAGGAGAAACTGATGGAGCATGAGAGCGCAGAATTACACAGAGGATATAAAAATAGATATGAAATAAAGTGGATGAGAAATTAAACACAAACCCACACAAAAACGTTTAAGAAAGATCTCATGCAGAGATATAACATGGTTATGCGCAGCCTATAAAGAAACTGGCAGCTAAAATACAGACCCAGTTCTTGAGATACATAAAAGCAACTTCGAAAAAGTTCAAAGAGAGAAACCAAGGACACAAGTAAAGAAAAATGCAACAAAGGAGCGACGCCATCGGTTTTCGTAAACTTCAAGAAGGCGACAGCGGCAAAACACTACGCAAACACAGACGGGTTTTGTCTGCGATACAAGGATGGCTGTTATCGTTCAGCCGCCCTCCGCTGGGAGCACCAACACAACGCGCAGCCCCGGCCCGCTCAGCCCCGCGCCTCTGCCTCCAGCTGCGCTGCCGGCGGCCATAGAACTCCGCTGCCCAGAGTTCTTTCTATGTTGAAATAAGACTTGACTAAGAATAAACGCAAGTTTCGCGCGGGTCATCCCTGAACCTTTTTGTTTGGATAGCAGAGTTTTCCCAAGAGTTAGTATTCTTAATTAACAAAACAGGAATCGTAACCGAATAATTCAAGTTAATCGGCTCGCTAATCAAATGCCACTAATCAGACGAATTCACCCGACGGAACCCGGGTTTCTCAATAGAGAAAAAACACGACGCCCAACGAGAAGGGGAGGGGGAGCACGCGCGGGCAGAGCCGCTTCGTTGCTTACTGTGCGGAGGGTCGGCCGTCAGCAGAGGAACATCTCCGTCCGCGGCGGCGGCACGAAGGGAGCGGCCCAGCGAGCACCGCGGGGCGAAGTCCACCCGGCTGGGGGCGCCACCCGCAGGTGTGGCGGGGCCCGGGATGCCCCCGCACCGACCGAGGGGAGCGGGTCCGCCCGACACGGACTCCGCAGACGGGCACTCGCGCGTTTCTCAGGAGGGCTGAAGCCGCCCGCGGCGCATCCCGAGCAGCGACGGCCCGGCGGCCGCAGCTCGACACGCGCCCACCGTACCGAGCCGCACCTGTTCTAGAGCCGAGCACGGGCCCACACCTGCCCGTCGCAAGTAGAGCCGGAGTGCGGCCGAACCTACCTGGGAACGCGGCTCCGCCCACCACTTCTCTCCCGCGGGACGCGCCGAGTTCGCCGCTGCTGCCGCGCGGTCCCTTTAAAGGCGCGCGGTGAAGTCACGGGGCCGCGCGCCGCGCTCCCCTGAGAGCAAAACAAGAGGCACGCGCCGGCAGGGGGCGGGGCGAGGCGGGCGGGGCGGGACCTGGATACGAGCGCCAATGAGCGGGCCGCCCTGGCCTCGCCCCGCCCACCAACGAGCCCTGGCCCGCGGGCCCCGCCCGTCGTGGCGTCACGGTCTCCGGTGGGGATCCGCCCGCACGGCCGCCGCACGAGAGCTCGGCCCGGCCTGAGGATGAGGGAAGGGTCGGCGCTGCCCGGCGCCCCCGGCGCCGCACCGGTGCCCGGCTTCTTGGCCAAGCTGTGGGCACTGGTGGAGGATCCGCAGAGCGACGACGTCATCTGCTGGAGTCGGGTGAGGGCGGCCCCGGGGCAGCGGGAGGCGGCGGCGGCGGCGGTGGTCTGGGAGGCCCCGCGGGGAGCGAGGCCCGGGGGAGGCGGCGGCGGCGTGCTGGGCCGGGCCGGGCCAGCCGGGCCGGGAGCGCTGGCGCGTGGCACGTGGCGCGAGCGGGGCCTGGAGCGGTTCCGTGCCGCGTCCCGGCCGCACCGCGCGGCGATCGGAGCGGAGCGGCGCTGCGTCTGAGCCGCCAACGGCGCTCCGAACCCGTTAACTTTAATTTTTCCTCTCGTGCCGCCGAGAGCCTCCAGGCGGGGACGCCGCAGCCTCACGCGGACGCGAACGCCCGCGGCGTTGACTTTCGCTCCGTGTCCTTTTCTAACGCGTATTTTTTTCCATCCGTTTCTCCGGATGTCGGCCTTTAAAAGGCGAAGGTGAAGAGATCCGTTCGCTCCCCGTCGCGGCCATACGAACGCACGAGCTCCATCCGGCCCGCGCGGTGCGCTCCGTTCGCCCCGTACCGCCGCCGCCCCGCTCTGCCCCCGGGTATTTTTAGCGGTGACGCCGCGCGGCCTGAGCGCCGTTTGCCCTTCGTGTGCCGGGATCTGTTTTAGAACGATTTTTTTCTTTGGCTCGAGGCCAAAGTTCAGACTTTGAAAAAAAAAAAATAAAAACAAACAAACCAACCAAACCGCAATTCCAGAGCAGTGTTCCCTGAAAGGCTTTTTTTTCCCCGATCTTTTTTGTTACGATCTGGAAAACTCATTAAGTCCCCTCAGGCAGTGCCCTTTGGTGTGTTGTGCCCATGGTGCCATAGGAACTGGCTCCAGCAATGATCCTGGCATCAGAGCAGTGCCTCAGAAACGTTTGTTCTCACTGTTACTGTCCCTTATTTCCCAGAATGGTGAGAACTTCTGCATACTGGATGAGCAGCGGTTTGCCAAGGAGCTGCTCCCCAAGTACTTCAAACACAACAACATCTCCAGCTTCATCCGACAGCTCAACATGTGTAAGCATCAGCTGCTGTGCATGCATGTTTGTGTTGCTTTCTCTGTTGAAGCAGCGTTAATCCCACCGACGGCTCAAGCTGGACCGAGTCTCCTTTTTATGTTTTCTGTGCTCTACTCGTGAGCATCACATACTGCCTGTTCTGTGAGATGTGCACAGTGTGTGCAGGCAGTGAAGTCAGAATGAGGTGGCAATCTCAAGTCAGTGCAGTGTGTGGAGCACAAAGAGTTGCTTTGGAGCAGATTGGTTTGGGGCCGTGTGAAGGTACAGACTGCACAGGAATTGGCTGCCTTTGAGTAAGGGGGTTAAAAGTGATTGAGTGAATCCTTCCTGGGAAAGGAGAGGATCTGGAGGACACTCTGTTTGCCTGACATGTGAAGAAACAATTGTCAGTAGTCTCATAACGCAGTTAAATGATAAAATACAAATATTCATATGAAGGTATGCAGTGGGGTGGCAGCCTCCTCATGCTGCTTACACTCAGGTTTTCTCATGATAGTGCGTTTGGGACGCAGCGAGGCTGAAACGTATCAATTGTGTTAAAAACTTGAGTGAGAAAAGATACACATTGGTCTGGTAACTAATTTGCGTCTTCCTTTTGGTATTTAAAGCAGTGGTGGAAATAGAGCTGGCAATGCCTTATTTCATGGAGACGGTCTGGGGTGGAAGAAGTGCTTTTTGTGCCTGATTTGTTGCCGTAGGTGGAGGACTAATTTCTCTTCCTTTTAATATTCCATAGACTCTGGTGGGATACAACAGGATTTGTTTTGGTATGCAGTTGCCTGAGTCTATAGGGATGAAAGGGAAGGTGGGACATACTGTCCATTCCTCATTTTATGCGAGGTGTCCTAGGAAATCTACTGACTTGCTTCTGTGATTATTTGGTCTGTCTTGCTTCCAGGACTAGCAGGCCAGTGCCATGCATGCTGTTTGTAGATCATTTGGTGGTGTGGTAGGTAGGTGTGTTCCCTGTCTGTGGTGATCAGAGCAGTGAAGTGGTTGAGCACTGAAAGGAGGTTCCTGCTTCCAATAGCTGTATAGCTGTAGGTATTTCAATAGCTTTGTGGTTTTCTTTAGCTCTGTTTTGTAACAGTGAGCTTTACTTTAGAAGAAATGATTTTATTTCAATCCCTCTCCACAGATGGTTTCAGGAAGGTGGTTGCTTTGGAGAATGGTATGATTACAGCAGAGAAAAACTCAGTCATTGAGTTCCAGCACCCTTTCTTCAAGCAAGGAAATGCACATTTATTGGAAAACATCAAACGCAAGGTACAGTCTAAGCATTTATTTACTTCACTGTTATTATTATGAAAAGAAGTTTATCTAGAGCAATTCTGAGCATTTCAAACACTTTACAGCCAACAAATTCCTGGAGAACCAAGGCTGTGCACTGGCAAGCCTTAGCAGCTCCCTCCTGAATGCCACACTAATGCTTGGCTTGGCCTCCTCCTGTCAGCTCTTAAACAAAACGCACCCTGTTGTTGTCTAGCAACACACAGGAGGTCTACAGCTTTTATCAGTGGCACAGACTCTAGCTGGTGGTGCACCTCTAGGGTCAATACTGAGTCCAGCCGTGTTCAACAGTTCCATTAATGATAAAGGTGGTGTGGATGCAGCACAGGCAGCAATACTCAGCTCACATAAATTATTTTTTTCCTCCAACACCATTTTGCTAATAAGCTACTTTTTTTGCAAGCACTTTCTAGTTTTCTTTTGTGTATTTGGCCTTGTCTTAACTGCACCTGCATGTATATATTTTCTCTGCTTGCACGTTACAGCCCATAATATCCTGGCTGCCAGAGAAAGACACTACCATGATACATCTTGTTGACATCTGAACTTTGGAGTTCTTTCTTTAGAGTGTCATAATGTGGTGACTGCAATGCCCAAGTTAATAAAAGCGGAGAGTAGGCTTGAGGGTTAGCTAGAGTCACAATTGTGTTTTGATTGATTCTTTGCTGAACTCTCTGCTCAGAATCTCAGTTGATCAAATATGGTAGCAGTTTCTCTGACACAGACCTGTGCTCTTTGCAGATGCCGTAACTGCTAACTTGTCTTAGCTTGCACACCTTCCTTTCTGGTATGCTGACAGTCAGTGCTGGCATTACACATGGCACTGTGTATCCCATGGGTGTTGCACTGGGTGGAGTACTCTAGATGAGAAGACAAAAGCACTATTTAGTGCCAAAGACATTCATGTAAATTCTGGTGAAATATATTCTTTGTTGCACAGGAAATGTGATTTTTGCAATGGATAAAACATCCGTTAGCTTTTCTTGCGCTTTACTGTCTGGAATGGAAATGTATTTCAGCCTCAAACAGGAGTGTGTCTGAATGCAGGACATCCTTTCTTTACTCATTTCACTGTTAGGGCTAGGATCTCTGTTCATGTGACTCAGTCTTGACATCCTTATTATACAGTCACAAACTTGGAAGAAAGCTGTTCCTCGTATTTGGCAGAACGTTCTAGTTTGGCTTTCCCTCCAAGAAGCATTCTGACTGCATTTGGTACTTGCACCTACTGTCTGCATCCTTTGGGTATCCTTCCCATGAAGGGGTGGTGTGCTGAAGAGGAATCAGGATTTCATTTGGGGTGCATAAAGTATATTAGCACATGGTGCTATCTACAACAAATAGTAAAGCATCCAAAACTGTAGACAGAGAGAACTGTCAGGCCATTCAGTGCATCCTTTTGAACACTGGGCTGTGTTAAGAAAACAGTTATTTCTGCAGAGGGATAGTGCTGTAGAATCTTACAGTTGTTTGAGTTGGAAGGGACCTTTAAGAGTCGCCTGCAGTGCACAGGGATGGGCACAGCTCCATCACTGCTAGAGCCCCGTACAGCCTGACCTTGGCATGAGGCATCCACTCCTCTCTGAGCAACCTGTGCCACTGCCTCGCCACCCTGACTGTGAAAAACTTCTTCCTTATGTCCAATTAAATCTTCTTTTAGTTTGAAGCCATTTCCTTTTGCAGACCTTGCTAAAGAGTCTGCCCCCTTCTTTCTTATAGCCCCCACTAGATACGGAAAGGCTGCTATCAGGTCTCCCCAGAGCCTTGTGAAAGTAGTTCTGTGTGCTCTAACATCAAAATGCAGTGACCACACGTAATACCCGGTGGATTTGTGTGCTTTGGAAAACATTTGCTGCTTGTCTGCCAACCAGCAGCAGGCGCTGTGGACTGTCTTTACCAATTGCTCGGCTGCCTTTTAGCTTGGTGAAGGATGTTGTACTCTGAAACAGTCGAAATGCTGGGGAAAAAGCATGAGAGGTAACAGCTAGCTAGTTGAGCTGGAGTGGACAGGCAGTCCTACAGTGATCATGCAGTGACAGCTTTTGGGAGATCTGTGTGAAACTGTAAAAGTCTACTCCTCAAACTAGTATAGAAGAGCTAATATAAGAGCGTTGTTAGAAGCAGGAGCAATTCTAGCACAGAATTCCATAATGCTATTGTGTCATCACACAGTGATGGAACACTATTTTACAGCACTGCAGGTCAATTTTGACCAATGAATACCAATTTTAATTTAAAAACAGTGGGAATCTGTGAGCCAACTTGCACGGAAACAGTAGGCTTCCACATCTCCTGGATTTTAACAAAATAAGTGAAATGAGAGCACACTGTTAGGTTGGAAGAGAGATCTGGTGGTTACCTGCTACAACTTCATTTGATTTCATTGCAGTCTGTGTTTGGCTAAATAACTTTTAAATTATGCCTACAAAACCTGTGCGTACCATTCGCAAGTGATGAGACCTGTTATTTTGTAACTTGTGTATAAAACTTGTATCTATTATTTTAAAACTTGAACTATTTATAAGCCATTAATGGCACCACTGCAGCCTTACTGAAGGAACTGGAATATTTTAGATATGGAACTGTGGGGAGGAGAAACTGAACTCCTTGCTATCTGATAGCTCTTCCACCCTCATTGAAGAGATAACATTTATAAGTTTTGCTGTGGGTAGAAAAGCAGTTTTGGCTCTGACTTTTCGAGGACAAGTCTACAAAGTCTTGGAATGTCACTGAGAGGTAAAAGATGAAGCAGTGCTTTAGGAATCTGCAGTTCACCTGCTGTAAGACAAATTTTCCAGTCATGTAATTAGACGCCTGCATTTTTTCCTTAGTAACTTAATGGCAATTTGCTGTTCCTGTGCTGGCAGGTATGCCCACGCCTGCAAGGAATGTGACCATCCCCTCCTTACTGCTCCACAGTCCTTTTGGTTTTGCCTTACCTTTTGACACTAGGGGGCAAGCATTCACCAGGCCTGGCAGGGAGAATCCCTCAGTAGAGGCCATTTTCAATCAGTGCTTTGGATTTTAGCTTGAACTGTGATGGTGTTTTCATTCACATCTTGTTTATTTTCAGACAGTCAAGACTGTTGTAAGGGCTGTCATCTTTATCAGTTGTGGTATTTTGTGATGTGTAACAGTTAGTAATGTTACCCAATCTTTTAATGAAATTTATGCCCTTTCCACAGCCTAACTGCACTGCTCATTTACAAGGGTGCATAAAAGGGTCTGTTCTTAGTAAAGCATGTATAACTTGGACCTATTGTAGGTGTCTGCAGTAAGAACTGAGGATCTCAAGGTCTGTGCAGAGGACTTACACAAAGTACTCTCTGAAGTCCAGGAGATGAGAGAGCAGCAGAACAACATGGACATCAGACTGGCTAACATGAAGAGGTACCACCTGCTGAGGGAGCACTTAGGCACTGAATAGAGTTTACATGTATTGGAGCTTGGCTAAATACGTGTTTCAGTTGAACTGCAAACAGGTGAAACTGTTTTTCCTAAGAATCCTCATGACATGGCACACAGCATTCTGAATCTTGTATGTTTCCATAATGCAGTAGCAGACCGGAGATTCAAACTGTGTTTCTTGGCTGTCTTCAGATTTGTTTTTGGTTGCCATCATCTGTAGTAGCTTCTTAGGGGTATCAAAGCTTTTCATCTTCTAAACACAGAACAGGGGTTGATGCAACTAGAAGTAACGTTGGGTTTTCTTCCTGACTGGAAATTAACTTTGTTTCCTCATTTTCTGTTCCTTCGTGTGCTTTTTATATGGGCAATGGTAATATGCCCAGATCACTGGCACGCAGGTGGGTATCAACCAGAGCTCAGGAGATGCATACACTTCACCTCCTCTTTGGTTTTGTGTTTTATGAATCATTTGAAACCATTCCGACGTGGTCTGTGTTGCACTTAGCCTGTTTCCAAACACCATGTCCTTATTCTAAGACTCGGAGGCTTTGAAACGAGGAGTGCCCTCAAATCAAGATTATTAATGGAACAGTGAAAGATTAGAAGGTGCCATTAGTGAGCTTTTGATCCTGCTGGAGGAAAAACGGGGTTAGTTTAACTCGGAGCTTACAGCAGTGAATTTGATGAACCAATTGTTAGTTACCCATGGAAAAAATGTTGCCATTGGTCCTGCAAGGTACTGTGAAAGTTTGAAAGCTGTGAAACTAAATCATATAAAGTAAACTCTGTTCATCCTCTGTCTTCTGATTTATTCTGCATTGCAGAGAAAATAAGGCCCTGTGGAAAGAAGTGGCAGTTCTAAGGCAGAAGCACAGTCAACAACAGAAGCTGCTGTCTAAGGTACCATTGCAGCATCTTCAGTGCTACCATCCTTATTCCTGCCTCTGTGATACCTGACGGCATTCTTTGCTCATGTAGAATGACAAATGACACAGAGCTGAACAGGCTATATTAATACAGCATAATGAAAATGTTCACAGTTCCTGAGTGTCCAAGAAGCAGCGCAGCAAAGCAAAATCTAAAGAAAATCTTAGTGATAAGAATTTCAATTCAGTGAATCGTATTTGTAGAGAAAGCGGAGAGTCAAGACAACCGGGGTAAAAGTGGGGCTGGAGGCAGTGTAATGGGAACCTAAAGGGAGAGACTGCAGGCACACGGGGTGGAGCCTGTGAGGGGTCAGACAGACCTGCCAAGAAGTTGGTGTGGAAACTATAGGAGTTGCTGCACTGGATCGGGTTTTCTCTGGTTTATTCCTCAGCTGTTTCTGATCTGGAATCTTCCATAGTGACCTGTGGTATTTTCTTACACTTAAAAAAAAGAACTGTCCAAATGAGACCAAATGAGATGGTTTTTCAGTGCCTTCTGTAACTATCATTTTGCTTTTTAAGATAAGGGCATGAATGGCTATTTAATTTACTTGCTAATTTAAATCATAAAAGCTAAGTCTAAGTTAATGTGCTAGTATCCACGTTGCCAAGCTGATCATTTGTTTTTGGCTTTTTGTTTTTCCTTTTTAGATTCTTCAGTTTATACTAAGTTTGATGCGAGGAAATTATATTGTTGGGGTCAAAAGGAAAAGGTAATTACTGGATAGGGTCACAAAGCAGCATCCAGTGTGCATTATAAAGATGAATCAACTTCTAGAAGCAAGATGCTTTTCTTGGGGTGTATAGAGAATATTGTTATCACTGTTGTGTTCTTTTATTCATACTTGAGAAAAGTGGAAGAAGTTGGAAAAAGCATGGATTTCTTAAATCAAAAATGAATAGGATGAGAAGACAGTACAGTATATGTTCTATGTTTTGAAGGAAAAAGTTGCAGAAATGGTAGCTCTTTTTTAAAAAAAAAAGTGCCAGTGTTACCAATTCACTACAAAACAAAAGGTGTACTTAGACTTTGGTCCATCTGCAATCTGTTTATTAAAAGTTATGTCAAAAAGCTGGTTTTAGAAGTGGATGAGTAATAGTTCTTACTGCTCCTGCACATGTCTAGCATTACTGCAGCTGTTTACTGCAGCAGGATCCACTAACACTGTACTTTGTCTCAGGTCTCTGACAGATGCTGCAGGTGCTTCACCTTCCAAGTACAGCCGTCAGTATGTCCGCATACCTGTGGAGAGTGGCCAAGCAGTAAGTCTGTGCAGGGAAAGAGCCCGAGTTAGACAAGGTGCTGTACAGTGCCCTTGAAGTCTTCCTCACAGCTTGCTTCCTTGCTTCCTTATAGCTGGGACTGTTTTGAAATAGACCAGTTTAAAGCACTGCCTTGTCTATAAAGTCATGCAAATCAGTACAGCTTGGTGTAGATGAAATCTGAATGGGAAATGGAAGCTGCAAGAGAAGAAACATTTTAGAAACAACAAAATCTTTTTGTTTTATTCATTCTGTTTGATATATCATATCTTGCAGATGGCTTTTTCTGAACGTAATTCAGATGATGAGGATGGAAATCGTACAGGTCTCATCATCCGAGATATCACTGATACCCTGGAAAATGCCACCAATGGTCTCCTTGCTGTAGCACACACAAGTGGCAGAGATAGGTATGTGTAAGGATGTGAAAGACTTATGCTTAACTTGTTAAGTGGTTATGTTAGTGTAAGTTAAACATTTTACTCTGTACAGGGTAGAAGGACCTGGCACTGCTGCCCTTGAGCTGCAATGCCCCATCCCTGGAGGTGCCTGAGGCAGCCTGAGCTGAGGGCAGCCAGCCCGCAAAGGGCTGGGGGTGGTTGGGCTTTAGAGTCCCTTCCAACCCAACCGTGCTGTGATTCTTTGATAAGATTTCTGGGAACCTGCTTTTGTCTGTTCAACAAATAAACATGTCGCTTTTTGACCAAACAAGGAACTGAATGCATTCATTGTTTACAGATAATGCAAAACTTGTGATTTTATCTCTGATTTCAGTACTGCTTTCGCTAATATTATGTTAAATGCAGCTGGAGGGGAAGCAGTCTTCTTTTTGTGATCTCAGATTATTGTGAAAAACCCATTCAGTTGCTAACCTTCAGAGTAAAATATAGACCGGTTTGGAATCTTATATTTCTAGACGCAGTGTTGTGAGTTTCCCTACCACCACGTGTCCATGTGGCCTTCTGCCCTCTTTGGTCTGTCAGAATCTCATTATTTGAAGTCAAGAACGTTCTGTACATTCTTTTTAAGAACTCATTACCAATCTAAAGAGTTCCAGAGCCAGCATTTTGGTCACCATGCTGGAAGAAGAAAGCTTTTAGATTTTTCTAAAAAAATTACAATGCAAATGGAACCTTTTAAAAATTCACAAATTTTCTTTGGATTTATCCTGTGTAGAAAGTATGAAAGGCATAAAGGTGGAGCTCTTGTTTCTAAAAACTGAGAAAGCTTGACTTTTAATTTATAAAGGGGGGTAAGAAGAAAGATATATAGAGATTTTTATTAGAGCCTCAAAGGATAGGATGAGAGGCAATAGTTTTGAACTAAAGAAGGGTAGATTTAAATTGGATTTGAAAAAGAGTTCATTCAGTGATTAGGGTGTGGGATGCTGGAGCAGGTTGCCCAGAGAAGTTGTGGATGACCAGTGATGGAAGGCGTTCAAGGTCAGGCTGGGCAGGGCTGCTGAGCAGTGTGCTGCAGTGGGAGGTGTGCCTGCCTGCAGCACGGCGTTTGGGCTGGGGATCTTTGAAGATGTCTTCCAGCCCAAACAGTTCTATGAATTGGGGTAAACGGGATGTTCTGTGCTGACTGTATTAGCCTTAGCAAGTGATCCTTCACTTCCCTTTAGGAAGGCACTTACCTTCTTTTTTAAAAAAGCGGTTGGTTATTTGAGCCCTTGCTGAATTTGACCTCACTAGGCATTAAAATATCAAATACTAAATGTGTAATGAGCAGTGACACGGCTGATGAATTTTCCTGTCTTGTTTCTCTTTGGGTCACATTCTAGAGAGACGCAGACAGCTCTGGATCCCGGCTTACCGATTTGCCAAGTATCGCAGCCCAATGAGTTAAGTTGTGCAGAACCCATCCCCCCAGTTCATATAAATGATGTCAGCAAATCCAGTGAAGTGGGAAATGCTGCTGTAGAACTGCACACTGCACAAGCTAATGCTGCAGAAGACCCTGTGTCAGTGATTGACTCCATCTTGAACGAGAGTAACTCTGGAAACCAAAATGATCCTTTACTGGACAGGTATTAACTCCCCTCTTCAGGTGTCCTTGTATGTGTTGGGAAAAGAGTTGGACCATTGAAATTGATACAGGACCGTGGTTTTGTTCATCTGGCAATAAACTGTTCTGGATTATGAGTAATACAGTCTAGCACTCTGCTTATCCAACAGCTGTAATAACCCAGAAATTAACACTTCTCACTTCTAAGAGGTTTTTCCTGCCCTGTGGTGCAAAAAAGGGCCCTAAGTGCTGACTGTTTCTTACACTGTACTGTATAATTTTGTCTTTCTTAGAGAAGAAATTCAGGATTTTCTTAATTGCATTGATGCCAGCCTTGAAGAGCTTCAAGCAATGTTATCTGGGAAGCAGTATAGCTTTGGTTCTGAAGCTTTCAGCGATGTAAGTGTCTTCTCATTTATTCTGGTGTCTGATACTGGTTAGGTTGCTTTATGAGATTTTACAGATTTATTCCTTGCTGTAGTGATCAACAGAGAAGAAAATCCTGAAAGGCCAATAGTTATGGATAGAGTGGTGCATAGTCATCCAAGGAGTGTAACGAAGTACGAACCAATCTGGAGAGCCATTCTCAGTTCATGCAGTGCTGTCATCATGTAGAGCTCCTGTGAGCTCAGTTAACTGCCACAGGGCAAAATATATTGCAGTAGACCTGCAAGTGAGCCACCATCCCTGTGCTTACATGGGGGGATGCAGTGGAATTGCTCTGAAGTTTTGCTTTAAGAACCTTATTATGTGGTATACTCTCCTATGTATGATCTGGTTCTGCTTTCAGGTGTTTAACCCTGAACTGCCAGCCCTGGATATGAACTTGATGGAAACTTCCCCTGGTATGGAAAATGTAAGAGTAAGATTTGCTCCTATGATGGGGAGGGTTAAAATGTTATTGGAAGTTAAATTTTGACTGATGTAAATTGAGGGTAGGGACTGGATTGAGATTGATAGCTCAGGATGAAAACTACCATTTTCTCTAATCTGGGTGATTTAATGCTTTCTGTTATTGCCGTTGGCATACAGGAATTTAAGAGGATTCTCAAAAGAGTTTCATGTCTTATGGTGCTGCCACTTGGCTTAAAATAAGGTATTCATTACTTTATAATAATCTGAGAACATAAGGAAGAAGAAAACTAGTGGTTGCTGAATCAGCTGTCTGTGTTGAGGAACTTTTTTTTATTCCTATCTGTTACTTCTGTATGCTCTGTTTAGAAAGAGGAGGTTAGAAAATCTTGTCATTTTCCAGTATGTGTGAGATGAGTTTCTTGGCTTGCTGTCTTTTAGCCAAGTAGTAACAAGACCTGGGATTGTAGTTCAGGTTGTGTGCCTGCAGTCTATCAGAAGGCTGAAGGAAAGGGTTTTTTTGTGTTTTTTTAAAGGAAAAAAACAAGAATACAGGATGCTGTATTTATTCTGAGCATGGCTCAATAGAACTTCCTGAGAGGACGTGTAGAAGCTCAGTGTAATTTTCCTTTTCTGGGCCCTGTTCTAAGATTGTTTCACATTATTAAAGGACTCTTGCATTGTTGTTTATTTTATAGCCTAGAAATAGTTTTTAAACTAAGATTTCTTGTCATAACCACCACTGAGGTAAAATGCTGCTGTGCTCAAGCAGTGTTTGCAAAATTTCATTGTACAAATGAAATAATGTTTAGCTGTGTTATTCCAACAAGGCAAACTTCTGGTATGGAGAAGTAAATATTGGCTAATGAGAAGATTGGTTGATTTTGGTAAGATAAGTTTTGTCTGTAGTTCAGTGTCTTCACTAGCCTTTATCTCCAGTAATGGGTTTGTGAGGTCAGTTTACATTGGTCAGCTGTTTAATTCCTCTTCCCTCCTCCTTTCACCATTGATGTTGCTAAGCAGTCAGTAAATAGCCAGATATTTTTGTTAAGCATTCTGCTTTATTCTCTGTCCTTTGTGCTTCAGATTGCAGACATGGGAGACAGCACTGAACATCTGGGAGGAAGTGATAGAGAAACAGCAGGAAGCAAAGGTGGGCAGGGGGGAACAGAGCTGTGACAGTTCCATACTCTTCCAAAACTGCGTATTGAAATGGAATTTTTTCTAGCCTGTAATGTGGCTCATTTCCTTCTTTGGCGTGGGCTTAGAATGTTAACGACGACTGGGATTTCCTTGATCTTAATGAAGCTGTACCTCAGTTTTACAAACCCTGTTCTGTTTCCCATGTTAACTGTTCCTCTTTTTTTATGTGTGACAGAGTGCCACAGTAAGGAGAAGAACTGCAAATGCCATTGTGGAGGTATCTCCTACAGGGCTACAACCCACATAAGTGCAGTGCAACTCACTTTACTACTTCAGTGATGCCAGTGCATGCAGTGTTTGTAGGGACTTGAAGTGTGTTTCAGACATTGATCTTAAAAGACACAGGAGCCTTAGCTGCAGGCCTTACTCTCTTGCACCTGCTGGTGTAATCTGTCAGAGCTCAGCTGTGTGCTTTTCTTTAGCAAACCAAGTTTTGAAGCTGCCCTTCCAGTTTTCCTTGCCTTGAGTAAAAGACTTCACTTATGTACTGTAGGAGCCTGGAGTTTAAAATGTTTGTTTTCCCTCAGATATGCAGCTGATACAGTACAGGGCCAATCCTCTGCTTTCGTTGTTTGAAGAGCTGCCTTCTGGTGAAGCTGGTGGGAAGACAGAGGATCCAAAAGACCTCCTCCTGGCCCCCCTGGAGGAAAAACCTGCTCTCCATCCTCCTTCAGGTGGTGAAACAGTCTTGCCACTGGCAGTTCCAGCAAACCAGGCTGAGCCCCCAGTGGACACTTTGGGAATGGGTGATCCGCCTCTCCTCTCGGAAGATGGAAATGGAGAGTATAAGCTGTTCCCACTCCTGCTCCTCAGTCCTGTTGCTAGCTTCATAGAAGAAGCCTCTGAGATAGAAACTTCCTGAACTCCCATCTGTAACTGGCCTAGTGGTGTGAAATAGACAGCAAAGATAAATGGATCAATGAGAAATTTGATCTTCTCTCTCTTCTCCTTCCTCCTGAGTGTCGTATTCTGTATCAACTAAAGAAAGTTCTCTTTCTGTGAGCGAAGAGCGCATGTGGGAAGGCTGAAAAAAGCTCTCAAAGAAGAGCTATAGGATTGAAGGCACTGGGAGGAGGGAAGGACAGCATCCCTGTGCACATACCACAGTGTATTTCATAACTGTTTTTATCTGATATCCTTATTGCAAAAGGAAAGCTGTTTGTATCCTGTTTGTAAAGTTTGGCTGTTTGTTTTTTTTGTTTTTATCAGCTATACAGTAATGTGGTGTGTAATGTTTTCCACATAGGTTTTATTCTTTCTGAGATGCTTCAAGAAGTATCTTCTGATTGGAATTCAGAATTATTTTGTTGTTGCTGTTGGTTTGGGGTTGTTTTTTTGTTGTTTTTTCTTTTTTAATAGTTTGTGGCTACAAATGTTTGCATCAGCTTAAATTACTTTCCTATTCCTAGATTTGCTCCTAGGTACAGGGAGAATTTTTTCCTATGGAAAATGACATTTTAACTCTGGCGTGTGACTTTTTAACATGCTAACACATCCATTGCCACGGGTTGTGGGCGTTGCAGTAGAAGTGCTTTGCCACCGTGCGTAGTGCTGATCTCATGCACATTGCATGGAGGCTTTTCCAGAGTGACCTGCACCCACCACATCCATCGCCTTCCTCGGGAACTGTGAGTAGCACTGAGTCAGGAGATGTCCAGCAAAGTCCAGCCACTGTCCTTGAAAGAAGAACACAAAAAAGTGACGGGTAATTTGCAGTGGTGGGACGTCACAGTAAGATTTCTCTTCTGCTTGTTTATCTGACCCTCTGTAGACACTGAACTTTTTCCTGGATTTTCTGCCTATTGGATCTTAAAGCTCAATCAACCAAATGGATTGACAGCGAATTCCAAAAGCTACTATCAGCTTAATCTGAAAATTTTCCCCAAAATTCTCACCTGCACCGTTTTCTTCTCTCCTTTAAACAGCTGTGACAGACATTGCCTCTTATCCCTCCTTACCAGTAGGAGAAGTGCTCCTTCACCAGCACAGGTTGGGAGGAGCCTATCCACAGCTCACAGAAATCCGAAATTTGCCACAGCCATCCACAGCTGTGGGAGCTGGGAGAGCCCTGGGGGCAGGCAGAAAACTGGCTGTGTGACTCTAGCTGATTCTTTCAAGTAGCTGCAGTGGTAGGAGACATTTCTCAGTGTTAGGAAGTCAGTCCAATTACAGGCTTTATTCTCTCTGGAGTTTCTGAACTAATAAGATTTGGGTTCTTTTTATGTGGAAGAATCCAAGTTGTTTTGATATGCTGAAGCCTGGATGATGCCCATTATCTACGCTGACCCCACTAAGTTAGATTCGTGCTTCGTTGTCAGATCTTCCCCACCGGAAAGGAGGACCTCGCTACTGCGTATGTGCACAGCTCGAACACCTTCAGAGTGTCCTTTCATTCCCCTGCTTATAACTGTTCCTTATGTCTGTGATCCCCTTTTTTTTTTTTTGTTACTTTCTCCCAAAAGCCTTGATTTTTTTTCCAAGAGTAAGACAATACAGACCAAGCTTTTCCTCAGTGCTGCTGTGACAGCGCAGTGCGGGTCACAGTTCTGTGAGGGGCTGATCTGTAACCTCCATTTCCTGAGCAGGTGAGACTTGAAGAGCAGCGCTGTAATGGAGCACTGTCATATTCTTCCATGATGGAGTCTGCTCTCACTGCGTCTCACCATCGGGTGTTTGACTCAATTGCAGAATAGTTTTTAAACACACTTTGTCTTTTAAGAAGAAACTGAGGCTTAGGAACAATTTGTGAATCTGTGTCTGGTTTGTGTTCTGGCCTAGGAAATGGGTATACTTGCTACTTTCCTAACAAGGATTGCAATAGAAGATAAATTAGCAAGGAAAAAAAGTACAAATTAGTTGAACTAATTAAACTATGGAATTGCAAAACCCAAACTGTGATTCTTGTGCATCCTTTTTATGTTCCTCTGTGCACGCTGATACATTTCCCAAACAGTTTGCTGAACTTCCCAGAAGGAAGAGCTTTAAGTTTCACTAGGTCTTGTTATGCCATTGCATAGCTGATGTGGTAAGGCCTTGCTCAGGACTGATAATGCTGTCTTGCTAATTACAGCTTTGCCAATCGACGATTGGAGCTGATGACTGTAGGGGATTTTCCCAGCCTAGATGACCCAATGACTCTGCGATCTCACCCTATAAACAGTGAGCAGCTTGAGAGTCCCTTGAGCTCTAATGCTAACGTGGCTGCATATGACCAACAAATGCATGCAGCTTATTGCAAATGTGGGGAAGCAAATGGAAATCATTAAACTTGAGGACGGCATTGTTTTGTTACATTTATTTTGTTACACTGTTATCTTTATTTTGCCCATATAGATGATTGTGTGAATGCCTGTGTGTGCCCAGGGGACCTTACAGTGCTCCTGTAAGTACAGGAATGATGGTGAATCTCTGAGTGGGGATATGTTTTGGATATTATGTTAAATGATGCTCGTCAGCTATGCTTTAGGGAATCAAAGATGCAAGAATTGTTGCTAATCCAATCTGAGAATAAGAATTGGTCAAATGAGATGCTCACCATGTGAAAGAAATTGAGCTTTGTTATGGAGAGCATAAAAAGTCAATGAAGTCTTATCAGCTTTCTCTACCCAGTGTGGAAGCTGAGTAGGAGAGAAAGATTGCTGCAGTAATACTGCAGGGCATGCAACTATCACCAAGAGGGTTTTACAGAGAGCAACAGAAAAATCATGACTGAACAGTGTGTTAAAACAGCAACATAGCAGCACTGAAACATTCTGGGAAGCGGTTGTGTTTTCTTCATGTTTCAACTCTAGATGAGCTTGCAGTTTTTGGAGCCTTGCAGTAAGGGTCTGGGTTTTTTTTTTTGTTTTTTTTTTTAAGTAATTTTAAACACTGTGTGCATGTGTTTGGTGGACAGGAGCTGGGAAGGGAACATCCCTGTTACTGAAAAGCAGCCCACCTGTCTCATGTCCATCTCAGAAATTGTTGCAGTGAGAATGTGGGTCTCTGAGGCTGTGGTGCTATACGGAGTGTAGCAGAAATGCTCAGCCATGGCCTGAAGCAGTGACGGAGCACCTGGTGGGAAGGCAGGGCCAGCCCAGGGGAGCTCAGGTGCATGCAGTTCAGCTGAGTGATAGATGGGATGGAGCCAGGATCCATCCCTTCCCAGCCCTCACTTAAGGGTTGGCAGTGGAGGTGAGGGCGTCTCACTGGGGATCCCTGCCTACCTGAGGTCTTCCAAGGGTAAGCAGTTTTTTTCCTTTGTTTCTGTATCTATGGCTGCATTTGGGCTTATCCTCGTTTGCTGCCGCCCTGCTGTTACTGCTGGGCCTTCCATCACACTATAGCTTTACATGCTTTTACAAGCAGAGGTGCTCCAAATTCAGGTGGCCAGGTGAACATCTGAGCAAAGAGGCGGATACTATTCATGCTGCTTGGAGAATGGAGGGAAAAGGGCTTATCCTTCCTGCAGGTGGGGTAGTGGGCAGAGCCAACAAACCATGAGATGTGGCACTTCTGTATGAACACAGGAACAATAATGCAACACGCACTGCCAGCTCTTCTTTCCCTGCCTGTGCTTCCACTATTGTTGGCCTTAACCTAGCTAGGAAAGACCATCTGTGCTCTCCTTGTTTGAGGCAGTTCTTTTGAGCAGCATAACCCTAGCTCTCAGGCATTAACTTGCTTTCCATTCCTCTTTCATCCTTGTTTTCAAAGAAAACTGTGGCTTTTGCCCTGTGTGGTGAAACCTTCCTTGAGGGTTTCAGGCAGTTGGCAATGCAAAATAGAGACTGGATCCTAACCCAGTGTGAGATACCTCTGGAGATAAGAGCAGCTGCTGCGCATCTCATGCGGCACAGCTGACAGCAGGCAGTGAGCCTGCAGGGAGACGAGCTGAGGTTAAGGCAGATCGTCCCACGGAAACATTTGTGTTTTCTGAACAGTTCAGACAGCCTCTAAGGAGTCACTAAAACAGGAACATGGAAGGAGCAAATACTGTGATAGCAGTGGGGCTACCAAAAGCAATGGTAACCGGTGAGTGTGAAACCTGTAGATATAGGGAGGATTTGATCCCTGCGTTTTGCACCCTTAGGTGGCACAAAGCAGGAAATGCACACTTAGATGGTTCAGACATACAGGATCCATTGTTAGTGCTAGGAACCATTTGTTAGAGTTTGGCTGAGCTCATAGGTGGCCCAGAGCTGATGTCAATGACCTTGGAATTTCTAGGAAGGGAAGTTAATTTTCAGGAAGATCATTTGTGTATCACTCTTCTGTTGCATGACTTGAGCCTTGAAGGAAATGCTCTTTAACACTAAAATTCTGTTTTGTCAAGTAGAACAAAGGCCGTGTTTTCTTGACTGTACAGTTCTCTGGTAAGTGTGGGGAAAGCTGATGTGATGCACACCGCAGTAAAGTCCCATGCAGTTAGCTTCTGAGCACCATCCAGGAATTATTTCCACTCTGTTTAGGCAGTTGGCTTTGGCCTGGCCAAATAAGATCATCTTCTAGTAAAATTGGCTTTTTTTTTTTCTTTTTTTTTTTTTTTCCTCCCCCTGGGTGCAGATGCTTCATGAAAGCACACTGGGAGCTTTCTATCTTGGTGGTTTGCACAAAGCACTGCTTGCCATCACCTTGCAGGCTAAAAACCCTATTTGCGGCATCAGGAAAATTGCAGCAAAGTTCTCTAACCCTCAGCAGGCTATTTCAAACCCCGAGGGTAAGGCACGAGCTCTGTAGGTGTGGGCCCTATGGGTGGGCTCTGAGGTCCCATCTGTGGTCGCTTTTTGTGAAACATGGACTTGTGCTGCGCTACATGTTACCATCCAGAGTTGTAGGAGCAGGAATTCCAGAACAAAGAGCAACATTGGTCATGCTATCTGAGCTGAGGAAATGATGCTGAGGAGTGTCGTGCCCAGCGTGCAGCAGGAGGATGGGCTCCTGTGAGGGGGACAGTTGCTGGGTGCCTTATTGCCTGGCACTGCAAAGGGAGAAAGCAGTGGATTCAATCCAAAGCAGAGGCACTGAAATATGAGGACATGAAAGGCTTTTTTTTTTTTTTTTTTTCATGCGTTCAGATGCGAAACCACAAGAAGTCTTCCAGTAAGAAAGAAATGGGCTGTTGGCATGACTCAAAGAACTCTGGCTGCTATGTCTCTGTCACAAGGAGAGAAAGATGCAGCGTTGATCATATTTGAGGAACTATAGTTCTTCATGTTTGGTTTAGCTAAGTAGTCAACGTTTATCCTGTACAATTACAGCTTCAGGAAGTCTTGCGTGTCCGGTTCAAAAAATTGTCATATCAGCAATTTTAGCTCTTTCCTCCAGGCTGGCCATGCCTGACATGGTTGTACTGCAAATTTTACTGTTGCAAGTTCTCTGGCAGCAATAATCAGAACTTAGCTGAAATCCCATTCCTCAAATCATCCAACTGCAGATGTGCCTCTGCCCAAAGAGCAAAACGAAACCTGCACTGTTTCCATCAGGTTACTGACTTTGGAAAAATGAAGCTGGTCACTGGATTTCATTGCCCTGCACAGAAAGGAAGAACCGCCCAACGCTGCCCAGCTGCAGCACCTCCAGAGAACAGTCTGACTGCTGCAGTGCAACCAGGACGGATACCTGCTGTGATGGAACACAGCCACGGCAAAATGAGATAAGCTGCCCTTCCAGCTCCTAGAGAAAATGGCCCCCATGTTTCAGACACGTTGGCCCTTGGCTCAGAGATGCCATTCAGTATTTCTTGCAGCCTTTAGACCTCCCATATTGATGCAATTGACTTCTCAGCAGTCTTCCAGGATGCTCTGCTGTTTCTCTCCCTCCATCAGTCTTTTCTTTCCACCAAGAAGTCTATGCAGACAAATCTTCACCACTGACACAATAGTGAGGGGTGGAGGGGAAATGAAATTATTTCTTGGAAGTACTTCAGTGGGTTGTGTTGAATGATGCAGCTGTTAAAATTAAATGCAAACTGGATGTTAAAAATATGACTATTGAAAAAACATTAAGCAGTAGCTTTAATGAATAGTTGACTGCCTGTAGCATAATTCACCTGGCAGGCTTGCTTTCACATACATTTCTTGTCTTCTGTAACTCCTTCTTTTGTTAATATTAATGAACACAGAATAATTCTGTGTGTAAGACAATCTGTGACTCTCTGAAAATGGGAGCAGCAGGCACTGAACATCTGTTCACCTCTGGGTGTTAAGATCTGCTCTAGCATTAAGTGTGGGTGTCTCTGGGTTGCTGACCTTTGCTGTGCACCTTCCCTTGCTGCCCTGGGAAGTACATCTGCAGCTGCATCACAACAGGACAATTTCTGGGCAGGTGGGGAAAAATGCAGCTTTTTGTGGGGAAATTCATAGTAAAGAGCAGGATGTTGGTGGTTTTTTGTTTTTTTTTTTTAATATTTCTGTTGAATCGGGGGGGGGGGGGGGGGAACATAAAAGTTTTTCTGGTCTAAAAGGCTCCATTAGGCAAAGGAACTACAGCTGTTCCTTTTCCTCATTCAGGCTACAGACTGACCTGCACATCATGTGCTGCTGAAATACTGCATGTGTGTGGTGGAAGAGCACAGTATCATCAGCAAGGAAGATTCCAAGGAAATAACAGAACCCCAGCAGGTTGATCTGTGCCTCATGCTCCTGCCTGACGTGCAGTGAGTCGATGTGCTCACACCTCCCCATGGGAAGGCTGCTGTGCTTCGACATCTCTGGAGCCAATTTTGAATGTGATGGAAGGAGATGCTGAGCCTTATCATCACACACAAGTCAGAGGTAGCTGAGTTCTTGCTTTTCAAGCATTCTCCAATTTGCTTTCCCTTATTACTGAGTACTTGATTATGTGGCCATCATAAAGCTCTTTCATTACGAAGTGAACGCAAACGTGGAATAATTGGAAGAAGATGAAAAGGAAAAAAGAAATGTATACAAAACCACGAGGAAAAAAAAATAGAGTATTAGAAAAAGGCAAGAGAAGAGGGTGGGGATGGGATTTGAAATGGAAAGAGACAGAGCCTTGCAATTTTTGGTCATCCTTCACCTCGGTGAATGGACTCGTGATATTTCTAAAAGAAGGAAGGAAAAAGGACAGCAGCGCAGCCTGGATCCCAGATGACACAGGGCAGAAGAAAGGGAAGTGTTCTTGACTTGTCTTCTGCTCCAAGAAGTGTGGAGGTCTCTCTTCAAGCATAGGAGGAGGAGAGCGGAGCTGCAGTCCTGGGAGGATGGGAGCAGTGGTGCTGGTGCTGGTGGTGGTGAAGGCTTTTGTTGGCTGCAGGGGTGAGTAACTGCTTCCTTGTACGAGAAGAAAAATTAAAGAACTAAGAGGGTAGGAGAATTCTTTTCAATTATGATGTCCTGCTTTTTTAAAAAGTTGTGAAGTGTGGAAAGCCATTAGTTTCTTCTTGAAAAATAGAGCCTGAGAGTTCACAAGTCTCCTTTGGGAAGACTCCTATCAGGGACACCCAGCTGCTTCGAGAGTGCAGCAGACAGGGCAGAGTGAGGCAGGTTGGCTCCACGTGCCACAGCAGGATCAAAACAGGACCTTTCAGGATCCTTGCAGAGGACATGCTCTGATGTGCTTTTACCTTCCAAAACTGTCCTTGTGAAGCTGGAATGTGCATGTTCTTCTAGAATTTGGTAGGTGGATGGTTGGATTGCATGATCTTGGAGGTCTTTTCCAACCTGAGCAATTCTATGATTCCAATTTAATAATGCATCTCCGTTGCTCTGCTAGCGTGGTCCTGGGAAGAAGAAGAGAGATGGCTGTAACTGTGACGGTTTATGAAGGCACATAATTCCTCTTGATTACTCCTGATGTCCTGGCTCTCCAGTGCATTAGGAGAGGTGACAGTGGAACCTTGGCTTCAATTCATATGCCCATGAAACATATGTGCTGCTCCTGGGACAGCCTCACTGGACAGAGAGTTGGAAAGAGTGGGAGAATAAATGAAATATCACAAAGTCCACACCCCCTCCTCCTGTGCCCATTTGAGTCCTGGCAGTGTTTATCTGGCTGAGACAGATACCAACCAAGGAATCCAGGTCAGAGCTGAAGTTCTCCAAGGCTAATGCAAAAAGATTGGGCTTGATCTAGTGTTCCAAATCTGGTAGTCCAGACCAGTAAAGGCAGATACCTGCCTACATAGTGCTTCCATGCCACCATGAATGCTGGTGCTATCAGGCTAGGAAGGAGGTGCTCAGCTTTTTTACAAATGTGTAAGAACTCTTTTCTTCTCTTTTTCATGCACTGCTGATGATATAAATCTCTCTCACTACTTTGCTTCTTCCAAACCTGCTCTGCGGGTTTCTGTCTATTCAGCTCTACCTCCCCCAGTGTGAGAACTGACACCCTTTTTCTGGAAGTCTCAGGAAGCATCTCAGTTTAATAAGCATCACAGGGAGGAAACGTTTCTTTTAAAAATACCATCTTGGGGATGAGTATTTTGTTGGTGCTGTCAGAAATAAGCTTCCACAGAGCTCAGCCCCAGCAGCTCCCTCAGGTGCCCGTGTGGACAGAGATCCACAGACCCGCTCTGCACCCAAAGGGTCCCTCCTGCGGCTCAGAGACAGCACTGCTGCACAGAGAAGGGCTTCTCCCTGCACGGCTGCACTGCTGCCTCCATGAGCAACAGGGTAGTTTTGTAAGAAGCTAACGATGCTAAGGAGTGCAAACACTGAGTCTTACATGCACGCTTATTGCAGTGACACAGTAAATGTGATTTGTTCACCATTCTTCCTGTACAGGGGGTACAGGACAATGCAGCAAGTGGTGCTGTCAGAACAAGCAGTGTCAGCAGTAGAGGGAGAGGCCACTGCTCTTTGCATCATCCTTCAAGTATAAGCAGAAAGCCAAGCAGCAGAAGTAGTGTGTGAAGGCTGCGGCTAGGGAGCAGGAATAAGAGATGCTCCTGAAGTTCTTGTGAAGGCTGCAGCTGTGATGCCGCTACTGGAGGTGGGATTTGTGCCTCTCAGTACTGAGAAGGAATTGAGAACTGGCCAGTGTCCAGAGAGAAGCAATAAGAATAGCCATGAGTTTGATGTAGCTGTTCACTTCCCCATGCTCAGTGAGATGGGGGCAGGCCCAGATTTAGCTGCCTGTGGTCTAGTGCATAACTAAGACGCTACCACATGCTGGCTTCCACTGCCTCGTGGCTTCTGTTGGTCCTAAGGGATGTTCCCCTCTTCTGCTGCATTTTTGTTTCTTCCCTTCAATTGTTGTTTCTTTGCAGCCCTCCTGGATCTGTCTGGTGCAGCTCAGGTCAAAGGGGTATGGATGGGATCCACCACTATACCATGTACCTACACGCCTTCACGAGGTTTCAAACAGCAGGTGCTCACCTGGCGCGTGGAGAGAGACCTCAGCACCTCCACCATCTTTCGGAGGGATGCTTCTGGTGATCACATCCTGTTATCTCGGTTCCGAAACCGAGTCAGTGTCCCAAAGAGCAGCCCAGGGGATGCCTCACTCCACATCACAGACCTCGAAATTCCTGACAGCGGACACTATACCTGTCAAGTCAGCTGGAGGTCTGAAAACTACAGCCTGATAACGAAGGAGGTGACCACTACGGTTAAAGTCACCAAAGGTAATGTAGCAATAAAGCTTTGCTGTTGTATAATCTGCAGAACAATTCGGAGAAGAGGCAGTTCACTCCATTCTACCTACCCATATCCATATCGAGTTGGATGTTGAGGTACCTGGATGGGAAGAGCCTTCTGCTCAGTTCTGTGCGTTCAGGAAGGGATAGCAGTGAGTCTGCACTCACTGTGGTGTGGATCTGCCAGTGGGACACAGATCCAGGTGCACCCAGGACTGGATCTGGTTCTGTGCAGATACCCAATGTCCCTGGCTCTTGTAGCACATGGGAATCATGCTGGCCGGACGTGCCTTCCCCCCTTTCCAAGCACTCTCAGTGCTTGGCAGAGCATCAGCAGAGCAGGCTGATGTAGTGCAGCAGTGGCAATAGGTGACACAGCTGGTGCACATCTATATCCATAGGCACAGCTGCACAGAGCACAACCCAGTGGTGATGTCCTGGGAAAGGACCGTGAGGATGGGAGTTGCTTTAGTGTGAGGGAAACCTTCCCCCACCACAGCCACCATGACCCATCTGCTTTGTCTTGTAGTGGCTGTGACCAAGCCCACCATTGTGGCTGGAGAGCTGGGGCTGGCTGTGCCGGTGGGAGCCAAGGCTAGCCTGACCTGTGTGGCACAAGGGTCCCCCCCCATCAGCTACCACTGGTTCCGGATGGCACCAGGCAGGAGTGGGCAGCTCCTGGGCAATGAAGCTGAGCTGGTGTGGAGCAGCCTGCAGCCCTCTGATGCAGGGGTGTACTACTGTGAGGTGAAGAACAGGGTCAATACCCAGATGGTGCAGCGCAGTGATGCTGTTGAGCTGACAGTGAGAGGTGAGTCCCAGCCCTCAACTCCTCATTGAGGCAGACACATAGGGGTGCAGGGTTTGGGTGCATAATGCCAAATGTGGATCGTGTCCTGCCTGCTTCAGAGCGTAGCAGGTCAGGCAAAGCCCAGGAGATGGCACCCAGCCCCTGTCAGCATGGCTGCGCAGGAGGGAGCCTGGCTCAGCCCTCAGCGCACCTCATGGTGCCTGGCAAGCCATGCTGGCAGAGTGAGGCCGATGCTATAGTGCCTATGGAGAAGGACTCCAGGCATCCAGGAGTGGCTGGGGGAGTGCTGCATCCTGCGGGCACACACTGAGCCTCCCTGCCCTTTTCATTTGCAGATCTGTCTGTCACGACGGAAGCACACCGCCCAGCCACAGGTCAGCAGGGAGCAATGTGTGACCAGGGTGAGGGGCTGGGGGCTGGGAGCTGACCCAGTGCTTAGCAGTAATAACAGCAATCTTGGGATGATGCTTAAGTCAGTCCAAAAGTCACCAAGACGACAAGCTGATGCAATGCCTGAAATCCTTCCCAAGAGCACATGCAGACCATGTACTGCCACTTCGGTTCCCTACCGCAGTCTCTTGGCAACCATCCATGGGAACACAAACTCAATGATGCCCACATAAAACTGGCCCAGAGGAGGGGGGAAGCTTATATTGATATCTACAATTAGGCATGCCACCTCAGACTCTCCTTAGACCTTAGAAAGGACCGAACAGAAACAACAGATACAAATGAGACAAAAGCCTCTGTAAAGCAGCTGCTTTCCTTGCCAAGGATATCTCCTCTGAGGAAGGATGCAAAGTTGCCAGTTCATCCCTGTGGGTTGTGGGAACTCAGACCTGGGCTACGGTAGAACCTCCTGTAGAAACTTTAACATTGAGGTCATTTCATCTGAACCGATTGTGTGCCACCATAGCAGGTCGTGTAAATCAGCTTCAGCAGCTAGAAGTTAAGGGAAGGGGCTGCTTATTTCCAGAGCTTATCTATTTCCACGGCAGATTGGAATTGCACTGCACACTTCTCATTCTTGTTGGTTTTGCAGATCTGCCTGAAGCTGCAGTGACTTCTGAGAATGTTGTGGGATACCCAGAAACAGATGAAACAACTCAGAGTAAGTTGAGACATTGGTGTAACTCTGAACAAGATTGAGGGACCCGAACTGACTGCTCAGTATCTTCCATTCCAAAGTTCGTGTTCTGTATTTTGGCTACGAATGGCATTGCTAGCTGTTCTCAAGGGACCTAGATGTTTTTTAGGGACTCTTAAAATAAACCAGATACTTCTAGGGAAAAAAGAAATACGTTCCATAACCAGAACATCCAGACTTCTTGCAGCATTCCTGACCAGTAGTTCATTCTGCTCTCAAGGCTGGAGCAACAAAAAGGACTGTGTGCAAACTGACTCTCTGTACCTCAGCTAAGTTTGCAGTGCCATGGTAGGTTTGAACATGCTCCAAATACAATTGGACAGCATCCTTGAATGAAAAGTGTTAAGGGCACCATCTGAAAGTCTTTCTTCAATGGCATGCACTGCACAATTCCGCCCCGCTCACAGCTACAGCCCCAGCACTCAGCAGGAGGCTCTGGCTCACATAAAAATACCCATGTGGGGCCAAATGGGCAAGATGCTGCTACATGGGGAGTAGCAGGGACATAGTCAAGTAGTGCACAACTGCACGCAGAGCTCAGGGGCTGTCTGGGCCTCCAGGGTGTGGTCGGCACCATGTAAGTGCTGTTGCAGCCTGGGAGGGCTTCTCTGTTTGAAAGTCTTGTGCCATATTGCTACAGGTTCCTGGAGGACTCACCTGTACCTGGTCATCCCGATTGCTGTGTTGGGTGGTGCTGTGGTTTTCCTTGTCATTTTTGCTATTGCTTGTGCTAGAAAGCCCAAAAATGGTGAGTAGATTGTTGTGGGGAGCTTGAATGCCTGCCGTGGTTTGGCTTTGAGGGCTTTGTGGGCTGGGGTTGGTACTGTCCTCACAGCTGTGTGTGTCAGCTCTGGTAGCTGAATTGTGAAGACACTTGACCAAAGCAGACACAAATTAAAATAGGTGGTGAAAGACTGAAAAAGGCATTTCCTTTTTATTAACAAACACAGAATATATTTATTGAATGCTTGAACACACAAGAGCATGCACTTTCTAAAAATTATTTTTGTTAAAGGCATTCAGAACAGCATCTTTTTAACAGGGGTGGGCAGGTAGGGCAGGGCACTGTGCTCCCTCCAGCCCCATTCCTATCCCCACAGTCCCATCACTCTGCCTTGGCCCCCTCCTTGCCCCACTGTCCCCCCAGGGAGCAACAATGTGGATTCCTGAAGGTGCAAATACCTGGAAGCATCTGTGGTTTCTTTGTTGGTTTTGCTTGCTTTCTTCCCTTTTTATTTTTATTTCTGGGGTACATTAGTCATAAAATGTACTGATGCATATCTTCAATTCTTCCTTTTTTTCAGAATCCATCTATGAAGTTGCTTTGTAAGTACAATTTTTCACCTATTATGTTGAGAAGACTTTTGAGGGCATCATACTGTTATTTGCTTCAGAAAAGCCTTTTTACTCAGCAAAAAGCCAGAGATTTCTTTTATCTGTCTGGGACAGAGTTAATATTCCTCATAACACCCCTAACACTGCTTTACATTTGTGCCTAAAACAGTGTCAGTAACCCCACAGGGATTTGGCTATTGCTGAGCACTTGTGCAGCACCAAGGCTCTCTTTCCAAGGGCCAGCAGGTCGGGGTTGGCAACAGCTTGGGTAGGACGCAGCCAGGACAGCTGACCTATCCTGACCACAAAGATTTTCCACATCGTATAACACCCAGCTCAACAATAATGCTGAGGGATGTGGGAGGAGCTGGGGGAGGCGTTTCTGGTTACATCAATTGCCTTTGGAAGCAACCATCACGTGTACTGACGCTCAGATTTCCCAGGCAGTGGCTGGATATTGCCGGCAGAAGGAAAGCAAAGAATAGATCACCCTGCTTCTTTCTGATCGCTTCCACACGTGGCCTTTGCTTTTGTCATTAAAGTGCCTCTAACTTAATTCGAGAACTTGTCCATCTTACATTCTCTCCATTATGCAGAGGAGGTGGAGTGAGATAGCAGCTGTTAAGGGGGATTTAGTCCTCATTCTTAAGAATGTCTCCTTGTTTCAGCCACAGCACTGCAGATGTGATTAGATTGGACACTGATGTGGAAGTCCCTGTTAAGTGCAGAGAAGAGAAGATAAATTCTGAGACTGAAGAATCCTATGAAAATATTACCGTGACATGCAACAACTATGAGAGCATAACAGGCAACAGCTATGAGAGCACATGCCTGAGTAAAGATGCTGAGAGTGAGACCCTTGTGAATGCAATGGAATCAGAATACGAAGTACAGAACTTTCAGTAGAGTACCAGCATTTCCCATGTGAGCAGCTGTGCAGAAGATGAGGCTACAGATATTGAGCGGTAAACTTTACCAAGGGAAACTATTCTTCCTGTCTGCCTTCTCCTCTGATAAATATACCAGTTTTACTGCTTTCTTTAACTCAGGGGAACTTCTTAGGATTTGGCAAATGAATCCCTGCCCAGTGGTGCAGAAACCTTCAGCCAAGCGGCTGTCTGTCCACACATTTTTAAATAGCAAATAATTACTGAGCAGCCTGAAGGAGCAAAGTGAGCAAGAAAGGGTCTGAAGGGGTGGAAACAGAAACTTCCTTTGCCTCCAGGTCAAAGTGCAGCTGGGTGCAACACTGCTAGCCAATAACACCAGCAAGGCGCACTCTCAAGTGCATGTTCCCCTGTTTGGGCATGCCAGACTGTGAGGAGCCAAGAACTGTACTGGAAATGGATGGCTTCTGGCTTTTACAGTCCAGCAGATACTGGTTGTACTGCTTGTTTGTTCTGGAGTTGTCTTGTTGTTAGAGGATACTAAAAAGACTACAGAAGGGGTTGATATCCCAGGAATATCATTTAGCAATCAAACTGGAGCTCCTCACAAGTGGGAATAACCCTGTAGGTGATGAGCCTCTTTTAACTAGCACCCTCTGTTTTTCTTCTGGCAAAGCAGAGCTGGTTTTGAAGGGATTACTAGCACTTCATTTTGCAGTGTGGAAGCCAGAAGCATGATAAAAAAGCGTTGCAGAGAGAAATCTGAGGCATTTGGAACAGTGACTGAGTAAGGGAGATCCTGGATCCAACAGACTGACACCAACTCACTGTATGGGACATGACTAAATCTGGTTACACTTGTGATGTTCATGCTTGTCTATCTAATGAGGGTGCCGTGAGCTTTCATTTGTAAAATGCCTTGATTAGTGCACTGCCATTTGTTTCCCATGGCAAATATAAAGTACTTCAAAAGCATCTGTAGTAGATGCTTTCTGGCTTTCTTGGTGTTTTACCACACAGTGCCTTCATGTCTGTTGTTTGCAAATTTGTGCTCTTTCTCTGTCTTCTGGTTCGATTATGTAGAACGGATAGGGGTACAGACCAGACATGGCCAGCATTTGACTTTTGGCCTTTGGCACAGTAGCAACATCCTTTTCTCCAAATTGGAAAGATGGATTTGATGGGTGGACTGGTCAACAGCCAAAGAACTGGATGCAGAATCGAGGCCAGAGAGTGTTTGTCAATGGCTCCATGTCTGGATGGAGTTCAGTGATGTGTGGTGTCCCCCGGGGGTCAGAACTGGGACTGATACTCTTTAATATCTTCATCAGTGACAGCAACAGTGGGATCGAGTGCACCCTCAGCAGTTTGCTGATACCCCAAGCTGTGAGGTGTGGCGGACACACCAGAGGGATGTGATGCCATCCAGAGGGACTGAGACAGGCTCAAGCAGTGGGCCCAGGTGAACCTCATGAAGTTCAGCAGATCCAAATGTGGGGTCTTGCACTTGGGTTGAGGCAACCCTCACTACCAATACAAACTGGGGGATGAAAGGAATGATAAAAAAGCATTGCAGAGAGAAATCTGAGGCATTTGGAATAGTGACTGAGTAAGGGAGATCCTGGATGAAAAAGCCCTGGGGGTACTGGTGGGTGGAAGGCTGGCCAGGAACCAACAGTATGCCTCGCAGCACAGAAAGCCAACCGTATGCTGGGCTGAATCAAAAGTTGCGTGGCCAGCAGGGCAAGAGAGGTGATCCTGCACCTCTACTCTATGCTGTGAGGCTTCACCTGGAGCACTGCATCCAGACAGGACAGACATAGACCTGTTGGAGAGCATCCAGAGGAGGGCCACAGAAATGATCCCAGGGATGGAACACCTCTCCTACGACGACAGGCTGCGACCCGGGGTTGTTCAGCCTGAAGAGAAGACTGTGAGGTGACCTGGGAGTGGCCTTTTGGTATCTAAAGGGGAGCTGTGGGAATGAAGGGGACAGCCTCTGTAGCAGGGTCTGTGGTGATGGAACAAGGGTAAATGGCTTCAAGCATAAAAGGGGAGATTTAGGTTGGATATGTGGTGGTGAGGCACCGGAACAGGTTGCAGAGAGATGTGGAGGATACTCCAACCCTGGAAACTTTCACGGTAAGGCTGGATCAGGCCCTGGGCAACCTGGGAGCTGTGGATGTCCCTGTTCATTGCAGGGGAGTTGGACTAGATGACCTCTGAAGGTCCCTTCCAACTGTAAGGAATCTCTGACTCTGTGACTTGGAAGTTTGACCTGGGTTTCCTTTTTAGAGAGGACAGGTGAGAGACATCAAGCCCTCACCACGCTCCTCTCATTATTTCAACCACAGTTGCAGGCACTGCACGATGGCTGTGCTGCAGCACCAGGATGCTGAGCTTCCTGAGTTGCAGGTAGCACCCAGCAGGACTGTGTCCCCAGGGTCTACATGGGGCTCAGCCTCATGCTAAGCATTGATCTGCACACGTGTGTTGCTGGTGCTTCCACCTGGCCTGCTCCCTGCTCCTGCCTGCTGGAGAGGAGGGTAGCTGTGTCCTGGCTGAGGAGGAGAAGTGCTGGGATTGCTGGAAATATGTACGAGGGGCTCTTTTGCTTTGTCTCTGGGTAGCTCATCCTGAAAGGGCTGTGTACTCTTTGTAACTCATGCACTCACTGCAGAGTGCACCTCACAGAAGCTGGCCTTGAAGGCGCAGGGTTGAAACAGTAGTGTTGGTGCTGCCAGTCTTGGGTGAAGCAGGACAAGAGAAATGAGGAAAATGGGGAGCTGCAGCCCTTTGCACAGGGAGCAGAAGCATATGGTATGAGGCCAGTGCTGTGTTGGAAGGAACTGAAAGCTTCTGAGCTTCCCAATTGTCATCACAGCAGACAAAATGTAGAACATGGCTCTCTTTTCTTCCATTCCAAGTCTCAAGCTCATTCATTTACAGCTAGCCTAATGTGTTAGGCAAGATTTGCTTTCAATATAAGCTCCAGACTTCACATTCCCTCACTGACTATGTAACAATGTGATTTCTCCAAACTGCGCTTCCTCCCAGCATCAATCTTCCCTGAGCAACTCCAAGCAGTTTCCTCAGGAGCCCCGAATTCAAGGAGAGGCTGCAAAAGAAGAAAGCAACAGGAACAAAGAAAGAGGTAGCAAACACCTCAGCTGAAGCGCATCCTGAGTACCTCAGCTGTTGGCACTGCCTCCAGTCCAGGCAGCAAAATGGCCTTGGTCACCAGGGAAAGACACACACATTCTCCTGTGCCCAGTTTGCTGTTCCCTCTATGCACCACATGCTTATTTTTTTATTTATATTTTTTGTGTGCTTGGTAGTAAAAGCCGGTGGGAACAGAATGTTTTCCTTCTGAAAGCCGTAGAGGGCTCTGCTGTGTCACATCTCATCAAACAGAACTTCTCCTTTCCTTGTGCTGGTCATTCACCCAGTGACATGGCTCATCTGACAGAGCCCAGTTCTACACCAGCACAGAAAGGGAAACCTCAGCTTCCGCTCTGAAACTACAGGGTCTCCAGAAAAGTACACTATTTCTAGCAGCCAGCACAATATCATGAGACTTGAAGCTCCCCTCACTTCTGTACAGCTGTGCAGACCTGCTGGCTTCTAAACTGCCAGGTTTAGGCCAGCCATCAGAGCCCTCCTGAACCTGCTGCTCTCAACAGAGAGAAGAGAGGAAGACTCTGGTAGAGAAGTTTGTCCCCCTCTGCTTTGGTATTTCTCATAGAATAAGAATGGATTAACTTTTCTGAAAGCAAAAGCTGTAAATGCATAACAACACAACTGTAAAGAGCTTAAAATGAACACTGGGCTAGCTGTACTGCACTGCACTGCACAACACTTCAGGCCTGCTGCAACCCGGAGGTCTGTGAGGGTGACGAGAGCTGGGGCTGATGTATCTACCAGCTACATTAAGGATCCACAGAGGACAAAACAAACCCTCAAATAATAGACTTTGTTCTCTTTTGAAGCTGACCTCAGTGATACTGATCAGAGTGATGTCTGTGAGTCATGCGTAGGTGTTGGAAAGAGACCACGGGAGTGTGAGTCACAGCGGGTAGGACCGTGTTTGTCCAGAAGCACACAGTGAGCCCTGCTGATAGGACTTACTCAGAAAGCAGAACACAGTTTGCTTAGGCCAAATTACATGTTAATTGGTCCCAGCTTTGTACAAACTCCAACTTCTTCAAAATATTTAGGAAAAAAAAAAACAAAACTTAGTATTAAAAAATATCAATATTCTCAAATACCACAAAATTTGACCTAAAAGAAAGGTCAGTAGGGCTTTGGCATTTTTCTCTCAGCATCTGAGCAAAGCAGTTAGTCAAACTGGGCTGGGCACTTGTGCTCTGTCAGCTGCGCCCCTCACTCACCAAGGGCTATCTCAAGCTGTGTGTCTGATATGCTACAAGGCTATCCTTAAAAAAAAATGCTAAGAGAGCATTAGATCTTCAAGCAAGGTCACTTAGAATTATTTGAACAAAATAGAAACGTGGCAAAAACAAGAAGCAGCCTTGCTGCAAGTGCTGACTAGGAAGACCCAGCCAAAACCAAACAACACTACTGCAAGGAAAAGTAATGGACTCCATGGTCTTTCTCAAAAACAGCCCAGTTCTGTTCTCCCAGTGCAGAAGAACTGTACTAGCACTCCTGTAGCAGTTTGCCACTAGAATACCACTCCAACAGCCATCCCTGAGACCAGGGTGGAAAGGAAACCTGACAGCATGAAATCAGTGGGGCACCCACTAACAGTGGGGCGGTTTGTTCCGTACCTTGTTGGGTTTTTAGAGAGGAGCAGAATATGGGCGTGAAGGAGTCCATCGCCTCGGTGCACGGCCGTGTTGCTCAGCAAGTGCCTCACTTGGGGTATTTGACAAACTGACACTCTGCCAGACTGAGTGTCAAACTCAGCTTGTCAAATACACGCAGTGCTGCACTGCAGCTCTCAGCAGGCTGTCACCATCCTCGCTGCGGTGCTGTCCTGGGCTAACAGAAGGAAAAGAGCGCTGAAGCTGCTGTTAACTCCAGAGGCATATTCCATTTAGCAAACATCATCATCCCTCCTATACTTCCCCATTCCAACACATCTGGGGAGGCAGACATTGCCTTCCTGCTGAGGAAAATGCTGTATTTGTTGAAGTGCTGAAGATCTGTGGAGCTGGAAATAATGCTGAGTTCTAAGCTCTCCCTTTAGCTAAAGATCAACTTTGGTAGCTTGAAATATTGACAAAATATCCATCTGAGCACTCAGACATGCCATTTGGGTACAACATCATGAAGACAAATGTCTCTCTAGACACACAACGTCTAGACAAAGACCTGGAGAACATATTGCAGGGGAACAATTCTGCACAGGGCAGAGATAAGAGCATGATTTTTCACCAGGCTTCTCACCACTTCCATTTCTGTTCTCCTAAGCTTAAATGAGTTTTTGGGGGCTTCTAGTACTTGGTTTCTTTTATTTGCATCTCTGTTAATTTTGCAATCAAGTGGTCATATGCTTTCCAGTGCCCAATTCTAGATATGTATTTCTGCTATAGCCAGTCTGACAGATCCCAAGGAACACAGGCTGGGGTGAAATCCTGGCTTTACGCACTTCAGAGTTCCTACTAACAGGAACAGGATTCGTGTTTTACCTCATTGTACACTAACGGTTAAAAGGGATCTTTCTACCTAAACCTAAAGATTTGAAAAGGGAACCCTTCAAGCCTATCTGGAAAAAGGCACAACTCTGCCTCACAACTCTGCTCCCAGAGTCTGCCTGCCAGCAGGAAGCTGCACTGCTCATTGTAAAGCCTGTGATGTTAAAAACTGAGCCGCTCCACAGAGAAACACTGAACTTGTCGGGGAATGAAGTGAAACTTTCTCTTCCGCTGCCGAATTAATCCCCTTCTGCTTCATTTCCAGCACACAAGAATCTCTCCTGCAATAAACAGAACTCTCCACCCTCATACATGGACATTCTCCATGTCCCTTTAGGCGTGAACATAACCTTCCCTCTCCCATTATTCCTTTGCACAAAGGCCAGAAGATGCTGCCAGCTCCCCTATTCCTTTAACAAGAGTGGGAATTAAACTCAGAAAAGCACCTGAAGAACTTTAAAAAAACTAGACAATAGTAATAGCAGTATCATCTCTTAACTCGTACTGTGATGGGATGTTGGCAGTTCAGAATTCAAACAGCTTTGAATTCCAACATGTTCAACTCTCTCAGAAGTTCATTGTGATTCCTGAGCTGTACTGAGCTGTACTCATCCTTCGTAGCATTGAGATCCAGCGCCCATCACAGCTCGGCAGGCCATGCCCAGCTGTGACCTGGTTTGAGTCACGGTGCTTTTAGCTGCCTTGCTTCTCCCCTCATCTTCATTTCACGACTTGCAGCATCAGTTTTTGAGAAAGAATAAACTTCAGCTCAGCTTCTCATTATACTTTGGAAGGACAACCACTAAAGACATGAAGGTAGAATTTAGCTGAGGTGTGTTAACAGCATTCTGCAGTGAGCAATACGAAGCCTTTTCTGTTTCTGACTTCTAGGACTCTATTTTACAAGGATCATTGTAGGAATTCATCAATATTACACACAGAAATAAACTGAAAAGGGCATCTTTGGTGGGTTTTTTTGTTTGTTTGTTTGTTTCTCAAAAATTAAAGTACAAATTAAAAAATGTTAGTGGCACATCTGTGCCAAAGATGCGCTCTTCATGTGAGCTGCAAAACCAGTACAGTGAAAAAGGATTTTACAGCAAAAAAACCAGCGACAGCCTTAAAGATAAAATCGATTTCCAGGCAAGGTTACTACAATGGCTTCACAAGTCTTACATTCCCCTGCCCTCTGCATCAGGCCTTCAGGGAGATGTAGATAGTGAACGGCTCTTTGTTCCGCCTCCTAATTCAGGGTGAGTTTCAACCACAGATAAAAGTGGTATGTTGCAGTAGATAAAAGAATTATGCACATTTCACACTAGAAAACTTGTGTCAGTGCTAATAAGCTGATTTAAGATCACTCCAGCAAAATACTGGTTTAAGTGCAATTAAAATAGGTACGTGGGCCAAACGGGTCTCCTTCCAAATCACACTCTGCTGTACTGCAGGAAATAAAAAAAATAAATTAATAAACCCCGAAGGGTTTACACAGCTGCTGTCAGTGTTAAAAAAAGCAGGATAAGATCCCTCTGCCTGAAAATGCTTTGTCAGTAAAAATTCAACACTGCACACTGAGGAGAGCAGGGGGTTAAAAAATAAACTGCCCTCATTGACTCAGAACATCAGAGTGCAATGGAGGGGTTGTACAGAGACTGAGTAGGAATCTGCCACAGACCTGCCCTGCTTCAGTGCTGGTTGCCAACTGGAAGATCTGGCCTTGAGAGGAAAAAAATCAGCCAGCATTGCATCTGCTCCAGCAGCTGACAATAACCCCTCACTGCAGCTGGGTGGGTGGGTGGGGGGAACAGCCAGAAGAAACGTTGCTGACAGTAACGGATAAGAGGAGGGTCACACAGTGGAGATAATTCTATCAGCAGATGGGAATGGAGCTCACTACCCCACCCTGTAATGATGGTATCTCTTCTGAATAGATCTGTCACTGTCAGAGCTTCTGGTTTCAAGCTTTCGGGGTATTTCCAAATCAAAGCTTAGTGCTGTAAAAGAGACCAAGCAATCAGCTCCATACTGTGGGGGAGAAACAGAAAGAGCTTCCTGCATTCTCCAGTTAAGTCCCTTATTGAAGTTAGGGGGAAAAACCAAAACTTTTCTAAGTCACTCACCGTCTCTCGGGGGATTTTACATGGCTACCAGGCAGGTCTGCAGCCTGTGATGAAAACAAATGAAAAGTAAAATTATTGCATACATTTTTCTCTAAGCCTGATAACAGCATGCACAAATATGCAACAGTGTGTTTCTCGCACACTGAGTGGCAGCGCCTTAAATTGAAGGCTACTTCCATTCCAGGATATGCACTTACTGTGCAGGATTAGCACTGGAATCCAGGCCATCTCTGTTTTCTGCTCAGTGAAACCCAAATAGCAGCCTGGACTGAAAGCAAGAATTCCCACAGATGTGTGGGAACCGGGTCCTCTGTACCATGGCTGTCAGTGAACCTTGGGACATGCTTCTCCAGGATCTGGAAGCCTTCGTCAGAACCAAGTCAAACTTAAATAAGCATTTGCTGGTGGCAGACTTCCCATGGGTGCTGATCCGTTTAGGATCTTCCTGTGCTCCCAGCCCTGCAGCTGACACTGCTGAGAGCTTTGCTTGAAAAATGTTGGAATGTTTGGCACAGTCCAGTCTCATCTATCAGGCAGGCTCCAGTGAAGCCTGGAGCTGCAGCTCTAAGGGTTTACTTCATCACAGGCAAGCTGGGCTGTACATCTATTATAGCTCCCTGTAGCACATCTGCTGGCTTGAATGAGACAGCTAGCAATTTAAAAATGGAACAAGAGGCCAAATGCAACATCTATTTAAATAATAACTTTTGCTCCTCAGCTGGAAGGTGCCAAAGCAGCTCTGAGCTGCCTCCTTTGTCATACAGAGCAGCTCCAGACTGAGCCCATCACAGCCCAGGAACACTGTGGAGCAGCAGTGTTCAAGGGACAGCCCCATTCCTGCCCCAGCAGCCTCTCCCCCCCTGGCTCTGCGGCAATTAGAGGGGCCCTTGCCTCTCACACCAGACTGCCAGGAGCCTGTGGGCTGAAGGTCACCGCTGAGCCACTGCTCTGTCCTGAAGAAAGCTCCTAAAGCTGAGACTCAGCAGTCGCACCACAGCATTGGAGAGCACCTAGCTAAGAGCCTACAGTGCTTGATGAGGGCCGTAGGCATCTAGCAGCCACACGTTCCCACTGCCACTCACTCACACTGCCATTACCTTGGCCATACAGCTCCACACATGCTCGGTTTGTTCCCGCTTTTGTAAAAAGGCTGAGAGCAGCCCAGGCTGGACATCCCCTTCCTGGCCCTGCTCCTCCATCTTGTCCCATAAGTCTAACTTTCCCTCTTTGGACCTACTCCAAAAGCAAAGAACATAATTCAGCACTCTTTCCCCGCATACAATGTAGCCCCACTTCCAACAGGAAACTGCATGGTTGCCTACCTCGTGCCTCCACACCTCCTTCCCAGGAGTAAGAGGCAACAAAGCATACAGCCAGCCCCAGCTCTGGGTGCAGAGCCATAAGTATAAGGCACCTTCTAGCAGCTGCAAATGCTCTGGGAAGGAGGCCGTGGGCTTTGGCTATGGCTGTAGAAAAAGCTTTTGAGGTCCCAAAACGCTTTAACTGGCACCTCGCATTTAGGCGAAAGTGCTGGGAAGGGCCCAGTCACCACATTAGCTGGTAGCATGGCCACATGCCCTCCCACATCACCCACACTCACCTGTCAGCTCCAGCCCCTTCCCCCGCTGCTCTGCGATGCTTTCTGGAGGTCGGGAGAACCTTCATCTGACAGCCTGGATCTGGGAAACAGCCAGGAGAGGAGCTGAAGGACATAACTGTGCCCAGCTGGGACACGATTCCCCAGTACACCCTCCTCCATCCCACAACTTCCCCACTCTTCGTTGATGTCTCATCTATGACTAGTTGAGATCATAATCTTGCTACAGCCAGTAACATCTGTAGCATGTCTGCATGTGCCTGCAGGAGGCAGGGAAAACACATGCATCCCAACATTAAGTAGGGTATGGATACCACTTAATATTATTAATTCCTAATTATCTTCATTACTGAATCACTGTCCCAAGGACTGCATTCCCTAGGTAGGATGGGCTGTGTCTGCATCCTGCAGCTCTGAACACACAGAAGACACACTGCCCAACCACAGCTGCTCCCCAAAGGGGAATACCAACAAAGCTTCCCCGGCTTAGCAAGAAATGCTCTCGACATGGAAGGAGCAACCAGACCTGAGCTCCCATCCCCCAGAAGCTGGAGGTGCAATGGCGGCAGGGCGCCCCAAAGCCAGTGACCCACAGGGTGATCCTCCCTCTCCCCTCAGCTGCAGAGCAGACCTCTGGCACCTACCAGGCAGAGGCAGCGGTGTGGGGCTGGCTTGGCAGCAGGGCACAGCTCAGGGAACACAGCTCAGTTTTGAAGGGGCCGCTCCTCCTTCAAGAGGAAGCTGCAAATGGGGAAGATAAGGCTGAGGTTAGATAACAGGAAATGTCTGGAAGCGAGTGACAACACGTTCAGGTTGTGAAAGCAGCTCCCCATCCCATACTAGTGTGCAAGGCTTGGAGAGGGCAAGAGACAGCTAGGATGACCCTCAAGCCCTCACTGTGTGCAGCCAAGTCACCTCAGCAAGCCCAGGCCTTTGGAGCAGAACAGCCAATCCCTCACATCCCAGCTGAGGGCATCATCCTGCTTGCCCTGCTGTCTCCACAATGAAGCAGCTGCACAGCTGTGCTGGCTGCCCAAAGCTGGCCAGCTCACAGCATCACAGCAAAGCTGGGCTGGGGGACCCAGAGGAGCTGCAGGGAGAGCTGGAAAGGACACAAAGTCAAGGACCACCAGGAAGTCTTTGACTCAAGGAACAGGCTCATCAACATGCTTGACCCAGAGGGGTTTCTTGTATCTTCAGCTGCATAAGCATCAGGATAAGGGTTGCCAAAGTGCTGCCTCTGGAGCTGCACCCAGACTTTACTCAGCATCATCCAGAGTTATAAACAGAGCAGATCCTGATTCTTACATCATGGCCTGCCTGCAGTACAGGGTGCCCTAAGGTAGATGGTGCATCATCCCTCAGTGCTGCTTTCATCTAACTTGACTGGCAGCAAGGCATGTCAATACAGCTGTATGGACGGAGACCAGTGCAGAAGCTAAACTGGTCCAAGCAAAAGCAGAAACTTTAGAGGGAGATTCTTTAGTGTGGTCAGTATGGTGTACCATATTTTGTAAGGACAGGACTCATTAAAAGTGTTACTTTGTGCCTGCATTATCCCAAGCATGTATGCCAGCAGCAGTGCCACCATTAAGATGTGGAATCCTTCTCAGGATCCATCTTCTCTCTCCCAGCACTCAGCTGCTGTCCTCATTTTCCAACTTCTAACTCTCAGGTTTTCCTTCCCAGCCTTCCTACTCCAGTCCCAGCTCTGATGCCAAACCACTCAGAGCTCTTCTCACATGTGCTGCCCCAGTCCTTTGGCTAATGCAGGCTCCAGCAGCAAGTGCTGCATAATCTCCAGCAGCTTTCAGTTATGTTATCAGCAAGCTTGGGTTGCAGACATTTATTTATTATGTTCCTGCAGTTCTGTCCAAATCCCTGATCTGTAAGACATGTATGCCAGGGACTGTGCGCTCCAAGATCCTTGGGACTGCTCATGGGCTGCTCCTGTGCTTGTGTGTAGGTGCCAGGGAGGCCAGCTCTCCTGCTGAAATCCAAACCTGACGCTTGTGCTGAGGGATAGTTAGATAATGAGGAATACAGTTACTTTCAAGTTCCTCTTTCATCTGCCTGTGTTTTAAAATACATAATAAAAGAGGAATGGAAAGGTCTGGGTGGTTTATTTCTGTTTTTACTTTGGTTTTAGTTAGGGCAAAGAAGCGGGCTTCATGTAGTCTTTGTAGCCTTTTTCTGGCCTTTCTTTTTCACTCTCCTTCTTTTGCTTATGCCCAAAAGGCTTTAAAATGGCTTAACACTGAGGTTAGGATCTATAGAAAGAAAGAAAGGGCAGATATTTTATTTTTACTATTTGTGGGCACGCAGTGCAAATAAAGTGCTGAAAAACAAAATTCTTGGTCACTCACATTGGAAGACAACTCAGGGCTGAATTTAAGAGTGAGAGAACACCCAGGCAAATACCACAGCATTTTGTCATTTCTGAAAGCCCAGACAAATCCAAATTCTTCAGTCCACACTCTAATCTCACGTTGGACTTCTTTGTATTCTCAACATGAAGCAGCTAACAGTGCCTCTCCCGTCATTTTCTGCTATGTGAACAAAAGATCTGAATTCTAATCACTCATCTTTGCTAGTTTCAACAACAAGTTCTTAGCATTACCGATAAAACCCTGTCAGCCTGTTTCTGAACATCTGAGGGACTTCCTGTATTTTACTGGAAATAGTGCTGATGCACAGCAGCGTGGATCAGAATCGATTCTGGCCCACAGGTAAAAAAAGTCAGAACCTGAAAAATACACTCAAAATGTAGATGCTATTCAATACACACATTAGGAGAACAGGAGAGAATTCCTCCACAGATTTACTTGCCCTTTTTGCAACCCTCCGCAAGTTTGGCTCCATCCTGCTGGCAGCTATCTCCATACTGCTCTGAAGCTAGGGGTCAAGTGTGCTGCATCTGTTGTACAGGAGGTCAGGGTGGTTAATCAGAGTGGTCTCTTTTGGCCACTCCTTCTCACAATTAATGGTGAGAAGCATCAAACTCAGATGCCTAAATGTAGGCCATTAAATCTGTGGATAAAGCTTTTCGGTGCTAACAGCCTTATGGCAAAGACTGCAGGCTCCCAGCCTCCTCACTGCACCTGCAGAACAGGTCCTTTGCATTTCAGGAAATTAGAAGGCTCATTCCAAGTCTGGTGCTTTTGTCCTGCTCATTTTTGTCACCTGGCTGCACCTGGTAGCAAGCCTTGCAGATCTGGGAGCAGCATCATGCTGAAAATTGGTCTGTGGGCATTTCATGCTTGCCTTGGATGGCTGCACAAATTAGTACTGACTTTACGCATGTAATACGAGAAACAGACTGATTTTAAAAGACGTTATGAAACTGAATCAGTGTGAAGAGAAACACGACTCTTCTGCATCCAACAAAAAGGCCTAAGGCACAGCTGCAAAACTCACACTGAGAGCTGAGGTCCTTCACGGTCAACATGTGCTCCATGGTTCCGTCCAAAGCAGCTAGGTTGAAGCTTATTCAGGTAGGCCAGCTTCAGCCAGAGTTCCTAGCAAACATGCCAGCACAGACCATTAAGTCTGATAGAGGATGATCCAGTGCCTTTCTCTAGTCAAGACAGTGCTTTGCACAGCTCCCAAATGCTGCATGGTCCTGGAGGCCAATACTGATGCCTAAGGTGGACGTTCACAGCAAAGCTGACTTCCTCCACAGCTTACAAATGTCACCACAGCACCCCACTCAGTGCAAGAGCCTTGAAATTGCACTCTATTTCCTAATCAAGCTAGCTTTTTCAGTACATTTGCGGCACGCAGCTCTGCGGCCTGTTCTGGGAAGTGGGAGAAAGGAGAGAGAGAAGATAGGAAGGATTACAGATGGCCAACTAATACAGTCTCAGAGGTTTCTACACTGTTCCCCAAACCACAAAATTGTCCTGGAAAACAGCTTGAAAGAAGTGGCTAAAATGGCTCACGTAGCCCATCTGACCAGCCTGCAGCAAGTTCTCTTGCATTTTAGTTACGAGTCACTGTACGTTTTACTTGTCACAAAATCATCCATGAAGAATTAGCAGGTTTGTACTGCACAAAGAACAGTTCCTTCTTATTCTGTGTCTGTGCTGCTCTGTATTCATTGATCTACACCAGTTGGTGAAGACCAAATGAATGCTGAGCTTGCTCCACTGCTCACTGTACCTTCCCAGAATAGCAAGAGAATTTTCCTCGTAACAGTTCATTCCATAAATATCTTCAAAGCCAAGCTCCTCTCGACAAAGGAATTGAAGTTGTATATCATCTGATATATATATATGTATATATATATACGACTGATTACAACCATCAGGATGGTCTTTCAGTTTCCTTGGAAACTGAAAATGCAAAAACACAGTTTTACCATCCAGCAGCACCTGGAACTGAGGTCATCAGTTTTTATGTCACTGTATAAAGTGATGCAAACATGAATTGTTCATACATCAAGCTTAGATTCTCTTCCCAGGTGGAGTGCTATTGATTTCCACACTGGCTAACTATTTGAAGTGTTATTTTCTCCACCCTTGGGTCTTGGAGAGCTTTCAGATTAAATCCCAAAGAGCCATCTGCTGCTGGAACTTCTCTTGAGCTGTCTCTGTGAGCAGTAGATACTGATGTACCCGGGGGCAGCCTACGTCCAGGAGCCCAACTCCAGGGCTCCAAGGAAGCCAGGAGTGCCTGATGCAGCAGTCAGCTCTAAGCACAGCCTGTGGCGATTTGTCCAGATGGCACTGAACCCTGACACTTCTCCAGGCGATGTCGGGGCAAAGCTGAGGAGACCGGTGTGAGCCTTACATGAACGTGCAGGGAAAAAGAAAACAGTACAAAGGATCTTTCACATGAGTGACCATAGTGGAGCGAGGAGAGGAGGAAAGAGGAGGTCAGGAGTAATCACAAGGCTTACATCTGGGAGCAATTGTGCTGCACGATTCTCCAGGGAGTAAGATGGGGTGAGTGCTGTCAACATTCAGAAGATGGTTGATGAAGCCACAGCTTAACTCTACAGACACTAAAAAAACCTGCAGCAATGCAGAAAAAAATGACAACTGTTCCTCAAGGGCTGAGACATCCACAACAGAGGAACTCACTGGGGAAATCCTCCTGTAACCCAGGCCTTTAACTCCTGCAGCTGGGCATAGAGTAGGAATCTCTTCAGCCAGCAAACTAGTCTGGAGACATTGCACCCCACTGCTTGTCTGCCTGCTTGCTAGTTCCTTCTGCAAAACACACACATGGCTGCACATGCCTCACTGGCCTGCCTGGGCCCTGAGTTGTGAGAGCACTTTTTTTTTTTTTTTTCCCCCATTTTGAATCCTTACTTCATTCAGAAAAGAAAAACCAAGTCAGCACAGCACACATACCCCCATTTTTGCTGTAAGAGCTGTCTCCCTCCCTTCATGCCCCCTTCTCAGGCAGGCACACAGCAGTAAGTCAGAGGCTCGACTCCAACCAGTGGAGGATGTTTCTGTTTGTGGCTGATTACATGTTAGTCTCTTTTATTTTAGACTTATGGTTACAAAGCAAAAAAAGAGAGAGAAAGAAGACAAATACAAACCAGGAGTTCAAAGTTGTTTTCCTGATGGACAGCAGCAGATAACAAAACCACACTAACTGTCACAGCCACTGAATGACCCACAAGGCATTCTGTACTGCACACACTATTAGTAATAGTATACAACGAAGAACTGTTGAGCAAATTCTGTAATTCTAAAGGGGCAGAAAAAGAGCACTACTTTATATCATTTAGTACACCCGTATTTTTCTTCTCATTTTTATGAAAAGAAAACCAGACCTTACTTAATTTTCCCCGAGTCTGTCATCTCCATTCAGCAGGGACCTGTTCTCTGTTCACACGTACCCAGAAGCATGGTCTTGCCTAGATGTTTTGCCTCAAAATAAGCTCATATTGCAGCTATCTATCTCCTTAATTCCAGCACATCACTGAAAAATAAAGCCATATTTTCCCACCTTTTTTCCCTCAGAGGAGTATGTTTTCTCTTGCAGTAACCTTGTTATGTGACCAGGCAAGGAATGAGTCTTACACCTGGTAGGACTTCAACAGTCAATCTCTTAAGAAAATTTGGAGCTGTAAAGATGTATTTTATTTACTGCTGATGTCATTGTGGTTACTGCATATGTATTATCCCTAATAAAAGAGTCCAGCCCTAGAATACTAGGAAAACAGCCATGGATTCTAATGCAGTTCTTTATGTGAAAGCTCAAACAAGCACGTAAGTCATCAGAAAGCCAGGACTGTGCTGACTCCTCCTGAGCTCCACCCTGCTCCCTCCAAGAGATTGTGCTTCTGATGCTAATCTATGGCTTTTACTGACCACATTAAATTACTTTTCTCTGCATACTGCTTTCAGAAATGACATATTCACCAAGTTTCTCTGCTACCAGTTTCTTATCAAATGAATACCCTGGGAACAAAGCATTTCTGATTACTACATGATGTAACAGGCAAAGGTCTGTATTAAACTGGTGTGCTCCTACTGTGGCTATTGTCTCTGCACTACACCAGGTCCTTTCCCTCATGGGAACACATCAAGAAGCATAGCTTTGCTCAGTGACATTCTGAAATGATGTTTCAGACTCTGATCAAGGGGCCACTGGCCGCCACTGGCAAAAGCAATTACAAAAGTCAGGGAAGAAAAAGGGCATCAGAACTCTTAAGTTCAGCAATACAAGTTCTGACAGGCTGAGTCACAGATAACCAGAGAGCGGGGCTGCCCCATTCCGATACCAGCTGCTCTGCCCTTTAGCATCTGCTGCTGGCAAACCCAAAGTGATAGGGCAGCAGGTTGGCTGCCCCCTCATCTGATCTCCAGCAGATGTTCTGCTGTTCAGTTAAGCCTCAGACACAATTGGAGAAACAACGTGGGATCAACAGTACCAGGAATGCCTACCATACCCAGATGTCATGTTTATCAGCCCTGTGCTCTCACAGGCCTGCCAGCAGCCACCACAGGGTCACCAAGGCGCCAGCTTTTGCTGTTTTCAGACCCTTTTGCTTTGGGCTTCTGAGGGGACACGGATGTGCAGCTTATCATACACCCCACTTTTAGCATGCAGAGGGCATTTCAACACTGCAGTCTTTGCTTGCAGAGTCATTGTCTTAGGGAAGTGTGTGACCTCTGGGCTCCAGCTCCCATTTCGTGTTCCGTGTTGCTCAACAGTGACAGTTGGGTTTGCATCAGCCATCACCCTCTGTGGCAACGAAGGGCTTCCCCAACAAAGAGCTGCTCTTCAGCTGCAGAAGCCTTCCTAACAGAAGGAAAGTGGCTTTGCTGTACAATATAAATGCATGACTCAATCCAATGGGCATCATCACTGTAACCACTGGATCTGACCTGTCCTCTTGGGACACAAAAGATCTCTTCAGCTGTTCTCCGTAAAGCTGACCCCCCAAAGCCCCTCTCACAGCATAACCAGCTGCTTCATCAAACCTCATCACAGTGAAACAAGACAGACCCACAACGAGCTGTTGCTGCTACAACTGCCAACAAGTTTCATAAGAGTAGGAGCCAGTTGTTTTTTTTTAAATGTATGCATTGCCTTAACAGTCTACAGTGTTTCCCAATCTCTGTCTGAAGACTTAAAATATATAAAGACCAAACCAATTTCTTTACCAGCAGCTTCTAGAACACTGCACAAATCAACAAGGTAGATTAAAAGTGTACTTTAAGCAGCATTTCAGCCTAATCGAGGCAGTGAACTTACACATCCGGCACCAAGACAGAAACTATATTGACCATCCGAGCACATTGCCTGAACAAGGCACGAGTGTCAGAGCACTCAAAAATGAGTGGTTTGCAGTGCTACCAGGCAACTAGACAGGCTGTCTATGGGGCAGATGGCCTCCTGTCAAAGGACGAATAAATATGAATGCTGAATCTTAAAACTGTTTGGCTGACTATCATTTCTGGATGTTACATTGAGGAGTTACCTAAGGATTTGTAGCTTTTTAACACATGGGTTGCTATGAAAGTCATTTATTTCAGTGGAAACTCCAACATCTACAAAGAGCACAATAACACTACTTGATAGAGCAAGTTATCAGTTATAAATATATATATATATATTTTATTAACATAGTCACCACTGTTATCTGTGCATTTTCACCAGCAACGAACAAGACCCTGCATGCTGTGCTCATAAATATCTGCATGGCCATCCACAGCGTTTTGTCTTCCACATCGCTGTCGCCACCGCAGAAACGCAGCACCCAGCTCCTTGCTGTGCCAGCAGCCGCACCCAGGGCTCCATAAACACGCAATGAGTGTCAATCAATGTCAACGGGCACCATTTTCTCCACTCGGATGAATTCAGTTCCACCCCTCTGCTCCATACACACTTCCATGTCCGGCACCGTTCTCTCAGACCGCCCCTCTGCTGCCATCTGTCGCACAACAACGATTTGTCACGGAATATTGGCGAGAAGGTTCGTCCTCGGCTGTCACACACCGACCGACATCGTGGCCAACGTCATAAAATAGGAGGCATTACTTTCGGAGCAACCCCCTCAGGCACGAAGCCCGATCCGGCTGTCCGAGCCAGGAAGACGCGCTGCGCAGCGCCCTTTTCTCCCGCAGCCGCTGCTCTGCCCTCCTCTGGAGCTGTTCTCACCGCCCTGCCCCGGTCCTCCGCGATCCGCGCGCCCCGCTCCTGCACAGCTGTTTCGCTCGAGCACCTTACAGCTCCACTCCACCGCGTCCCACACAGATGGCTTCACCTGCAGCACGGCGTCACGCCACGACCGCGGAGAGATTATGCATTTTCGTGGGGAAAACGAGGGCTGCATCCTGCTCGGACAGCGGGGAGCCGGAACGCCGTTACGGCAGCGGAGCACCCGCCGACCCATGGGCGCCGTCCCGCCCAGGCCCCGCGCTCCCGTCCGCCGCCACCAGGTGGCGCCACCGCCCCGCCGAGACGGCGCCCAACGCCGCGGTGCTCTCATCCCGCGCTCAGAGATGGAAAACGAGCTTTGACTTTCACCATTTTGTACTGCCAGCACCATTACGCTGCAGCAGCCAAGGGCGATCTTGCCCTTCTCTTTAACACGGAAAGGAAGGCAGCCCAGAGGCCGGTAAGGGCTAAGCGTCCATTGCACCCGGTCCTGGGCAGCTGCATTGCACTTCCAGATACAAAACAAGTCCTGTCAAAACACAGCCACCGAATCTAAGGCACAAGGTCAGTTCCTCATTTTACCTAGTTAGAGTGGGCTGCTAGGAAAGCAGCCAGAATAGCCGCTTGCCTTCACTCCTGGTGGCTCACTGGTCGGCAGATGCTCTGTGTCCATGGCGGGTGGTGCTGTGCAAAGTGCATGGGAACATTCTTTGCAATCCTCAGCTTAAAGTCTCCCTAGAGAAATAGCTGCTGTCACGAAAAATGCAAGGGCAACATTTCAGTCTGGGAGTTGGATTTTATTTTTAAAGACTGTAAAAATAAGTCAGATAAAGGCTTGTGCCTGCTTGTGGTGCCCAGAAGACGGAGCGGTGGAGCAGTGGCAGAGACACTTTCCCAGGTTGCTTAGAGCAGTCCTGCTGAATAGCTGTAATCAAAGTAAAGGCAGCAGTACTGAAACCTTCACCCTGGAGATCGTCTTTCTACTGGTTGAAATGTGACTTCTGTTATCATCACCCACAGCTGACAGTTCTGCCAGAACCAAATCAGGAAAACTAAGCAGACTTCAATAACTACAGTAATTTTTGGAACACAGTTCTTGATACCCAAACCAAGCAATGATCAGAACCCTCACAGCCAGCTGCTTGTCTCATTCCAGGTCAGTCTTACAGAGGCTCAACAAGAAGCACACAAAAGAAAATATTGATGTTAGGAGGCCAGGGCTTTCTCTGACCTCATTCTCTCAATATATGTCTGTTCATAATGGTGATTAAGATTGAAGATCTCTGGAGCCTATTGCTGTTTGTCATACCCACTTGTTTAGAACATCTGTCCTGAACTCAACTGCAGGACTCACCCCTACCTATCCCTGCTTCAAACCACTGTTTGTTATGATTGGAGGCAGGCAGTTCTAAACAACCTCAATATTATCACTGGACAGAAGAGAAATGATGATTTACTAACATATTAGACTTCATGCCTTGAAAGCAATGCCATGCCCTTGCTCATAACAGTTCATCTTGTGTTTCAAGCTCCTCAAGGCAGGGGCAATATTTATCAGCCGTTCCGCTGAACTACAGCACAATATGATCACATTTGTACAAATATTTGTAGGGGAGGTCAGGGCCTGACTTCAGAAGGGCCTGTAAACAGAAAGGGGAGAATTTCTGCCCCAAAGGGTTTGCAAACTATGAAGCACTGACAAAAAAACTGAGGAGGTGACAACGACTGACTGCAGTACAAGACCCGGGATCACAGCAGTGCTCATATTCAACCCCTGCAGAAAAGTGGACTCAATTTTAATTTGCTCAGTTTCTAATTAACAAGCCAAGAACTTTTACTTCCACTGCTGCTGCAGTGGGATGCCAGGTACATAGTTCAATTCCCCAAGCTAAGAGTCCAGCACACTCACTTTGTATGTCATTAATGCAGAGGAGCACCAGGGGATGCACCAGAACTGCTGCCTATCCTGACCTGGCCTCGGGAAAGTCACCTTCTTCTCATGGACCATCAACGTGGACAAAGCTTCCAGCTTCAGCCCCACCAGAGATCTCTGCCTGAGGTAGTGCAAATAGTCGCTGCTGTTTGGATTCCTTTCTTTGGCAGTCCAAGCTACTGTGTTACATTCGTAGGGCTACTTTCTGGAGCCCTCTGATAGGCTTGGGATACAAAATATCTCCGAGCTGTACTTAGTGTGGCGAAGAAATGGCCAACTTTGCAGCACTAACAGAGATTGTGGGCAGGCATTCCCATGTGACTTTCACATCTCAAGAGCAGGCGAGGCACATTCAACCTTCCCAGCTTAATTTACTGGTCAGAAACAAGTGTGAGCAAATAGACAAGGGACTGATTCATGCACAGGAAACATTCTGCAGCAGCAAAGCAAACTTCAACACTGAGAGATGGAGCAGCTCTGAACAGCAATACGCAGAAATGAGTGCTACCATTTTCTCCCCGTGGATTTATTCCAGTTTCCTACAGCCTGATGTAGGCAGAAATAAACCTCTTTATCTGGCAGTTACAGTCCTACAAGTCCTGCAAGTCTCTCCAGCCAGGATGAGCACTGCAACAACTTCCATACTACCAGTGCCCCAAGACAGGAAAAGCTGAAGGAGTAGCAGGGTTAGATGAGTGAAAGACCACAGCATGCAGCCAGCACTTGGAATGCAGATGAAGTGTCAACCACAGCAACTCGTGAGTACTCACCAGTGGAATATCCTGCAGGAAAAGGACTGGCAGCAGCACCAGGGCCAAGAGGAAGTGAAAGAAGGCTAGGAAATAAGCTGACCTGAAATCTGCTCCATCCAGAGATGAGAGCCAACCCGAGGGGAGAGCAGCATCAGCATTCAGGTCTATAAATAAGTGCAATCAGTTGGGTTTGTTTGGGTTGCCAAGAGTGATGGCAGCTGGAAATCACAGGGCAGAAAGACCTCATTACTCTGCAAGGACACCTGAGCAGAATAATCAAAAGTATCTGCAATTCAGACTGGGGGTGGAAGTTCACATGACTGCGAGAGGAGGAAGAGTGGATGATAGTACAGTTGAGGTTTCAGTCTGCTCTGTGAGCAGCTCAACCCTTGTGACACACTGCACTCCTGCAGCAGACCCCGAGGCTCCGCTGCAGCTCTATGCAGGACTTCAGCTTCTGTTCATCTCCTGTTTAGCTCCTGTTCCTGGACTCCTGCACCTCTCCTGCTCAGAGCTACCCAGAGACACTTCATCCCCCTGGAGCAGTAACTAAGTTGTGCTGTCTCTGATGCAATTTGTCTATGAAAATGTTCTGCAGAGTCGTTTTCTCAGAGACTGAAACGTTTTGTTTCTTTATTCAGGGCCACATTTTTAAATTATTTTAATCAGTAAAAATAAAATAAATACGTGCTTCAGAAACTTTTTTCGTCCCATGATTGGTTCTTTGCCTTTTGCGTCATGTTCTCATGAGGGAAAAAAAAAATCTTTCTTCCCTTCTTGGAATTTGTTTGCTTTTTGTCTTTTAAACATTTTCTCAGTTTATACACACATGCTTTCACTATCACATGTCATGACCATAATTTGAAAACAAGTTTGTCCTCCGCTATCATTTTTATTTTAAATGCCTGGCGAGTTGGGAGCCTGGGGATGCAGGGCCTGCGGTGGATGCTGCTGTGATAGGGGGGACCGCACTGCCCTGGGCCTGATATGCTGCACTGCTCTCTGCCTGCACAGCACCACTGAGGTGAAGCTCTTTCTATCAGGGAGAACTGAGAACACTCCTAACATTTTTCATTGTGTTACGGGTCTGATTTAAACATAGCAGTGAAGTCCAAAGGGATCCAGTAAAGGTTGAAGTCGCACAATGGGACTGCTTCCCAAATGGGATTTCTCATTGTATTTCATTCCCAGCTGGACCACATGGAGGCCTTGTGGTCCTAAGTCGTAGTCCTTAACTCTTTTCCAGTTCAGAGCTCATGAAAGGACACACAGCCTGTCCCGTAATGCATTAGCACAGTGTTTTCACAGCACAAAATTGCACTGCCTATGCTGCCTATTGGCAATGCTTCCTGATTTATGATATTGTCCAAACAATGCTCAGACATCATTTTAGAGAGTATTAATTAGCAACAGCTGAAATTGCCAAGTTGTGAGCTAACAATTAAGTGGGGCAGATGATTGCTTGTCTGTACTTAAGCTTTCAAGCTGACAATGTTTTGTTTAGTATTATAAACATAGCCTGGTCATCAACTGATGCTGCAGTGACATCATCAGGGCGTTGTATACTGCTTTTGCAACTGGGAAATCCTGACCATCAGGAAACCTTGGGACTTCTTATACTGCTTTTTTTTTTTTTTTTTTTTTTTTTTTTTCTTCATTTGCAATGACCATCAGCTGCTATGTGACAATTCAAGCCCTGTAATTTGTGTATCCTTGCCTGAAGCATCACAAAAACAGTTCTGTTATGAAGTCGTATTGACACAAAAAGCAAGAGTGTGAGTGATGCATGCTGTGTGAGGAGTTCAGGCAGAAATTGGACCTGATGGGATCGTAGTGTCTGTGCAGCATGCAAAGCATTGCTGCCTGTACAGCAAGAGCAAGCTTTTCTCCAAGGAGGGCAGTAACATTTGTGCATCACACGTAGCACTGGTGGTGCTGTGCTCAGGTATTGCAAATACTAAAGCAACTGGGATCAGGGCTGCATGCAACAATGAAGTAGCTTTGACAGGATGCCTTAGCTGTTCTTCAAATGCCCAGCAAGCTACTTTGCTTCCACTATTAACAGAGAATACAAATACACTGCGAGAAGTATCAAGACTGGGAAGGAATCACTGCTGATTATTTCTAGAACCCAGGGAGGTCCATACTTTGTGGACAAATAGTTCTTAAAAAATCAGGGATGCAAAGTTAAAAGAAAAATAATCTAAAAATAAAGACTTCCAGTATTTGCACAGTTTCACTTTGTTGGTTTCAGATATAGGATAAAATTAAAAAGAATGAAGCCAAGGGAAATGCACTGTCATGTGTGCGGAGCACATACAGAGAACAGGACAAAAAGTCCTTGGGAAGACACAGAAATTGATCGCGAGTAATACATTTTATGATGCAGGCACCTAGGTTTTGGAACTGCTGTGAAGTCAGTATGCATTAACCACACTTGCAGCGCAGTCCTGCAAGGTGAGTAATGCTGGTTGAGATGAAGGCAGCTCAAGGCTGCTCAGGGCTGTGCCTGGATCTCACAAAGCACTTCTTTTTCCCCAGAGTCCTGCCCCTATGCAGCCAGCACTTGTCATCCACACACAAACCTTCTGGATCTACTGGCTTTCCCCATGTACAGCAAGAGGAAACTTTTAGGAGCAGGGCTCAAACTCAAGAAAAGTGCACCAATCTGATTCTAGGTGTCGAACGGTCTATTTAACTTTATGAAATTTGAATATTATAGATGGAAACATGATAGTCCCTTCATCAAGAGTCGATTGCTATTCCAAATTCTGGGTAGAAGATCTGCATCCAAAAATTGTAACAGTAACTGCCATCATCCCTGCATATGTGTGGCAACAAAAGGAGAGTCTGAAACTAAATCGGCCTTTCCTGCTCTTTGTAATAATCAAGTTCAGATGAGAGCCATGCTGCATATGGAAGGAACAGTCCAGGTCAGCAGCACCAGTGTGAGTGCATGAGGAGAGAGAAGTAAGCAGATGGCTGAAGAGGAGAGATGTGACCAAGATGATGGAAGATGACAAAAGAAAAAAAAATGAGCAACAACAACAGAAACAAATGCCAAAAATAAACAAAGAGGAATTAAATAAAGTGGAGATCTCTCAGTGAGTGGAGAGGAAGCTAGGCAGAGTCTGTGCATGCTGGGACACCGAACTGCTGCTGAGCCCCAAACCACTGAATCACTGCCAGTGGTTTTCCTTTGGCAGCTTCAGCTACAAAACCACTGCCAAGGTGGAAGAATCAGGCAGCAGTTGTAGATGAGGAGATCCAGATGTCCTCACAGCAGGTACAGCGCAGATGGCTGCCGGCTCCGAATCTTTTAGGCAACACATCAGGTTCCTGATGGCAGCAATATGTATAACAAATGAGGTCACCAGGACTAATATTATTACAACAAATTCCAGAGGAATTAATCACATTTGAACTATAATGATAACAGAACGTTAGTTAGTGAATTATCTCTCGTGTTTCCCATCTCTCTGATGCTTAGAGTCCCATTTCTTTAGATGGGATGTGGACTGTTTTCTTTCAAACAGCAAAAGCAAACTCATTTAATCTAACTGAGGTTTATTTTCAGGTGGGACGGGTTTACAGTGTAAGTCATTCTAAATCTGCCTTGCAAAATGTATTTTTGTGAGTGGCTTTTGTCCTTCTTTCTATGCAAAATACTGTCAGGATCCTGAAAGTTCTCCCATCAGGCTTATACGTTTTAATTAAATGTAATCTCTTCGTAAAAACACACACGTGCATGGCTCACACCAGCCTGGTGCTGGAAGTAATGTCTGCCATAAATCAAGCTGCTTCTCTCCCACAGTAGGTCCAAAACACAATGAAGGAAATATCTTGGTGAATGTCTGTATTACTTTTAGGTTCTTTAATAGTAAGAGATTCAAATGAAACGCATTTATTAGTCCTTGAACCCAAAAAAAAAGGTCTTGCAAGGCCTCCAGAGGAAAGCCTTCTGGAGTAAATATGTCAGATACATCAACACGAATCAATAATATCTTATGAGAGTGAAAAACCATGCAATGGGAGCCGCTTGTTCGGGCATGTGGGAGATGGGCCACTGCTAACTGTGCTGACCCACAGTGCTTCCATCCTCCCTGATGCTGGATGGCTGACAGACTTTCACTATAAGAATGAGAGAAATAAAAGAGAGAGCACTTTGACTACACTCCTGGAAATCAGAGCAGCTGTTAGCTGAGTTGTATGCCACAAAGAGGGTTAAAGACAGGTTAGTGGTAGTGGGTTATCCACAGGCTATTTTTCTCAATCTGGCCATCCCAGAATGGCTGCTCTGCTTCAGTTTCCAATACAAAAGTTTTCTCTGTGATTCATACGTAGTAAGCAGGAAACCAGCAGGAAAGAGTGAAGATTCCACAAAAATTCCACCTTTTCCTGTATTACAGCTCTGTTGATGCTTTCTCTGCTCAGCTCTTGTTTAACTCCTGGGCACCCATCCAGATTCCCCCGCTGGCAGAAGACAAGAAGTGCCTTTCACAGACTGAAAATCAGAGCTTCAGTCTTAAGACACCATTTGGCTGACAGATGTTTCTGCTCGCCCATCTCCATCATAATTTCTTTTTGCTCCTACTAATTTCTACCCTAGGAAGTGCATGGCACTACTGGAGAGAAGGAAAAAGAACACACGCAAAAAAATAAACATTTTAAAGGACTTGGGACATGAATGCTTGATCAAACATTGTAGGTCCAGTCATGACTGGAGGGATGCGTCTGGGTCTGGGTGGGAATTTGCCCGCCATGAGCACTGCATTCAGAGAGCAGATGCTACACAATGCCTCTGAACTACCATTTCACAGAATAGGGAGTCAGCAGTCAAACAGTTTGCAGAAATATCATCCTACAAAGCTGACAAAGTTGTGTCCTGCACTGAGCAGGGACACATCTGCCTGCGAAGTTTGTAGTCAAGGCCTTGAGAACAGCATTTCTGATGAGGGATGTGGTAGAGAAAGATATCAGTAAAACATTGGATAAAGCTCAGGAGGACCTTTGATTTCTTAATTCTTGGAGAAGATCGGATCTCATCTTACTTTTTCCCCTTCTATGAGTCCACGAGAAAGGAGTACAAATGTCACTACATTTCAACTTTTGAAACCACTTTCAAACAATCCCTCACAAAACCACCTGAGGCCCTGGCAGTTCTTTGGCAGCAGTGGATGTTCGCACCCATCCTGTTGCTTTCTCTGCCATCTGTTCTCCATTGCCTCTCTTCTTCTTGCCTCTAAGCAAAGCTCCTGGAGGAGAGCGGCTGCACTGCTCTGCTGTGACCAAGAGAGATGCTTGTGGGTGATGTGGAACAAATCCTTAAACTGTGTTTGTAAAGAAGCTAAGAAACAAAGGTGGTGTGTTGGTTTGGAAAGCACAGCCCCCTGCAATTCTTTGCTGACATAAGCATTTCAAGTAAAATTTTACTTTCTCTAGAAGACTTTTGACTGCAGCTTCAACTCTGATGCAGTCCTTCATTTGCGCAATTCAAGACAGCATAATCAGTATCTTGGAAGTCTTCAGCTGGGAGGACTGTGAAAGATGTGCAAAGGGGACACTGTGCTGATCACTAAACTGTCAGTGAGTCAGTGAGATATAAGCTCCCAAGGTAAATAGCAAAATCATTTTATTTTACCTGTGCATTTCTTACAGCTCTAAGTGATTTTAAGTCTATCTCTGGGGCCCTTCAACCCTATCCTAGATAAATCATTGGAGTATATTCTTAGAAGATGCTGCAGTTTACTGTACAAACCAATTACAACTTCTTAAAACACCGAGACAAAAGGTAAAAAATATTAGTGCAGCCTGCTGTGTTTTTCAGGATCGAATAGAGTGGCCTTAGAGAAGGGAATTGCTTGTGTTGGCACACTTGCACATGCCTAGCATGAAGGGAAGACACATAAATGGGCACCAATAATTCCAAAGGGTTTTAATTGTTCTGCAATGGCCACAGAGCTCCATTCCACCTTCTCTCGGGTTTTTATGCAAATTGTTGAAGCATCTCATCAACCCTGATTTGCTCAGGGAGTACACCACTCTAATCATCATCCTCTTTCAGTAAAGCCTGCTTTAATTGCCTGTGATGAGACTTTGATTTTCACGGAATGCCTTAGCCCTTTGTAATTTTCAGGTTCTGGCTTATTCGCAAGCCTTTTCATGAATAGCTGCAGTCCTTCACGAGCAATAAAGGAAGATACAGCTCCACAAGGGAAAATGAGATCATGTGTGCATGAGCTACCTGTCAGTTTACTTTTTCCAGTCTTCCAACAACATTTCATCGGTCCCATATAATTCCTGGGAATCTGGAGAGCAGAAGAGCTGCATTCAATGCAGATGGTGATATGATGAGAGAAGGTGTCACACATGGGCATTTTTCACGAACTCGGTTATGTTGTTCATCAGCTCTCAGGCTCTGACCCGACTGGTAAGCATATTCTCTTCCTCATGATGTGCCAAGACTTGCTCAGGGATGCATTTTAATTTCCTCAAAAGTACAGTGATTCTCATGATTCATAAAATGATGCTGCCAATCTCTTATATGTGGTCAAGAAAGTTGAGCAGAAGTCTTTGCAGAAATCTTCCGGAGATTTTTGGCTTCCTGGACAGCTCTCAAGCAACTCCACCTTCGGAAGTGTGCAGGACAATGGTGTTAGAGGGAGCATTACATTTTGGGAGCTCTCCTCTGCTCTTTCAGAGAGCAAGTGAGGTCACAGGCAGATCAGCAGGTTGTTGGGAGGAGAACAGGATTGTTTCTAAACATCTACTGTTTTCCCATAAGGGATTTTTAGCACACCAACAAGCAGCTTTGCAGGGCAAGATGAGTTGAGGGAAATGCTTTGATCATGCCTTGGCTAATACAATCACCAGTAGTGCTCCAGCAATTAGATAGCTTTATAGAATTCCTCCACCCAATTGAAAGCATGGTGACTAATTCTCCTGCATACAGTCCATTTCCTCAAAACAGCAGTCAGTTGCTGAAGACAGCAGGCAAAACATTCTGACGATGGAAAACAGCTCACACCTGAGTGGCCTCCTCAGTATAACCAGTTCAGTGCAGAGCAGGGAAGGAGCGTTAAAATGGATGTGATACCGTGCCAAGGAATTCCAGTGTCACTAAGTAATTATTTGCAATAATTGTGAGTAACAGTGTTCATATGTTGAACCCAAAAAACAAGAACTACACGATGGGAGATGTGTTCTCCAGCTTCTAAGATGAGAGCAGAATTTTTATGTCCTCTAAATTAAAATATATCCTATTTCCTATTATCCTCTCATTACCCCACCACAATAAAATCAGCTAAAGACAGATCTGTCAGTCAACAGAGATGGAATTTTTGCCAGAAGCTGGAATGAGTGTTGGCATGGAACGAATTTTGAACACTATAATTCCTTTTTACTGATTAAGGAGTTGGGACAGATGAACCTTCCACTTCCAGTGTAGATGGAAATCTTGACCATCTCCTCCATGTGGCAACCATTGCTCACCGAGACTAGGAAGCCTCTGAGAGAAGCCTTCTGTATGGCATTGGTGCCTTTTCAGGCCTCTCCAGAATGTGAAAATTCTGAGCCAGATGCAGGAGTTGGAGGGAGGGACTAAAAAACTGTGAATGAGGACTTAGTAAGAACTTCCATCAAAGAGGTCCGTATGCTTTCCCACATGGAGGAATGTCATTTTCCCTCACCCATCCCTCAGAGTGCTTCTTTGTACAGCTGAGCAGTAAAAGCCAGGAAGATAAGCATTAATCCCAACAAAGTTATTTAGCTGAATGGTGTCTTTTTTCCCTCATCCCCCACCACACGCACATGGTGAAGCAAGAGGAAGGAATTCCCTACGCCATCCAATGGAAGGATATGAGCCAGTGCCTCCACAGGCACCACTGGTGTGCTGCACTCCTCCTGCTGTGCCCCAGCAGCACCACGTGCAGCTTTCCTGCCCCACAGCCGGGCTGCTGGGATGAGGACATGCACACCAATGCTTCTCTGTTCCTCACCCACAGCCTGGTCCTGGTTGGAGCTGGCAGAATTTTTCTGGCTCCTAGCCATGTCTCAGGGCTTTTTTCCCCTCTCTTTGCCAAAACAAATTGTCTTCTGACAACTTCCCTTACGTTTTCACCCTTTAAAGGTTGGAAAGCTGAAAGCTTGTCTTTGCTGTCCACACTTTCATGTGTTCTCCTCACTCCTCCAGCCAGACATTCAATAATCTCTTTCAGGCAGCACAGGACTCCTGGATTAGTGACAGCTGCTTGTGTTCTGGGGAGTGTGCAGCCTGTGTGCCTGCTCCCAAGGAGAGCCACAGGGCGAGAGTGCTGCCCGGCCACCTCACAACTCCTGTGCCTGCAGGAGCTCTGGGCCTCAACTGCCCGCTGAATGAGAGCAGCTCTTGCCTCCCACTGCCTGGTGGAAAGTGGTGTTTGTGGCCTAGGTGCTAGGCATGGTGCCTGCGACTGATGGCAAGCAACGTTTTGATAACCAACTGCTTTGGTTTTGTTCCTGCAAGAATCTGTCACCACCACTCCTGTATCAAAGTGGGTCCTGGAATGCCATGCTAGGAGAATCCATCAGTCATATTAAGCTGGCACAGGATCAAGGTATTTTCCCTCTTTGCCTTTAAGTATTTCTGATCCCTTTTTCATGTTATTTCCTTGTGATCTCAAAAAATGACATATATATTTAGAAATTCTTAGAAATGCTAATTTATATGAAGATTTAAACTGCCCAAAAAATGCACATTACAGGAGAACTCAGGCCTCCCAGTTTGATCCCAACCAGTCTTTGGAGTGCTGATTCAGTAATTCCTCCAGCAGGTGTGAAAAAAACTGTTCAGGACCTCTGTTGTCCACCTGTGAGTTGTGGTGAGCTGAGGAAACAGATCTGCTGAGTGTGCAGGGACTGCATGCCCAGCTCAACTCCGAGAGGAAGATCTGCCCTGGGCTGGGGGGAATTCAAGGCACGGGCTGTGGAGTCAAGGTCTACACCAGGAAGCTGTTGCCCAGGCTGCTGACATTACTGCCCTAGGATTTGCAAAGGCATTTTGTGACCTGGATGAACTGAAGGGCTGTGCCGCATACATCGCTCAGGTGATTGACTTCATTCTGGCTTGCTGTACTCATGCTTTTGACATCAGTAGTGCTATTTTCCACTAGAATATTGTCACATATCAGACATACAAAACATCATTTTAAGCTTCTCAGCTCACTAGCCCTCCAGAACGCGAGGTAGCTGAATTGCTGAATTCACAGGGTTAAGAGATCTAAGGTGTGATTTTTATCTCAGACATCACTTACCTCTACTGGGAGACACTGCTGCGCGATTGTGAATTGGCTGCTTGTAAACCACTGTGCCAGCAAGTTTCCGAGTGGAATCAGTGACAAAATTTGGAAATAAATTTCTGACTGCTTAGAACAGGGGGGCCAGGAAACTCAGCCCAGTTCTGAGCTAAAAAAAACCACAACAGAAACAGCCACTGCCCATCTCCACACACCTCTCACATTCATGCACTTTCTGCAGCCCCCTGAAATCCTGCAGAATTTGTAGGATTCGCACTCATCTCAGGGAAACCTGACTCTATCAGTCAAGAGGAGGAAATGTTTATTCGCAGCCATGATTATTTTTCCAAACCAGACTGGAGCAGCTTTTCCCAGCTAGTGAATGGATTTGTTGCATATTTTACTGACCATGCACTGAACCATTCTATAGGAATGACTCTGACCCATATTTCCATATTCCTCATTAATCAAATCCATTGACAGATTAGCCCTATGTATAGATATGGAGATATTTCTTCCACTTTTTAGTTCTAGGATTTTAATTCTAAAAGTCTAGGAGTGCCTGACATTAAACCTTGAAATTTGGAAGTGAAATTTTCCCTCAGTTCATACCAACTCCTGAGCCATAGAGCAGCTACAAACTTGGGATCTCTGGCCAAAAATGTTCCCTGAGTCCAGATTACATGGTCACACATCCCATCTAGATGCAACTGTAGCTCTTCAGAGAAGGGCACAAAATCATTGTCTTCTCTGTGTTCTTTGGCAAGTTTTGCTTCTACCTTCCCAACTCTATCAATCACTTTGAATTATTTTTCTAGTATGTAATTGCACTTTTTTTTTTTTTTTTTTTTTTTTTTTTATGTCTGTGCTCATTTTACCAATAAATATACAAACTATCTTTTTCTTTACCAAGTTGGACTTCATTGCTATTCCCACTTGAAGTGTTTCTTGCTAGGCCTGAGAACACCTTTGTGTCAAAAAACATGCATTTCTACAAAGCATTTCAGTTTTTGTAAAGAGGCAATTGATGTTCAGGAAACAAAATAAGACAACATAATTTCTTAAGTTACTTCTACACACTTCTGATATGGAGACGATGCGTCAGAAGAGCAGCACTGGCTTTCTTCTGCTTCATGAGCACCTTTGCTGCTCCATGCATGGCCTTTGCTTCCCAGACAGCAGTTCTAAAAGGCCACCAATGTGTTAAAGACTTCCCAGACTGGACAGATCCATAATTTTATGGGGGTCCCAAGGTGCAGAAGAGCTGACTGCCAGGAAAAAAACTCTGGGAGGTATGACCACACTGTGATGACAAGTGAAGCAGGATAGTCTCTCCTATAAAAAGCTGCAGATATGGAAACTAATCTACTCTTCTTTGCAGCTGACTTCTGCTCAGGTGTTTGAAGACACAAATGCAGCCATACAGGTAGGATCACGTAGGGGATATTGCTAGGAAAAGAGCCTTGAGACTCAGCTTTTGAGGACTGAAGCTGAACCCAGGGCCAGGCAGGGCTTTTTCTGAGGATGGAGGTTCTCCAGTGGCCAACTCCAGATTTTCAGAAAGATGTAACTGTGAAGAATTGGACAGAAAAGCAAATGTGACCCAAAGGATTTGCTGTGAATTCTTGGTGGCTTTTTACTCTTACTGTGACTGGAAATGCTGCAAAAGCAACTTTTCTTGTTCAGGGTTATATATATTCACCCCTTAAACAATGGAGCACAAAGGGAAGTGCTGTGGTCCTAATCTGGCAAGCTGTAATTGGAAAAAAGGTCTGGGCATCAGTAGGTTTTACATCTGAATACTTGAAATTTTTCAACAAATTTTCATCAGATTCACCATATTTGGCTGGACAAACGTTATCCTCTCATCTCTCTGTGTGGGAAAAATTACTGCTAACATGTTTGCTTTTTGGTTTTTTTTTTAACATGTAACCCAAAAGTAATTAAGTTCCCAATTAAACAGCCAAGTCCTAGCAATGACTGCCTGGTAAAATAGTCAGCAGGCCTAAGTGGACTGGGCTTGTCAGGCACCTCCAGAGAATAGCATCAGGCATCTCTCAAAGCTAACAACCTCCTGCTTGTCCTCCCCCCCAGCACCACCAGCCTCTTTCCATATTGGCTGCAGGCAGCTCAAAGAGATATTAATGTTCTGGAAGTGATATGGATGCAGAGTTTCCATCTAAAACCAACCGCAGGCTGCAATTAAGTTTGTTTGCCATATGTCTGTTGTCCTCATCACTCTCAGGCAGTTGCAGTATGTCAGAAACTCAGGCTGGTTTCACTCCATGCCTTTTGCTTCTGCTGCTACTGTCCCCAAATTCAGGAAGGTCTGTAAACAATGAGGGGAAGATGAAGGAATGAAAGAAGATGAAGGTCTGCACCTTTATTTATCTCATCTGGCAGTAAATGCCTTGCAAAGTGTACCAAGTCAGATGAGGGAAAGAAGCTTGTGAGTCTTTCAGTTTCTGCAGCTTTTCTCTGATGCATTTCTCTGGTATTTCTATAGCAAGCTCGAATGAGTATGGCCCTGGATGAGGATAAAGCAGCAAGACACTGATCTCGGGGGGGGGGGGGGGGGGGGGGGGGGCTGTCTTCATGCCCTTTGCCTGTGTTTTCACAGTTTCTTTGAACTGTGTAATGTAAACAGGTATTGATCCATATAACATGAGCTGCTAGCCCCAGATTGTTTCTCCACCACTGGACCTCTCCAGCTCTTTACATGGAAATCATGAACTTTATCCCTCACAGAGGCACTCCCATGTTTTTCAGTTCCCCTCTACACATTTTTTGCAGGCAAGGTAGATGTCACGGGAAAAAGTGCTGGAAAAGTCATTGCTGAAGCTGCCAGATTTGTCCTGGTAAAGAAAAGAGATGCTTTCACAGACCTAGAGCACCATGGCACATCTCATCACACCTCCTGAGCCTGAGCGTGCTTCTTCCTCTGTGCAGGAAGCAGTGGTCTACGAATAGCGGCAGTGTGGATGAGGAGTTGGCTCTCCTGCACTGACTGTGTGGCGGCTCTCAGCAGGGCCACTTCCACTCCAAATGTGTTACTGCAATGAACAAACGAGAGATGGGTGTGGTTGCAGAGGCTGTTCACACAATAAAAGGAAATGCCTCTGCTCTGCATATGCTCAGGAGAAGGGAGGGTGTCTGTGTGTTGGGGAAAACGGGTTGTTGTGTGAGACAGGGTACAGAGGGGAGGTGTCTGCATGAAAACCAGAGGCGAAGGAAGTATTGGAGAGAGTGGGTGGGTGGATGGTGGCCAGAGAGTGGGAACAAGACAAAAGAGGCTGTATATGGCTGTGAAAGAGTCTGCATGAAAGGAACTTGGAGCAAAGAGTGCGTGTGAGAGGCTCCCAGAGAAGAGATGAGAAGCACAACGTCTGTGTGTGGCACAGAGATGGACACAGTGCCTGCACGGTGCAGCCAAGCAGGACATTCCATTCCAGATGCTCTGACAGCCTTTTGCAATTGCATGGACTACACCATCTTAACACTCACTGTTATCCAAAATCCTCCTCTGAAGTGGAAAAATGATTTTGTTATGGGCTGCAGGTGCCAAAGTTCAGCAAGATTTGTTTATCCCCACAAACACATAAACACTTTATCTTCTCAAGACTGCTTTGGGAGAACAGGGAGACTTTCGAATCACTGTAAGTTTCAAGATCATTAGGGAAAAGCCCCTCCAGAAAGGCTTCTGATAATTTGTGATTCAATCTTTTTTGAACCACATTCTTCTTACCAGGTTCTTCACATATATCAGTTCTACTATTTGGCACTTTGCATTTCAAGGCTCTGTTTCATCTGATGTTGAAGAAAATGGATTGTATTGGAGACTGGCTTCATACTTGACTTGGACCGAGACGCAGCTGACCCCAGCACCCAGCAGTGCCAACATCTGATGTTTATGATTGGACCTACCTCTAGGCCAGGGTTCCGAGCCACAATTGGCCTGTGCCAAGTAGACTGACAAACACAAACAACTTCTTTGATGAAAAAAAAACCAAGAAAAAAAAAAACAAGAAAAAAAAAAACCAAGCCGAACAAAGTCAAGATTGCTGATAAATAATCTGCAGAAAACAAAATATTCGAATAGTGCCCTAGTGGAAGACTATACTCAAAATTCCAGAGGATCGTGGTAATCTGATATTAACACTGATTTACACTATACTTTCCTTCAGAAAAATCAGACCAGGGCAACACACAAGTTGCCCCAGACCTGTGTGTGATCTCCATGCCTCGCTGTTATGACTGGTTTCTCTGATTTGTAGAGGGTTTCTATTTGTTCCCTTGGTGGATTCCAATTCCTCTGGATCAGACTTAATGGGAGGAAAAATGTTAAAAAAACACAAGGGGAGTCTTCAAAGATCCTGAACATTATGGCCAGCTGGTGATCTCATGGCAAGAATGACTTCAGAGGTGTGCTTGGCTTGGTTCACATTCACAGGACCTCCTCGTGCCAAAGATATTTTAAGTGGGCCAAAACCATCTGTAAACACACCCATTCAAAATGCTGCAGAGTCGCAAACACACATCGTGTGTCTCACACTAACTCACATACGCTCCTGATAGAAGATGTTCTGCTGTCACAGTCAGACTGTTATTGCTATTTATCACACAGTATGCAGCAGAACAGTCTTATCCTGGATTTGTACAGGTTTAACTCCAGTTTAATTCCCAAAGGTACCCCAAATCCATTTCTGTTGCCTAGAATTGAATCTGCCTCTGAAGAGCTTACAGAATATCAGCTCAGGCCCTGTGGCATTCACTAAGGCCTGTGACAGGAATATTAATGAATTGCAGCAGAATTATGGATTTTGTCACTTACTAATCCCAGCATACCGAATAATCCAGGTTTGTGAATCAAAAGAAGTCACACTAAATGTGAAGGCTTAAAGCAATGCTGAGACATCCCCTGTAGGCACATATTTTCCCCAATCCCTTTCTCAGCTACTCACCTCAGTTATCATCCCTCTGACTTAACAGGAAGGAAGGAAGTCAATCAGAACCTCAGAAGGATCTCATCCTAGAAGGTGGCAAAGAGTAGAAGGAAAAGAGTGGTAATTCAAGGTTGGTTTCTGGGGAGTTGTTTTTTGTTTTTTTTTTTCTTGAACAGTGTTTTCCCCATAGTCATTAATATTTTATGGCGGTTGCTCAAAATTGCAGCAATGACTGCAAAGAAGGAACAGGTTGATCCCACGGGGAGTCCTCAGAGCTGCTCCTGCCTGACATTCTTTCTGTTCAACACACAGCAAATCATTTTCACAAGCTGCTATGCATTCCTCTCCAAAAACTCACAGGATGAGCTGGTCACCTCTTCCTTTCCAAAAGCTAAATCACGTTTGCAGGGCCAAGGCTGGAAGTTGGCAAGAGGGACAGCCCTTTCTGCGTGGGCAGAGTGCTACCACAGCAAAAGCTCATACTCTCAAAAGCACATATTTTCCCATAAATGGCCAATCACTAAGACACACACTGTGAACTGATAAGGGCATGGGTAGGAACCCTTATGTCCATTTGATGAAGGAACAGTTCTATGGTATGTTTGGATTATAGGATAAAATTGCAGATGGCTTCATTGCAACTGAAATGCACACAGATAGGGCTTACGGCACTGCAGCCAGTAACCGGGGCTGGAGAATGTCTACCTGCTGTGTGTCCCCCGAAGGGTGTGGAGGAGCCACATCACAGCCACCACTGACACCAGCACTATGCTCCCTGTGGGACACTCCTGCTCAGGGATAAACGTGTGCTGAGGCGGAGACAAACCCGTGTATCACTGCCTCTGTCGGGAGCAGGAAGGCAGCGACCACAGGCATCATCGTGCTCCTGTCTCCACATAAGGAGCAAGGAGGTAGCAGAGCAGCGTGGCCTCAGGGTCTACAGGCCTGCAGGGGTTCCAGGAGCAGTAGGCTGTAGCAGTCCATCATTGCACAGACATCCTTTGGTATTTTCAGCTACAACTGAAACTACAGCAGAAAAAGCAACTGGGCAAATGGGATACCAGCAAGCCCTGCTGAAGGAAACACAGTGTAAATCAGGGTGAGAAGTACACAGTGCGTATAGGATGTGTTCCTTCTATATGAGGGGCCAGCTCAACCTTTGACTTGAGAACAAGATCCAGCCTGAGTAGCCATGTTAAATGATATTGTATAGGAAGGATGTGATGGGCTGGCCTTCATGCTAACACAATTTTGTGTTCCCATTTGCAGCCCATGACTTAATGCTTTGAGGGAAAGAAGAGCTTCCCTCCGTTTCATCTCACAGACAGTGCAGTTCTGGACGGGAAGAAGTTTCTTACCTGATCCCTGCATTTGTTCTGTAAACGTGAAATCAGGGCTGCTGAATATCAGCTCATTACAAATATAGGCAGCAATGCTAGCACCACAGCAAACGCAATCATGAACCAAGTAGTAGTTCTGCAAGTACAAAGTAGTTTATTTATTGATCACATGTATTGACAAACTATTTTAAAAGACTTCTCTGCACTGGTCAAAAAACAACACAAAAGATTTTTTTTCCCAATGTTTGTATCAGGTGAGAAATGTAATTTTGTCAGTGCTGGCCTGCCTCTGCTGGAGGTGTTCGTGTCATACAGCAACCTGATCACTTCACACAGTAGGGCCAGGGGATCTAATGTCAGTAGGGAGAAATTTTCAGCTGCACCAAACAAAGCATGGTATTCCAGGCCCCTCCCTACCTGAAAAAAGGATGAGGATTGGGCTACATTTTGTTTTCAAACAACTCCTTAATTAGCAAAGGGAACTACTGTATTGAATTGGAATCCCTTGGCTAGTCCTTTATTTTCTGATGTAAAGGGGGAGAGAAGTATAGAATTGGTTCAGTCTGAGATGTTTCCCATGTGATAATCCTCTCGCATTCTTCTAAAACACAGTGATAAACACAGTGATTTGGGATAATGGCTTCCAGCAATGTATCTTGAATGTGCTTTTGAAAAAGAACAGGAGATGCTATATGGTATAGTGATGCTTTTTGTTGGTTTTTTGTGGGGCTTTTTTCATTTGCTTGTTGTTGATTGGTTGTGTTTTTATCCTGTTTGTTGGTTTTTTTTTTTTTTTTTTTTGTCTTTTTTTGAGGGGGGTGGGAGGGAGGTTTGCAGAGGCGAGGGATTGCTGAATAACAGCTTACTAAAAGCTACAGTTGGAACAAGTTGGTTTTGATATTTTTGCAGATGGGCTTCCCTGCTGGAAAAGGCTGTTTCAGCAGAGCACTGACATTGAACAACCCTTTGAAAGACACCAGGGACCTAAAGAACATCAATGCTGTCAGATTTCCAGACCTGAATTCCTTCCTATAACACCCAGGCTTGTAGCCAATTTGGCTGCCTTGGAGCAGTTGTATCTTTAAAAAATGCTTGATGTGTATTCATGTTTCAAAAAGAAAAGAAGGAAAACATTGCAGAGTGATTCAGAAAGGCAGGCGTATGATGAAGTGGAGCAACAAAGTCACCAGTGAAGACAAATCAAGCAGAGATGACCTTCCCAAATTCCATATCACTAACTGCTCCTCAGAGAGAGCTAGCATTTGTATCCTGGCATGACATTTTCTTTCTCCATATCTGATCCTGTATGTAGCTGCTGGGATACCATAAAGCAAACCAGCTGGGGAGATCAGTAGGCTGTTTCTGAGCTCATTCTTTGGAAGATTAACTGCTCCTCAGAAAATGATCATTCACGGATGGCTTTTGGCAGGAGGCAAAGGGGAGGGAAGAAGATCCTCTCTGTTTGCTTGAAAACTTTGGGTAAATGTTCTCTTTCACACACTGCTGATCTGTAAGATACATATATCCTGAAACTGTGCTTGTGTGGTGGGAGTGAAAAAGCTCAGCTGAACTCCATTAAGCTACCATGGTGAGTGTAGTGAGCTTAGGGGCTCTTGAGCATTTTTATTTAACATGAAGAGTGTTATTCAACTCAGAAATCATGGGAACTTCCAACTGCAAGGGAAACCTTTTCTACTTAAAACGATACTAGGACTTTAGAAATAAATCCTACAGAAATGTGATGTTTTAGTTATAACAAGATAATGGGCAGAATTGTAACAGGACTGTGGATCCACTTAATCAGACATAGGAAAAAAAAATGAATGAAAGGCACTAATAAGCACTAGTGTTATCTGTAACGTTAAATTTGCCTGGCCCATTTGTACCTTCCGGATACAGGAGTTGCCTCCAAAAGTATTTCCCATAAGCATGCAATCTGCAATCTGATGGAGACGGATTACATGTTTGGTTGGTTTTGTATTTTTGGATTTTTTTTCTGTTTTTTTGTTGTTGTTGTTGTTTTATTTTCTGTAATACTCCATGAGCATATGAAGGCTGCATTGCTTTACTTCTTTTTTTCCCAAAAAGTGTTTTATGCTGAATAATTTTTGTAAGGGCTGCTTAGAGACTGAGCTTACACGCGTTGTGAAAACATAAAGTCTGACCACTGTGTGCCAAATGGCAAATAGAGCATTCCTCATATTTGTTTTTACCTTTTAAAAAAATTACTCCATTTTCCAGGACAGTTTGTGTGACTGAGATGTTGTGCACTTCTTTAACAGTTCAGTTGATTTAACGCCTCCCATGCTTCTGTGAGCAGTCGAAACTTTAATGTGGAAGAGAGAAAACCCTTAGCATGGAGTACGTATTCCTCCTGCAGTGTGTTCCTTTCGGCACATCTTCAGAGAGGGTTTATAGCACGGATATTTCCCAAAGCAGCAGAACTATGAAAGCATCCACCCTCGGTATGTGTTTACCTTGGAATAGCCTCTTGAGGCTTCTTTCTCTACACAAATAGACTTCCCCACAGAGACATAATTTTCCTGCAGTGCAAATTAGAAAGCATTTTAAACAGAACTTCCTATTTAAAAAAGAAGAAAAAAAAGGATGTGGGGAGCAGAAATTTGTCCCCCATCGCTTCTCATGTCTTCTCGATGATAAATAGCCCCAGCCTGTGAGGCAGCCACCCAGGCAGATCCCACTTGAAGCAGCACCAGTAATGGAGGATGGGAAGGAGTCTGGGCTTCCCTCTGCGGGCATTTACATACCTTCCCTCTCTGTTCACAACTGCAAAACATTCCCGTGGCAGAATATTTAAAAATCTTGGGAAAGCAACTTAATTAGTGCCTACTTAGGCTTTACTTAACTGTCAGTGAGACTGAAGTCTTTGCTTAACAGTCTCTTTCAAAAAATGACAGCCTGATACATTGTGGTAATACCAACAAACATTATAGTAATAAAATCTATTAGCATAATTGTCATTAGCCAATTTCCTTGGAGAAAGATCAAGGGAGAGGTCAAGCAAATATAGGAAGGAAGGTAAGCAAGCATGTCTTATAATGAGATAGCAACTCTCCACCTGTGGGAACAGATATAAGGAATGATACACACAGACATGAGCAAAGCAAGAAGCTGATTGACAGTAGGAGATGGAAAATTATGTGGGCAAGGCCATTTCTGTCAGCTGGGCTACGAGAGCTGGAGGTGGGAGTGAAGGAAGAAAGTGGTGATACCTCACAAAGTTATTTTCACGCCTCAGAGCTCAGGTGCCCTGACTTCCAAGGTAAGCTGCTTTGTAGAACAAGAATGGAACTGTCTGTGGCCCCATCAGTTCTTGGCTCATCTGCTCAGTTCGCCCACAAAAACTGTCTGTCAGAGCGATTTTTTTTTTTTTTTGGGTAGCTCCTTCTCCATATTTAGTCCCTGACTCCACTCTTGAGCAATGCCTGTTGTTGAAAGTGAGGTTCTGCACCACTATTGGTAGTGAGGCAATCTGTTGGGTCCCCTTCTATATCAAGTTCACTTCACTTTGTAGTTTTCCAGCCTGCAGTGATTTGTGCTCAAACCCTGTACAGAAACGTGTATTTCTGAAAGCAGATCATGCCTGTCTTCCCCAACACTTTTTTTTTTCCTTTTTTTTTTTTTTTTCCTTTGTTTTTTAAATTATTATTATTTTCGGCAATGCTTTGGGCACAGAAAGAGGAAGCTCACGTGAGCATGAAGAGGGGTGGGTTCACGCTAACCAGGATGATGAACCTGAAGCGTGCCCCTCCTCCAACCCTCCCCTTTCCCCGTATGTTTCCACCTCGCTCTACTACACGGAGTTTCCCGGGAGGGCGCCGGGCTGGAAGCGCCGGCAGACACTGCCGGGTGGGGCTAATATTACTCCAGTACAGACCGGGCTGTTCCCCTGGGCGCCCACACCCGGGAAGGATGAGTAGGAGGAGATCGGGCATTCCTTCCAGTTTTGCATCCTGCCGGAACGGGACGGGCGTTTGTTCTGCCCGCGTTTCCCCCCATCGGACGAGACCGGAGCGCAGCAGCCGTCCCACACCGGGTTGGGGGGTGCCGCCGCCTGGCCCCTCCTCTCCCCTCCCCGTCTCCCTCCCGGCCCGCCCCGCCAATGCCCAGCGGAGCCCGTACCGGGCGGAGCTGCCCCGTTCGCAGCGCCGCGCGGCCCCGGTGCTCCGCGTCCGCTCGCCGCCGCCGTGCACCATGCGGGGCGCCGAGCCCCGGCCGCGGGTATGACTGGACCGCAGCGCTCCGAGCTGCGCCGCGGGCTCCGCGCGGAGCCAGGCAAGTACCGCAGCGCTGCCCTCGCCGCCACGGTCCCGGCGGTGTCCCCTGCCGGCTCTCCTGGGGCGGCCGCTCCGCGCGGAGCAGGGGTTTCGTTCCGGCTCCCGCGCAGACGTGGCCGCGTTTCAGGGGCAGATCTCCTCGTAATGCTGCCCGTGTGTCGGGAGATCTCCAAGCCCTTCCTCAGACGTGGCTGCGTTTCAGGGGCGGTGTTCCTCGAGCGGCGGGGGAGTTCAGAGCCGGACGAGGAGGTGCCGGGCTGGATGAGTGCTGTGGGGGAACAGCCGCCGGCCCGGCTGCTGGAGGGACGGGGGAGATGGGAGACCTCACGGGATAGGTATGCCTGTATGCCTGGAGTAGGGGATCCGCCCGGCTTTGGAGTGGGTCAGGAATGAAATACTTGGGGTTTCTGCAGTACGGAGTTTTGAGAGTGTTTTTCTCGAGACACGTTTGCACAGTGAGCTTTTTCAGAATGGTGGCAGAATCACAGTGCTTTTGCGTCTACGTGTTCTTCTAGGAGATCTGTAAAGTGCTCTCACTGCCTACATGTCAGGACATCATGATGGGCAAAACAGCCCTTTTGTTGCTGCCTTGTATTTTTAGACTCACCAACAGAAACTGCAGTGTTCTCTGGGGTGAAAAGCATGTGGCACTGGGAAAAAAGTAGAACACATTGGTGGGGGAGATGCTGAGCAGCAGTTTGGTGACTTTTTCTAAGGCAGTGGGGTGAGCAGTAGAATGTAGTTTTAGCATGAAATAATGGAAAATAAAGGAAAACTATAAACGTTACTCAAAATGCCAGTTTGAAATTCTCTAAAACAAAACAAAACCATCCAAAACACAGTAGTTAAATGGAACAATTTTCTTTGGAGGCTGTTTCCACTGGAGTAAATATGAAGTTCAATTAAAAAAAAACAAACAAAAAACAAAAAACAAAAAAACAAACAAAAAAAACCCTGCAGCTAGCTGTTATATTAATAGTGCCTGCCAAGGGCTGGTGGGTGCTTACAATCGGAGTCTTAGAAAGATCTTTACAATCTGGAGCAATATGTTATTGCATCTCTTGCTGCCCATTCTAGAGATGCTCGCAGCTTTTGCCTACAAGCCCTACCCAGAGCTGTTAGGACACAAATGTCTGTTTTTCTCATGTTTTTCCTGTCTTCTACCTTCAGAACATCCCTTAGCATTCCTTTTCCTAATAGGACCCTCGGCTGATGTGTTCTGTGTAACCAGAAGTGTTGCTGTGATGTGCCAGCATTACCTGCAGATTTGGAAAGCGAGGGCCACTCTTCGCCTCGCATCTCATCAGGCTGTGAGCTCACTCAGCTGGAGCAGCAGGGCTGCAGGCTCCTGCTTCGGCATAGTGCAGAGCTCTTATGTGAGCACACAGCGCTGCAGGCACTGCACCGCAGTTCTCCCAGGGCTTTCTCCAAAGACTTGATCATCAGTTTGTCCAGTATGGCTTTAAGCTAAAGTTAGCCACTGATATTTGATGGACTTTATATTAATGGCAGCGTTCTCTGCCATGAGTTAGTTGTCCCTCCTACTTGCTGAGACCTGGCACAATTCATGACCTGCTGCAGGGAAGCTTCTGGGTGTGCTCTGTGGGCCTCTGAGCTGGTGTTCTCCAGGATACAGTTAAAGAGGGACATTCCCTTTGTGGAATAAGGAAGAAAGTAGTCAGGAGGCTGCACAGATGTTTTAACCCCTCTCATCCCAGAGAGGTTTGTAATGAAACAATTTTCTCCAAAATCTCATTGCTCATACAGTTTGATTGGAAGCCTATTTATTTAATCATAATTATTAATAATAATAATAATCATTTTATTTAATCAAAAACATCACCCTCTAGTGATGTTTTAAAATTTAATATATGTTTCTTTCAAGAGGAAAGCAACTATTAAAGTCTATAGGACAAAAAAAAAAAAAAAAAAAAAAAAGCTTAGATTTCTTTAGAGTCTACCGCTTCAAACACAGTAGCACACCATGAGTGAGCTCACAGCCTCCTTTGGGATGGACAGTGCTTCACTGCCTGTCTGGCAGCACCTGCAGGTGACATCCTGTATCCTTGGCTGGAAGTGATTGCAGAAGTCATCTCAAGGAGTTACAAACCTATGGTCCACACCCAATCTGCGTGGTCATTTTCTCAATAAAACATGGAAATCCAGCCTTGCCAGCTCCCTACCCACCATATGCTTATAATCATTGACCTGGCTTCTGCTTAGGATATTCTTTGACTTGTCAAGGAAAGTGTCTTTGTAAAGATCACTTATGCCTTGTATGGCATATAGAAAGTCTGCTTAATAGCACCGTCTCCATTTCAGACAGAGAATGGCACTGCAGCACTCTGTGATTTTAAAACAAACAAAACCCCCACACTTTGATTCTTCTTTCTGGTGTTTTCTCCTGAGGGGTGTTAGAGCTGTGGGAGGAAGGACTGGCACAGGGAAGGGTATGCATGGGCACAAGAAGTCAACCCCTCTTTTTCTGTTCTCTGCAGTGCTGCCCCTTCTCACATTCCCTTGAGAGCAAATGGTAGGGAGGATAATGATGTGGAAGTTTGCAAAACCTGATGCTCACAGTGAGCCCTGCTGAAAACAGGTAGGGCAGAGTCCAGCATGCGAGGGAGAAACTGAAGCAAAACAGGATGTTTTTTGTAATTTAAAATGTATTTTTCTTAATTCCTGTTGAAAAACCTGGTTTGGTTTGGATTTGATGTTGCCTGCAGCATTAATTGGGAAATTTATGAGCAAAAGAGTTTTGTGTATGTGTATGTGCTTGCATAAGGAAAGCAAAGAAGGAGGCTCAGGACAATTTTCCAAATGAAAAAGTAAAGATGCCAATAGGAACTGACAATGATGCCAGTAGAAACTTATCTGTTCTGGTTTCCTCAAAATAAATACATATGTAATCTGATGGAATCTATGAAGACCCATGAAAATGCACAGGACTGGAGATGTGTGTTTACATATAAATTTATGTTCAACCCAAGTGATGGGAGCGAGGTATAAGGGGCAGATTATAAAGCCTTTGGGGTCTTCTGTGCACTGTTGTGTGGTCTTCTTTCAGCTGATACTGATGTCACGCTTGTTCCTGTAGAGGTTAAGGCAGAAGTAAAAAAAAAAAAAAAAAAAAAAACACTGGGAAAAATGAAGGCAAGGAATAATGTATGAATCAGGAAAATTGTCTTTAAATAGAACAGTTCTCAGAGTTTTCCACTGCCAGCTCCTTTGGACTGTGCCAGAAACAGAGGCATGGAGAGTAGCATCTCAGAGAAGCCCACGGCTGCTCTCACTCCTCATTGCCAGTGGATGCAACCTCTGCATCCCTGTGGGTCCTTTGCCCTTTTACAAATCCAAACCTCTGCAAAGCACTGGCATTGATGGTTGACTTCAGTGGAAGGCAGGTGTTTCCTGTCTAATCACGTCCTCTCATTGGCTCACTTATGACTTTCTGCAGTAGCTTGCAGGAGTTGCTCCCATGAGATAATTAGGACAGCTTAATTTAAGGGGCTTAAATGGGAGAAGTTCCATTCTGCTGCTTTTCTGTTTCCATCTCTTCTGCTGCTCATAACTGGAATATGGTTTTTAAGGTTTCATAGCTTAACTTGCATTGGTTCATAGCAAGGCATTTTGCTGTAAGAATGTGCACGTTTTCTTGTTAACCTCACTTGGCAAACCACCCTCTGAATTCCAGGTGATTTGATCTCTGAGCTCTTTGTGATTAGTTTCTCTTCCCTTTCTCAGTCTGCTGGCATCTTTTCAAGCTGTTTTCAGGCTCCTCCTTCACACCTTCATTTTTACATGGGCTCAGCCAGCATGATGCTCTCCAGCCTGCCTTGCCTAACTGCTCAGCAATGTCTCTCTTGGCCTTTTTCAGTGTTCCACTCCTAACATTTTCCTGCAACTCCAACAACTGGCAAAGACGTGCAATTTTTGGACCCGAAGTCCACTTTTTTTTGCCCACCTCGTGTAACTTTAGACTTGCAGATCCACTGAAATTCATGGTGTTTGGAGCCTCACTGTCATCAACTGCAAAATTCTGTAGGATTAAATCCTACAATTCAGGAAAAAGCTAAGATGAGTTTTGAGGAGGGATTCAACGTTGGATGTTACTAATAAGTGTGTTAGCTGTCTTGTTCTCGTCAAGCAGATGGGCAAGCAAGAGAAAGGGGAAACTGCCTTTCATGGTATGTGTACTAGAAGAGGTGCTGTTGATTAATCCATCTTTCAGCCAGCCAGCTCTGAAAATGCCATTTAACAGCCCTGTGTCTGTGGAGCACTAACGGGATGCTTAGAAGTCATAAAGGGATTAATGTTCAGCCCTAATGAAATCCAGATGCACAGATCTGCCTCTTTTCAAGCTCTTTTCTGTGGCCAAGCTGCAAATAAATTTATTTAATCAAGGTAAATACATGAGAAGCACCAGCCCTGCATTGTGCAGTAGGTACTTAAACTCACAGGCACCAAAGACTACTGGCAGTCCCTGTCAAAGAGGAGTGGGTTTCCCACTGATGCTCTGCTTGTAACAGAATTGATCGTTCTGTTTGATCATAAGGTAGGAAAGTGGGACCTTTCTTGGGAGGCACAGTTCATGCATGTTTTTGCATTCAGACTGAGGGAAGCTGCCTTGGACGTAAGCCTGCTTCTATTCCTAAAGAAAGGCCAAGGCAGGTATACTGGCAAGGAGCATCTGGTCACTCTATCAGGGATGTGTTGGAGGTCCACTAAGAGCCTGGAAGCTGGCACTGATTGTGCATCTTGTGCAATGGCAGGAAGAGGGAGAAGTGAGAATTCATGCCACAGCATTCAAGATGTGTTCAGTGGACTCGAAGCATTACTGTACTATTAGTAGTTAAAATTTTCTCTTCCTTGCGCAATTTTTAGCTTCCTATATCACAAGCTGAGTGTGGGTACTGTGCACTTCAGGTGCTGGTAGGTCATCTGGGCCCTAAGAAGGGCCGATCCTGTGTACTTGAGCTCAGCAGCCCTGCTTTGGAGAGACTGAAGTAGTTCTGTAACTGGGAATACCCAGGCAGTCCTGTTTCTTTTTATGGTAACAGGAGGAATTTTGAACTAGGTGAGGGGAAGAAAGGGGGGTATTTTGAAGGCATGGGGAAATGTAGTACATTCTTCTGTTTCTCACATTTGACTGCTCCGTGAGTTTTTCTTTTTGCCAAATCACAACTCAGCAAACTATTTATTTGCATTAAAAAAGGAATCCTGATTCTTAATTTACTTTGGCCTCAGTGATGAATTCTTATACTGTGAAATTCAGTAAGCTTCCTCCCAGTGTTATATATACATCCTACTTTAAAATAGAAGCTTCTGCTTCAGAGAACCAGCTTGCGTCAAATGTTTTAAAGCACTTTTTAAAAGTATGCACTCACTGATTTACAACTTAGGTCTTACCAGCACTCACCCTGTAATTGTTTGTTGCTATATTCATAATCAGAGTATACCATGGCCCAATGCTGGAGATCATATATATGTGTGTGTAGAGTTATGCAGAGGTTTTCTTAAGTCCTGTAGAGACAAGAAGGCATTTTGTGAGAAGTTCCAGGAGTCGCTTCATTCTGGAAGACCTCTGATACTCTCCATGAGGCATCATTCTCCCTGTGCTTTTGAGGACATCCTCTTTCTTTGCCATTGCTGCCAGTTGTGCAATCCTGAGGAAGGGAGGCCCTGCAGGCACAAATAGTCCATGGCAGCAGAGGAAAAATGAGACGGAACAGATGAGTGTGAGTCAAACTAGTCCCCAGTCACCCCCGGGTGGAAAACCTACTCAGCCTTTGGCAGTTGAGAATTGTTTCTCCTCATCACCCTTATATGGGACATTTTAAAATAAACCATTAGGGCTTCATTTCTTGGAAGGAAAAGGAAATGTTTCAAAGCGTGTCCTTGCAAACTGATTTAGCACCATCCATCAGGTTCTGCATATTTTAAGAAATGTCTGGGTTTGGTTGGAGCTGCTTTTTGCATCGAGGGAGAGAGAAGCAATTAGTAAAATAGCATGTGAAGGTTACTTGTGCAAAACAGTTCAGATAAATGTTTACACACAATTTTCTTAGCTCTGCGTTCACATTAAACTCTGCTCCATCTCTGTGCTGCAGCCACACAACGTTATTTTACATTTTGTTCTCCGATTAATTAGGCTAACTATGGATCTAAAGTAGATCAAAGGGTTAAAGTGGTGACGGGAGAGTTAAAGATTCTCCCTAGCATTTGCAAGGAAATGTTAACACCAAATGTCTTTGCTGGCAAGATTCACCCCAAAGAAACAGCTGTGCTTTTTTTCCTGTCTTCTGGGTCCTGAATTTTCACACTGTTTAGGGTGAAGTAATGTAACAATTGAAGTACAGACGGACAGGCAGACGTGTCCTTACCTGACATGCAGCAATATGGAAAAAATAGGCAGGAAGGACCAGAACAGAGCTGCATTAGCCAGAAAACATAAGGGACTGCCAGAAACTCAGGCCAGGGGAGGCACAGGGCAGTTAGCATAGTGTTAATTGGGCTGTGTGTGCTCCAAGAGCTGCTCCTTTTTAGAAGAAGTGAATTGTTTGTGTTATGGAAAAACTTCTTGTAGCTCCAGTGGCAGCGCGTGAGCCTGCCTCATCAGTCAGGTAGAGGAAAACAAATTTTAACATACTGGGAATTTCTAATACTATTCCATGAGATTTCATCTGCTTAAATTCTGTCTGCTCACAGACGCTGGTCTGTGCTTTTGGATAAACTCTTGGCAGGAGCTGTGTCTGCCTTTTCTTTGCAGTGAAAATGTCATAATAACAATCTGTGATCTGAGGAGAAAGGAAATCTAGCTTAGATCTCTCCCAGAAGGAGGACCGAGCTTCCAAGTCTATCTCTGCCACTTTGTTTCTATGCCACCCTTTGCATGTTACTTACACCTTCACTCTGAGTCTCATTGCCTCCATTTCTCGAGCTGCCTCTTTGAAGCCAAAGTAGCCACATATGGAGGGAGAGTAAGGAAGGGCCTGGCTGAGTAAAAACTGTAGTGTTTTAGAACCCACCAGCTAAGAAGAGTTATGGTGAAACACAGTTATATAGAGGGAAAAGCAGTGGCAGCCAACTGTTCTGAAAGCTCTCGCTTGGCCAGACGTAGCAGTGGGTCTTCCTTCAGACATGCAGGGTTTGCTTCTCTTCCCCTGTTCACATGCCTGGAACGTCTCTAGAACAACTGCAGAGGCCTCATGCACTGCAGGGATACCCACGTGGCATCCGTATGGGAAATGGGATGGGATGTCTCATCACTTGGAGGAGCTGCTGAAAACAGAAGGACGCAACATTCTCGTGAGTGCAGTGCATGAAAAGGTGGAAAAACTGCAGCGGCAGGGAGTGTTGGCAGTGCAGGATGGCTGTTAGCCCAAGGCTTCATTTTCCTTTCCTCTCTGCTTGGTGAATCATGCCGGGGGGCTACTGTGCTGCATGATGTTCCTCCTGGTCTCACAAAGACCTGAGGATCACAGGGAGATTACTTTTATAGTGTTATTAATCAAGTACTTTTCCCCACGCTAATTTTAAATGCAAATCAGCATAACAAAATGACAAGCCTGGTTATTTTCAATTCTTGTAACCTAATGCCAGATTTCCCTTTCACAGAACAATCTTTTCTTCTCCATCTGTCTCTAAGTTGGTTTTCAAAATTGGAACGCAACTGCAGTGTTATACAGACACTTCATAAAAGCGTCCTACAGTCACATAAACAAGAGACAGAACAGAAGGCAGAAGTGGGTGGAAGAGCAGCAGCAATTTTTTTCATATGAATCTAATCCACGCCATCAGTTAATTGCTTCTGTACTCTTAAATGGCTTCTAAGTTATTTTAATGTTACCTAAGAGCTAAATAACTGCGTGCTGTATTTATGCAGTAAGTTTTGCTTTTATGTGTGTTTACTGGGATCAGTTGATTAATAGCAGAGATCAGCTATCTGCCCTGACGCAACATAATAATACTGTGTATTCACAGGAAAAGGTTATTTCATGAGATCCATGCAAGAATGAGAATAATATTGGTGTTATTAGCTCTGAACAGACTGTGATGCTCCGAGTGATCAAAGACTTTGTGACCGATGTCATCTGTCCCTGGCAGTGTCTTCAACAGCATAAACCTACCTAACTGTCAACATGGAGTTTAGTCAGAGTCCACATTTATGAACAAATATGTATGTATTTTAAAAGTATATGATTCCCTTTAATCATCTTCAGTTTATGACTTTGAGAAAGTGAGCTAAGAGCCAGGTTTTCCATATTAAAAAGTAACAGAAAGTAAAAGCTCAGAGAGAAGCAAATTTCCTTGGAAGAGTAAGCTAGGTGCCTGCAGTCATACTAGTGACTTCTTGGAAGGGTTATAATCCTTTATCTCCATTTAGCAGCATGCGAAGGACTCAGGGTGAAACATCAGTATGCTGGAAGTAGGGATAGACCTTGTTGAGAAAGGCATTAGCAGAAATAAGTGCTTTAAACCAGTTTTAAATTGCCTAAGAAAAGCAAAGGTCATAATCCTGTAAACAAAGAAAGAATTACTTTCCCCTTTCTGATTGATCAGGGCTCACCAAATACTCCAGAGGAGAGGATCTGTAAGTAGAGATCCTTCCCTTGTGGTTGCCAACCCTTGAATGAGGTCTTGGGAACTTCCACCTGTGCTCCCAGGCCTGGCTGCTCCCCTTCACCAGTGGCTCAATCACGGCTTCAGGCTGTGACTTAATGTTCCCATACATATCTAAATTAACTCTCTCCCTATATTTGATCATATTGCCTTTAATGCCCTTGAACACAGGGAAGCCGGAACAACAAAGCTGGGCAAAATTCCATACAATGGTTTGTAATGAAATTCAGTTTCAGAATTTTTTTTTAAATCCTGCTTGTGATAGCAACATAGTCAGTGTTAATCAACCAGGTATGAAGGAACAGAAGGGACGATGGTTAAATTAAATTCAGAGCTCACTGGGCAGATGGACTTCTTTGCAACGGATATGTTGATGAGTGAGTGTCTTGGATCTAGAGTCACATATTAATTTTTAGACTATGTCCATCTCTAACAAGATTCAGTACAAGTAAAATCAGTGCTCAGTGCTTCCCTTGTCCAAGAAAGGGAGGGAATGGCTGTCATCCTTGCCTCAGCAAAGAGTGCATGGGGTGGACATTTGCTAACTGACAAATCTTTCCCTGGGAACGCCGATCCAGTGAAAACTAAAATTTCATGGAGGCACTGCTTTGGAAGAGCCTTGCAGTAAAATGGAGGGTTCTGAAAGAATTCTTCCTATCACAAAGGATCTTAAAGCTTTTTACCAGGCAAGTCTCTTTTGGAAAACATCCTTGCTTTGTGTCAGCTCATCCACCCCACCCCATGGTCTCTAGCACTGCAGAAATTTTGGACATAGGATCATAGCAGCACCAAGAGACCTCCAAGATCATCTAGTCCAACTATCTAGTTACACTAACATTTCCCCACTAACCTGTGTTCCTTAATACAACACCTAAATATTTCTTGAACACCAAATCTATATCTGTTGCGTCTTATCACACAGATGATCCTGCAACTGGGCAGTTGTGGGTTTGCACATGGCCAAGCCAACCATCACCTTGTCTGTCTATCTCCCACTCCTGATCTAGAAGTGGAATCTCACATCTGTGTCATCATAATGTACAGTCTTCCATAGCACCAGCAGCTTGTAAGCAAGAGAGATGTATTTTCCTATTACTTTTCACTGGCTGATGGAGATGAATCTGACCAGGTGACTTCTTGCTGCTGCTGGCAGAGTGAAGTGGTCTTAACAACTTGCACCATCTTCTGTGGTCACAGAAAATATATGACATTTTTGAAAACATGTCAATGCTTATGAAACAAATATTTCAATTTACGTTTTGCAGAAAAATTGAATTTTAAAAAACATTTTCATTTTCAAATATAAACTACACCAGATAGCAGCATTCCACTGTATAGCAGAAATGCTAAGTCAGCACCTGAAGCAATGATAGAGCACCTGGTGGGAAGGCAGGGCTAGCCCAGGGGAGCTCAGGTGCATGCAATGTACTGAGTGATGGAAAGGGTGGAGCGAGGATTCACCCCTTCCCAGCCTTCATGTAAGGGTTGGCAGTGGAGGTGAGGGTATCTTGCTGGCGATCCCTGCCTACTTGAGGCCTTCTACAGGTGAGCAGCTTTTTTTCCTTCGTTTCTGTGTTCACGACTGCTGTGTTTCGGCTCATTCTTGTTTACTGCAGCCGAAGACTTTGCCTCTCCACTGTTATTGCTATACTCTCCATGATATTATAGCTTTACACACCACCACAGACATTACAGACTTTGACCAACTATTGAGAAAGGGATGATCCAGTCTGTATTAAGTAGGTGTCGTTATTTTTCAGCCCTCTCCCACCTTAATTATCTGAAAAATAATATTCAAGTACAGAGGTCAGTGGGAGGGGGGAAATCTGCTTGTGCTTGCCAGTGGAATCGATACTGTAGACCTTACATGGGTTTGGAATGAGGGGCATTAGACTCACAGCTATTCCAGTGCCAAGAAATACGCAGCTAAAATTGGCAACTCAGAGATGTGTAATACACAAACAGGGTCTGGAGTGTTGCAAGTGTTCAAGCGCTTTCAAGTATGTTGGGTAAACGACTATCTGTTTCCATGGTTAAAAGAAAAAAAAAAGCAGAGATTCTGCTGTGTCCCTCCAAGGATTCTCTAATTCAAGTGCCTGGTTAATGTGAGCAGAGCTGACTTCCAGCAAAAACGCTCCCTGGCTCTGGTGCTGTGGGGCACAGCAAAGTGTTCTCCTCATCTGAAAACAATACTCTGTGGAAATGGTGTGCAATGCTGTCTGGCACCCTGGAGATCTCCACACTGAGGATCACCAGCAGCTGCCTGCAAGAAGCAATGTTCTGGGGGGCAAAGACGCTGTGGCTGCTCCAGAGAGCTCCTGTGTGGGACAAAGTCCTCGTGTTGTTTTGTCCATGCAGCAAGAGGGGAGGCAGGCACTGGAGCTTCCTGTCCCATACAGAGTAAGGGAGCAAAAGGTGGATCTGGCTGGTGCAATGCTGTGCTTCAGATTTGTTTCAGGAGTGGCCTGAAGTATTTATGTGCCTATTAGTAAATAATTGGCACACTGTATAGTTAAAGGAAAAGGTAAGCTCATTTTCTCCTACTGTGGGACTTGTGAAAGTTTTTACATTGTGTTTCAAATTATTTCTCCTCACGTGAAGGCAGAGGATGTCACCTCAGTTCCCTTTCTTCATATGTTGGTTTGAAATTTTTTTATATTAAAAATACATCGATCTGATTCCCTGTTTGTGACTTGGGCTTACCAGCTGGTGTCAGCATGTTTGCTTTTCTGTTGCTGTAGTCACATTTTTGGTGTGTGAACTGGTCATCTCTCTGCTGTTTTTGTTGTTTTCTTACATGGCACTGAAAGAACCTGGATTGCTAGGAGGCTTTTCTTGTCTAATAGTTTCTTGAAGAAATGTTGTTTACATTGGATAGGCCTTGCTGAACAAAAATTGCTTGAAATGGAATACGTAGCTATGCTCTCCCCAGCAGAAGAAGAAAAGCGAGCAACAATTTTACCATATGTGGCTACTGAAATGAAAGGCAGAGCAGGTTATTACTTCTCTGCTCTTCCTCTGGAGAAAGGCAATGAAAAGGTTTTTTGGAGGGCAATGCTGGCAACATTCAGATATCATTAGGAATGGTTTCAGATTGTCAAAAGAAGAAATCCGCATGGACTTTATCACCTGTGTAGTAACTCCTGACTCTGATATATCCTGTGAAACTTATTCTGGGGAAAATGCCTTCCTACATTTCACTCATATCATGTATTTACTTGGTACCCCTTACCTCTTTACGCTGCGGAGAAGATTAGTAGGTGGCCAAAATGATTGCTTTATGTACAGTGAGGTCAGTAGGTGCGTATGATCCTTTGTAACAGAAGATTGTGTCACTTGCATGGTTACATTACAACACTGTTGAAGATGTTACAACGATGCCCCTGGCCCAAGGAGGCATTACGTCTCCCTGCAGGCCCACTTTATTTATTCAAGTGACCTTTGCAGCTGACAGCTACTCGGGTGTTTCCACGAGAAACCACACCCTAAGATATTGCCTGACTGACTCTTTGCTGTGTTGTGTTTTGTAGGAACATTTCATCCTATTAAGGCGCCTAGGAAAGACAACTTCCTTTTCAGTACGGACTTTTTTTTTTTTTTTTTTTTTTTTTTTTTTTTTTTAGAAAACAAATGTTTTTGAGTCGATGTTATTTTTATTTAGTTCTCTCTGTGAAACTTCCAAAGAAAGAACTTTGTTTGGCAGGGTCATACTGGGAAATGAGGGAGGAACTAATGTCCCCCTGTCTACTTATATACTCATGCACAAATAAATTACTTGGAGAGCATTGCTGATGTTGCAAAGCTGAGCATTCATATGTTAGGAAGTGACCTAATTAAGTTGCTCTTGTAACCCAAAGTTGGAGTGGGGTACACGACCATACACTATTTTTCACGAGTCCATCTGTGTTTTGGAAAGCTCAGACAGACCAAGTCAGGCATTAATCAGCAGTCTGTGTTGTAGAAAGCTCTTGCCTGTGGAATTCTTTGTCACAGAAGTCAAGAAGTATCTTATAAATGGAGTGGGGCATGAATAAGCGCGCACCTTCTCTGGCAGCTGTACTCCACCTGTGCCACAGATTTCCATTCTGAACTATAGTGAATAAATTCTACTGATTTTTGAAGTGATCACTTGTGACTGGCTCTTAATTTTTGAGATTCCTCACATTAACACTAGGGAACAGATTTATAGATGTGCTGAGCCCTTGTGGCTGTAGCAAATAATGAGCAGGGAGTGTGCTTCTAACGTGCTGAACGCTGGGCACCCAACTGCACTGCAGGCATTTTGGTCTCAGCCTTTCCATCAGTGGGATGGGAGTAATACCTTCCTCTAACATTGCAAGAATGATATGCTAATGTAGTTAATGTAGGGTAGTACACTCTAATAGTGTAAAGTACTCGGAGATAGTACTACTGCAGTAACTATTTCTGCATTCAGCACAGTTTGAAAAATATGTAATTAATGAACAGGTTTTCTCCATAGGGTATCTCTTCAATCAGCAATCCAGTATTTGTCTCCCAGGCTAAAATCTGGCATCTTTCTCCAGGAAAAAAAAAAAAAAAAAAAAAAAAAAAAGACAAAAAGCAAAAAAAAAAAGCTGTTTGACGAGTAAAATGAGACCTCTGGCCTTTATATGTATGTGTGACTTTTCATGGTAACCGTCCATGTCAACAAGTCTCATCTTTACTATCTCCTTGCTGTGACAGAGGACTGTGGATAGTGCTTTTGAGAAAAATACAAGTATCTTGAGGTTACAAGGAGAGGGTCACATTAACAGTCCAATTGCTGAATCTGTATATCATGGAAAGTGAAGAAATGAGGAAGTCTACTAAGTAATGTCATCCATTCCTTCAGCCCATAAAATATGGCTCCCCATAGCATTAAATGCTCTCCATAGCTTTGTTCAGTCCAGTTTTAAATGAGATTTCTGTTTCTTCCCACAGTCTGCTAGGTATGAGCGTTAGGTTTTCCTGATCCTCAGCCCACACTTTTTTTCTTTGCCTAATTTCATGTCATTGAAATACTTTGAATGTTGGCTGTGCAAACTAGAAGTGTTTCAAGTTAGGAAAGTTTGAAATGTCCCACATGTATATGAGAGCTGACGAGTTCTTTAGTAAGGAAGCAAAGTGTTTTCAGATCATGGCTTGCAATATTAGGGTTTGATAAGAGTTAGCTAGAAAAATGAGTGCAGTCATAGAGTGCAGTGAGCAGATCTGCTTCCAAGGTGGCTAAACTAACTGCAACTTATTTTTCTCTCGCAGAAGATGAAGCCCATCGTCCAAAGAAGGCGATCTACACCTTCTGCCATTACGAAAGCTCTTGGCAAGTCAAAACACCATTCCAGGTAGGGAAAATACCTCTTTGACTCCTTTTTCTACTCTTCTGCCTAGGCAGGCTGAAATCAAGCTGTTTATCAAATTCATTCAGCTGTGTCAAGGACAACTTGTTTATGGATAGATCTGAAAAATCTTTGTGTATGTGCACATGTCTTCTACACTAGCAAACAGCGGAAAAAGCCATTATTCCCCACTCTCTTGCTGGACTGCAAGAGAGCCAAGCTTCCTGTGCCATTCTGGCTGAGCTCAGCAAGGTATTTAGCTGCCAAATGCATCGCTGTGTAGTCTGCGTCTAACCCGCAGCAGGCAGTGTATGAGAAGTTGAACAGAGGTGCCCTAAGAAATTAAACAACTGATGTCACAGACGAGCAGAAGGTGCCCAGTGCAGAGCAGTACGTGAGGGCCTTCCTTGTCTAGTGGTGCATGGCTGTGGGTGAGAAACACAACTGAGAAGTGTTGGAAGGAGAACTTCAGTGTAGAGATGTCCCGCGTGGGCCTGACTATGTTCTGTGAACTTACGCTGATTTGGCAAAGAGCACAGTTGTACTAATCCCCTCAGCCCAGACTGCAGTGAGAGTCTGTGGTCTGGTTTAAATTAATGGGGGAAAGAACTGTAAATGGTCCATTACTGAGCAGGTCTGGAAGGAGTTGCTCCAGAGAGAGGAAGGCTGCACCAGCCTTGTCAGGAAAGCAGGCAGTCGTGGGGAGTCTTCTGGGCAGGTGGTATGGGAAGACAATGTCTCAGGGAGGCACAACAGGACACATGCTGCCATGGTGCTTGCTGTCTTGTGTATCAGTACTGGCACATCCATCTTGTGAGCATCCTGTCAGACTGTTTTCAGCAGTGTGTGGAGACAGGACAAGGGGAAACGGCCAGAAACTGGAGTATAGGAACTACAAATGTGCACAAGAACTTCTGTACGATGAGGTGACGGAGCACTGGAACAGGCTGCCCAGGGAGGTTGTGGAGCCTCCTTCTCTGGAGATATTCAAGACCTGCCTGGACACCTACTTGTGCGACCTGCTGTAGCGAACCTGCTTTGGCAGGGGGTTGGACTCGATGATGTCTGGAGGTCCCTTCCAACCCCTATGATTCTGTGATTCTGTCATTCTGCCATGTGCATTCCTGCTCAGCCATCATCTGGGGACTCCACAGGAGAACTTGCTGTCCCCTGCTCTGCAAGCTGGACTGCCATTGGAAGGGCTGGATTTAAAATTAGGCTGTGTTGATTCACCTGGGAGTGGGAGGGAACTGGGAGCTGCATTTGGGAGGAAGCTGAGTATCTCTTTCACATACACGCTTGCCTGCAGACAAGGTGCACATTTTTGTCTTTGTAGACAGGAGGATCTTTATTTCCTTCTATCTCCATAAAAATCTAGGACAATTTCTGAGAGGTTAACAAGTTCAGATGTGCTCATATATCTGATCCTATATCTGAGTCTATTAATAAGACTCAGCAAATGACTATTGACTGTTTGTTGAGCACAATCCCACTTGTAGAGTGAAGGTAGACCCAGAATTGTGTGGGACTTGTTTTATTGCCAACGCTGCCAACAACAACCAGGGAGCAGAGCACAGCTTGGCAGGACTGTACCCCCTGGGCGTGCTCTGGAAAGTGCTGAGATGTGAGCAAGGAGATAAATACATTGTGGAGTTTTTTCCACCTATGGAGAGCATAGAAAAAGGTTCTGGTTCAATCTCAATAACTGCTTGCTGACTGCAATCAACATGCGTCAACTACTGTTGTGTTGTTGGGATGTTTGGGGTTTTTTGGGAGGGGGGGGAGGGAAATGGTCAGTATCTAAATCAATTGCAGAAGAAATGAAGTGTTGGGTTACAGCCGTGTAAACCAGAATCAGATGGCTGGAAATAGCTGAATGCATGCAGTTCATTTTCTTTGTGCTACAGCCCTTGCACTGACAAACAGTTAAGTACAGATGGGAAACATGGACTGAAATGAAAAAGGAAGTCTCCATTCACATTCCCTCCCCATGCCTGGCTGAGCAGTGCTGAGAGCCAGGGACCGCCTTGGGTTTTCCTTGTTGACTTCCAGTCACAGCTCACATGCATGTGCAGGAAATAAGTTTTTTGCGTGAGAAATGACTCAAAAAGAATATGCGAACAGCTTGACCGATCCAGATTCGGTATAGACACTTACGCAGTTTTCAATCTGTTTGAGGCTGGTAAAATTAATTGGGCAGAGGCAGACAAATGCAGTTCATAACTGAAAGAATTGGGGGCAGTGATGGGAGAAGCAGTGAGCTAATGCTTTGTTTCAAAATGGTCACCAGTTCAATTGCAAAACCTTGTGAGAAAAGCTGCTGATAAAGTAATATGATATATATATATTTTTTCCTTCCAGGGAAACTACACTCTCTTCTTCCCATTCAGACAATGGGCTGCCAAGTGGGATCTTTAGCAACCCAGGTTCCACATTCATCCTGGATGAGCGAGTACAGCTAACCGTGGGCTTGCAGACTCGGGAGAGACATTTGATCTTGTTCAGTGATATGCTGATCATCGCCAAGTCCAAGTAAGAGAAATCTGCACTTGCTCATTCTCGCTGGTGCGTGCTGTTGAAGCTGAGCCCTGCGCTATTTTTGGAGTAGGCATCAAAATATCTCTTCTTTACAAATATGGATCTAAAACGTTGCATCCCCTCCTTTCACATTGAGAAATTCCTCCTACTATTAATCTTTCACTCCATTTTCCTGGAGGAGAAGGCTGTCTAATTGTTTCTGCCCTTTTCTTCTGTGGGATTTCTTGGAGAAATTGCGTAAGAACAGGGTAGTAAGAGAGTAGTAAGCACAGAAATTTGATTCTTGATCTCACTGTTTCTGTCAGTTTCACGTAATGTATATGTGAAGAACTTGGGTGACTTCAAACATTAGAAAGACAGGATAGGTTATAATTAGCTCAAATCATCACCTGCCTGTAGCTCTAATGAATCATATTGCCCCAAACCATAGCTGTCAGACTGGAGCCACCAACCACAAAACTCACTTGCAAAATTTTCTTGCGGTGCCTCCACACACCCAGACATTTGGGTTTGTCTGGGTATCAGACAATTTCAATCCTTCAATGTTTTGGAGGTTTGTTAATGTTGTTGCTGGTTGTAAGGCGGCGTGGCCAAACACTGAGGGTCTAGATATTAGAATATGAGAAAGTCATAATTTGAATTGCAGGTCTTCCTCCAGCCTGAAGTTCAAAAAGCAAGTGCATCTGAGTGAAGTTTGGACTGGCACCTGTCTCAGTGAAGTAACAGAGAAGAAGATGAGTCCTGAGAATTCATTTGTTATCGGCTGGCCTACCATCAACTATGTCGTCACCTTCAGGTATTCCATCAGACCCCTCTTTTCAACCAGGCAGCTGCCCAAGTTTTCTGTGTATTAAGTGAAACAATAATTGAGAGTGCAGAGCCCTGAACTCTACCACAAAAACCTCCATCCCCAGTGAGTGAAGGATTCATATTAGACAGTGTGGTAGTAATTTAAATATTGGACAACAGCTGTCTTAAGAAAGTATCTGCAGGCTGGTCTCTGAGAGCCTTTTAAACTAGAGAACCAAGCCTTGGAATTGTTGTTATAACAAGGATTGGCCCCATTGTAGAATACACTGGAGTGCTACATCCAGATCAGCCATAGCAAACAAGGTTGTGCCATCGTGTATCCTACAAGCATGTTGTTTCAGTACCAACCAGCAGCCATTTCTGAAGGAGATCCTAGTTTAAGATTTTTTTTTCATTATGAAGGATAGTTTAGTTACATTACTGAAAAATTATAGGTGGCCTCTTGCCAGGATTAAATTCCTTTACTACTAGTGTAGAGCAGGCTGGAACACAGCCAGATCATGTCCAAGTGCCATGTCAAAGACACCTGAACTCATAAGGCTTGCTGAAAGGCAGGTGACTTTTTATTAGCCTGAGCTCGGTCTAGGCTGGCAAAATTATGTCTAGAACTGGTATATCCACACTGAGCTCAGGTTGCTGCTAGTTCAGGCTTCTCTGCATCACACTCCTTTGTGAAGCAGAGAGGCCAGCACTTTTCAAGGGTCGTTCTGACTACAGGAGTTCTCGTGACTTTCAGCTAGGAAGAGCTGATCTAGCCTAATGCTTTTTTTTCCTTGGTTCAGCTGTTCTAGTGGAAAAAGAAGTTAGAAACATACTCTAGTTTTGCACTTACTGCCTCATCGTGTCCAAGAGTCAGGGTGGTGTCTCCCAAGTGATGGGTTTCTGGCCTTAGGACTCATGCTCTGACATGCCAGCAGTCACTTGTCTTTTAATCCAAACTCAAAACCAATTCAATTATTTCCTTCATGCTACTGAGGCCTGGACAGCCCATGTTGGCAGTAGAACCTTACAGGAAGAACAGACATCAGAAGGAAAGTAATAGTAGAAAGAAAATAGTAATTAAAGGTCTCTGGAAAAAATAATAAAGGCCCACAAGTTACGTTCACTCCAGCATCATAGAAAGACATTTGTTCCTTATCTGAATGTATGCGGCCCTGGGCAGGGAATATAGTCCAGTTTGTTTTGGGGATTTTTTTGTCATTGTTGTTGAAATAGGACAGAAGCAGGAAAGGACTGTGCTTTTGTTCCAAGACTTTGCAGGAAGGAACTTTGACTTACAGCTATATATAGGTGAAACTGAGTAAAGTTTCCAAAGGTTGTTACCTACTCAGCACTCGTTTGATGATCTGCCTCCTTTTTATCTTCAGCTCAGCTGACGTAAAAAAGCAATGGCTGTCTGCATTACTGTGGTAAGTGACCCTTCTTACATTCTTTATCTGAGTGATTCCTCTACAGTCCTCAGAGGAAATCTGTTATGATATCAAATTGCCCTCTCCATTTTCATCACAGTAAGTGTGTAGCTGCTATTTGAAATGCCTGCCTTTGAAACCTGAATGTGGAATTCCAGTGTTAAAGCAAAACTAGTGTTTATAGGAAAGCTGAACAGTAAGATGTTGTTGGAGCATCTTTATTCCTTTGGAGATGGAGATTGATTTTCCTAATCGTGGTGGAAATGTCAGAAGTGGTATTGATTCTCTGGTTGTATTTCAAGGCATCCGGACGTTCCAATCAGTTCTTTTTTAATGTTTTTGTATGTTGTTTCCATTAGTATCCAGGTATAGAGAGGGGGAGACATTACCTCCCGATTTTGTGGAATGCAGTAATGATCCAGAAATGATGGAAGGAGTCTTCCATCACTGTACAACGCGTACCTTGCATTGCAGTACTGCCATATGGGATTTTGCTAGTCTAGGGCCTCAGAGAAAGATAAAGAAGCCAGTAAGAGCACATGATCACTCTGTTGTTATTACTGTTGTAATTAATCTGTATTTATTATGGTGCCAAGGAGCTGATCCTTTGAGCCTCTTGTATCCAAACCTTAGGGCTCTTCCTTTTCCCTTGACTTTCAGGCATATCAGTGAAATGAAACAGAAAGAATATCTGAAGAACCTAACCCTTCAGATCTTTGTGCTGGATGCTGAGAACTGTTCTTCTGTAAGTAAAGCTAAGAAACGGGTTATTGGACCAATGCTGCATGGAAATCCATGGAATAGTGGAGGGAATGTGTTGCTGCTACTGCTATCCTTGTTTAGAGGGTGCCCATCTGTGCAGCTGCATACTTTCTGCTGGAAGCCCCCTCAGAGAATTTTGGTTTGGGAAATCGTAAGATATAGAGACACTTATCAAAAAGTATCTTAATGTTATTTTTGGCCTCTGCCATCTGTTCTGTTTTCATTTTGCTTCACTTCATAATTGGTGATATTTTGTGCCAGTGTGACCAGTAATTCTTATTTTCAGTGTAGTAAGTGGAGGATGTTGATCCTGAAAGAGTTGCTGGTTTGTTCTGAAATAATCTGCTGGAGTGTATTCTGGTCTCTTAATAGTGCATTTCTAGACTTTACATCAAGCTTGGTAGTTCACTTATACCTTCTGGCAACTCTCCCCTCAGAGGGGAGCTGTGGGCACCCTTGTTTTATTAGCATTGTGCCATGTTTACCCCTTCCAGTGACAATGGTACTACTTTCAGTTAAGTGCCAAAATGATTGAATACAGTATCTGAACACTACCCACTTCCTCTGTTTGTTTGTTTTTTGTTTTTTGTTTGTTTTTTTACTGGATTAAGCCTTTGGGTGTTGTAAGGAATCAATGATAAATAAGTAGCTAAGAACAGTTTTCATAATATATCACCTTCAACAATGATTCAATTCTAGTTCAAATTAGCAAGACACTTCTATGAATATTTAATGAAGACAATCATAAGACAGATAAGTGATTTTTTTTTTTTTTTTTTTTTTTTTTTTTTTTTTTTTTGCTAAATTTTCAGGCTCTAAGAAATATAACCCATCTCCATACCTTCTTAATGGCTTCCTACATTTCCTCTGTTTTCCTTTCTAGACCACCACAGTCAATGTGTCCAATGTGGAAACTGCAGAGAGCGTGATGAAGAAGACATTTGTCCAGCTTGGACTTCCTGTAGGTGACTTGCAGGGACTGCCTGATGCTAGCTAGGGAAGCTGTCAGCATTCAGATTTTGGGACAGTACAGAGGTAGAGAAGTCTTTATTTGCTGCAGTTAACCATGAGGATACTGATACTCACTGGGCTAGGAGCAATCTGTTTATGTGGCAGCAAAATTCTAAAAGCACAGACATGCATACGTTCCTACATTAAATTCAAACTTGATGGAAAAAAAAGTCCTTCAGATTTCAAAGGACTTCCATGCTTGCTTAGGCTTGGGCCTAGCTTGTCAAAGAATTATTAATACAGCTGTGAAATACTGAATGAATAAGTGATGTTATCAGAGGAGACTTTCCCATTGCAGTGATCTAGCAATTGCACTGTTAGCTTTTACAGTGTCCAGTAGCACACCTAGGAAATTTGTGGAATATTTTGCTAAAATAGTCCTGGAAAATCTTATTCTCATTCTGTAATATGAAAATCACTTCTGTTCTGTCATGCTTACGCGTACTTCTGAGAACAAGTGCCTCGCTGTGCTCTGTAGTATTCCAGTCTTGAGATAGACTACTATTTCTCACCTCTCTTCAGCTTGCAGAACACACGATCCCAATACATCATACAAGGATGTCTGTGCTGCTGCATGCGAGGGAAGATGGAGAATAGCTGGTACCACACTCTAAAAGCATTGGCCTATTGGGGCTCAAAGTGGTCCCACATTCTGTGCCCTCCATGTACAGTGAGGAACACCAGAGCACCAACACTATTGAGAAAGCACAGTGACTTGACTGGTAGTGCTTTGCTTGTTGCATCAAGAGATTTCTTCAGTCAGAGCCTACTGAGTGAACAGTCAGGAAACCATTATGTGGTTTTGCATCCCTGTGGCTCTCAGTATGTTCCTCTGAACCTTTATTCTTCCACTCTCATACAAAGTGACTGAGAGCAGCCTTCCCTCCCAGCCACGTGCCTGTCCAGGAGTTATCTATACATGTCTGTTCTGCTCCTTGCCCTGTTCAGACTATTTTTTTTTCTGCTGTTTTCTCAGTTGTGTGCAACCTCTGGGGCCCTGATCTAGGCCCCCTTCAGCTGATATTTTTCTCTTATCTGTTCTTCAACCATCAGGATAGGACAAGTGACTACCATCTCTGGGTGATCTCAGGAAAAGATGATCCTGCTTACCCTCTCATTGGTATGAGCTCTCCTGTTTTCTTTAAATTCTAGCACCATAGAAATAAGTGAAAAATGACTCAGGTATATGTGGCAGAGAAATCTCACGAACAGTGTGAAGAAATAGGGCAATTTGTCCCAAGCTGTTAGATGTATTTTAACTGCATCTTGCTTCTCTGATACATGTATCAGTTGTTCAGCTGTTGCTCAGACTGCTGTCCTGCTGCATGCTGCATATTCATGCCAAACAAGTCATCCCAACACTACATTGTATTTTCAGTTATAACCCAATAAACACGTGGTGAGGCTGCCCGAGAAACGCGTGCTCCCTTATTAAAGAGATCTAGCTCCAAAGACCACACAATCATTTTAAAACCATCATTTTGGGGTTTCTTACACTGCACATTTGTTTATTTGTGGGTGTTTATTGGTATTTTCTAGACTGTCATAGTGGGGTAACTCTAGCACAAAGTAATGCTTACAAGATGTTTTTGGTGTAATGGGGCTCATAAGTCTACTGTAGTGGTTTGTTGCATGATGTTCTTTAAAACTGCTAATGGGGAGTGATTGTCCAGGTTTAACTTGCTGAATTTAACTTGTAAAACAATGATCATAAATGCACAAGTGCATCCTGGCCTCTTCAGCCCTCAGGTGGAGGTTTCTAGCAGTATTGTTTAGAGGCCCAATTGGAGTGGCAGCCATTGGCTGTGACTGCTTCCTCCTGCCCAGATTTGGAGTTGTTTGCACATCTGCAATTGACTTGCTTTTTACACACCTCTCTGCTCAACAGGGCACGAACATCCGTTCAGCATCGCGTTAAACTGTCTCCGGGACTCTGCTGACCAGCAACAAGGAACTCACAATCACACCCTCCTGCTTGATGGGACAGAGGCATCCTTCACCGAGCAGCTCCCAAAAGAGAAACGATGTCAGTTTGTCCTGAAACCCAGGCTCCAAGCTCCAGTGCAGCTGAGGAGGGGTAAGAGCTGCAGGAGTGCCTTAACCAGGATGAGATTTTGCTGTTTTCACTGTCAATGCCAAACTCTTCCTAGCACTGTATGCATAGCCTTGAGTTGCTCTCATGCTTAATTGCATGTGTAAAGGACACGATTGCAGAGGTGCTAAATTTGTCAGTGAAGACATTCAGTCCTTGATTAACTTTCAGTTGCAGGCTATACATGGATTTCATAGATTCCCTGAAGAACAGTGAGTTAATAAAGAGTTTTGCTGATGACTGAGAGATGAACAGGTGGCTTAACTGCCATGTATCCCCTGACCACCCTCATTAACAGTGTAGTTATTATCCACGAGATGGTAGAAAGTCCTTGGTTTGCTCAGATCTCTGTCTCTGCTGCAAGTCAGTCACTGTCCAGTAGAAATGATAGCCATGTGTGTAATGAAGGTATGTTTTCTTTTAGAGTCACTGCAGAAGCACACCAAGAGGAAGAAGTCTTTGATTGACTGGGCCCTGAGGCGCAGCACCAGTGCACCCACAGACAGCCCTCCTTCACAGTCACCTACCACCCCACAGAAACTCTTCGGCATGTCTCTGTCCTCTGTCTGCCCTGATGGGATCCTTCCCAAGCCAATCATGGTAAGGAGTAGTTTAGGCTGTTGACATGAATGCAATGTGTTTAGCCAAGAATTTAAAGTCATTTGTGATGTTTACAAGGACTGGCTTGAGAAGATCAATGTTTGCCCACGATTCAGATCTAACTCAGTAGCATGAGTAAAAACTGCATAAGCTGTATCACTTGTGTGGATATCCATCCTGTTCCAATGGGATTTTCCAGCGAGACCATCACAAGTGAAGAAGGAACAGTGTCAGTGTACCATGGTATATAGCCTGAATCTCATTTGACCAATTTGTCCATTGATCTCTCACCTGCCAAAGGATAGGAGCACTTGTGTATACTTGCAAGTTAGCTGTTAGACTCTTGTCCCTGGTCAGGTCATGACAAACCTCTTGTATATCTGTCCTCTTTCCAGTGCTGACCAGCTCTTACGCAGTTATAATATATGAGATATAAGGTAAACAACAGGGTGAAGTGTTTGGCTCTTATGAATAACTGAGCTTTCTCTTAGGATATGCTGTTTCTGCTGTACCATGAAGGTCCCTCTACTAGGGGCATTTTCAGACGTTCTGCCAATGCCAAGACTTGCAAGGAATTGAAGGAGAAGCTAAACTCTGGAGATGATGTCCGGGTGGATGGAGAGTCGGTCTTTGTGGCTGCAGCTGTCATCACGGTGTGTTTGGCCAAATAACTGTTATCTCAGCTAATCACGCCTTCCTTCTTTCAGTAAGGAAGCAAGATGTATCTTTACAGAGAGGAAAGATTGCAGGCAGGGCGCTGTAGGGGCTGTTGCACAAAATATTTTCTATTGAGGCACATTCTCAGCTGGTGGCTTCACTCATCTATGTGCACGAAGTTATCTGTCTGACTTGATGGAGGTTACTTTAACATTCAGGTATGTTCAGTAGCCCTCTTGCCAATGTTTCATTTTGCACCTTTATTGTACAAAGCAGCCTCCAGCAGCAGATATAGTAGTATTTACTTCCTAGATAACCATGGCTTCTATCTAGAAGTTATCTCACATCAAATACTCTGACAACCTGAACTCAGCAATTCAGATGCTACACATATGCACTGCCACAGAGTCCTCTGATGTCAGAAGAACAATTGCTCTGTGTCCTTTTCTGGACACACAGAAGAGAGTGGAGGGAGATGTAGATGTTCTCAAAGGCCCCTTCCAATATAAGATCTGAGCAGAGATGTTGTGTTGAATGGGGGATTGTGGTAAGACTCAAGTTTTAATAGGAAAAAGCCTAGCGTTTGTATGGTCAAACATGCTTTAAATCTTGTCAGGTTTAACCTGATCTGTTAAAACTGGTCAGAACCAGTCAGATCTTTGGGAACTGAAATGCTAAAAAACCCCTTGCCAGTAGTTTTTGCTGCCCTAATATAAAAGGCTGTCAGACATATTACAAGGCAAGGCATATGTTAAGTTCTTGCAAAGTCCTCTCAGAAAAACGGCAGTCCTTATTGATTGGAAATATTTCAAACAGAACTACGCATAGCCTTGAATAGCAGTCCTTGCTCTAATATAGTAGAGATCAACCCTGTTCTGGTGAGGGGAAAAGCACGAGGGCTGGCTGTTTACTCTTTTCTGCCGTAAACTATAGACACAGTTTGGTAATGCTGCAAGTGAAGAGCCTTGAGGACAGCTTGGTGAAAATGGGGAGGGAAGGAGAAATGTATCTGTGTCACATATCATTTAATCTTCTGCTTAATATGAATAAATATTGACTATATACATAGTGAAACCAAATCAAGGAAATTAAAACTGACCAGACTGCTCTGCATGTATATATTTAATTCAGGATTTTCTCCGAAATATACCTGACAGTGTTCTATCCTCAGACATGCACGGACTGTGGATGGAAGCTGTGGATACAGAAAATCGGGCACATAAGATTGAAACTATCAAAAGGTTTGTAAAATCCTTTAAGGATTATTTTGGTGGAGAAGTGGGAGTGTAGGGCTCTAACTGTAGACTTGTCCTCATGGAGACTCCTGTTGCTGCTCCAGGTCGCAGTGGAGCCATTGCTGATTGCCAGTATCACAGATCAAAGCATTTTCCTTTCAGTTGTCTTTTGGTAACGTTTCTAACCCACAAAAAAATCTTTAGAAATCTGTTTTTTGATGACCATTTCAAGTGAGAACAATCAAACTGATAAATTGCAATAATTCAGCCAACAGAAATACCTCAGATATTAGTGGAATTAAATCTTTTACTATTGTGACTCCAGTATTTGAAGAATGGATTTTTATGAACAGTGCTGTTTTTCTGTTACCACTCCTGGAACAGCTTGGTCAGTCAGCTCCCAGAGGCCAACCTGGTCTTACTCAGACACCTCTTTGGAGTCCTTCATCACATTGAGCAGAATTCCGTTGTGAATCAGATGAATGCGTTTAACCTGGCTCTTTGCATAGCACCCAATATGCTGTGGCTACCTAGTCCCACAGGGCCCGAGGAGGAAAGCAGGTCTACAAAGAAGGTAATATTTCATAGGTTTGGTCTCATAATTGTCTTCCTCTTTTACGATTTTTATTTATGGGCTCTGTATTTTGTAGGCTGAAGGGAGGCACAGTATCAGTGATACTGTGATCACTGATCTAAATGATACCTGTGATACCTGATCTAAATGTGTATGTTTGGTGGCCCTGCTAGGCAGGGGGGTTGGAACTACATGATCCTTGAGGTCCCTTCCAACCCGGGTGATTCTGTGATTCTGTGATATTGCCAGCTGAGTGGCACCTGGGCTTCACCTTTTCCCCTGTGCAGTTATGCTCAAGTTAGTGGAGCAATTCAGCCACACAGATTATGTAGGGTAGAAAAGGAAGCTGTGATTGTTTTACCAGCTGAAATTTCCTTCAGGACAATTATGCTAAGGGAAGATGGGGCAGCTGGAGTTAGATATTGCTGTTTCATCTGAATGTAAAGCTATCCTGCAGTGATAATGTATGCACTAAACATGGTGGAGGGCAGGAGTCCTTGCTTGTAGTTTGTTACTGATAACAAGGAAAAACATAAAATGTGCCATGCCTGGCTCGCTGCTCCAGTTCACAAAGTTCATATCCTTGCTTCAGGTGTAGTTAATACAGAAGTATTACTGTGTTCTGAGCAGCTTTTTGAACAAAAGATTCTGTAGGAAATTATATATTTTTGAAATAAAAAGGAACTTTGGGGGAATTGCTTGAATTGCATTATTTACCTAGTTGTGTATTCATTGCACTGACTTTGTAAATCTTTGTCTTTGCCAGGTAGCCATGTTAGTACAGTTTCTGATTGAAAACTCGGCAGAGATTTTTGGAGGTGACATTGCTTCCTTGTTTCAAAGACCGGACAAAAATTCCACAAACTCAGAGAGATCTCTGGGTAAGCTGGTGGCATTCTATCTTCAAGATGTTGTTAAAACCTTTTTAATAGGTGAACTCTTAATGCAAAGTAGTTTGTTTCTCCTTCATCTCTGCCAAAGAAGTGTTGAAAAAACAGCTGGTTTTGTGGGTTGGTTTGTTTGTTTGTTTTCCCTTTCCCCGTCAGGCATGGCCAAGAAAGGGGAAAGCAGTGGGCTGAATTCTCACAACTTAAATATATCCCTGAACATGGGACTTTATCTGTGGCTGTTCAACCTATTCCGGTCATTCCAGACTAAAGTACCAGCACAAGAATTTATTGTAGCCTTAGTGATGGCATGTCCCAGCAATGTTTTCTTCCAAACTAATTATGTAGGTCCAAACAAAATGGTTGAATGGGAAGAGATTCACTTTTCTATTGACTATGCTGTGGATGCAGGCTAGTGGTGAAAGCTTAAGTTGTCAAGCCAAAAATGTTTATTTTGTGCCCAGACTTGGTTTAGTCCTTGGGAAAAATAATGGATCATCTTTGATTTCCTCTTTACAAAGTAGAGTTGGTAATATTTCTTATGCCTTGGCTGTAAGGTACTGTGTGGAGTTAAGAGATGCAGACAATTGATTGTGTTTTCTACTCTAGGCATGGCTCAGAATGATGACTCCTCTGATGAGCTGGAATTCTCTGCTTATGACCTGGAAAGACCAAAGCATTGCCTGATATCTAAAACAGATGACGTTTTTGAACCACCCAGTGGCTTGTTACTCGAAGAGCAAGAAGACTGGGACTTGTTCAGTGAGATTACAGCCTGCTACCAAAGCAAAACCCAGAAGAATGCCAGTGCAGACAGCTACGAGCTCTTAGAAGAGGAGGGTTCCTTCTGCTCCATAGGCTCAATACGCTCACTTAGCCCAGCCAGGGACCGGTGCTCATCAGAGCCCAGTGTCTGTCTTAGCTCCCAGCTTCCTGCTCAGAGCCATGAGCCAGTGGCTCGCCAGTCTAGCTGTGATGCCACCATCATGCACAGTCACACGGGCTACATCCACAGACTTAAGCAACTGCAAGTGGAGAGCCAGAAGTTGATTGATGAAGGCCTTAGCACTGGGGCTAATAAAGCCAGGCAGAATTTGTGGCAGTCACCTCAGACCAGCTCTAAGGTAAAGAAGCCCAGCTTTCGGAAATCTAACCTGTCCAACAGGTCCAGCTTCTCTAGCCTGTCCTCTACCACTACATCTCCATCTGCATCCTCACTTAGCTCCCTAGACAGTGCTTTCTCATACTGTTCGGAGTCATCAGCTGTTAGTCCTACAGATGTCTCCTCCCTGTCATTTATGTTTGGCACATCTGCCAGGCTTCATGCTGTGTCTCCCAAGATTGCCAGGAAGTCCCCAAAAGCGTGGCACAAGTCCTTCACCTCTCCTGTGCCTTTACAGCCATGTGACCTAGACAGTTTCTGTGACTATGAACCCAAGGCTGTAGAGAGCAGACATTGTTCTGGGGAGAGGAAAAGCTTTCTTTCTGGCAGCAGAGCTGCAGTGGGGAGCCCAGCAACTGACACTGACTGGGAAAAGGAGGAGAGACAGCTGAGATTTGCGGGGGTGCCTGATCTGAAGCTCCAAAGCCTGGATTATCCCAATGAGCTAGAACAAAATTCTGAGCCTTCACCTGATGACCTAGCCAGCAAGAAATTCCTGCAGATCAACCAGCAGCAGCACAGGGAGAAGGTAGTGAAGCACATTGAAATCAGAAGTGTTGATGCCTGCTCTCCAAGCCAGGAAGGCCTGAAGCGCACCAAGATAACTTTTTACATGGCCCCAAATAAAGAATATTACTGGGGATTGCCAGTGGAAGAGGAGAGGTCCTCGGCAAATACCAGCAGCCCTAATGAGCAAAGCACATCTAAAGGCTTGCAGTCTGTGAGAGTCCATATCCCCCAGACAGTGTTTTATGGGCAGAATACACCCCTTATTCTGCAGTCTGCCTCCAGGCAGCTCCACTGTGAATCAACAATCCTGTCCTCACGAGCAAGGCACAAAGAGAACTTCCACAATGCCTCCACTCCGAAGGAGCTGGAGAGCAAGCCAGTGGGGGAGGTACCGGTGCCAAACCCGAGCGAGGGGATCAACACGTTCAGCCACACCATCCGTATCATCCTCCCTGCTTCCATTCAAAGCACCGTCAGGGAGTATTTCAAACATGATGAAACCAAGACCTGTCCCAGGGCTGAGGCAGAAGCAGTGGAGAATGAACTTGTTCGGAGCAGGATGGAGTGGCTCAGGAGGCGGCCACTGTCAGAAATGGCTGCTGAGGAATGTGATGCAGTGGCGTTCGCGGAAGAGACGTTTGTCTAGGGAGAGGGCTGTGGGAGGACTGAATTTTGTGTGCATGGGTGTATGAGCAGCAGAAAATATTCTGATCAAGGTGTGAAGAATCTAGTGGGCTGTGTTGAGCAGTGAGCGTAAAGTGGCACTAATGTGTATGTAATGTTGGGGTTTGCAGTTCATTTTGGTTGGGTTGTGAGTGATGTTCTTTTTGTTACATTCTTTTTCTACTTGAGATACTTCACCAAGGGGACTGATTGCCACCAGCCTGTCTCTGAATTTGCTGAGGTTATCTCTTTTTGAAGCAGAAAAGGAGAAACTCTGCTTTATTTTCTTCAGTCACTGATGTGTACAGATGACTGCAGAACATGGGCAGCAACTTTTCCAGCAGAATTAGTTAAATTTTAAGCTTGCATAAATAGCTCCGCTGTTCCCTGATCATCATCACCATTCATCCCAAAGGAGATTCTTCACCTCCATTCCAGAAATCACAACTTCTCTCTGTTTATCTTCCCTTTGTCCCTTAGGGGTAGAACTGTGTGCATTACTACTCGATGCTGGACTCCAGATAGACCAAATAGAGCCCAAAGCCCAGCTTTCACCGACAGACAACATCCAAGATCCTTTAATTTTATTTTATTTTTTCCAGTTAATTGTCCGTTGATTCTCATGATTTGGCAGATCCACCATTACTCTGAAGGGCTGTAGCTCTGTCGCTTTAACAGAGCTATGGCTGTTTCACTTCTTTGGCATCCTCTGGGAACACCTGAGCCTTCCCATCCTCCTAAGAGGTGACATCTTTTCTGTAACTGAGGATGGAAGTTCAGAATGACCTTTCCAGAGGCAGTGTGGATGGAGATCATAATCAAATTCCTAGTTATGCTGGAAGGGGCGCAAGCAGGAGTTGGTTTTAGCATGAAGTCACGGTGTTGTGGAAGTAGTCAGGAAAGCCATGAAGAGGGTGCTGCAGCAAAAGTCCCATCGGGCTAGGAATCACTCAGACAGTCTAATAAACTGAGATTGTTCAGGCCTTAATAGCACTGCTAAAGCTGCATCAGAGAAATGCATTCCTACTCATCAAAATGCTCTGCCCAGTGTAGTCTAGCAGAGTTAATTATGGAGAAGTGCCAGGCAAGCATGTGACAGAAGGCTGCTTTATGGCACTACTTAAAACATGCAGCCAGAGGGCTCTTACACCATTGTTGTGATGCTACTCAGGACAATGCTTAGAGTAACTTTTGCCATGATGGGACTTAAGAGGACTGTGGTGCTGTAAGCTGAGCTCTAAAGTAAGCAGAGAGCACCACAGTTGTTAGATAGAATTTAAGAAAATGATGGAAGAAGTCTCAAAGATGGAAAAGCTCAGGATACATCATTCTCTTAGGGAGACAGCCCTTTTTCTCAGCTAACAGTGAGTGGGTAAAAGACAGAAGAAATACATGAATCTTAGTGATCAAGTGGTAGTCCTTCTGAAGTACCCCTTTGCAAGTTGCTGAGTTCATGCCACCACCATACTTGAGGGTTGCTTGATACCCACTCTTATTCAGCCCTTGCATAGAGGGAAAACCACATCTGTAAATGACCAAGAACTCTGCAGTTGCTGGTCACTATTTGTGCCTGGGAACTGGTCCAGCACTCCGGATTCACACTCTGTGATTCCCATGGAGATGGAGGGAAGCCCAGAGTGCACATCACAAGGTGTACAGAAAATATTTTGTCATGTGCAAAGTGTTCAACTCTCAGGTGCTGTCTCTGTCCCATCTCATTGTATGATGAGCGGTGTATATAGTTGTAATGCAACCCCTCTGCTATCATTTTCCTCACACAGACACTAAAGATGTGCAGTATTGTTTTTGTTTTTTTTTCCCCCAGACCTATGGTTGTAACTATTTGAATAAAAGAGGCACAGGTTTGTTTGCAAGGTAGTGATTGCCTTTTGTTCCCCTTGCTCCTACTTTCCCCTCCTTTCCGTACTTGTTTAGTACTGCTTGCAAAAGACCAAAGCAGACTGTAAAGCACATGCTTCCCCCTACCACGACCTGCAAGGGTGTCCTGTGCTGACAAGGAACCCTCTGCCATCTGTATTTCTCTGTAGCCATCCTTATTTGAGGGTCTCCTTCAGAGAAACAGGCACAAACAGCACCAAACAGAAGGCAGCAGATAATTTTACTATTGTTTTAATAAGGTGTAAAACTATCCCTACCGATGCCCCCTACCTGCAGGCATGGAAACTTATGTCACTGGTGTCCAGGTCTGCACCTGACAGGCAAACTAAATCTGCACAGGTTTTCAGGAACTGCTGTAGAATGAGTAGGCTCAGTCGTCCCTCTCATCTGTGTCTTTTCAGGAAGGTGAAACAGCACTAGGTATTATGATGGATTTATCTGTACTTGGAAGGGAGATTAATCTATGTTCCAAACAAGCTGACAGCTTGTAGACTGGCTCTGGGGCCCAGCTGATTTTGGCTCAGACAAGGAGGACCTGACCCTAATGCCAAGAAAGAACTCTGAATTTGCATCACCTAGAAGAATTATGAGCAAGTTAAAGAGAGATTTGTTTATAGAAACAGAAGGAGGGGAGGGGCAAAACAAGTTTTCCTCTTCTCATCTGAGGCTGCCTAATATGGGCATATTTCTCTAAAGATTTCTCTAACCCTGTGCTTACTGATTTTTTTTTAACAGAGGGAAATTTTATTAATAAACTAATAAAACTTGGACAAAGTTTTTCAGAAAAGGCAAGACAAACCACTGATCCCCATGGGAGTACATGGCTGCCCAGCAGAGGCAGCACTGCAGTAGCAGTCTGATGCTGTGCACACAGTATCCAAGAGAGTTTTCATTATGGCTTTAGGAAAGCTACACATTAAGTAAAACAGTTACTTTGGCACCAAGAAAATGTGTGTTTTGGTCAGAAACATTTTTGCCCAAGTGTCTGCTCCTATGGATCATCATACTCTTTTTTTAGCCTTATGCTAGATGGTATTCAGTTCAACGTCAGGGAAATATTTACCTGTGTGATAAGTACAATTCATTTCAACAAGACCTTTTGGTAGCCATCACTGTTTTCATATTCAACATTTCTAACTTTTTAAAAAAATGTTTCTTCAGACTACGTGCAGTAGCTGACAGTTAGACATGCTGTGAAAGCTGGAGCACTCATTCACCACGAGCCCAGGCACTCATGCAGGACTGGCATTTTAGCTTTGTGGATATGAAGATGAAGATGCTCCCCTCAGTTTTGCAACTAATCCTACACCTGCTAAGTTAGCAGATTCTTTCCCCTTACTTCCAGGTCAACAAAATACATATAGCACATTAGTCATAGAATTCCTAGGGACAGAAGACTGAGAAAGCCCCTGAGAAAAATTTCACATGACCCTGTTTGCTCAGAACAAATGATACCAAAGACCCATTGTTTTGACCCAGAAAAGTAACGTTTTCCTTTAATGCACAGCTCTCAGGTGTAGACACAAATTTCCCTTCCCTTGCTGCTCACTTTCAGATTAACAAATAAAAAAGGGATTTAGTCCAAGTTGTCTTGACAACTCTGGGCTCTGTTAGACACCAGCACTCAGGCAGCCATGTAGTACTGTTGCCATCGTGAAAGCAAGGAGCTTTCCTTTTCCCTTGCACACTAAAGATCAAGGCCAAGAAAGAGCAGCTCATTTGCCTTGAGGAGACAATGACTCACACTTCAGTCTCCTCTCATTTCTGCTTGGCACATATAATTTTGTTTTCTCATCCTGTAGACAGAAAGTATGATGGAAGTGCCCAGGGAACAGCTGCAGTTATTTCAACTATCTTAATTTCATTACTGACATACCTACAATCAGGAAAGTCAGGTCTCCATCTGACACTCTGTGGCACCTTTCAGTGTCAGACTTGTCAAGGATTTTGCTACCTAAATTTCAAAGCAAACAGCTCACTCTCACGCTGGAAACATTTTCTTCAAAAAGCAACCACACTGGAGTGGAATGTGACAGCCACTGCTCAGCCCTTTCAAACTAACAGCTATAGCCTCACTCACCATCCCAACAGTGCATGGCTTCACGCTGGCTAAAAAGAAATGGCATCTTCCAGCAGCAAGCTGTGGTCCCACTGCAGGCTCACAAACAGGAATTGGCCAATGAGTACAACTGCAAAGCCCCAAACACTCAGCTTGTCAAAGGGGCAGCATCAGGAATGGGAATACAGGATGTGGTACTGCACCGAGTGGCTTCACTGTTTTTATTGAATCTCTTTTGTAGCCCATGGTAAATCTCTAACAAGTGTGCAGCACCTGGATTTTTTTCCTAGTACACATTCTTCTCTTATTTTTCTGGCATTCAATTTTGTATTGATTTCTGCATGACAGACCAGAGCAGAAATCAAAGTCCGAGGCAAGGGAGTTACAGGGTGTCACTGCCTAACTGCAGTGACTGCAACACACTGACCCTCAACCACAGTGATACGAGCAGAGCTCATGGCAGAATTACTCCCGTCTGAAAGGGAAGCATGGAGGAATTATCACCCACAGATAACTGCTGTGAGATCTCTCAGATAGAGCCAGTTACCAGTCAGAGTGTAAGAGACCAAGTAAAGAACAGAAATAGGATGATGTCAGTAAAACTCAGGTCCAAGTCTCATCCTCTTCCTTCCTACCTGCCCTGGGTTTCGTGAATCGCCGGTGTACAACGAGCTCCACCTGGTGTTTGAGCGAAGCATCAGCCGTTACCGTCTCAGCCCCTGGCGTTCAGACGAGGTCTGACGGTCAGACCACCGCATAGCGTTTGTATTTAACAATAGGCTAAAGAGCTGTGGGATGGGTAAAGACTATGCTCTCGTTTTTCTCAACTGCTCCAGGTCGATCCTTGTTTGCAAATCCAGCACAAACCTGGAGGATAATACAGGAAATCTCCGGAAGGAGGCAGAGTCATGAGACAAAATCATTTTATGTATTTTAACACCTTTAAAGGATGCTTTCCACTGCACCAGGTTGCTTAAGCTTGGCTTTTGCAGTTCTTTCAGATTTAGAGGAGGATTTGTATAGCCAAAAGTGCCTGTCCTCCCCAGTACAGTATTAGGTCTAATGAGAGATATTACCCCCCTCTACAAAATTCATTTTTCACCTATCTAATTGTAACACTATGAAGTGATGGAAAGTACAGCAATAAGAGCAGAGTGGCAATATCTTCAGCTGCAGCAAATGAGGACAAACCCAAAACCAGCAGCTGTGGATGCAGAAACAAAGGAAGAAAACTCATTTACATTTGGAAGGCCTCAGGTAGGCAGGGATCTCTAGCAAGATACCCTCTCACCTCCACTGCCAGCCCTTAAATGGGAAGGGGTGGATTCTGGCTCCATCCCTTCCATCATCAGCTGCATTGCTTGCATTTGAGCTCTCCTGAACTGGCCCTGCTTTCCCACCAGGTGCTCCATCAGGTTCTGACTTAGCATTTCCGCTACATTTGCTTACATTTCATGGATTCTCTACACCATTCTGAGCAAACATGTCAACCTTGCCACCTAAAACAAGGGGGGGAGGAGGGGGAGGAAACAGTGGTAACTGGGACAGTAGGTTACTACATCTAAATTCCTCCTATACTAGTTCTACTGCAACCAGACTGATGTTACAAGAAAAGCATATTTACAGACCTAAAAGCCTGATTATTAGGATTTTATTTTATGTACGCTGCAATACATTAATGAGAAAATGTGTTATTTAGAGAAATTAGCATATCATGGCACATAACAATTCAGTGACATGCATTCAAATGCTCCTGCTAAGCAGACTGAGATTGTCGATGTCATCAAGCCAAGTAGCACAGTCTTGCTTTTGGAACAGCTATCTCTTCTCAAGCTTCCCAAATTGGGAAAAATCTGCTCTGCAGTTAAGTAACAGAACATCACAGAATTCCCAGTAGCTACATAGAATAGTGGAATACTTAAATTTAAAAGGAGATGAGTTACACACAGTACAAATGTTTACTGCTACCAGGGAATTGTAAAGCCACATGTTTTCATCCAGTTGTGCTCATGAGAGCACTTAAGCACTTATTTAAAACTTATGTTGAAAATCCTAGCATTAAGCTTTGTTTAAATAAGAGATTTGCTGAACAGTCATATATACTAAACCAGACTTCTATTGTCTACCGTAAACCAGCTGCAGAGTACTGGTGTTAACATAAAGCAAAGTGTCCCTCCACACCTAAGGAGGCAGGTTGTGAAGGAACTGTTTCTGGTTACTGCTTGCTTTGCTTTCCAACCTCCAGCTGACTCCTAATATCTGATACTTCCACGGGGACCTGCACTGTCAGACCATCCATCAACTTCTTAATGCGCACCTGGCATCCAAGGCGAGATCTGAGAAGAAAATATTAAGTGAAGTTCATTTGTTTCCACAGTAAAGGAAGAAATTCCCAACTCACATTGGAATATTTGGTCCAAGATTACTTTTCAAAGAAGCAAAAGACCCAACAGAAAACAGCTCTAGAGGCACAGTTGCAATATAGAACAACCTGTTCCTTTGGAAATGGGTGCCAAACAGGTGCTGAGAATCTGTCTCAGCAGGGTTTTGAGCATCTATTGCTGCCAGCAGGTATACTTACGTCTCTGTGAGTCCATATGCCAAGTCCAACATGTCCATCTCTTCATCTGAGATGGCATCCAGCTTTTGAAAGGCATCTTTCTCAAAGATGAGGTGGCAGGTGGAGCAAGCTAATGTCCCTTCACATGCACCTGGTGGAAAAGTGAGGAAGTGGCAACAAATCAGCAAAAACATTGGGGTAAAGAGAGATGATCTTTGGAAATAGTGGGAGGAAAGGTCCTTTAGCAGACCTAGAGCATGTCAAAAGAGACACCAGAAGACACAGCAGATGAAGATAGACTTCAGCCTGCCTCTGCTCTGGGAGGATCAAGGTTTTCATACTCATACTTCAACTCCAACCAATGTGCCACTGGAATTCCAGAGGCAGCAGGGCAGTAAGTTTGGAAAGACAGCCCAGTGAGCAGCTGTTGGGACAAGAACCTCGCCAGAAAGCAGAAGCAAATTGAGACCCCAGGTTTAAGCAATTCAAGGAAAGCAGACTGCATAGCTAAGTGCTAATGATGAAATTAGTGAGAGAAATGTATGCATCCTCCCTGTGCTTCCTGGTCTCATCAGAACACAGTACTGTGTGTGCAGTTGTACTATTCCCAAGTACCCACTGGACACAGAACTCCTTAGAGTACATATCCATCTCCAACACCTACCAAATCCATCAATGGCCAAGTTTTGGTTGACTACCACTTCCAGCAGACTCTCCCCTTCTTTGGCCGTGGTTGTGAGTCGCTCTCCATCCCGATTTATAAAATGCACTGTCACTGAATCTGCCGAGCTGTAGGAAAAGTTTGCAAAAAAAAAATCAGAGGATCCCATCTTCTCCTGCACTTCCGCTGCCAAAGCCTTTTGGCTGAATACCTGAGAGATTACACTACACACATTAGAAGACATTCAGGTTGCCAGTTCTCAGTGGAAATGCACAAATTAGAGCAGTTCAAATCTGAGCTGACCCACAGTAGTTCCTATTTCACCACACTTCTCTCAAAATAAATGTTCAGCTGTGAGTGAATAAATGCAGAGGCTCTGCACTGCTTCTGCTTGGGCTGGTGTGTTTGTAGGCATTAGTATGTTGTGGAGCCTGGGATGTTAATCCCAAATGCAGTAATAACAAGAGAAGCCCACAGGACCTAATAATAGTAAGTGACAAAGGATGTTGTCATTCACTCATCATTTCTCCCTCCCTTCCCAAGGGAATTGCTTGCTGACCATTCCTTTTCTGCTTGTTATTCCTTCACAAAGTGCTCACTTCTTGTGTGAGCTCCACCACAGTGGGCTTTCTTGTGATAAGACATGCTCAGCCCAGCTTACAGAACAATCATGCTGAATAACGTCCTCTGCGCTGATGCAATCCTTACTTAGGAGAAATAACTGGTTGTGTTGATGGCCTACAGGATTTAATCTAGTAGTATTAAGGACAAGGCCATCAGCATCACTTAATGCTGAGTTGGGGAAACTACATCTACAAACAAGAGAGAAACAGCATTCATTCCATCTCCTCCAGATCAGGGCAACTTCTGACCAACATTCACAGCACAGTTCAACTCACAAACTCAACTGCTGTGATGAACTGCATATCCTAACCTAAGTAAGCAGCCTCAGCAAAACCCAGCATGTGACGCTGCACTTGGAAGCCTGGCAGGACATAGATGATGTGGTCTTGTACAGCCCCTGCCACCTACAGCCACCATCTCAGCAGATGAGCATTTGATCTACATTCCCCATATCTTGTCAGGAAGAACATTCCAGGAAGCATGGCAGTGAGGATTCCAATTGTCTAGAGAGAGTATTTTGCTTCCTAGAGTGGCAGACAACATCAGTTCCCCACTCTGCATTTACAGCAGCAGAGATAAGAAACGCAAGAGAATCTGCAATTCATAGAGCACCTCAGTGATCATCTCACCTCTGCACAGCAGGAGGCCCAGGTACCTGACCTGACCTGCCTACCATCCCCATTCCTCAAAGGCCTCATGGTCCCTAACGGGACCTCGATAGTGCATGAATTCATGTGCCATACGATATACTCATGTTCAGAATCCAGGCACTAGCTGTGGCCTCCATGGCTTCAGAAGCTTCCAGAAACAGGGGAGCAATACCTCTCACAGATCAGTTCCCTAAACAATCTTCATCCCAGATCAACATCTACGTAGCCTTATCCACCTCTCCCTTACAGATCATGCTTTGGACCAGTTTCCTTCTGTGGGGGCCAAGGTAGAGTTCAATGCATTTCCCTTCTGAAAAGGTACTTCTTAGTTCAGTGATATACGGGTAAGGTAAGGATTTTACTCACCTCGACTCCCCAGGAGAACATTGGAGCTTGCATGTGGAGCTGAAGCCTCTCCTTGACATCTGCTTTGATTGTAAGCAATTCTGCCCAGTCACCTCACAGAAATAAACAAAGTGAGTTTTACTCACTTTCAGTCCACTTAACAAGGGTCGCATGAGCCCCGAGATGCCTTGAGCTATCATGCTACTGAGGTCTTTCTTTGAGCTTCCTGGGATGTCTTCTGTTGCAAGGCAAGCTAGAGTAAGAGTTATAAATATGGTAGGGAGGAGGAGGGGGGAATAGAAAACAGTAAGGACAGCCTCTCTGGGGAGGGAGGAGGAGTTGTGCATGAATCTTGCTGCTCTCCAGCCCACTTGTGGTTGTAACAGGGCACTCAGGGGTACTGAGCAAAGTACTGCACCAAGCATCATTTCCTCACATCAGTCCCCGAGGAAGATTCCTCTTGTTTTGCCTTCCAGACTTCCCTTACAGAAACTAGCCCTAAATCCAAATTTTAGGAGCAGTGTTCAGTGCAGTGTCTAACTATATTAGGGGACAGGGAGATGGTAACAAACTGACTATTGGAAAAGTAACGGAAACACTGAAGGCCTGAATGATGGTGCCTTGTGAAGACACGTGGTGGCCCAATCAGTTCTTACACAAACAGGGTGAAAGGCAGGCTTACTCAGACATCCTCCTGACATGGACAACATCTGGCTACATCGTTCCCCAGTACTGCAGGCTCCCAGCTGCAAAATGCGAATATTCATTCATACACTTCCCAGGACAGTCACAAAAAGCAGCCACAGTTCTTTCAGTTGTTAAATTCTCCGTTGAAAAGTGCCACAGAGGCACAGATAGGTATCACATTTCACAGTAACTGATATTTCATGCTTGTGAAGCTTCCAGAGAGGAAACTTCCAGTTTGTTTCCTGAAACAGTGACATCAGTATAGTGTTGCTCTGCTCCGGGGTAAATCACTTTGCCTGAGAAACAAAACTCTGCAGTGGACAGTTTCAGTTTTGGTTGTTTTTTTTTTTTTTTTTTTTTTTTTTTTGGTTTTTTTTTTTGGTTTTTTTTGCAGAGTGTGAGAACAGCTCTCATCTCAGGATCCTGAATTGTCCCTCCAATTAACAGTTCACCATTCATTAGGATGCTTGATTTAATCAAGTTTTTTAATGAAATAATATAATACTAGCCGGCATAGGCAGCAACTTTTGAAATTTTACTTTTTAATCACTCCATACAGGAGAAAAAAATCTGAAGTATAAGAATGAGAATTGGCTGGAAAATGTTCCTCACTCCATGCACTCACATCCTGTGCCCAATCCTGCCTTCACTTCTCAGGCACCATCAAGAGGTGCAGCAGGCAAACCAGTGATCCAAACAAACAAACCACAAAGCATCTTATCTCCAGCAAACCTTGAAACAAGAGATAAACTAGATGTATGTGCAGCAGTTTTCACAGCAAGGACATTCGTGTGTTTGCCTGACACTGACCTCTCTCCTTGCCAGGAACTCAGAGCACAGCAAGTGACAGGTCAATGCCACCAGATGGAAGAGAGGAGAGCACTGAGAGGGAAGTCAGGCCTGAGATCATCACACCCAATCCTGCAGGGAGGCAAGCAGCAGTTTTCTTGTGAAAACAGAAGTAGCCATGATAGGGTGGGATGGAACCACGTCCTAAGCTGGGCTCGGATATCCTGTGCTAAGGTCTTTGTAACAGCGAGGAAAAAAGACTGTTGGTGTCAGGGTTTTTTTTTTTTTTTTTTTTTTTTTTTTTTTTTTTTTTTTTTTTTGTGTGTGTGTGTGTTTTGTTGTTGTTGTTATTGTTATTTTGGGGTGGTTTTTTTTTTTTGTTCTTTTATTCCCTTACTTCTTCCTTCCAATTCTATTTAGCAGCATGCCTAAGAGTAAATCCAGAATTTCCGGAGCAAAACTTCTTTCATTTAGTCCAGGATACAAATAGAAAGCTGTTAAATAACTACCCATCCCACGGAAAGAGAAAAGAAAGATAGAGGAGATTTAAAAATCCCCACTTAAAAAGAAAAAAAAAAAAAAAGCCCTTGAAAATGTTGCTTTGAAAGTCAGCACACAACAGGAATGACAGGCACAGCTGAAGTGAATCCTTAACTCTGTTTCATAGAAATTTGGTAAAAGTCAAGTTTCCACCAGCAAACACACATGCACATGCCTCTTCTTGCTCACTAGCAGGTCAGGCTGCCATCAGTGCAGTGGCTGTGCTGACACATCTAGTAACACCTTAGCACACACTGGGAATGAAGAGATTTTCTAGCCTGAAATACATTATCCAGTTTCCTCTGCACCAAAGGACAATTTTCTTTCCTCCCAGTCCAGGGACCCTCACAAAAAATTTCCAAAATATCTGTGAGATGCAATTATCCCCCCCACCCCTGACTGTTGCATAAGTAGAAAACAGATTGATATCAGCACAGCATTGGTCCAACAAGACTTCATGCAATAGTGTTGCAGCCCTCCAGAGCCAGAAGCATGCTCAGGCTTCCTGGATTCTATCTCCTCCAACCATAGTTGGTTTCAGGGCTTCCAAATACACAGACATGGTCAGCACCAGGCAGACTTACACTTGTTCCTTTGGGTAGATGCACTGTGCAAACCTGAAGAATTCTTCTGTTAACTTTGTAGCTTCCAAGAGACTGCAGTTGGACAGTCATGATCTAATCTTGTAGTTACTAATGTACATAGGTATGCAGTTCTGGGTTTGTGAGAGCTACTTCACTACCACTGAATGAATATCTGATAAATTAAGGGAGGAATAAGTCCATCCTCAGAGGGAGTGGGAGGAAGAATCAGCAGAGGCAACCTTTCCTGCAGCTGAGCTTCCGCAAGGACAGAAAGGGGAAGGGATAGAAATTATATACACAGAAGAAACTGTCCCAGTCCCTACCCATGTGTGAGCTGCAAGGTATACAGATGCCAACCAGGTCAGCATATTGTCACCTGCTTTCTCCAGTGAAAAACTGATACTTAATAAAATTCAGGTTCTTAACAGTGGAACTCGCAAAGTAAAGTAGTCCAGACAGAAGAAAGGAACAGAGCAAACAGCTCAATGAGTCATAACAAAGTTGAAGACCGGCATTCTGTCCCAGTACAGAATTGGCTCCATTATTGTTTAGAGGTTTGCGAGCAGGGCAGGTTGTCTGGCCACCCGAAGGTAGTGCAAAAAGTCTGAACTGATTTCCATGAAATCGACAGACTCAGCCACAGCTCTGTTCTACCTTGGAAGAAATACATCACCCTCTGTGTTGCGCTCTATAAGCAAACAGGACAAATTGTGCTTGTTCTGCTTTCTCCAAGCCCACAGGACCGGGTAAAGAGGGCTGCCCCAAAACTGATGTTCTGAACTCAAACCTACAAAGCGCTTACACCAAGTGAGCTCAAGTCTCTGAAAGCACTGACCAGTAGGGGCCAAAGGGTTCAGGGGAAGGCTTTAAATATGCCTCTCTATATATCTGTCAAACAAGACTACCATTTTCTTGCTCTGGCCTTTCTCTAAGGTTTAGCAACTTTAGAATTGCTGAAAACAAATGAATCAAGGGACAAATTCTCACCACTGGAAGCAAGAGTGCAGTGCTATCACCAAAGATGAGCTAATGCTGCATCAGGGAAGCAAAATGAATTTAACAGAGCTCCTTGACAACAACCACTTCTGGCAATGCAGCTCCTGCTTAGCTGGGTGAAGGCCACTACAAGTTACAGTACCCGGGCAAGGCCTTTATTTGCAGCTTCTCCTTTAGTCAGTCAAGGATGCTTCAGAGATGAACGGGAAGGGACTATGTCTGCATGTGGAGTACAGACGAGCTTCTCTATAACCTTCCAAGTCAAGAGCAAGATATTCCACATTCCCTTGACCCTCCCTCTTGACTGGAGAGCAACCCTAGCTTGTATTTCTTGAAAAGAGCACAATCAGAGGCAGTAACAGTGACAGGGATTTGTAATTTTCCAACTAACTCTGCTCACTAGAAAGCTCTAAGAGCAATATTAACACTTACACAGAGGAAATGCCTTCTTAAAAGATGATCCTGGAAAGAACTCCCAAAACTCCTTTATTCAGACTCACCTTATTCTTTCCTTTCTCCTTGTTGTTCTGTTCTCTGTAACAGCTTCATTGTGCTATTTGAGAATATCAATCCTAAAATTACTAGTGGCTTTGAGGGAGCTATCACACTGAACCAGGTGTGCATCCAAGCATCACTTTGTAGCAGCGACCTGCATCATCGTCCCCAAGCTGCAGACCTGCAAGACAAAAGCTAGCCTTAACCTAACTCTGAATATGCACTGCAGCCCAGAGCCTTTTCTTAGAGATGAGCTGATTTTCCTGCAAGGAAATGTCTGACATCACACATGGATTCAACTTGCATATGACTATGCAGCAGTTCTGTGTTGACATCAGTCATAGATGAATTACACTGTTCTCTGCCAGTTGCCACGTTCCGATTATAGGTGGAAGTTAATTACACTACATGCTCAGGACTGAGTTATACATAGCTGAGGAGCACTCAACAGAACAGTCACACTGAATGGCACAGAGAAAACTAGTTGTACCTGTTATTCTGTGCTTCCTCAGTAGGAGATATCCTGTCTTCATGATTTTCAAGCAGTTGCCACACAACTGTCTATGCTTAACACACTTCATTATTGTGCCTTGCAAGAAGTTGGAACACAGCTCATAGATGCGCCTTCTCAATGAAGAGCCACTACAGCAAGATTCATGAAGTCTGAAACTTCCCAGGTCAGCTGACATGAAACATGGAATAAATTCAGTTTAGTATCTCAACCTGTCTAAAGATAGACAAGGATGATCACAGAATCACAGAACATCTTTGAAGTGACCCACAGGGATCGCTGAGTCCAAGCCCTCGCTCCACCCAAAATTCCAATCCTGCATCTGAGAGCAGTGTCTAAATGCACCTTGAGCTCTGGCAGCTTGGTGCCCATGAACTCTGCCCTGGAAAGCCTGTTCCATGCCTGAATACCCTCAGGTGAAGAACCCTTTTCCTAGTATCTAACCCTGATGCAGCTTCACACTATTTTGGAGTCTCCAGATCCTCCAGAAACATAAGCGTAAGTGAGAAAGTATTGCCCACCTAGAAGCAAGTGCAGTAAATGATAGAAACCCATTTGTGAGAGCTGCATTTACAGATCAGCATGCTTTCTCTTGAAGAATGCACTACAGCAGTGTTCAAGTGGACATTACAGTTCATCTGGTCTTGTTTGGGTTTATTTGAATCCTGGAAGGAATGAGGAAGACCATCCTACAAAAACATGCCAAAGCCAATACAGATTTCAGAAGTTTCCATTGCTCCAAGTTTCTCCTACAGTAGCAAATCTGACTACCAGCAGGTTTTTTTAGATCTCTTGCCTTATTTCACAGTGCAGCAAGCAGGAGATAGAGGCTATGCAAAGACCCTCTTAACAACCACATGAAAAGCAGACACAAATGAAGATCAAACAGTTCATCAGCAGAAAGTTGGCAGTAGCCATATTCCTCCATCACTGGGCCCTGTCTTGCGTCCTTAGGAAACACAAACAGAAAGAAAGCCAGAGCAAAGTAGCTGTGAAACAAATGAGGTTGAAATCAACAGTGAAGGGCCAGGCTCAGACAAACACAGGTGAGACGTGCAGCAAGGCCAAGGCTGGCAACCTTCTTATAAACTCACCTGTTGCTAGATTCCTCCAGGGCCTGGGCACAGCCCTACACACCAGGTGTTCAGCTGGCAAATTCTTGAAACAGTTTTTCCTCCTCCTCTGGCTACAGAAGTTAAATGCGATACAAATTTACCCTCCATTAAATTAAAACTTACACTCAGGCTGACCTTCTATGGGTCATGTGTCAGACATCTAACTAGGAAGCACACTGGTAGACTGAAAGCAAACTTTAAGCAATCATCCAGACACCATCTGCTGAATTTCTCTAAACTTTATTGGCACTGTAGGAAGAACAGGGTATGGATTTTAACAGCTCCTCCCAAACAGGAAAAAAAAGCCTTAATATCAAGGGTCTATTTGCAAATAACCACATGGATCCATTAATTACTCCATAACCCTAAGAAAATGTGTTTTATTGTAATCCAGTAAAAAGGCTGGTCAAAAAAATAATAATTTACAGCGACAACAACAACAAAAAATAGAAGAAAAAAAAAAGGAGAGAGATAAATCAAGCCGGGCAAACATTTGATAAGGTATTTCTTCCTCCCTCCCTCCACCCCCATGAGGAGTAGTTATCCATTTGAATTGGGACATGGAAAGGAAGAGAAACAAATCTGAAAAATAAAAATTAAAAAACATGCCTACAAATCTCACTGTAATACTGAAAGCTTCTTACATTAGTTTTCTTGCAAAATATCATTTCTTTATAATACAGTATATATTTCCAAGGGAAGGGGACCATAAACACATCCTCCATCCCACGACTAATATTTTCTAATTGTGCATAGCTAGAAGTATTGAAATCAAATATCATTAGATACCACTGGAATATAATACTGCTTAAGAAGAAGGCATAGCTGAAACAACTACAAAGAGTGAGGTCAGGTCACTGGCACAGGCTGTTCTATTCTATATTGGACCAACTGGAGCTAGAATGATTTAAGAAAAAAAAAAAAACCTTATAAACAAGATATGCCAGCATCGTAACACAAGTTCAGCAATGTTGTGTGAGCAGAAAGGTTCACTGTTTTATTATTTGAACACATATTTCAGGCACTATATATCAGATTGTTAGGAAACTGTTTTAATGTAATAAGGGCTTCATTTCCCTGCAAATGCACCAATAGTTGCTGTGGACAGAGCAGAAGTGCTGAGAACCAGCTTTAAAGCACCAGAAGAGAAGTGTAATGGTTGTCTGCTCCACGAGTAATCAGACTCGCATAGAGTCAGTGCCAATAACCCTTCAGTACAGAAATATGCAAATCCGTTCTGACAAATTTAACTGCAATCTTCCATTTGTGACTTTCAAAGTACTGGAGCATATGTTTTTGGTCAGCCAAAAGCTTCCTGCATTCCCATGTTCTGTCCAGGAGGGTAAAGGGGGCTCCCATACCACTAATCAGGATGTTCAGAAGTAGCACACTAAACTTCTAACCATAGTTCGGTTGATTGGTGTTTCCATGGATTACTCACAGACATGTATTGCTTCCAAAAAAATACAACACTGGTGAGGTTGTTTCTAGCAGCCCAAGGAGTTGTTGAGGAAATACTGCAGTTCGTTAACACTGATGTGGACATTTCTTTTTTGGCACACTCCTCCTTTGCTTATAATAATAGGAGCTGAAAACACTTCAGCATTCAGATGTGAATCATCATGAGCAGTGATACCATACAGATAAAGAGGGCATCCACAAAATTAAGATTTAGAATCACATTAATTTAGAATCACATGAGGCAAGAAAATAAATCATAGGCTAGCCCCATTACTTTCTATAGGAACAAGCTGTACTAAGAAGGGCAAAGCAAATGAAGACACCATTGTAGAGGAAATCCATCGTTAAGAGGCCTCTTCTAGGGGTCCACATTTCCTTCTATAAAGGATCAAGGCTAAATCCAATTCAACCCTGAGCATACATGGCTGTTCCCTCCTTAGAAATGACAAGGAGGACCCTGGGTAGCCTGGTAGGAATGGATAGAAAGTGATTACAACAATTAACACAGGACGAGTCTCCCCACAGCCACCACTGTCCTCCTCTTAAGAGACAGAACCCTCTGAACTAGAAACTACAAAAAGGCAAAGCATCCTTCTGGAGGAAAAAAACACACACATACTCGAGCCAGGAATCTGGCAAAATGCTAGTGAAGATTAAGGCAACAATTGGACAAATCTCATGACCCTCTCCCTTGAAATGCTGCTGGAAGCCAGGAAGACACAGCTACAGCTTTGTTTCTACATGACCCAGATACAAAACAGTTTTGGTCCTCGGCTGTTCTTCACTTTTTATGAGTGTATCTATTTTAAACAAAGACATCTGAGCTACAGTAGAGATCCATACAGTCATAAGGCACCAATGACTACATGCTAAAAAGGCCTCATGGAAAAAACCTGAAGTCACCCCATCTGACTAGAAATGTACTGCTTCAGCAAAAGAAATATAGTCACAGGAGTTTTCAGTTGTTTGAATTTCTGCTTACGCCTTTCCACTTTCAGTGGTGACCTCAAGATGAAAGGCAGTGTTCTTTAGCTATCTCTGCCTCACCTGTTACATTCAAGTCAGACAAAATAACAGCAAACAAAGCCATTTAAGCCATTTACCCAGAGGAAAACTTATTCCAGAAAGCCTGGAAGTCAAGGCATCCAATACATCCCACATCAGTGAAAATATTTCAAAGGCCTCCTTGTGATTAGGAAATTTCATGTTTCATCTTTAAACAATAAAGGTAACACCAGCAGGAATGCCACAGATTCTGTTTGGTCTGCTTACATTTAAAGCACAAAAGCTTTGGTCTTTTAGAAACTAAGTCCACATTCTACCTCCAACCCTTCTTCCCAGACTCCAGGTTCTCCATCTCAACTACGTGATTCAGACCCTTAATGACATCAGAAACTTAGATCCTGGCCTCAGAGCTTAATACTGAAGCTTGTGCAAGTTAGTAGGAAGGCACAGTGTCAAACTGTTAGCACTTTATATAGTTCAGAGAAAGTATCTACTGGCCTCCCTACTCAATGAGAGAGAACAGTTACACAGCCATTTCAGTAAGCAAAACTAACTAAATGCAGTACGACTTTACCCAAAGTCATAGAATTTCAGATTTGCCCTAATACAAGTTAGCTTTCCCAAGCTACCCCAGGAATATGCAAGTGTCGTTCTTTCTTCTGTTGCTGAACTCCAGCATTTACCAAAAACTCTATAAATAAGACCATGGTCGCTCTTCTGTAGTGGTTCCAGCACAGCACGATTATGAGTGAGTGATGGGAGAGGATGAGAAAGAAGGGAGAAGGGACTGCAGAGCGGCAAGCGCAGGGGAGAGTTTACATGGACTCAAACTCATCAATGCGCTGCTTGGTGTTGCCCTGCCGAATCTGACGGAGGGTCTTGTACTTGTCTCGGCCCAGCCGCATGTTCTCAGCGTGGATCATATCATTGGCCGTCTTCTTGGTTTCATCCCGAGCGTTTGCCAACTCTGAGGAAAGAGCCTAGTGAAGGGGACAAAGACAGCAGTGGGTTAGCCAAGCCAGAACCTCAGTGCCAGGCAAGGAAGTTCCTTGTTAATCCTCCTACACAGGAAACAGATAAGCTCAACTGCATACTGTCTTGGGCAACCTTCTCCAGCTGAGCCTTCTTGAGCAGAATAGTGAGACTAGATGATCTCAAGAGATCCTTTCCAACCTAAGCAATTGTGTGGAAGTTGCAAATATTTTTTCTCTATATTTGAAAATAGTAAACTGCAGGTGCTTCCACCTTACTTATCTTTGTCCAGCACAGTAAGAAAGACTGTCACTAATTTATTTCAGAGGAAGGAGAAAGTCCAGTGGAGAAATACCTAAAGACTTCAAGATTGCCTTGCAGAAATCAAGCAACTACTAGCCTTCTACCACAGAAGAAATGCGTTGTGCATGACAGAGGACACCTCTGTCACTCTACCTATACATGACCAACATAGCATGACGCAAAACAAACCAAGTCTGTTTCAAGCCATGCAGCCAGAAGACATTTTAAAAAAAAAAAAAAACCTACAGAAAACAAGCTACTACCACTTTCTAAGCATCAATACCTGAAGAGTGGAATTCCTTATGAGAAGGAGGTAAAACATTTCTACCCCTTTTTCCCCCGCACATGCTGAGCTGTAGCAGCTACTATCAGCATTTCGCAGTGCAATCCGTTCAGACAGGACAGTTACAGCCTGTTGCAGAATAAGAATTCAACCAAGCCTTCCAATTCATTTAAGCTAGACTCTGAACAGCTGTCAGGTAGCTGGCAAGACTCACACAAGCATACTCTATCTCACAGATGCTGCCTCTTGGCATTGCTTGAAAAGACTTCACTGTTTCCAATGAAATAGAAATGAACTAGAGACAAGTTCTGCCCCTTTTCCCTAATGGTAAGCAGCAATCCAATCAAGTCATGATCACCTTTTCCTTCACTCACTATTCACTACTCCCTTCTTTTATTCCTTCCGTTTTAAGGAATTCCTGTAAAAGCTCACAGTCACAGTGACAAAATGAATAAAAGCAATGCCCATGCACATACACTCGGCTGCAAACTTTTTACCTTCAAGTGTTTCTGCACTCGTTCGTTTTTCTCTGCTTCAGTGGTACGCTGCTCCTCGCTGCGGTCCTTGATGGTGGCCTCTGATCGAAGCTCAGCACTGGCTTCCGCTGCATTTTCATCCTGCTCATCATCATGCTCGTTCTCAGAGTGCATTGGCTCAGTGACATGAGGAGTGCTCATGGCAGTCTTCAGCTCCTCTTTGGTCTTTTCTAGGTCCTCCTGCACCATTTGTGCCTGCAATAAGACAGACCACACTTAGTCTGTGCAACTCAGATGTGACTAACTTCTTGCAGAAGCACACAAAAATGCTACTTAAGAGCCCTACATCTCTTGCACACTGAAGCGGTGTGTTCCAAAACTACTCAGTCACAGTCACTAGCAACATTTTCTGCTGGCTTACGCATCAGAGATTTAAGGAATGGTTATAACCCATGGAAAATGACCTATAGGTCTAATCAAACTATTCCAAGCTGGAGTTAGAATGCAGCACTCATTTTACAAGACAAAAAAAAAAGCAAAACAAAAAACCATAAAGCTGCATATTTGCAACAGCCTCAGCTTGCAGACACCTCGTCTAGTGGCAGTATTCTAATGTAGTAGTTTAGGTCACAAAACAAAATGAAGATTAACTCCACAGAAATTACTGCTGCTACTTCAGATTCTGCTTTACCTTCTGCTGCCACTCCTGGGCCTCACTCTCTTTCTTCTGCCTGGCCAATTCCAGCTGTGTGATCCTAGCTGTGAGTTCTGCCATTTCAGCAGCCTGCAAAGGAAAGTGGGGACAAAAGAGAAGTACTTGCTAAATGAAGCATTAGTCCAAGTTCTGAATAAAAACAGTATCTCTAATACATTTCTTGTAAGGAGGATACTTCAGTCCCACTGATATCTAAATGATGCAAGTGGAAAAAAAGAAAGGGTTCTGTTGAGGGTTTTTTCCTCCTCCAAATACAGCTACAGTACTCACATCTTTGAACTCAAGCCAAGGAAAGCAATTAATGAGTTCTACATGCTGTTCTCAGCATCAGATACTATTGTAAGTTAAAAAATAAAAAAAAAATCAGTCTCAGTGTACTGCACTGAGTAATAGATAATAGTACTGCACTTTGTAATAGATAACAAACATGCATATTTAAATCTTAATTCATCATCTTTAATGTCTATCCTGAAGAACTAAAATATACTTCTTCACTATATTCATAGCTTAATTTGTTCTATGACCTTAGAAAGACCCCTACAATGTCACTGCCCTACCACATTTTCAGCTAACCCACTCACCAGTTGTTCCTGGGTCTTTTGTTGATCATGGGATGCTTTTAGCAGGGCTTCCTTTGCCTCTTCTGCTTCTCTACGTTCTTTAGCCAGTTTTTCTGCTTCCTCCTGAGCTCGCTTTCTTTCCTGTTCCAGCTCCATGGCTCTACGGGTCTGTTCTTCCAGTTCTGAAGGAATAGCAGAGTACATTTGAAGAGAAATAAAGCAAAAAAGGTAGTAGGAGGGTGCCCTTATCCCTACCTCCTGGATGGAATCTTTCCTACAGAGATAATGGACAGACTCAAGCAACTATGTATGCCCTTTCCTCCACTTTACATTGCAAGTGGAGATTAAAGATGAAGAGCTAGACCTGCAAGCCAGCAGATTACTTGCTGATTGATCTGTGGGAAGTACCCATCTTGAAATGACATCCTTAAAGACAGAAAAACATGCTGCATTCCAATTGGGCACTGCATAGTAATGCTGGCCAAGCAACTAGATTGTAAAAGCCAGGGCACTGGCTGATATGACCCTCGCTACACTTTCTGATTCTTTCCTCTACAGATGTGCTAAGATAAAGCTTCCAGCTGGCATGTGGACAACTGAAAGAGAATCTAGCTGCTAAAGAGGCAGCTTGGCTGCCCCCCACCTCTTTAATACAAGCCATACTTCAGAGTATTTGCATCTGCTGAGTTGCATTCAGCTTCAGAAGGCTAAACTAGGGCCTTAACATTAGCCAGCACAAAATACTGGAATCTGAATGAATTGGAGATGCTCCTAGCTTTATTATTTGAATCTTTCTCATTCAGACTACCCAGACTGTGCATCTAATGGAATACTAGAGTATTTTCTATTACCTTGCTGAGCCTTCTTGGTTTGCTCCTCAATTTGCTTGAGTTTTTCCATCAGCTCCTCCTTCTCACGTTCAATCTTCTCCTTCTCTTTCTCTGCCAATTCCCTCTTCTTCTTCTCATTCTCCAGCAGGGCTCTGATAATGGGGAAAGTCATAATGCAATTTATAATTTACAGCTGTAGTCTGTAGTTCTTTCTAGTGAAACTATAAGCACACAAGAGAAATGCGCTAGATCACTCAGCTGATGATCTTTACTCCATATGTGCTCCTTTTAAGTGAAGAAACAAAAAGCTTGCTTTGCTGGCATTCACCTTAGTGGAAGTTCATAATAGTAATGCTACTAACTGAAGATCCTTATATCAAGATTCAGATTAACCCTTTCAAATAGATGGGCACGCATTTAATTCCAAGGAAGTGGTGGTAAACCACACCTGTGATGAGAGCCACTTCCATCATCTCATTAGATATACTGAAGCAGAAAGAAGTCTTCCCGTTCTTGGCTCAAGCAGGTTAGCATGCATGCTGCCAGCACTTCTATCTAGCACATGATACTACTGTGGAGTGACCAACCAAATCCGGGTTACTCAGAACCTTGCACAGACCTCTCCATCTGTTTCTGATGCTTCTCTTCCCGAGCCTGTGCTTTCATCTGCTGCACCTCAATGGTATCTGGTTTACGCCTGCGCATGTAGAGCTCATGGTTTCCCATACAAAGTGCCAGGATACGTTTGTTAATCCGTAACCGAGGGGCATAGAATACAAAGTCCTTGGGACAAGAAAAAGGCAGAATTAAAATTGTTCCTTCAGTGTAGTAAACCCTCTATGTATGCAACACACACCAAAACTCTCAACTTTCTAATACTGCTAGCCAGCATTTCTGATCAGTGTCTAATTCACTGCTGGTAGTAGTCAGACCTCCGTCTTTCAGGAGTGAAATTCAAGATGATAAATTGACACAGGGCAGAATTGCCTAACTTCCTGTTACAGTCTACTTGGTATCATCGTAAAGCACTTGTAGTACACAGAGTATGTAGCAGCTTGGCTCTTTTGTTTCATTAGAAATACAATCATGTCCAACCACGGGTGAGTTTACTAGGAACACTGAGGCTGTGCCTTCCTCCACTTTTATTACCACTTAATTCTTTAAATCTGGTCATCCAGATCATGTGTAAGTTTTTCTCTTATGCCACAGAGTGTTAAAAATTATGTCCTAAGGAAAAATAACTTAATTCTGTTAAAACAAAAACAGCAGCAAGAAAATGATTCCAAGCAGCTGAAAAAAAAAAAAAACAAGAATGACCAGAAGAACAGAAGGTATCAGCTGACAGGATATTAACAGGCCTCAAAGAGTAAATTAACTTAAATAATGTTCATTAAAATAAATAAGGAAAAAATGTTCCCAGTGCACCCTACAAAATGATGCGAAGCTTCAGCTTCAAGTAAAACACAGTGAAAGGTGATCCCATGCTACTAAAGTCAATGGAAGCATACAACAGTTAGCACAGGTGCTTCAGATCCCCTAATCGAATCAGAGAATTAAAGTGGTTGTAGGAGAACCAGAAACCCTAAGCAAAAAGCCTCTCTCTGACTTTGGACAGCATAAAGTTGCAATGAACAAATGCCTCCCTTCCCAGCCTGAACCAATTTCCATCTATCCCCTTATTGCAGTTCAATACATTCTTGACATACTGCCCCAAACTGGTAGTAGAGAACTACTTAAGCAACTACTGATGTTACTGATAAAAATAATATTTACAACTAAAATAAGTAAAACCACAGACAACTGATCATTCATTTTCTATGATCCAATAGCAATGGGGAATGGCTTTAAACTAAAAGAGGGAAGATTTGGTTTAGATGCTAGAAGGAAATCCTTTTACTCAAAGGATGGTTAAGCCCTGATACAGACTGTCCAGAAGTGTAGGTGCCTCTTCCCTGGAGGCCAGGCTGAATGCGACCTGGGCAGCCTGATCTGGTGAGAGGGCAACCTTGACCACAGCAGCAGGGGTGGAACTGGATGACCTTTCAGGTCCATTCCAAACCAAACCATTCTACAATTCATCTAAGAAGAAATGGAAAGTTCAAAAGCTTTAATATGGCTGTTGCTTCTTACTGGTGCTTTCTTGTCAATAGGCTTGATTACAAACTTCTTGTCATTGAAAGAAATATTTCTGATCTCACTCCAAGGGAATCCAATTTTTGGTGTTAGCCTGCAGAAGCAGAAAACAGAGGAGATATAAGTCCCACAACATTTCAAATTCCTGAACTACAACATAAAGCTCAAAATTCTGAAAAACCTGCCCTCGTGATATTTCAGTACTCTCAGGTTGACTGGAATAAGCAAATAAAATTGGTCAGATAAATGAACTAGGGAGCAGTTTTCCAATCCTGTTTGATTAAATGGAGAACAGCTGAAGAATGCATCCACATCAGGAAGACAAAGGATAGAGGTAAAACTAGCTTGGTAAGATTTGAGTGTCTCATGGGTTTTGCTCCTAAGCAGCACATTTTATGGGGCATTCTAGCAAAAACACAACTAAGAATGACACATAAGCAGCAGAGTTCAGTATAAGAGCAAAATACCAGAGCAGATTAACAATTACTTTTAACTACCTTTACACTGAAAAGGACAAGAAGTCAATGATGAGGAGAGTGGATTTATTACCTGTCATTCTGCTCATAAATGTTGAGTCCAAGAGCATCTACACCTAGCCAGAGTTCAGAGCCCTTTTTGTTTTTAATGCTGAAGTAGTTCACACCATACATTTCCAAGTCCTGTGCTATTTTTAGGTACTCCAAGACAGCATCTTCTCTGTATTATGCAAAAAGAAAGCAGATATTCTTTCTCAAGTCAATAAGCCATTTCATCAAGAAGGTGCTGACTATCTACACAGATAGAACAGCAATAGACTAGCCAAAGATTCCAAGAATCATCCTTGAAGACATGAGTGAACAAGCTCTGCAAGTCCAGTTTTATTTTTACTAACATCAGCCAGTTACATGGACTATCAAGGTCAGAGGCACATTGGCCTAGTTACTCTCAGTAAAATAAACTGATGAATGCTAACTCATGCTGGAGCAAGCTGCAGATTACTGTGCGACTTCATACAGTATACACTAGCATATATCACACTACCTTAAATACAGCAGTTTCACATGCATCAGTTACCTAATCATTCCTCGATGTTCTTCATGCCACACCTGGATCCTCTCCTCCCACTGGTCCTTGTTAAGCTTGTGCTGCTCCAGAACTCTAGAAAGAATACACTGGATTTTTGAGACCAGCCACTGTATTTATGCACACACCACCACATCGGTCCAGAGCAACGCTACATTAAATACTCCATGGACATCACAGCTCCCAACACAAAAAACATTTCCAGAAATATGGGTTTATAAGGCTAGGCAGAGACACATCAGTAGAGTATTCAAGGCTTCGGACAAATAACAAGCTGTATTCAGCTATGTTTCTCCTTGTACCATTACATTATCAGGCTTTTATTAGAGCTTCTCCAACTACTTCCAATTACAATTTCCTCAGCAGCAATAGGATCTTTAAGAGAGGCCTGAGGCTGTATCTTATTATGAATTCTCTGGCTAAGACTCCAAAAAAATTCCAAACATCTTAGCACAAAGATGTTTTAAAACTGAACAAATTCTCATACCTCTGTGGGAGCAGTTTGTCACTAGCAAGGTAACCAGACTTGTGCACTTCTTTATTGAAGTCTCCATACTTGGACTGGACAGCATAGGAAGCCAGTAGGACAGCTGTTTCTGGAGGACAGTAAATGTCATCATTCAGAATTGCCTCCTTCACTTGGAGGAAGAACAGGCGCTGTGTGATGTCCTGGATCAGCTCTTCAGCCACATCTTCCGGGTAGAACTTGGCTCGGAATTTGAAAAGAAGAGGGCTTTCCTTGCGTACATCCTGTGCTGTTACCTGGAGCAACAGAGTTATCAGATTTTATAGCTAACATGCCAAATGAAAGTGAGCAGGATTAATGGTCAGAAAGAGAAGACAAGCATGCATTAGAAAAAAAAAACCCTTTGTAACACAAATATGAATGGGCAAGATGCTCACATGAGCATCACATTAACAGTTACAAGGGCAGTTAACAGATCTTGCAGGCTAGGGAAGATTGACTGTATGATAGGAATAGGGATGCGTGACCCATGAAGAATAAGAGGATGCTGTCCAGACATGAACAGATGAGATCAGGAAAGTCAGGCCACAGACGGAATTGACCTTAGCAAAGGATGTGGTAAAATAACAAGAGATTCTACAGGTACACTGCTCAGAAGACAATGGTCAAGGAATGTGATAAATGAGAAGGAAGAAATTGCAACAGTCATGAGAAGGCTGAGGTACTCAACAAGTTCCTGGCCTCAATCTTCACAGAATCACAGAATTTGAGGGGTTGGAAGGGACCTCAAGAGATCAGAGTCCAACCCTCCTCCTAGCACTGAAGCAAGTTCCCTACAACAGGTCTCACAGGTAGGCACCCAGACCAGGTCTTGAATATTTCCATAGAAAGAGGCTCCACAGCTTGTCTGGGAAACCTGCTACAGTGCTCCATCATCCCTATTGTAAAGTTCTTCAGCATGTTTGTACGCAGCTCCCTATGTCTTCACAGGCTTCCCACATTTCTCATGCCCTTGAAGCTCTAGGTGAGAGTTGGAGGAGTAAAATTCCTCTTGCTGTAGCGTAACAGCAAGTTTGAGACTGCCTGATAAGACTAATGTATACAGGTCTATGGGACCCAATGACACACATCCCAGGATCTTGATGGAACTGTACATAAAGGCTGAAGGCTGATCATAAGGAAAGAATGCCACCCAAAATAACCTGGTCAAGCTTGAAAAGCAGGACCATGTGAACCTAATGAGGTTCAACAAGGTCAGGTGCACAAAGTTAAACTTGCATTGCTGCAATCCCAATTATATGTACAGACTGGGAGAAGAACTTATTGAGAGCAGCCCCATGGAGAAGGACTTGGGGCTTCTGGTGGACAAAAGCTTGACACAAGCCAACAGTGTTTACTTGCAGCTCAGAAGGCTGGTGGTATCCCGGGCTGCACCAAAAGGGGCATCAGAGTTAGAGAAAGGGTTAACCCTCTCAGCTCTGTCCTCTTAAGGCCCTTATCTGGAATACTGTATCCAGGCCTGGGGCCCCCAGCACTACAAAGACATGGAGCTGCTGGAGAAGGTTCAGAAGAGGGCGACAGAGATTGTCAGAGGACTGAAACATCTCTCCTAAGAGGAAAGGTTGAAGATAAGCTTGTTCAGTCTGAAGAAGAGAAAGCTTCGGAGAGACCTCACTGCAGCCTTCCAGTACTTAAAGGGAGCTTATAAAAAATCGTTCTCTCTCCTGTTTATGTGGTTCTATAGGACAAGGGAAAATGGTTTTAAAATAAAAGATGAGAGAATTAGATTATACTAGGAACTTTTGTTTTATTTTTTTTTGTTTGTTTTTCCTTTTTTTAACAAAAAAGTTTTCGTTGTTGTTGTTTTTTGTATTGTTTTTAATTTTTTACTCAGGGTATGGTGAGGCACTGGCACAGGCTGCCTATTAGAGTTGTGGCTGCCCCATCCCTGGGGGTGACTGAGACCAGGCTGTGTGGGGCCTGGCCAGCCTGATCTGGTGAGCGGCAATCTTAGGTTGGAACTAGATGATTTTTAAGGTCCCTTCTATGCCTATGACTCTAACAATCGAAGGAAGGTGGTATCAACTCCCTAATATTGCTGTAACTTCATGTCCGTAAAGAAGCAAGATCCCTGATAGAAGTACAGAGTCTGCTCCTGTCCTCCAAGAGAAGGGAACCTCAGACAAATGAGAGGTTGAAGCAAACATACCTTTTTATTTAATTTGAGCCACGTTGAGAATCCCTTTGTATCTTGATACTGGAGTCCAAAGAACCAGACTTCTCTCAGACCAATTGTCTTGACAACCTGCAATAAAGATAATTAGCAAGAGCCATGGCCAGACAGGCTGATCTCACTGGTAGCAGAAAACCTGTCTGAGGTAAGTTCAGATGAGCAGAGACAAGCAGTGCCCTAGCATTCTGCCATCCCCGACACTGTGCTCATACATAGATGACAGAGCATCTGAGAAATCCCATGTGGGAAACACATGCATCTCTTTCCCCATATCCTTAAGATTTGTTGTTACTTAAAATCAGATACTATATTGATTAGCCACTTACAAGCCAACTTTTATAGCCAAAATACAATGCAATGGATCTGTCAGGTGTAGCAGGAAAGAACCTCCACAGGAAATATTTATGCTGGCATAGAAGCTCTCTCCTTAATCATGTCTCTAGCAGGGCACAACTGTTACAAAAATAAGAGTTAAGGCAGCTTTACAAATATACTGTAACAAAAAAAAAAAAAAAAAAGCGCATCATGGGGGAGGGCAAGACTACTGCAATATAATGCTGGTAGAAAGGAGAGAGAATTTTTTTTTATAACACAAGTTCACCAGCACAAGGCCACCACTTTGTGCTCTGGCAAGTCTGAGACACACCTGCTATAGGGTTCATTCAGTCTAAAAACTGAAATTCCTTCACATCCTTCCCGGACACCCTGGAGTTGATCTTATGCCTGCAAACAGGGCAACGACCTTTAACTTCTACTACCAGACAAAGGAGGAGAAAGGATAAAACACTTATCTTGAGGTCTAACACTGTACCTGGAGTACTGCTTTTCAACACTACCCCCCCCCCCCCCCATCCTCCTTGCTTCCAGCTTTCCTCCTGCAGAGGCTAAAGGATTTGACAAATAGTTGAGGTAGATTTAGTCCTGCCTTGTCCCATGATTTACATGATGCCTCTCTAATTCTCTAATTTCTTTTAAGTTACTTCCTTGCTGATTCCTAAAGATGTGCTCTATTCTCTTTTATGTGGAGTCCAGATTTGTAAAGCCACAAAATTAAGGACACGGGATCCCTGCAAACATATTACTAGTTCAATTATTTAGGGCTTGGATCAGACATTTCTGCTGGCTTTACAGAAGTAGTATCATGGCAGAAAAAAAAAAAAAAAAGAGAGAGCTTTCAGCAGCTGCATGCTATTAGAAACACACACACACAACCTACATAAGGCCACATAGACTATACACTATTCTTCAAGTCCATGAAATTATTCAGCCTATCTTTGCCTGAATATGGAGAGCTGGCCTAAATAACACGTTAAACAAAGAATGTAGGTCTGATAACCCTTCACGTACACACGTCACATAGTGGGACGCATCCAGCTAAGGAGGGTTTCAAAAAAGCATTAGATTTCGCTGTATATATATAGAAAACTCTTGGTAGAAAGAGAGGAAGAAAGGCTGTCCTAGAGCCTAAGAAAAGCTTTGTTCTCTGCAATATTAACATTTGAATGGAATGGAGGCTCACCCCCACTGCTGTATGTGTCTGCTTGCCTCACTTTCATTTGTCTGCAGCTTAAGCCTGGGAATTCAATAAGCTGAACTGCCAGCAAGGAGCTGAATGGCATCACACTGAGGCCTCGCACAAAAGGACTTTTATTCCACAGCAGAAGTCTGCACAGCAATTGCATTGACAACAATGGTCTGGACAGAGGAGAGGGGGAGACAGCACAGCACACACACAAGAACTTCACAGCCCCAGTCAGCTACTAAATCAAACTAAGATGCACTGCAATTCCTCCTCTAGGAATTATGTGAAATGTAAAGCAAGGCACATGGTGGCTTGTTAATCTGAGCATGGATCTGTACCATTCAGCCTTCATCCTGAAAGTAAAGGCAGATGATGGTAGCCTCTACCAAGTGACAGTCCTTTCCACCTCAGCTTCAACAGGATATTTGGTTCAATTTTGAAAGCAAAACTATCATGAACTAAAAAGTTTTCTACAGGAAAACTCCACTTTTTCAGGTCTGCATGGCTTTCTCACCTCCCCCTCCACAAACACCAGTCTCCTTCCCAGCTATTGTTCTTGCCATTAAGAGCTGTCTCACAGCAGAAGGAGGGCCACAAGTAGACCTCTTAAATGTAGATTTTAGCATGAGGATGACTGTTCAAGATTGCTACAGTTCTCAGCCTAGGAAAACTGTCTGGAGAAGAGAAGGCTCAGGGGAGACCTTACAGCTGTCCACTTGAAAGCAGAAAGTACCTGAAAGGAGATTGTGTCGGCCTCTTCTCTCACATAAATTGCAACAGGACTAGAGAGAATGTCCTCAAGTTGCACCAGGAGAGGTTCAGGCTGGATATTAGGAAAAATTTCTTCTCTAAAAGAGTGGTCAGGCACAGGATCAGGCTCTGTCTAGGGAGGTGGTTGAGTTACCATCTCTGGAGGTGTTCAAGAAACATTTAAATGTTGTTCTAAGAGACATGGTTTAGTAGTGAAATATTAGTGGTAGGCAGACATTTGGACTAGATGATTTTGGAGGAAATACACCACACATGCAAACAAGTGCAGATCCAGCATGAAAGCAATATTTACACAAAGACAAAAGCAAAGTATTCAAAAGACATTTCAAGTTCCTGCTTCAAAGGATAGAGCATCACAAAGCATCCACAATACTACATATGTCTCGAACATTGCCTGTTGTCCTTTCCAAAAATGAAAAGGCCATGAGAGGCATGTCAAGTATTTTTGACAGAAATCTGCTTGCAAACAATACTGCTGGACTGCTCTGACCTGGCTAATCTACCTCATCTGCAGTTTAATATGCCATAGTTTTTCTATTCAATTTAGTAAAAGAGGCACTTTGCAGATAAATGTCATTTAATTATCCTGCTTTCACTGTCACTGAAAACCTCTGTGCCACTGCTCGAATGTCCTTCCTTGATTAGGCCATGGTTTAGACAAGCAAAAAAATCTCTATCAGGCCCAGGTATTATTTGGCTTTATATCCTGCAATGATCATGACTGGGGAAGCCTTCTCTCAATTACTTTTCAAAATTGAATACAGCACTGACTCAGCTAGTATTCAGGCACATTATGTCCAAAATGAAGCATGAGTAGAGAGGAGTAGAAATGAGAATCCACAAAAGTAAAAGAAAAAAAAAAATACAAATTCCTCTTCTTAGTTCAATTGCAGAACCAGGTTCCTCAGAGAGTTCAGCACTATTACATATTCATCTCAGAAGCACTCCCTCCACCTCTTAAAGAGAGTAGTACTTTTAAAGTATAAACTGACCTTACCAAAACTTCAGATAACGTAATCCAGGCAACTCTGTGAAATCTGGACTTGGCCAAGAGAAAGATGCTGTGTGCACTAGCTGAATCTCTCTCTTACTAACATGCAAAAACAACAACAACCAGCAAATCTGAGAAGGGAAGAGAACAATGGCACTTTGACCAAGATTAGCTACAATGCTTGAAAGTCACTTATCCTCTAAAGAAGTAAATGGAACCATTGACATTACTGTTTGCTTCAGGTGCTGACCTCATACCCAGGAAAGTGTCTTGGGAAGGCCAACAACTTGCTGTCACAATCTAAAGTAATAGAAAGCTTTTCTAGTGTCACATTCCACTTTAAACTGTACTTGAATTCACAGCTCTTAACTGGACAGCTGTTGCCTTCAGAGAGATGGTGTTTTTGCTTACTCTAAAGGTTTATTCTGGCATGACATGCTGAGGTCACTATCTCTTGGATTCTATGATGTCTAAAAGCTAGTAATGAACAGTCTGAGGTCTGTGGTCAACTATAGGCTCAGACAGCACAAAGCAAGTCATTGAGAAGAAAATCTGCAGTCAGAGAAGTAGAGTTCATTGTAGGATGGAAAAAGTAGTACTGACTAAACAGTTTAGAAACCACTACTCAATTGTTTAAAAAAAAACAAAAAACAAAAAAAACCCACTGACATAAGGCCCATCAAGTTGGTAGAGATGCCACCCATCCATTGTACTATCCACTCAATAGGTCTAGTATTGCATACAGCTAAGATGCCTCTACAAGAAGCTAGAAGAAATAAGAGGCTTTCAAGGGGGAAAGAACAAGAAACCAAAATAATCCAAGGTCAAAAGCATCAGGAAAAAAAAAGCATTTGAGAAGCTGCCATGTGCAGCTGATTGGGTATATAGAAGAAGGGAGTATGCTTTCATACTACAGATGTGCTCAAAATAGAAGATTTAATGACTACAGCCAGAGACCACATTCATCCTTCACAGAGCTACTGGCTTTCCTGGTGAGTTGGTAAGCACTGCAGTTCAGCAAGTGACACTAAGAGGCACATAAGCAGAGCTGCTGAAGACAAGCTGGTATAGGCCTCCTGCCTCAACTAACAGTTTTGTCAGCATAAGCTATTTAATGCTACAGCTATACAAGCACTGGAAACAGGATGATATAGGTAGATCTCTAGTACAGATCATGATGTTACTACCCTATATATCAACTCATAAGGATTTTTCTGCTCCAAGGTATCTGATTAGAGAAGATAACAGTACATAAGTTTACTTCAGAATTTAGCCAAGCATGAGAGTGAGGCAGGAGCATCCCTACTTCAAGTCCATTTAATTACTATTAGTGCAGAACGTTCTCTCCAGATTCAAACTGCTCTTCCTCATGAAGAGATCATCTAGCTTTCAAGAAGTCCTTTTAATCCTTATTCAGATTAGGTAATCACTACACTGGGATAGATATATTTATTCTCCCTTTAGACACAGCGGGTGGAACCAAATGCTACCTAAACGCTGCTGAACAAAGCCAGCAGCGTGCACCAAGACAGATGTGTAACTAAAAACCTTGGTAAAACTTGTTTGCTTCTTGCCTAATTCAGAACTCACAACTCACTCAAAACGAAAGGGCACTCTGGGGCAAAAACATTCAGGGTATCTAAAAATTTTTCTGTGAAAGAGTTGAAGCAAGATTTCACACCAGGAGGTCAATGTACTGCAGCAGCAAAAACATAAGGTTGCTTTGTAAAGGAACTCTCTACCCTCAAAAAAACCCTGATGATGGCAGACACTTTTTCCACATTCAGCATCATGCACAAAACCTAGATTAGCAATTTCAGGAGCACCTCATAGCTTAATTAACACTCACTTCGCTCTTGTAAATCCTAGCATGAGACCAAAGGCCACCTCAGGATAGAAATTGAGATAGAGTGAACAGACATTAGTCAGACAGCAATCATTGCTTAGATCCCTTTAGTAGCATCAGCAGGGAAAACAGCCCTGGGCTAGCCCTTTAGAGGAACTAATCTACACAAATAGCTCAGCCATTTTGAACCTATCAGATACATGCCAGATGAAAGTATTAAAAAAAAAATTATGAAGATGACAAGCCAGAATTGGATAAGCTACAAGATTGCACTTCTCCTAAATTTTCTTAAGAGCGAACAAGTATTTGTTTTAAAGAGCAACGAAGAGAGACAATGGGGGTAAAGCAGAGCACTGGATTAAAGATTAAGTGAAGATGAGAACTATGTTTAACATATGCAACAGTAAGAAGCCTATAGCTACAGCATACAAGCACTTGCGCCCCTATCCCAGCAATTTTCAGCCTTGATGTGCAATTCTGACTGTGGACAAATTCTCTCTTCCACACATGCAGCTGTTCACAAAGGAGTGAAATCAATTACTAAGAGATGAAAAGTTCCCATACAGGAAAAATGATTACAAGCTTCACAAGCACAGACAAGCTGTTCAAGTCCAAGTTTCACACCACAATTTCATTTTGTACTAAATGTCCAGTGAGGCAAAAGCTACAGGTGGTCTAGAGCAGACTGAAAAATTTATGCAGATTTAAAGCACTACTGACTTCAGCAGCAACACTTCCTAGTACCTGGTGCTTTGTTTACACAATGCCAAAAATCAGATGTTGAAAAACAGTTACAGGAAGCATCCAACTGAAGAAGCACTTCTCCAAAAAATAAATAAATAAAGTAAAATAAAATTACAAAATTCAGTTCATCTCTTGATGAATTTAGGAGTATATAATGTAAGCTTTAATAGAATAAGGTTTCATTAACTAACTGGTGGAGTTCCACATTGCACACATGCATTCTCAATGGAATCCAGAACTAAATTCCATCTATCAAAAGAACTGCGAGTGTCTTGAGATCACATAGGGCTCAATATACTGGAGCTACATGGAAACAGCTGAGAAACTACACTGTAGCACAGAACTTTTTTGAAAGCCTTTTTTTCCTATCCCATCATAAAAGGGCACTCTTTGCTAAGCCATAGAATCTCACTCTACTGCATTCCAGGGCTGTGCTATAGAGGACAATATAGTATCTAGCTTTGAATCATTCAGGTGAGTATGAGGGAAAGTAGTTTGTGGTTAAACATAAAAAAAAAAAAAAAAAAAAAAAAATCAGGCTCTCCATCCCCACATGAAATAGCTGACCTCTACAGGTGGGTCTGCTCTTCAGTTTCTCTGTTTATTAAGACAGGCTCAGGGTAGAGCTGGTCCCAGAATGCCTAGTACTACCGAGCCACGGCCATACCTGGCATACCTGGTCTGGCAGTTCCTTCATCTGGTCATGAATCTGAGATTCATTTTACTTTCCTTCAAGCCATGAACTTATTACTCAGATTCTTCTCTGATTAGGAAACCCTTGATTTTTTGCTCAGTGTCCTCACAAAGCCTTGACTGTCTACAGGAAGAGACTACGTCACTTGCGAGCAGCACAGATGCTTTGAGTGGCTAGACAGTTGCCTAGATATGCCCTTCAGGATTACAGCAGGAACACACAGTGGAGCCTGTCAAAGTTTCAGCAACTGCAGTTAAGTCTGTCTTCAGCTGCTCCAAACTTGGGTTGCATGTCTCCCTCTTTCTGTTTGGACCAAAGTAGAAAGAACCTTGCCCAGTCAGTGAATGCAGGGGAAGGCTAAAGCACCTAGATGAAGGCTCAATATAATACAGTACATAACTTTTCTTAGTATCGCCCTCAAGCTGTGTTGGGAGCATAGAATATCACTTTGCGCGCACAATGCTGCAACAATGTTTGAAACCTCAGCTAAGACCATCCTGTTCCAGATCAGTTTCTCTTTGAAATCAATTACACAATGTTTGCAAGTAAGCCAAGCTTAACAGTAGCTGCCCTGTAAGACTGATCTCATGAGTTGGATAGCAGTAGATATCTGCAGCCACAACTCAAATTATGAACTACAGTACCAATACAGTTTAGTGAAAGTAAGAAAAGCTCCTAACATATTCTAAAAAAAAAAAAAAAAGAAAAAAAAAAGAAAAAAACCAAAACCAAACAGTAGTTTTGAAAAAAGCATGTCATTTCATATTTTTGAGTTCTCTTAAAGTTGCTATACACACTGTCATTTAATACTGGAAGCCCTCAGAAACTGTTGTCAGAATCACAACACTAGCATCAACTTCAGATCTTCTGCAGCTCCATTGCTTACCTGATCAAAGAGTTGTTTCCCTGTAGTGTTGGGCTGGATGGCAAATTCCAGCTCAGCATCCATGGTGGTAACACGCACGCTGATCTGGAAAACAGAACAGACATCATTATAATACATGCACTGACATTACACAATAATGAAAAACATCATCTGCCTCCATCCAGAGACCCATTCCCAGGCTTCTAAAAACTCCACTGCCAGCAGTTATAAAGTCACCTGCCCAGACAGCCCAGTGTTCCCAGCACCCACCACTTCAGCTTGCTCACAGAGCATAGCTTTCAGATGTCCTAGTGTTCATCCTGCCTGATGCAACTTGCATACAAATCTACATACTGATAACATATGAGAGGGCCATTTACAGCTGATGAGGTTGTATTTCTCAGTGTAGGAAATCCTGGAATCATTCAACAAAGCAAAGATGTCTCAGACCTCGGAACATATGAAGGATAAATATCAAGAAAGTTCTTGGAAGCAAAAACAACCTCAACCTGTTGCAGAAGAGTAGTAGGTACAGAACAATATTGTTCCAGTCTCCATAGATATCTGGGGAGATTATAAGGCACAATTCCTGATATTGTTCAAGGGCTACGAGTAGAAAGCAAACAAGATAGAATAACATGCGAAGGCAAAAAGAACACATGCTGAACTAAGACACTAGTATGAGCGGGCACTTCACAAATCAGTAGAATGATCCCTATGTAGTTGCATACTACCACCTGGCTCTCTCAGGGAGGTGAAACATCTAGAAACAGTGAATAAACATTTTAGGTGACCTTACTATGCAGCCAAATTTATTAAAAAGACCTTAAGCAAAAGGAAATGAGATAATGAATTGCCTTTCAGAAGAAATATTATATGATACACTCTAGTAACACGCTTCTCACCATGAAATGAAACTGGCAAGTAAACTGCAACAAGCAAGATTATAATTTCATTTTACAGAAGCAAGAATATACCTGTTTATCTTTCACCGACAGTTATCAGGGAACAAGAGATAAGGAGCAGAAGCTTCTTATCTCAAACATTTGATTAAAACATGGCTGATTCCATTTACAACTTCACATTATCAGAATATTTTGTAGATTCCTAGATGTAGGAATACTCCCTCCTGGACACACAGATGACTTAGCTTCTAACCAGGCCAAGTCTTCAAGTACACTGAGATTTCTGAGAACTCATTTCTACTTGCTTGTTTATACTCCAAAAAAGAAAAACATAAAGAAGCTGCAGAGATTTTAAGAACAAAAACCATTTTAACACTTCTCCAGTAGAGCAAAGGTTGAAAATATGAAGGTACGTAGACAAGATTCAAAGTGCACAAAACCCCAGTGTACAGGCATTACTCTTGCAGCTCTCTTCCCTGCCAACAGCAATTTGCTGTATATCACTAAACCCTCATTTATTTGCTCTCCAGTGTAATCCACCTTCTTAGCCTACCCACTTTTCAGGGGTTAGAAAGGTACGCTGTGAACAGTTTTAGTAAGAGAGCTCAAACTGCCATTTATACTGTAAGTTAACAATGTGACCAGAGACAATGTAACACCAGAGACTAAAAAGATAGAGTAAGCACAGAATCGTTTGATATGCTTGCTAGGACTGAGAGCCCCAAACCAGTTTTGCTACTTGTACTTAGAAGCAGTTTCTTGCACCAGAGGAGTGTCAGCTTCTACATCTGCCTTCCTTAGGACATATACCAGCAAGAACAAAGATATCCATAAATTATGTCTAAAAGGCATTGGGTTAAACAAGTCATTAAGCAACAGATTGTTGTTTGCTTGCTTTAAAGCCCCTTCTGTTCACCTAATCCACTTACATACCAGCTATCATGTAAAGAATATATAGGCTTTCGGTTCTCCTGTTAATGGACAAAAATGCAGTAGCTACCCTTGGCTGACAACACCTGCATAAGTGATTAAATGCAGAAGTATCTGAGCACAGTGGAAGTACCAGAAATCAGAAACATTTATGGCAGCTCTTGGCAACCTGTGCCTGAATTACTTTTCAGCTCTGCTCTATAAGTTTTAAAATAAAGTTGGTTCAGTTAGTATCCTCACAGAATTGCCCAGCGAGGTTGCAAATGCCCCCTCCCTGGAAGCACTCAAGGCCAGACTGGATGGAACTGTGAGCAATATGGTCTAGCAGGTGTTCCTGCCTATAGCAGGGGGCTGGAACTAGATGATATTAAAGGACCCTTCCAACCCAAACCATTCTATGATTCTGTGAATTTCATGAACAGTTACTATTTGTAAGACTCACACCTCTGTTAGCACAGTAAAATAAGGTCCCATGGTACGATCAGTAAAATTCCTTAACTGTCATTCAGTTAAACATACTTGAGTTCCCGATGGGTTATCACCCTTCAATTAATACATTAAGTAATAAGAGATGGACTTCTTTCCTAATAGTAGCTCTCCGTGCTCAAGATGAGTAGCAATTCAAGGTTTAGAAGTCTTAAACAGGGTATATTCATTTGCAATTTCAGTATACACTTTTTTTAGAATACGGCATGAGCAAAGATACCACAGGAAACAGGCATGTGTTTTACAGAACCGCACCCCAGTAATTCTAGCTTCCCTGATCTGCACAAAGTTGTAACAAATAGCATACTGCTCTCAAGGACCAAAGGGGGAAAGCATGCCCCGGGATGTAACACCACCTCAAAAAAATCTGAAGTTGTTTTTCTAGTTTCATACCCCCCACCCACCCCCCACGTGCTTCCAAGCTGTATTTTTAAGCCAGCTGTTGTGAACTGGAAAAACAGAGTGAAGTTTCCACCGTTACAAGCAGTGGGAGGTACTGTTCTCCATTCCCAGTTAGCAGATAAGAAGCCTGACAGTGCTTCAGAGCAGATGCAGCTTCATGGGAGTGTTTTGCTTCTGCTCAGTACTGCTATAGAAACACAGTTCTTAAAGCATTTGGGGGGAAAAGAAAAAAAAAAAAAGGAAAAAAGCACCAAGGAGGGAGCTTTGTTCTAAAAGATGCCCCACAACAATTCAGCTCCTGGTCACTTCACCTTAATGGGTTCTGACTGCAGCTCCGAGAGAAACCACCAGAAACTGCCTACCCAACCTACACACTGCCTACCTGGCAAGTAAATGCCAGACACTGCATGATCAACTGCATTCTCCTCATTCAAAATACTATCTTTAGTTAAACCACTCTGCTAAGGCATGCACAACTGAGTACTGTCTAACACAGAACTAAGACAAGACGTACACAAAATGCTTTATCAGAGGAAAGAACAATCTGTCCCAGCATAATTCAGACTTTTATGCTTGCTTTGTCCCTTGAATTACTCCGCCAAAGTACTTTTAAACCATTAGTGTAATTTAGCATCCATGCTTGTTCTAAGCAAGAAAAGACTCAGGATTCATTAGTATTAATATTTGTATTTCTAAACCATCCAATGAGGTTTTCTTAGATTAAATATTCTAGCACCTATGAAGCAGTACACATTGGTCTGTCTTCCTGTCAACAAATAATTGTAGCATATATACAACAGATTTGTTCCCAAATAAGAATAAAAGCCTGTCCTCCAAGTAACTGCAGGAACGGTGTAGTGCTATGCCTGAATTAAGACACAGCCTTATTTCTACTTCTATTGCACAGCCCTTTTCCTTTACAGGCACCCAATCTTTGCCCCATAACAAGACAAGTTCTGCCTGAAAAACTTGATTGCTTTTCCCAGGCAGAACATAACAAAACTACTGAACTAGAATACACTAGAAGACAGCCAGTCAGATGTGGAGACTGTAATAAGTGTCCAACTGCTCATCAATACCTTCATTTGAGGGCAATCTGTCAATAGAATAAAACACTCCTTCTGAGTGTAACTGACTTGGACTGCTGAGCACACACGGTTCTAGCTCTGCCATACCAGGCAGGCGAGGCACATCCTTCTCCAACACTAGCAACAGGAGAAAATACAGTGAGAAAAAGACATTACCTGTCACTGATTACAAAGTCCAGTGACAGCAATTACCCACATTCCTTTATCCAAAAAAGGATTTTGTAAATTTCATAAACTGTTACTAATTTTAAGACTCATGCCTCTGTTAACACAGTAAAAAAAGATCCCGTGGTACAATCAGCAAAATTCCTTCACTGTCATTGGCCTCTATGTGTTTATAGGACTTGCTTTCATCAGTAGCAGATTTACTAAAAATGCTATTCTAAAACAGTAAGTTACACTGAAATTCTATTTAAAGCAACTAATTGAATTTCCATCATTTATAATGTGTTACATTTATAATTGCTGTACCCAAGTGTCTCCAACCCTCAAAACTCTGCTTAGATCTTAAACTAGTAGAATTTTTACCCAGGTAGATGACCTTTAAGTAGGCTGCTTTTGACTTTCCATTATCATTTAATAGATTATTTTGCATACTAACAGCTAACAATACTGTATAAAAAGATTCTAGATAAGGCCATCTTGCACATTACAAGAAAATTCATCACATTTCAAAAGAAGCACAGAGCACACACATTTCAAAAGCCAACTAACCTAAAAAGTGCTCAAGAAAAAAAGCCAAAATGTAACTGATTCATTTCATAATGGCTACAGGAAAGTGCTAGAAACCTAGCAACTCTTCCTCTTCTCTATTTGAAGACTCGCATTGCTTTACCAGTCAAAGCACAACTAAAGATTGCCACTACAATCTATTTGCATCTATTTCCAACGTCTTTTCAGAAAGATTGCCCATACACTTCCAAGTCTCACTTTTTGCTCCACTCAGATTCCCAGTAAGTTCTACTAGCAGGAATGATCAGTGTTCTTTTGCAAGTCTGTAAGTGAGCCCAACTATAATAGCCTGCTGCAACTACATGGCTAAGATTACAGTCTGTATCTGTACATAAAAGACTCCTGGTTACCAAACTGGAGAAAAATGGATTTGATGACTGGACCACTCACTGAAGAAGGAATTGGCTGGGTGGTCACACTCAGAGAGTTATGGTCAACAGCTCAAAATCCAAGTGGACACTGGTGAAGGGTGGTATTCCTCAGGAATGGGTGCTGGGACCAGAGCTATTTAACATCCATGTAGGCAACACAGACAGTGGGATCAAGTGCATCCTCAGCAAGATTGCAGACTACGCCAAGCTGAGTGATGCAGCTTAGATGTTAGACGGAAGGGACACCATACAGAGGGACCTGGACAGGCTTGAGAGGTGGGCACATGCCAACCACATGAAATTCAACAAGGCCAAGTGCGAAGTGCTGCATCTGGGTCAGGGAAATCCCAAGGACAGATACAAGTTGGGTGGAGAACAGCTCATGAGCAGTCCTGAGGGATTTGGGTGTGTCAGTTGATGAAAGACTCAGTATGAGCTGGCAATATGCGCTTGCAGCCTAGAAGGCCAACCATATCCTGGGTTGTATTGAGAGAAGTGTGATTGGCAGGTCAGGAGAATAGATTCCTCCCTTCTACTCCACTCTTATGAGACCACATCTGGACTACTGCCTCCAGTTCTCCGGCCCCCAACATAACACAGTATCAGCCTCTACAAAGCCCAGATCCTGAGTTAAATCTTCTTTTCTCCCTGGGATTTCCTGAATGTAAGGCTGTTACATACTGCTGGTCTGCAGGCCACAGTCTTCACATTTTAATGTCTTCCAGGTTTAAGACACCAAGAGGGTAATTTCTGGATAAAATTGCATAACTTTAATTAGGGAAAAGTCATACTTTATTATTTGACTGTTATGGAAAAGATGTAAGTTTATTTAAAAAAAAAAAAAAAAAAAGAAATCCCAGGCCAACTCTTACCCATTAATCTACAGTGCAGGCTTTCTGCACTTCAGAGCATCTTCTCACCCAGCAGTTACTGTAGGTAAAGATACTCAATTAGCAACATGCACTGGTGGCACCAGTTATGACTGGAAAACAATTGTGTAAGTAAGTACTGTTAGAATTGTGCCACACTCCCACAAAACATGCAAGTGTTTCTGAGACTACAAATGCTTCTCAGGGCTTGTATACTCCACTCCCTGCTGCACAGATGAGCTAACATGGGCCCTGCCACCGTTCGTGCCTATTGGCCCCGTGCCCTGCCGGAAGGACAGGAGTCATACAGCAATCCACAGAGCACACTGAAGCACCTTGCTTTGCCTTGAAAGAGCATCAGAGGTAACGCCCCCCACCTGAAGCACCAGCAATACTCACAGACATCTGGCTCTTTTCCGAGTACCAGCACGCTTCTGAAGGCAAACCTAGGTCCTTTGTGTTAGGGTGGAAGCTGGACTCAGGTCATATGAAAGTGCTTGCAATTTCTAAAGGGATTACATTTAACTAAACCAGTCCCCTTCCAGCCGTCTTAAAGGGCCTTTTCATAACCTTAAGCTCATCAGCAGATCTCCAGCAGGGAGCAGACACACCCCAGGCAGGACGGACTCTGCAGGCAGCAAACTGCAGCTTTCACACAGGTCCTAAACCAAGTTACTGAGAACAGCAAGACTAAAAAGATGCCACAGGAAGTAGAGCTGCAGTGACAGCAGTCAAGATTCAGAAAGTTCACAGCTTTCAAGATTATACTCGCAGAAACTGAACTGAGAAAGGGTGGAGGAGGCAGAGCCCAAACTGGAAGAAACCAGACATGCCCTGACACAAGTATGCATCTGACATTTTACCTCACTTCTGTAGAGACACCGAGAGAAGTGATACCAGTGCAGAAAACAGTCTGCCTTTACCCACCAGCAAAATGCAACTTTGTGGAGTTGATTTAGCACCACTAGCAGGACAGAGAGGGACAGCTGGTTAGAGCACACTGACCACTAAAGCAATACCCATGCTACTGGTTACCCACTCCTCTAGTGCTTGGAGACTAACATGCAAGTTTTTTAGAAGTCCTCTGTCCCATGCAGAGATTGCAAGAGTAGAAAACTTTTGCTTTATCTGACAAATGGGTTCAAAATAAACAGATTTGGGGGCCACTCTACTAGCATTTTCTATACAAATATTCTCACATGGTTTATAGAAAGCAGCATATCCAGTAGGTGAAAGAACCAATCTCTGTTCTTGAAATGGACAGAGGAAGCTGACTGAGGTTGCACTAAAAATCTGGTACATAATATAACGCTAAAGTAGTCAGATTCAAAAAGGAAACTAAATTGTTTACCCTAACATAAACCCTGTCACACCATAGCGTCAGAGCCCTAAACATGCTTGCTTGATTGTTACCACAAAAGACTATTATTTGAATCCATGATTTAAAAGGCAAGTCATTCAACCACATGAACACAAAAGTAGGATTCCAGCAAAGTTTGTTTCCCCCTCCCCCCCAAAAAAAGCTTGCAGTCAGGCTTTGCAACTCTACATAATTTACATTTCGATGACCAGTATTAACTGTACATTTAATATCTTACTTGTCTATTTCGCAAAAACACTTCTTTAGCCCTATTATTAATAAGAATAGTGAAAAATGCATTACTCCTGACAAGAGTGCTGCCCCTCTTATTTCGTGTGCCCTTTCAGCAGATTTAGATACCTATCACAATCAGAAGCAACACAGCATGTTGGCAGACATCTCTTCAAGACTTCTCTTGCCCTACTGTGGGAATTTTCTAGCTGAAGAGCAAAGCCTCTATGCTAACTGATCTAGCAAGTGTCCCTCTAAATTACACATTCCTGAAAACACTTGTTAGCCATAGTTCAAAAACTCTTATGTTCCTGTTACCATAAGATTCAATGAGCTGTACAGCAGAACTGAGAGCAACAGGCTAGAAAAGTAAAATAAAAAGCACCTGAGTTCTGTGAAGAGGCATATCAGTGAATGACTCGCACTCCTGGTTCTCAGCAGAACAGCCTCTTGTTGGAGAAAGTCTGTCTTTGGCACAGGACAGTACCGCAGTGCAGCAGGCAAGAGCAACTAGTTCCTGTAACTACCCTCATCAGCAGAGCTACAAGAAACTGCAGACAGGCACAAGTTTTTGAATCTTTCACCTACCAACACATATCTGTGCTAGGGTCACAGCCAAGATATTCTGCCTTTCAATTCCTCTTTCTCACAAGGGATCTCCTCACAGCTCTTCCATTTTCTCCACAATGACATGAAGTTGGATACTTCACATCCCAGAGACAATAAAATTCTTTCATACAGTCAAAAATAAACTGGAATGCAGCCACGAAAAGAACTCTCTCTTTAAAGACACCTTTCGCAATTGAAAAGGTAATGCCTGCAGAGCAGAGCAACACAGCAGTACTTTGTTGCTTTTCTGGTTCTTGAGATAAAATGTGACAAGCTAGCTTTTTGCTGAAGTCTCCCTTTACAACTGATCAATAGACCAAGGGGCCAGATCACAGGATAAAACAGTTGAACCTGAGGGGATCCTCAGGACAAGCCCCTCAGACAAGAGATTTGGTACTCATATTAAGTCAGGGTGGCTACTTCAGGTGTCTTCATACATGCCGAAGCCTCCTTTTCCCAAGTAGTGAATCAAACTTACAACCTCAAAGGACATCCTTTTTAAAAATTCAGGTCTCCCTCAAACCATATCGACAGATCTCGCAAGAGAGCTTCAGAAAAGCCTGTTCCTTGCTCAAAAGGGCTGACTTTTACCTTGCCCGCACTTTAGAGGCTGTCTTCAGCCACTCACTCTGCCTCAACTTCCGTTGTCTCATAATCAGTATTTCAAAGATCTGGGCTTTTTTCAACAGTGCTAGCAAGCACACACTATAACACAAGCTCATAGTCAACCAGAGCTTTATCAGTGCCTGTTAATGGGATGGAGAACATAGAATTTTAAAATTCTGGGGGCATTGCTTACCTGGTTTAATCAATGATCAGGTTTAGGCAACTTTTATTCCTGTAGAAGTTCTTCCTAAGACTACTACCAAGTAAGTCATTCACAATTAAAAAGAAAAAAAAAAAAAAAAGACAGGGAATTCCTCTACACAGCTCCTCCTCCAAAGTCCTCAGTAACACTTTTCCCAGTTAAAGTTACTTGAATATAATTCCTTCCTTTACAGCCAAGCAGAGAGTAACCAGGTACATCCTACCAGTGGTACTTCAACACAATGGCTGCTAAAAGCCTAGCAACACTAAGCACAAAAAATTCTCCCCTTCTACAGTTCACTCTACAGAGAGAAAACAAAGCAAAATCTAGCCATACAAATCACTTGACCACCATGCTACCAGCAAACTTTGGTTTTTGTTTGCTGTTTTTTTTCTTTTTTTCTTAATTTTTTTTTATTGTCATTTTTTAATTTGTTCTGTGCATGCTAGAAGGTGCCACTCTCCTGAGAAACAATGTATGCCTATTATGGCCTCTTTACCCTAATAGTGGGGTTGGCAGCTGTGCTTCACATGTCTGAGCTTAACCACATCCCTCATTAATGCTCTTCAACTTAACGGCACTCAGCAGAGCAGTGGGCGCGTTTGAAATGCCTGTAGCAGTGGGTGTGACATTTCTCACAGCTATTGAGCACACTTCTCAGGCAATCCCAGTTACAGGTTACAAACAAGTGCTTTGGTTCACCCTCCCCATTAAAATCAGTGTTATGACCCTGGCTGCTACTGTAGGAATTGAACGCATGAAACAATTCCAACACCATCACTGGAAGCAGATCAGATTTTCTGAGAAGACTGCTAGACAGCAGCTTTTTGCCCCTTAAACTTGCATTAGTCTAGTCCTTTCCTTCCAAGCTTCATTTCAAAGACAGGAGATTTCCAAGTACCATTTAGCAGCTAAAATAAATAGTTCAAGGTGTTAAGAAGACATGTCTGGTAGCCAAGATGCATTTTCAAACTATCAACAGGCTTTACAAACCTAGCATCCAGTAAACACCTGCCAAAATTACAGCCAGCAATCTTGTTGGCAGGAGCTCAAAACAAGATCAAGACAGGATGCTAACAAATGTGACCCACACAGGCACACCGCATGAACGTTAAGTACCTAAAGGTTCATAGGTTAATGGACTGAACAACTAATTCCCTATGTAAAGGTCTCCAAATTCACCTAGAGTCAGGAGCAGTCTTAGCAGTAACTTGAAACGCAGGGCAATAAGAAAGCCACACACAGAAGGTGCACTTATCATTCAAGAGAATTTCCTGGTAGACGCACAAAGATCACTTCTGTAACTGAGCTCTTACTTCTGCAGAAGGATTCTCATGTTCAGAAGAACAAGTTAGAAACGTACTCAACTGTTTCAGATGCTTCCCTGCTCTTCCACCAAGAGACGTGCAGCTCTTAGGCTTGCTGATAATCAGCAAGAAGGGCAACTACACGCTGCAGCTGCCTTTTCCAGACTTTCAAAGCAGTGCTTGGGTGTGGCACTTTGAGCTCTTGGCCAGCTCACAGAGCTCACTGAGTATCTTGAACAATAGCCAGACTTCTAGGAGTTAGAACATAGCCTTATTGTGGGATTCAACTGCCCAGACTATGAGCCATCCCTCCAAATTTAACTGCAGGCAGAGTCAAATGTGAGGTAAAGCTGTTTCATCATCCTGTGATTTTCAGTTATATCATTTTCAGTGAGCTAGGAAAATCCCGCAATTTCCTTTCAGTACAGGGTCTCATGCATGCTGACTGCTTCTACACTTATTTAGGTCACAGTTCTCTAAAATGAAGGATTTCCCTGAAGAAGCTATAGTACTTTAAGCGTAAATTTCCCCACCCACATTTGCTTCCCTCTCCAACCTATTTTAGGTTTCCAATAGTTCTGTTGGGACTGTACATAGCTTATAAAAGACCAGCTTGTGATCGCTGAAGTACCTTCTGTTATTTTAAGCTCTGTATAATTCAAGCACTTGAGCTTTCCTAATATAGAGAGTAGCTACAACAGCAGAATACACAGAACCCTGTGTCCCAAAAGGGTGGGTGTAGAGCTGCTGGCTGCAGCCTGGAGAGAGCAGTGCCAGCACACACAGGGTGCGGTCACACCACCATCCCAAGAGGCCTGTCACCATAATGCAGCCACCCAGAGCCTCCTTTGGAGCAGTATGAGTATCTGGTAACTTTTTGGTAAAGCCTGGTTGTCACTACAGAGAACTGTAACTGCTACAACTGAAAGAAAAGAACAGAGCTTCAGACTCTCAGTGAACCGCTACTGAAACAAACTATTCCCAGCTTTCTACAGGGCTGCATATCCTGAAACAGTACTGTAAGCATCGCTAAGAAGCGCTGATGAAATGCATCATCACTATCTGCACCTCAGGGCTCTGACAGCTTAACGTGATCTTGTGGCCAAGGATTAGCTTTCTATGGGAAACCATTTCTAGACTACTGCTGAACACAGACACCTTGTGCAGATCAACTGCACCAACACACTGAACAGACAAGCTGGGTATACTCAATAACTTTTTAATAGAAAAAAAAAAAAAAGAAAGAAAGAAAAAGAAAAAGGGGGTTGCTTTTGATAGGGTTTTGGTTGTTTTTTTTTTTCTTTTTTTTTTTCTTTTTTTTTTTTTTGTCGTCGATATAAATGAATAGCTCTTCTACTGTCTCCATCCCTCCACACTCCTGAAGGTAATCTTAAGAACTTCCAGGCATCTACATAATACTTTCCAAATTCAAGTATTTCCACGCTATGTGTGAAGAAGTCAAGAACTACTGTCTCACTGCAACAAACACAAGACTCTGAACAATTCAATCCAACTTAGAAAGTGATTCGGCCTTGATATCAGCCTTCCTCTGAGCATGAAATAGGACCAGATGACCTCCAGAGATCTTCCTCAGCTTAAATTCTGATAACTCTGCAAGACCACAAAAGCTGCTGGAGAGGTAGCTACCCTGTACTAACCAGTTAGAACAACAAGTTCTGAATTTCAATAGAGAAAAACATATAACCACAACCATCCTGCCCATCAAGCAGCCAGCCTGAAAGGACATACAGTATATTGAGGAAATATACACAGATCACTATTTTAATCACTATTCCAGAGTAGAATATTTAAAGGATAAAAATAATTCTTATTCTTAAAGGTATTATGAATAAAAAGAAACCAAGGGGGCTAGCAGAGTTGTTGAGAGTTCTAACACTTCACCCTAAAATTTGTCTGTCAGGTCAGTTTTTATAGTGCAACAAAGTAGAGAACAAACACTCAAGAGTGAATTTCAGTATAGCTCAAAAGCTATACTGAAAGGAGAGATTTAGGCTACAATTGCATGTTTCATTGGACTCTGTTACAGAAAAAGAAGTGCATTTATTAAATGGTGTGACCAAATGATTGATTGCACTTTTCCACTACTTAGTCACTTCCCCACCTTAACTGCGCCTAATCCAGAGAAAAAGAAAGTTGAAAGTCATAAGGGCTTAGTAACGGGAAAAGGAGAAGCCAGTGATAAACAGACAAGAATGGCTCAAGTTTGCAGGAAGACATTCTTTTTGCCTAAAAAAAGAATATCTGGAGAACATAGGAAAGCACACCGCAGCAGAAGCACAGTTCTCCACTATGCTGCATGTAAGCTTGTCTGACACTGATTTAATCTCAAAAAATAAAAAAATAAAAAAAAAATAAAAGCTTTGCATTATTTACACTCCAGTACACTGCTGAAGTTAGCATCCTCTTCAGAAGCCTTTCACTAAGGCTAAGAGTGATCAGCAGTGCTATAAACTTGCAGGAGAGCATAGATCAGTCTGCACTATTCTGCTTCACTACTTCAGTTATCTTCTTTCTGATCTTTTCAGATATTTCTTTATCTCTATGCAGAACTGGTTAAAAAACAAAAAAACCATCTCTTCCTTCTCAGCATGTCTAATCACCTCACTCCACAGAACTGATCTGATTCAGAATTTTTTCATTCATTCTTCCTTTTTGGGGCACCTCTCTTTTTTGCCTGTAGCTGTTAGTCAACCAATCATGGCCAATGGGAAGAAAAACCATGTACAGCCCCCCAAAAAAACTCCTTTTCTATGCCTGGGTGTGAACATATTTGGAATGAGAACAGAAAATTATTCCCCCATGCTTCATCTGACTATGTGAGAATAGGTTCCTCAGGACAGCTGCAGCTTCAGAGGCATCAAAAATTAATAGAGGTTCAGAAAATGAATATACATAGGCCAGAAATTTCTGACGGCCTCACTACTCCATTGGAGGACCACACATTTGCTGAAGCCAAGATATCCTTTCAGAGATACACAGGAGGGAAGCCACGTGTCCACATTTGCTACAGATATAATTGCCTCTTGCAAACATAAGGCCCAAACCTCTGCATTTTCAGATTTTCAACCTCCAAACAGCTGCAGTTGACTGTGTCTTTATAATCACTAAGTCACCAGTGATTTTGTTACTACCTGACTGCCAAGTATTTACTCCACCATCTATTTACAGTAAGAGCCAACAGTTAGCTACTGTAGTCAGAAGGGAGGGTATAATGCCAACAACTTCTAGAAAACTTCTATGTGTTTCTCCAGCTGGAGCACTCAAGTTGTTACAAAGAGGTTAACCCAAAATTAGTTTTCCATGAATCTAGAGACTTCAGCCTGCTCTAGAAAATTTCTGATAGGATAGAAACAAATTCCTTTGATACAGCAATATTGGCTGCACTATGCAAATCCTTGCTGTTCTCAAACACAGCCATGGAAAAGAAAGCAATTAACTAGTTGCTCTTCTTTTAAAACAGTTAGTTAGATGTCCCCCATTATTCCTAGGCAGAGAAGGATTTCCTCTTTTCCATCATTGTGTCTGCAACAGCAGGGACACTCCTCACAGAGGAAGTAGATTTCCACTATCATCACATCCAGAAGGCAGACAAACAAGACACCTGGGGGAGGGGGTCCAGGAGTTAGCACTGAGATCTCGGAACTCTTTTAGAAGCACTCCACTGTAATCCTTAGAACAATGCCTGAGCACAGACAGCAGCTTTATTGGGCAAATTCAGGGAAGACTTCTTGGGCACAGAAGAAAAAAAAAAAAAAAAGAGGAAGAAAAAAAAAAAGAAAGTCAGCCAAATAAGGCTGTTTAAGCTGCACCAAGCCAGGAAAGAGTGCAGGAGATGACGTAGTTAGAGGAAGCTTTTAGTCAGTTTCCTTTAAAACTGGGAGCAGGGCCAGAGCTCCCTCTGCCAGACAAGTTTCCCTGAGAGGTGTTAGTTGATCAGAAAGGATGCAGAGATCCCAGCAACTCAAGGATTCTCTTCCCCCTCTTCCCCTCTCCCCTCTCCCCTCCCCCCCAACCCAGTTGGTATTTGAAGGTGCCCAGAAGGTATTTGAAACTGTTTGCCAACTGTCTTTTATGAAGCTGTCTAGAGATGTCAACAAGCTCTGCACAAAGAGGAATTCACTTCAGACCAGATATCACAGCCACTACGCATAAAACAACAGAAATGAGTTTCCTCTAGAGGCAACAATGACATTTCCTGTCAAAAAAAGGAGTCCATATTAAGACATCTTATAAAGCAGCTGCATGAGAAAAGCAAGAATTGCAATTAACAATCAGGGGATGATTAATCAGATGAGGCAGTTGCCCCCAAGGAAAGTGCTGCCATCCCCTTGCAGGTCCAAAAAAATTACTGCCTGTAAATGAGATAAAGTGATACAATATTTGCAAGAAGCAAGTAATGACCAGTCCTCTGATAATAAGCACTATTTCCCCCATAGGATTCTTACAGAAGTAGCAAATCTAGAGCTTTTCTGGGGCTTTTATTATAAGCACCTTACCAGACTGCTTCTTGCTCAAGAAACAAACCAGAAAGCCAAGAATTAAAAATCAAATCAACTAATATTTAATCCTATTGAACGTCTGATATGATAAGCACTCAACCCTAATAATACGCCATTTAGTTTTACGAACTAGGTCACGACTACCAGTTTAAATCAGGCACTCAGGATAGGCCTTCCTCGCCACAGTTTAAAACCGCTGTAATGGATGTTTTCCACAGTGCATTGACAGTTGGAGGTAGGGCTTTCCATAAGAAAGGGAAGTAAGATGTTAGCATTATGTATAAACAAAGTGAGCACAAAGGCTATCGAAAATACCTTTTTAACTGCAGCATAGAAGGCTCAGAAGTACGAACTAAAGCCTATGCTCAGTATCATCAGCACCAACTGGTTCATCTGCCCAAGAAGTAAAACCTTGCTACTTCTGCCAGATCCAGGAACACAATGCAAGGTAGGGTATAAACATCCCACGACAGATATAAATCTATAGCCCTGCTAGTTAACCTGGTCCTACAGCACACTCAGCATGTTTTAGCCATTGTTGCTTCCTAAGTACAAACTCATCTGAAATTCACCAATGGCAAAATCAGCTTCTATACAAAGCGAGGCCTTTGAGAGCTCTCAGTCACACCTTTTCAGTTCAATTCAATGCATGAGAGTGCTAGAAGAAAGATACAATGGATTGGTTTGCCCAACTAGTTAGCAACAACATCAGCCCAACTTCGATCAGCAGTGCCAAACTTCTTGAGTTATACCGAGGGAGGGAAAAAGGGAGATACAACATCCCAGGATCAACCCCTGGTAGGCAGAAGGTATCTGGAATGCTTTCAGTGTTCTGTTACAGTACAGTAGGATTCCAATCCAGGGCACCAAAAGTAAGTGCCCATCCATTTCTAGTTACAGTTCCCACTGCTGCCTACCCTCTGCCTCCAGCTTTTAAGACCACTAGAAGAGTCCACAAGAAAAAAATAATAATAATCCCAATAATACAAATGTAGCAGTCTGCTTATAGCTGCCACTTGGTTGCAGTGTTTAGTAGAAAGCTGCCACACCTCACGAAATGATTCAGCAGGATCTCCTGATACTTGCTATGCAGTCCCACAACAACCTTTCTTCTAACCAGACCTACTCCAATCCTAAAGACATCTGGAGTCCAACTGGAGTCCATCAATATCAGCTACAGGCAGGGTCCTTCATGCATCTTTTGGCATCTGTTATGCTGAGTTTTAGAAAATATTAAGGGAAAAGGCAGCAGCAAATTAGATTTATTTTTAAATCCGAACTATCATAGTGAGCTTGAGACCTGCCAATCTCACTGCTTTTTTGTTCTGAGGACTTCATGCTTGTCGAAGCTGATTTTCTCTGCAATAACACTTTGAAACATAGAAGACTTATGTTCCGTACATACAAAGAAACATTTCTGCTAATACAGAAAGAGGAGTCCAAACTTCACAATCCCCACTTTGAATCTGTTAGCTCTGATTGTATCAATTTATCCACGTTACCTAAAACAGAATTGCTCAGTTCCCAGTGACAAGACAGTCACACGCTTCAAACAAGGTAGATGCTCACACTCCCAAATTCTCAGTGACAAAACCAGTCACATAGTCACTAAGCCAGTACATTCACGGACAAAATAGCTAAAAATACATTGAAATATCAGCATTGAAATAGATGCAACTGGCACAGAAGAGTTGTCTTTCCTTCCATTATCTCTTCGCAGCTAAATATTTCTTGCAGTATTAAAGTTAAAGCAATTAACTATGGGGCTTGGACCAGCTGTCAATGTGACAACACATTCATTTTTATCAAGATTTGGAACCTACCGTGACATTCAGTTCTATCATCCCTGAAATGGCTCTAGACCAGAGTACAAGACAGTGAACATGAGATCAGAGCCAATCACAGCCAACTGACTTCTCACAGCCAGCAGAGTTTGAAATTGACAGTAGTTTGCAAGAGGCATTTTACCAACCAACCACTTCCACCCCTTTGCAGTACAAAGTGTAGGGGGAATTGTAGTCCTCTTTTACAAGTACTTCAGCTGTTTACATCCTGCATGTCTTTTAAAAAAAGTATATACAGAGTTGGCTGCTTAACTATAAGAGCACTCAAGATAAAACAATGAAGCCTTCCTGGGAAGAGTGTGGCAGGATTAGTAAGCAGATCTATGATGCATTTTCTACATAGTTTACAAGGCCTTCAACAAAACCCCATCTTGACTGCAGACATTACACTTCACAACAGCAAATCATGTGCCACTAGTTCGAAGGTTACCTGATTTAATCTTGGACTCCTATTAATAGTGTACTAAAGCATAGTGCCCCTGTGAACAAATCTCATGTAACAAGCAATTTCTAGCTAGATATGTTAACATTTAGCCTGGCTTACCAGAAAGCAGGGCCTCAGAACTCAGCAGGCTTTGCTGCCCAAGCCACAAAGCAGCCACAGCATGTTCTGTATGCTTGGTGAGATGAATGATAAGAGCTACCAAACACTTTAGACACAAATGTTTTTCCTGCCCAGCCAGAACTGTTCCCTGGAACATTTCCTCCATCTGTCTTCTTCACAATGGATTTATTTTTGTAATGAAGCCTACATATAGCTACATCTATCTGCTCAAGTTTCACCTACATTTGACCTCAATTAAGGAAAGTTACTTGTGTTTTATTGTTTTGTTAATTAAGTATTTATTAGCAAATCTTAAGCTAGCATGTTAGTGGTCATGTTTCTTTCACATGAAGAACTGATTACACAGTTATGCCAGTGTTTCCTGTTCCTGTAAACCACAGCTCAAGAAATGATGCTTAAAGTATAATTTCAGTTGAGCCTGCAATTGCGGCAGATGGGGCAGGAAACTGAAGCGACTCCTCTAGCAGGAGGCCTGCAGCTCTCTCTCTCAACAAGCACAAACATGTGAACCACTTTCTGCAACGTATAACAAAATACCTAAACTTCTTTATCTATTCCAGCTCTGACTGTTCTGTCAGAACTAGAAAGCAGCAGATAGCAAACGTGAATCCAGCTTAGGGTGTGTCTCCAGATTAAAAGGAGGCTGTAAGCACCTTGTAATGCAGTGTCAAAACACTTGGATTCATCCTAACAGCAGGGAACACTGCCTCATAAGCCTCTCCATGACATATTCGGGATTTTTGGTCTGATTCATGATAAAAGAAGTCATTCCACAACTGCAAGTCCTCATCAGGCTAAAAAGCCTCAACTGCAATTTACACAGGAGTCTCTTAACCTGAGCTAATTCTGTTGATCTTACTGAATTTTTTGCCTTTTTTAGGAAGTAACTCTTCACTAATCATTACTATTGTTTGAAGAAAGGCCTTCCAAAACCTTGAGTAAGTACTGTGTTCTCAATCTTTAAGGGTTGAATTTGATTTCTTTTAATACTCCAATGTTTAAAATTAAAAGCAAAAATAAGCAAACAAACAAAAAGGAAAACGCTAAAACACATTAATCCACCTCATCTGAGAGATCTGGCATGCTGGCATTTAATACAGCAAGAAAAACAGAAGTCAATCAAGTACGTAATTAATATCTATTTTAAAACGATAACATTAAACTACTTAAAAAAAAAAAAAAGAATCAGGGTGGATCCTGTTTCAACTTCCCCTTATGGAGGGGTGTGGTTATTTTGTTCGGTTCTCCCCCCCACTTCTCTCGATGTAAGAGATACGGTCTTTCAGTTTAAGATCACAAGTCCCTAGGCCATTTCAGAACATTCTGAGTGAGGAAACATCCAGAGCCTTCCAGTCTGCTCCTTCCTGTTTTATCAACGAAGGGCAGGGACCAATTCTTTCTGCAGACAGGAGAAATTAAATTGAGAAGAAAAAAAAAAAAAAAAAAAAGCTCCCTATTAGTCACTGAACTCCTGTTGTAACAAAGAGTCAAGTACGGACTTGAACAGACTTTCTGAAGTATCAAGATCTCTCCAGCCAAGAAATATTTGGAGTCAAGCTGGGACAAACCTCCCCTAGCAACCTAAACTGACTAATTACAGTTGTGAAAACCCCAAACTTCTCCTCTGCGCAAAGCACACGAGAGATAACCATAGATTTAATTAATTCCTCATCGGGTTCTCCTAAAATTCACTCAACGCGCTCACAACACAGAAGACTCCGGCAAAACAGAGCAGAGCAAAAAGGCGCCTCTTTATTCGGGCATTTTACAGAGGAGGACAGGCGGCATCCGGGCGGAGCTCCTCGCTCGCCGCTGGTCAGGCGGCCGCCTCCCGCCCGGCCCCTCCAGGCGCGGGATGCTGCGGCGGGACAGGAAGCGACCGGCGAAGAGCGCAGCGCAAGATGGAGGGGCGGGCGGATCCCTCCCCACCCGCCGCATCCCCACCGCCGGGCCCGCGCCGCACTCCCCAGAGACCCTTCCTCCCTCCCCGGGTCACGGCCGATCGGCGGCCGCCGCCTCCGCCGATACCTCCGGGGCCCAGCCACCAGGAACGCGGCGAGCCCGGCCGCGAAGCGCTCCCGATGCCCGACGGGGCGGGCAGCCGAGGCTCCGCCGTCCCAACCCCGCCGTGCCCCAGAGGAAACTCGGGGCCGGACAGCCTGCTCACCCTCCCGGAGCGGCTCACCGTTTTCGGCATCTTCCCGGCGTTTTGGGCACGGCGGGCCGCTCGTCCTGCGCTGCTGGGGTTCTCCGCACTGCTTCTAACGGGATTCTCTCGCCCGCCTGTCCCGGCGCAAACCCCACCCCGCCGGCGGCCGCCTTCTTTTGGGGCTGTACCGGGGCGCGGCCCGGCCCCGTTAGCAGGGCGCGGCGCTTTCCTGCCTCGCGGCGTCGGAAGGCGGGGCCGGGAGACGCCGCCGGGACTTCTGCAGGCCTTGCCCCACTGGAGGGACCCTCTGCGAGGCGGCCTCGGAAGGGGAGCGGCGTTGATGACTGCGGCTGAGGCCCACCGGGGCAAAAGCTGAGGAGTGGTCCATCGTCCCCGAAATCAGGTGCCCGAGAAACCGGGAAAGCCCCGGGTTCTGAAGTTCATTTGCATACCTGATGTCACTGGGATTTCTGGTCCTTACTGAAAGCATTATTTTGAACATTAGCTGCGAGTTGCGGGCAATTGCACTTATCAGAATAAGAGGACAGCAGTGGTGGTGATAGATCCTTTTGTCTTATTTAGTCTGAGTCATGTGCACTGGGTGCAGCTCAGAGGTGCTGCGGTAAGTCGATGGTCTCTTTGACTCATGAGCACATTCATTGAGCGTGCTGTCATGTACAACAGTCTCATAGCTGCCTGTTTCACTATAAAGCACTCCACCAGCTTTGGGTATTTGAAAAGCATAACCAAAGGGGCTGTAGCTTCCCGTAGTTTGGCAGACACACCACTCCTGGTCCTCAAGCCTCCTCAAAGGCCATCACCATAATGACATGATATAAATAAGCTGTCAAATCCACTGATGAAAAATGAGGACCACTCCAGAGTTTCCTGTGGTATCTCTGGGAGGGAGCCCCTGATGGACAGAATCAAGTTCCAACATTTTTACAGGGTTTCAAAGAAGTCATTTGTATAATCAATGAATATCAAGATGTTACGATCACAAAATAAACAAGAGAGTTAGGCAAAGTGGACTATGATAACAAAAGAGAAAAAAATAGAAGGCTTACCCTTATGCTGGGCTCACCACAAAACACCAGAAGGAGGGATCTCCAGACCAGATCCCTCCCCACTGGTAGCCAGCTCTTAAATAGGTCTAGGAGGGGTGGAGCCTGGCTCCACCCCTTCCGGCAGCACAGGTGAATTGCCTTCACCTGTGCTCCTCTGGCTGGCTCATGGCTCACCTCAGGTGATCAATCAGAGGTTCAGGCCATGACTCAGCAGTTCCCATACAGCATTTAATCTCATTTGGGATTTTGAACATAACTGTAAAAATATATATATATATATATATATGTAATTTTTAAAGTTAACAACTTGCATCTACAGGAAGAAACTTAAACATTCTCAAGAAATGTAATGATTAATTTTTAAGGAAATTTTTAAGGAAAAAAGTCACTGGCTTGCTAAGGGTCTATTTTACATAGTTGCCTTTTTCCTTTTCTGACTCATTTTTACTCAGAGTTTTTCATGACAGTGTTCCACTTTCTTTTTTTTTTCCTCCCCCGACAGAAAATGATACTGACAGAAGAGCTCCAGAATAACAAAAGGATTTACTTGTGATTTTAACAAATCATAGGGGGTGTGCATGGTGCCAGGTTTGAATTCAGGATTGTTAAGAGGTTTCCCACTGATTCAAAGTTGCCCTATGGAAACTTCTTTGTCTCCTTTTCTTATGATAGAGAAAGTTGTGTTCTTTTTCTGTTGAAGCTTCTATTCTTTCATAAGACTGAGGTTACACTTTGGAGGATTTAGTCATTCTTTTTCATAGAGATAAAAGAATGCAGATGATAAAAGTCTAGCTATTTTCTTGCTACATTGAAGGAATTACAGTTTAGCATTCAAGGAACTGATGTTTTCATCATAGTGCTTAGGACAGTAGCCATGATGCAAAGGAAGTCCCTTGCTAGTGAAACAATTGGATCCAAAGTAATCATATTTGCACTCAGGGTGTGCTGGACATTGCCTGTGTACATAGAAAGTCACTAACTATATGTCAAGCAGTCTGTAAGCAGTCTGAATGGGTGAGACAAAGCAAAAGAAAATCTTCAGCATGACAGACACTTCTTTCTCACCTCACACCACTTCTCTTGTCCTTCTCTATTGCTAGTAGCAATAGCTAAAACAAAACACTATTGATGCGATGTTGAAAGACAATGGATCCTTGTGACAGGCACCAGCCTCCAAGCTTTACTTTCTGACCTACTTCTTTCTGTCCTCTTCCCTTAGAATGAGACATCTGAAATGTCTATGCTGCAGGATGCTCCAGCTACAATATCTTCAGAAATCCCTGCTGTGGATGTGCTGCACCAAGATCTGACCTCTACCACAGATCTCTCCTTTGCCAGCTGCTGAGAAAGGATTGTCGTATCAAACAGTCCATTTGCTAAGCTATCTTTAAAGGCCTGGCCATGTGTGAAAACAAACCCATTCATGGATCCCTTGAGAGCTACAGACAAGAGTTATCTTTCCTACCCAACTGAAGGATGAGATTTTAAGGGGTAAAAGAGTCAGCTGTCAAAATCTCCTCCTTGGAGGAGTCTGTACAGATAAGTAACAGCCTAGGGCCTCAAAAATGCCATTATTTCCAGCCCACTCAGGGGCTAGATAATATTCAAGTATTTCAGAATTTTAAGCATTCTTTTGGGAGAAGACCTGGTATTTCTCTGGGGATTTATTATCTTGGTTTTCTTCAGATCACATATTCTTTTAGATAGAAAAAGCACATCAGTGATGTGGTCTGGAAAAAAAAAAAAAAAAAAGAAATATTTAGCATGAGCTCTTTCTTCAGTGTATAGTTTTCTTGGGTTAATGCTGGGTAACTTGAAACTTTCCCATAGCTATGAAAGAATCATAGAATTTGGGTTGGAAGGGACCTTTAAGATCATCTAGTTCCAACCTGCTGCTATAGGCAGGGACACCTCCTGCTAGATTAGATTGCTCAAAGCCCCATCCAGTCTGGCCTTGAATGCTTCCAGGGAGGGGGCACAAACCCATTGAGGACAACTGTCCAGTCAATTCCTTATTCGGTGAATGGTCCAGCCATCAAATCCATTTTTCTCCAATTTTGCAACCAGGATGTCATGAAGGACAGAGTCAAACGTCAAGTCCACATAGATCACAGAATCACCAAGGTTAGAAAAGACCTTCAATATCATCCAGTCCAACCATCCACTTATCACCAATAGATGATGTCAGTTTCTCTTCCTTTATCCACTGATACTGTAATTCCATCATAAAAGGCCACCAAGTTTATCAGGCATGACTTGTCTTAGTGAAGCCACTTTGGTTACCACCAATCACCTCTTTATTTTCCATGTGCCATGGTAGGGCCTTCAGGAGGATCTGCTCCGTGATCTTGCCAGGCACAGAGGTGAGGCCTGTAGTTCCCTGGATCTTCTTTTTTTTTCCTTCTTGAAAATAAAGTTACATTTCTCCTCATCCTATCAGTGGGAACTTCACCAGACCACCATGATCTTTGTCACGTTGTTTGCTTTCTACACTTTAAAAAATTTTCAGCAATGGGAAGAACAATGGGGAATCTAGCAGGTATTCTGGGACCTAACTCCAAATATTTGCAGCTCAAGTAATAGATAACACAGCTAGCAAGGACAAAATAGTGAATGGGCGTAACCTTTGCCAGTTTGGGTGAAAGGCAGTGATGTAAAAATGCTCAGAAGGCTAGGTAGGATTGGAACAACAAGAGCTTTAGAGACTGACACTGCCACCTTCTCCTCAGTGCAAGAGGACTCCTGAAACTTATCAAGAGAGATTTTTTGTATGGATGATGGAGGGATTTACTCATACTTTTTTAACTGGACAATTCAAAACTTTGTATGTACAAAACCTAGAAAATCTTTTATCTAATAGAGCTCAGCCCAGCAAGTGCTTATATACAACAGTGACAAACTGTTGCAGAAAGGGAGATGAGCTGGATTCTTAAGCTAAGATCTTCAGTTGTGCCCCAGAGCAGCAGGCTCTTCGCGTGGTATTGTTTTTTTTCCCTCTCTCTCCTACTGAGCTTCCTTCTCAGGCATTTGGTATGGGGTTGAGTTAATGGTACTAGTGTGATGACCGTGTAGGATCCCTGCCTTTCTAACTCAGAGATCAGGAATTCCAAAACTATAGTTAAGGACACCAGGCAAGTCCTTCTGTGCTCTGGACAGCCTGGTCTGGTTGTTGGCAACTCTGCCTGTGCCAAGGGGGGTTTAAACTGGATGATCATTGAGGTCCTTTTCAACCCAGGCTAAACTGTGATTCTACGATTCTGTGTCTCCCACAGAGCCCCTCAGAGGCTGAGTACTGGGCTTCAGTTGGCTCTTGTACAGGTGACCACTGGATAGGAGTCTACCAGGAATGCACTTACGCAATGAGGGTTTCTGAACACTTCAGAATGTAATAATCCGGAGTAAATGTATACAGAGGCAGTTCAAGAGAATGAAAAAGGGCCAAGAAGGACTCCCAGTACTGAACAGGAACCAGGGAGAAGCTAGTTGTGAGTGGGTTATTCAAGTCAGTACGTTCTGGCTGTTTAAAACAAAATCACGCTGAGAGCATATGGATCACCAGCACCCACAATGAAATATCACAGCTAGACTCTAGCTGCAAAGAGAGCCTGATCATAACAGGAAACAGTGGAGGCAGGCTCGTGGTGCTGTGATACATTGGGTAGGGCATGGTGATTGCTAATATTCAACCACAAAGGCTTTTAGTCCATGCACAATTATGGAGAACAGCCAGGGCTTTTTTCTATTTGGTTCATGGGATGACAAAGGAGGAGCTCTATGGTCAGGAAGGAAGGAGGGCTTGCAAGGTATATTAATCTCTTGCGGAATCAGCAGAATTATACCAGGGCTGAATTTGAGATAAATGAAGTGAGACCAAATTATTGTGGCAATTCTTGCCAAGTTTATTAGAAATATCAGAGTTCTGTGCACAAGTGTCAGTAGTTTGCCTGCCCTGGTTCATACTGAGTGTGACAGAGACTGACAGTCTTCGTTGATCTTTCATAAGATCACAACAATTCCTGCAACAAGATTATGAAAGAAAAGGTAATTTAAACCATTCATATATGGTTTTCCATATTCTCATTTATACCCCTTCCCCCCCCCCCCAAAAAAAAAAAAAAATCACATAAGGTGATTCATTAAAGATTTCCCTGGGCATTATGCCAGCACCCATGAAAAAAATCTTCAAAAACCAAATGAGGAATCTCTGACCATCCAGTAATTGTTTGTTGTTGTAGAAAATAAAGAAGGAAAGAATGTGTGGAGGAGGAAACAAAGAGCTGGGTTTTATGGGAACAGAAAGCAGTGAACAGGAAAGAGAGCTCTGCAGGGACAGCAATAACAAATCTCATCTCTTCAAAAGTCCTGTGGCTGCCATCTACACAGGATCTGCCAACACTGTTCAAAGATCACAGGTTTCTTTTTCATATAAAAATGACCAATTTGTTTCTCTCTGAGCAAAGTAAAAGTACCTGAGACACTGCAAATTCACAAACCCCATACTAAGGGAAAATCAGACTGTTGAAATACTGTCCTTTTTATATATAAATAAATTAATTAAATAAATAAATATGTTTTTTTTTTTAAATATAAATATTATATTTATATATTTATTTTATATATATATATTTGGGGGGGGGGGCGACACAGAGATTAGAAGATAGCTTTCCTTAGTCCTGTAAGCTGCACCACCAGTGGCGGACTGGATGGTTTTTCATTCTTTATTAGCCCAACTATAAAATTAATGTAATAATATTGGCTCTCTTAGAGGTACATACAAAATTCCCATGTTCAGGTTTCAGGCAACAGTGCAAATGCCATGCTATATCTTGTGTTAATTATTTGTTAGTAAACATTTACACACAGTGTCTGAACTCTTAATTGAAAATAATTGTTTCCTGACTTTTTTTAAATGTTATATTTTTTTTATTTTTTTGAGACGGTCAGCGCAAAGAGTGCCTCCAGCCTGGCCCTGAGCATCTCCAGGAATGGGATACCCACAGTTCTCTGGACAACCTATGCCAGGGCCTCACCACCCTCTGAGCAAAGAAATTCCTCCTCGCATTTAACGTAAGACTCCCCACTTTTAGTTTAAAACCATTTCCTCTTGTTCTATCACTATCAGATCATGTTGAAATACCACCAGATGAAGTTTGCATAATAGATGTAGATAATCAAGGAGTCTAACTCTCCACATCTTACTACCATCATGCACAGCAAAAGATTTAATTTTCTTCACTTGAAAAATGTTTCTTTACTCATGTTGTACAGTTGCCAAGAACAGCTGGAAAGTCAGTCAGGTACCTACCTGATCCACTTACACTGCAGATGCACAAATACTGTTTGGATTTGAACTTCTCAATATTATAGCATATCTATTTGTACACTCTGTTCTTTATAGGAAGTGGTGGTACATCCTGCTAACTTGAGAATTTCCTTGCCTACATGACAGATTCAAACAGAGTGAGAGAATAATAGACCCTGACATTGGTCTTGACTAAGGGTATCAGTAATCTCAGGGTACAACCCCAATGCTATGTGAGTGTGCAGGAATGAGCAAGCTAGAGAGCAGGTACCAGAGGAGGAGAGCTTTTGTCACCAACTCAGCAAAAGCTGCATTTTACCAAAGTCTGGGGCTCTCAAGAGCACTTAAAAGCAGCCCTTGGTCTCTTGTGCAGATCTCCTTGTCCACTTATCTCCTTTAGGTCCAGCTGAGACAGCAGAACATAAGCCCTCTTACACAGTCTGCTTCAGGATCCTGTTTCACAAATTTGTGACTCCAGAAAGCCGCTCACTGCCTTCTTACATACACAGGAAGGCCCAAGCAAGTGACCTTTAATGTTCCCAGCCTAAGACCATCTCCCCTCTGCACTCGCATAATGCTATGATGTGATGGAAAGTACAACAATAATAGCAGGGTAGCAAAGTCCTAGATTACAGAAAATGAAAATAAGCCCAAATGCAACAGCTATGGATGCAGACTGAAAGGAAGAAAAGTTTACTTACCTTTGGAAGGCCTCAGGTATGCAGGGATCTCCAGAAGGATACCCTCACCTCCACTGCCAACCCTTAAATGAGGTCTGCATTTGCATGCACCTGAGCTCCTACCAGGTGCTCAATCACTGTTTCAAGCCGCAACTTAGCATTCCCTCTACAACTCATAGGCCATTTAATAGGGCCACTGTGGGAGACGGAACACAGTTATTCCTCTAAGTTATCTATCATAAGTAGCAGTTGCCTGTCCTGAAGTAGTAGCCAGTAAATAAGCTATGTGCCCAACCTCAGGCAGCCCTACTTCTGATGTTGGCAGTAGTTTGGGTTGTAGTGCATTCAGCTGCAGGCCAGTACGGCACACAGGCTGTAACCAAGCTGGATTAAGAAGTTTTCACCCCTCCTGTTATCTCTACAGATTATTCTCATGGGAATCACCAGTTATTCAGCCACTAGACTGTATTAGTAAGCTGCATCTACACTAACTTTTTAGTTCAGATCAGGAGTTGCTTTTTGAAGTGAATTTCCTGTTCACTGCACTTCATTTCCTGTCATGATATAGCCTCGTAATTAGTAGACTAAATTCTGCTTGAATGAAAATAGGCCAGAAGATGTGCTCCAAGAATACACCTAATGAGATCCAGCAATAATTTGGTTAACAAGACAAGAATAGAGCATCTCCAATATAAGCTCCTTCTGCAAATCATTTCATGTCGATGTTAGATATTTAACAGCAGCTGTTTTGTCTTCCAGATCTGCCTCTATTATACCGCACTACTTAATGTAGACACACTTACCTGTCAAAGTAATTCAGGATTGCCTTTGTGTCTATTGAACCTGTTTAAGCATTTTTATTAGGACAAATTTTAAACTACCTCAGAGCTGGTAGAACTAAACAGGGGAGCGAGGAGAAATGCAGATTTACTGTGGGGACAGTAACCTCCAAAGCAGTCTCCAATGCAGACAGAATATTGTCCTCAGCATCAGGAAACCCAAGGCACACCTGGGGGCTAGGCTGGCCAGTGCTGCACAGATCATTAAACTGTAGTTCTGGAGTTGGCTCTTAAACCCTCCTACCCTCTGCAAAATGCCACAGCCTCATCCATGGACTGAGTATTCACTGACAGAAGTCAAACTCATCCTTAAATGTGCATGGTTCCCCAGAGATTTTACCCACAAGTTAGCACTCACACACAGAGCTGCTGGCATTGCTGCTTATAAACCTAGCTTCTCCCTACTATTCCAGGGCTCTTCACTGGCTCTGTGATCCAGTTCACACAGAGCAGAGCAGGAGGGAATTGTCTCCACATGAACATTAAGTCAGTGCTTCCCACTGTACTAAAACTTCATCAAAATTGATGCACTTCAGTCTTAGCAATAAAGAGGAGAGAGGAAACTGGCCCATGATTCCAGCTAGTGACATATAATATGGAAGATGATCTCAGCACTGTTACAGACAAATCACCCTTTACCATTTCTTTCCGTGGCATCATTCATTTTTTCCTGAGATTTAGATCTATTTTTGGAGGTCATAAAAATACACAGGGAGTTGCCAGTCATTTTTATTCCAGTGCAGGAACATTATATACAGAAGATATTATTTTTGGCTCCTGCTTGAATTTTTGTATTTTTTTTCTCCAGGTGAGAACCAAACCCTGACAGAAGATAATGTTGTCTAGATAACTATTACAGCTGCTTCTGTGCTAGGACGTGGAGCAGCCTCAAAACAAATAATTAATTGTAAAAAAATCTAGAGCATCATTGTGCAGGAGATGCCTGGGGCTGGAGTATAATCTAAAGTGTTCATGATACTTCTCCTATCCAGCTTACTCACAAGTGAAGGGAACTCCCTCCCACCTTGTTAACACTACAAAGTGCAATCTGAAGTCAGCATTATGTGACTGTGAGAGGCAGACACCCCCAGGCAATACCAATTTCCCCCAACACTCTACTTGCAGTCCTTTTTGATCCACATCTGAACACAATGGTGCACCACACAGCACACACTGCCTCAGTTAGACACGGACATGGCAGATAGCATAACTTGTATTCCCTAGATTTTTACAAAGTTAAAAAGTTAAAAAATTACAAAGTACTCCCTTGCCATTCTATCTCTGTTCTTAAAATGCACAGTGTTACAGTAGGTCACTCAAAACAGGGATGGATAGGTGGGTAAGTAGATTGATAGATATGTAGATAACAGATGGATAAGTAGATGTATATATGCACACATACATACAGTGTTCTTAGAAATTTTGTCCTAAAAGTGACTGCTATTCAGCAATAGACACAGAGAAGCAAGTACTCCATCCCAGTAATGCCTGTTCTGTTTCAGGAGGATTCTTCTATCTTCATGGGGACTACAAGCTTATATTTTCAGAACAGCCATAAAGTTTTTCCTTTGCCTCACAGTTTTTTCTCTCACTCAACTAATTTCTGGTTTTCAAATTGCTTGTCCTGTTTTGTTTGTTTTTCAGAAAATTCCCTGAGTTAAAACTACAAAAAAGCCCTCAATGTCAAAACCGGTCTTCCAAGCCTAAACATATTTTGAGACAATCTCCAAGCCTAGATGATTTCTCCCTTCACAAACAGAAACATCCATACTCAGCAATCCTGAGGGCAGAGAGGATTTGTTCACTGCTGCAGATGTCTCTGTTCATTGCAGGAGAGTTGGACTAGATGACCTTTAAGTGTTCCTTCCAACCCAACTGATTATATGAAGTCTGTACAGTGGTTTGAAAATACAGAAGTCCTCCATATCATTCTGTTTTAGAAACCATACAGCTATCAGCATACCTAAGTCCCTCTCAGTGAACGATTCCTTCTCAGCATACAGCTAATCATTAAGCAGAAAAGATGGATCCTCAAGAGGCACAGGAAATATCAGAAGTCCTCACTGAAACCAGAGAGTTAGATGGCCTTCTGACACTCTCAGGGCTGAGTCACAACATACCAAACTTTTGTTTGTGAATAGGCCTTTGGGATTTCTGTGCTGAGAGAAGCAGCAGGGCATGGATCAAGCTGTGATCCTTGAACCACAGCACAAGGCTTCACTAACTTGTCAGCAAGCCTCCCTGGACTCACAGTGCTCCATCTTTTCAGAGGGATCGTGGAGATAAACAGCGTGCAGCAATTTCCTATGGCACCAATTACCAACCATATGAGTGGAGCCTCATAGTTTAGAGTGCTAAAGTCTGTCTCTGCAGGGAAGAGCAAATTGCCTCACACAGAGCTCTAAGACTACCACAGAACACTTGGTGTCCTCTGCTGACAGCTACCAGAAGAGCACCGAATCAAAACCAGTCAGCAGGCACCCGGTTTGCTGGAAGGAGTTTGATCTGATGCATGCTTGTACTCCCTAGTTACTGTTCACATCCCTCATAGCAGGACATCCAAAATAAGGAACAGACCTACATGTTTTGAAACACATTGAGAACTAGAGAATGAGTTTGAGATTTTTTTGCTTCCTAGCTACACCAAAATAACTATTTTCATGTTTGAAGTAATTATTTTCATTATCCTTATCATTGTAGACTTCAATGTGTATATATGCTCACACTTACCCAGTTCCAGGACCTCAGGATTTTAAAAACTCAAAGCTAAATCATCAACACTGGCACTATTGCTTTACTTCACTACAATGAACGTCAGTGTTAAAATAATAGAAGACGTGGCTCCGTATCTCTGAAAGTGTTTAAACTAACGCTCGTGTGAAAGAAGCCTTAGTTCTAAACTTTACGCTATACTGGATATTCTCTCCGAAGGACTGGCCCACAATACTGACCATATTTTATTACTTCAAGTCATACTCTGACTATTGTATGTTTCATAATCCATGAAGTTTGACTTCTTAATCATTTTGTCATTGGCTTTTTCATCTCATGCTGTAAATCAGCATTACGGAGATAAAAAGACACTTCTGGTTAAGATTTTTGCATTTGATAAAAGCAGCAAAAAAAAAAAAAAAAAAAAAGTAATTTACCTCCAACTCTCCAAGTCATTAATCAGAAGTTTTCCATTGTGTTCTCTAGGAGTTGAGTAAAGACACAGCACTAATGTGTTGTGTTGATCCTCCTCCACTGTGACATCTTTCTGCCTTCTGCTTGAGTTGATACACAAAGAGCTAGGAAACATCATAGGTCTTGTTTTGCTTTTGGCAGCTGTAACGATAGGGTTTCCCCTCATCTCACACCCACGCTGCGTGTTTCCTCAGGATTCACACCAGTAAGGTTAGAACTGCACAGCAGAGCCATTTTTTCCATTTTTGTTTATGAAAAGAAAAAAAATAAAAAAATCAACAATAAAGAGAGCAGCAACCACAACCTATTAGCCTTTTCTTTGTCTACTAGCATCCACAGAATCACAGGGGTTGGAAGGGACCTCAAGAGATCTATTCCAACATCCTCTGCTAAAGCAGTTCGTATATGCTGTAGGTTATTCTTCAAGGATAGCTGCTGACAATACAAGCATAAGCACAATGGGAGAAAACAACAGAGGATTATCCATGCACCCAGATGAGATTTACAAAGTTGCCTGCTTTGATTGTTAATGCATGGAAGAACAGAAATAAATAACCTCCTTTCACCTCCATACCTGCAGGAAGCTTTCTTGTTTCCTCTTATAGAATCATGGGAAGGGAAAACAGGATTACAATGGGCTTCAAGATGTCAGCCAGCATTAATTCATCTCTGTTTTGTGAACACCCAGCGGGCTGCAGAACATTAGATATGTGGACATTGCTTTACAAAAGACCAGACAAAATGCAAGTAATAAATGAAGATTCACAGCTGAGCCAAAATAGTACTTCGCTTTTGACAGGAAAAAAGGTGTAGCAGCACAGCAGGGAAGGATAAAGGTTTCTTCAATCCTTGGATGAAAAGAATTGAGAAAAAACTAATCAAATCCATTTCTCCACAGAGAACAGAAGTAGATTGCAGTGAATACACAACATGGGGAGCAGCACTGTATAAGCAAGTCATTCCTGTGCTGTGGGAGAGAGGATATACTGACATGGCGTGATCTTTTTCTTGCATGAGAAGGATCAATATCCTAGAAATACACAACATGGCATCTTAGATGAATATTCACACCACAAACTTATCAGCAACCCACAAATGCTGAACTGTAAAAATTTGTCATCAGGTACTCGTCCCTGCTGCTGGCTGCTCTGCTATTTGACAGGCCACATCTTTTTACACATCTCAGCAAAAATCCCAAAGCTGGAATAATCGCATACTAGATCTGGTAAACTTAATGCTCAGAAGAAGCTCCCCTCCTTACCTCCACTGCCAAGAACACACAATAACCTCCACCCTCAAATGAGATACAGAATACTAGAAATAAATTCAGGGCCTTAGAACTCCATAGCTATCCTGACAGAATCTGAGTAGTTTGCTTTCCTGGTACCTTACTTCAAGGTTCCTAGATCTTGATTCCAGTGGATGCAGAGTTCTGTCACAGCTGTGCATAAACTTAAATTCCCAGCACTGCAAATGGGCAGCACTGGCAACGAAGAGTAAACTACGTAATGAGTGATAATCATCTTATATAAATAGCTTTGAAGGGAACTCAGCATGGCAAAGAACTGAATGGTTTGGTTCTCCTACCCAAAAATAGCAGAAATGGGACAACTCCCTTTTGTATTCCAGTAAATCCAAGGTAGAGCAATAATAGCAAAATTTACACATGGCTGCTACATTTGTCCAGTAAACTGCAAGACCATTGTGTTTATTTTAATGTCAGATCCCAGGCATGTTTTATTCACTGGACTTACTTTTATCATTTTTCTCGTTACTAAGTTTCTTCAGCCTTTTAAAATCTACCTTGTGGTAAAACAAATCTAATTTGCTGGCAGTGTTTAGAGGTACAGGATTAGTATAAAACTGCATGAAGAGAACAAGTTCTATTTTAAAAGGTAGTATTTCATTCAATATCAGTGCCTCAGTTTGTTTACATATCAAGTGAAAATGGTAACTCCCCCTGTTTTGGGAATAAATGTTTCCCTGTATTCATGTTTGCAAAGCATTTGGAAGACAGGCTGGTATGAATACAAATGATTACAGTTACAGTACCATACCTCTGAAGTTTATTACTCTGATTATGAAGAAAAAACCGCAGGTATCCAACTGTGGTCTGCCCAAATGGCTGGTCACGAACTATAGCTGGAGGGTGTGGTGTGTATTTGGCCAACTTCTGTCTCTCACAGAAAAGCTATGAGAACCCATTTCTGTGAACCTGAATCTATTCTTGCTTAGAGTGGTACAGACAAAACAGTGAACCAGGATTAACTGTAACTGAGACACAAATCTGACCAATTGAGTCAAATTCCAGGACAGTTCATGTATCCGGGCTCAGAATAGCTCTGCTCTTCATTTCTCAGACAAATGTCTTCTGATGTAGTACACAGGAAAGGAGGAAGAACATTTCACTGGCAGTCTCTGCTACATTTGAGACTAGCTGCACCTTTCAGAATTATCAATTTAATTCCATATTGGACCGGTCTATATTATCTACAGCTTTTTGACTTAATTACCCTGTTCATAGAGTGGAAGTAGAAGCGAGTACTATAAAAAGTGGATGGCTGGAACAAATAGCTGGCGTGATTAGGGGAGAGCTTACCTCTGCTTGTCCTCTGCTAAGAGCATTTCTTACATTTCCGTTCTACTTTAAAGCGAGCCCAGTTCCAGGCATCAATGCATCATGAGGCATAAATGGTTCCTCTTTAGGAAAAGTAAAAGCAGTTTTTCCTGTTTGTGAAATCCCCACGTCGCCAAGAACAAGAAATCTTTCAAAACTCTATCTTTGCTGTTCACAGAGCTTCACTGCCTTATAGGGTCTGAATCTCCTGGAATCACTCTGGGGGCGGGCTGGGAATGCTGACTTTTCCTCCTTCTGGGTGATTCTGGGAGGTCCGCAAGTGATGTCATGGTACATTTTAGGCTACAATAACAGGAAATCATCAAGTGTTTATACTGGCAAACTGGGCTGTGATGTGATTTTCCTCGTTTCCCCCTCCCTGCTTCACCCTTACCACTGACTTCCTTGGTATATCTGCTTCCTCTGATTAAAATACTACAAGGTGACAATACCGAAAGAGGAAAAAGGCAAGCAGGAGGGAGATATAAAGGCATATTTTGAAGGGATGTCTCTTCCATTATCACTCACAAATAGTGTATCCTCACCCCCCGCCCCCTGCCGTACACATGGTGTGTTAGTACAGCTGCCCAGGCAGAAGTCAGAGACTTAGCCTGATGAGGCACTAGGATACAATCCTCCAGGCTGCAGATATGAAGAAGAACCTCTTCCCTCCCCAGCAGAGGTGAATCACAGAACAGACCTCAGAAAAGCCTTGTTTCTGAATTTCTCTGGCTGCAGAAACTGTGCCACACAGATGGGATTGAAAGTATATTGAACAGGCTGATGGACTCCAAGGAAGAGGAGGCCACATTTCCAGTTTTGGGTCAGAGGAAGGATGCAGATTACCTATACTCAGAGTCCATACCACAGTGTGACACCCACACTGATTCTCAGTAAGAGGTCCTTGAGAGTATTTGGTTTAGGAAGAATTTACATCATTGCTTGGGCCAGGGATGTATTGCACAAATCTTAGATATTCTGTCCTTGCCAGTTTCCCAAAGCTGGTAGAAAAACTAGGAATTTACAAGGAAGTTCTCTGAACGCTAGGATTCTCTATAAGGAAAACCAGTATCACTGCTAGGCTTACCAGCTTTTGAGCAATTTGTGTTTCCCTAAAGGGTATGACATAAATGTATTCTTCTGGCTCATTGCCACCGCAGTGAACTAGCAGAGCTCAAAAAGCAGTTCTGAGCTGTGGGACGCCAAGGAGACACTCAGGGTGGCCACCTCTAGAGTATGTACCAGGATGACTTGGAGCTGAAGGAGGATATACAAAGAGATAGAGGAGATTGGTCATTTACATCAATGTGAAAAAAGCAGTAAATATTAGAGAAGTTCACTGAAGAGGAAGAAGCATAAGAAGTATACTTCAATATAAGCTGGAGCATCCTTTCTACACTCTCTGACAAGATTAATCATAGAATGCCTTTGGTTGAAAGGAACCTCAAAGGTCATTGAATGCTAGATCAAGCACTAGATCAGATTGCCCAGGGCCCTATCCAAGCTGGCCTTGAACACCTCTAGAGATGTGGCACCCACAGCCTTCCCAGGCAGCCTGTTCCAGCACCTCACCACCCTCACAGTGAAAAATTTTTCCCTGATATCTAATACAAGTCTTCTCCTTCATTTTAAAACCATTGTCCCTTGCCTTACCACAGTATTTTACATTACCACGCAAAAAGTTTCCCCCTCCTGTTCGCAATCTCATCTTAAATATTGGAAGCCTGCAATGAAGTCTCCTCAGAACCTTCTTCCCTTCAAGTGAACAAGCCTAACTCCCTCAGCTGTCCTTATAGGAGAGGGGCTCCCAGCCCTCTGAGCATCTTTGTGGCCCCCCCCCTCTGGACCCTCTCCAAAAGCTCCACATCTTTCCTATGCTCGGGGCCTCAGACCTGAGCGCAGTACTCTGCGTGGTACCTCACAAGAGCAGAGAAGAGGGGGACAATCCCCTCCCTCACCCTACTGTCACCTCTCTGTTGACACAGCCCAGGTTACTGTTGGCCTTCCAGGCTGCAGAAGCATACCAGTGGCTCATGTTAAATCTTTCCTCTACCAATACCCCTAAGACCTTCTCAGCAGGACTACTTTCAAGTTCCTCTCCCAGTCTATATACATATCTGAAGTACCTTATGAAACTGGAGAGGCAATCCCACAATAAAGTTTTTTTTATTTTTAGCACGAAATGCACTTAGCCTGCAATAGGATATTACTGAGCATGCAGAATTTGTGCTGATTCAGAAGAGGACTGGATTTTTTACTGGTAACAGGTCCATGGTGTTTTTAACAAACAGAAACAAAGACTAGAGCAGCAGAGTGCACAAACAAATTTCTAACCAGTTTTTCAGCCGACTGTATGCACTCACCCTGCTCCAAGGAAGTGGCACAGACCCAACAGGAACCCTGTCTCTTATTTCTTTAGGTCTTGTCTCCTTGTTTTCCATGGCACAAGAATTTAATGGCTCAAACTATGTGAAGATCCTGATAAGAGTCTTACATTTAGCCACTCTTGCAGATAAATATCTTCTCTGACATCATGTCAGCTGTCACAGACTTACACAGAGTTGCTTTTTGCTCTAATTTCTTCTATTTTCTGTGTATTCCTTTGTATTGTGTTGGCTGTGAATTCCTACATCTACAGCCACAGAGCAGCAGAAAGGACATCCCCTGACCCCACATAAGTGTCCTCTCTATGAAACCCTTTAGCAGATCATAACCGTTTACTTCTTAGAAACAGGCCTAAGTAAGGAGACGATCGCTTCCTTCGAAAATAGAATGTTGTGTTCAGAATGAAGAGTGCATAACTCCAAAATGAGAGATACCCATCTCCCAGTCACTGTCCTGTGGTAGGACTTGCTGTCTTAACTCTAACGTGAATTGTCCTAAGCCCAAACAGTATTTCTTTGGAGCTCTCTGGATCATAAGTGGTATGTCTGTTTATCCCTGCTGAGTCTCTAAGCGGTTAGCCAGGCCTCAAGCATAGCTAATAGAAATGAAGACAGAAAATGAACAGCTTACCTAAGGCCACAGTTGTCCCAGCTGATAAAAGTCATGGAATCTTAGCTGATGCAACAGTGTTCTTTCTCCTTCATCTGTACCCGCCCTCTCCTTCTGTCTCATTCCACAAGAACTAGATGAACAAATCAGGAAGGGAAAAGGTGGAGCAAATAATTTCATTTCTATCATCTTTCTCTTCATTCATACAACATCAGCAACACCAGCAGCTTTGAATAAGGCCAAGAAATCTTCCAAATGGAAAAGCAAAAAGGCTGAGACAGTCACTCAGCAAAATCACCTGGATTATAGCATCTGTCTCAGAGCACCATGGCTGTGCTTGGTCTTTTTTGAAATTGTAGATCTTTGCTCAAAAACCTCAAAAGCAGATAGATAGGAACAGATTTAGAAAAAGAAACCAATACAGTCGGAGGCACTGACACTTTGCATCTGTGTTGCCACCATGTTTGCAATTGAAAGAAGTCAGTGGAAGGAACAGGCACTACGAAAAAATGACCATTTTAATTTTCTCAAATACCTATCTCTGGGTAGAGGTAGGATGACACAACCAATAGTAAAGCAGCCTAAATTCAGGATGTCTGGGACCTGAACCTAACAGCAGTGTCCCAGTTTTGACAACTAGGTGAGTTTCACAGAGGTCAGTGAAACCAGCCTCTCCACACTGCTGGAGTTGAATTAGCCCTCCATTTATTCAATACGCTCAGGAGGTCTATGGCTTGTAAGCGTATCTGGTTCAAGGTGAAGAAACATAACAGAAGGTATTACACTTTGAAAACAATACAGTGAGAAATTGCTTCCTGTTTGTATTCAAAGTGATCCAGCTAACCTTGTGGCAATCATAGAATCACCAAGGTTGGAAAAGACCTAAGAGATTGTATAATCAAGATGCTATAATTGCAATATAGTTGTTTAATCAACAGATATCAAGATGTTGTAATCACAATATAATAGAGAGAATCAAGCAAGGTAGACAATGATCACAAAGAGAATAAGCGGAAGAGCTTACCCTTCAGCTGAGCTCACCAGAAGACACCAAGAGAGGGGATCTCCAGAAGAGATCCTTCCCCTCTGGTAGCCAGCTCTTAAATAGGTCTAGGAGGGGTGGAGCCTGGCTCCACCCCTTCCGGCAGCACGGTGAATTGCCTTCACCTGTGCTCCTCTGGCTGACTCATGGCTCACCTCAGGTGATCAATCAGAGGTTCAGGCCGTGACTCAGCAGTTCCCATACAGAGATCATCCAGTCCAACCGTTCACCTATTCCCAATAGCTCCCACTAAACCATGTCCCTCAACACAACATCCAGTCTTTCCTTGAACACCCCCAGGCTCAGTGACTCCACCACCTCCCTGGGCAGTCCATTCCAGTGCCTGACCACCCTTTCTGAAAAGTAATACTTCCTAATGTCCAGCCTGAATCTCCTCTGCCATAGCTTGAAGCCATTCCCTCTGGTCCTATCACTAATGACACGAGAGAAGAGGCCGACCCCCAGCTCACTACAACCTCCCTTCAGGGAGTTATAGAGAGCAATGAGGTCTCCCCTGAGCCTCCTCTTCTCCAGGCTGAACATTCCCAGCTCCTTCAGCCTCTCCTCATATGGCCTGTGTTCCAGACCCCTCACCAGCTTTGTTGCCCTCCTCTGAACACGTTCCAGGGCCTCAATATCTTTCTTGCAGTGAGGGGCCCAAAACTGGACACAGTACTCGAGGTGCGGCCTCACTAGTGCTGAATATAGGGGAACAATCACCTCTCTGCTCCTGCTTGCAACACTGTTTTTGATGCAAGCCAGGATGCCATTGGCCTTCTTGGCCACCTGGGCACACTGTTGGCTCATGTTCAGCCGAGCATCAATCAATACCCCCAGGTCCATTTCCTCTACGCAGTCCTCCAGCCACACCGCCCCAAGCCTGTAGCGTCGCCTGGGGTTGTTGTGGCCGAAGTGCAGGACCCGGCATTTGGCCTTGTTGAAACTCATTCTATTGGCTTCAGCCCAGCTCTCCAGCCTGTCCAGATCCCTCTGTAGGGCCTCGCTACCCCCAGGCAGATCCACGCTTCCAGCCAATTTGGTGTCATCTGCGAATTTACTGAGGGTGCACTCGATGCCCTCATCGAGGTCATCAATAAAGATATTGAAGAGGACAGGCCCCAGCACCGACCCCTGGGGAACACCACTCACGACCGGTCGCCAGCTGGATTTGACTCCATTCACCACCACTCTCTGTGCCCGGCCCTCCAGCCAGCTCTTCACCCAGCCAAGAGTGTACCCATCCAAGCCTTGGGCTGCCAGCTTCTGCAGGAGAATGCTGTGGGAGACAGTGTCAAAGGCTTTGCTGAAGTCTAGGTAGACCACATCAACAGCCTTTCCCTCATCCGCCAGATGGGTCACTAGATCATAGAAGGAGATCAGGTTGGTCAAGCAGGACCTGCCCTTCATGAACCCATGCTGGCTAGGCCTGATCCCCCGCTCATCCCACACATGCCGCATGATCTCCCTCAAGACGATCTGCTCCATAACCTTCCCTGGCACCGGGGTCAGGCTGACAGGCCTGTAGTTCCCCGGATCCTCCTTACGACCTTTCTTGTAAATGGGAGTCACGTTGGCAAGCCTCCAGTCTTCTGGGACCTCACCAGTCAACAAGGAGCGCTGACAGATGGTGGAAAGCGGCTCGGCTATCACCTCCGCCAGTTCCCTCAGCACTCTCGGGTGGATCTCATCTGGCCCCATCGACTTGTGACACTCCAGTGTCCCAATGGGCCAGGCACAAAACAGGACCATCTACCTTGGCAACAGATCCATCCTTTAGAAATTTCTCTTTGCTTTGTGGCACAGCTGAAGCACACTCTATGGATTAGGGCAGCCCTAAAGGCTTCTGAGTCTCCTACAAGACAGTCACAAGTTGCCTTCTTTTTCCCCCCCACAAATGACAATTATTACCTAAATGGATTTTTAATAATCACTCTCATCCCTAAGAAGTCAATTCTCCAAACCTTCAAATTCCTAGGCCTAGAGCTGAGATAATATATGATTTATATATTACTAACATGCAGAATGCTGTTTATCCGAAGTATCTTCTGACTGAACAAACTTCAAAAAAAGACAATTCCAGTATGCAGCACGAAGATTTCTGACTTCGACACTTTGTAAATTGGTTGGATGTCCATTCTCTGAATGGAATTGTTATTCACTGGTCTATTCTTTAAGCTAATTGTGTTTTTTTTTAAGTCATTATTCTCCTGCTATATATAGCATTTTAACTTACATGAAACCAGACTATTTCTTCAAGAACAATGTAACACCTACATTACCCAGACCACGTACAAGACGCTGAAACTTAACTCCATGCAGTTTTCTTTGAGCTGGTCTTCAGATATACATTCAACCCAACCGTTAAGCCCAGTGCCAAGTTCTCAGCAAGAGCAGATCCAGCAGAACTACAATTTCACACTAGCTTTGCCTTAACGTTGCGGCTGTAAATACTAGTTTCATGACAAATAAGAGCAGACACTAACTGATGTGACAGGAGGTACATTAGGACCCACACGGAGTTACGTTGCACAGAAATGCCCCATTCTGACATTCACAGTGAGCTTCCTGTGCAGAAATGACTCTGCAGTACACGCTCAGAGAGCATCCCCTCCTGGGGGCAGCACTGAAAGCTGATCTTCTCAAATGCAGAAAACATCTACGGAACATCTACTGAAAGATGGATGCACACCAGAGGGGATGGCTGAACACGGAGATAAGCACTGCAGACAACAAACACTGAAGCACTTCCTAAATTTGCAGCCAGTAACTTGTAAACCTCTCCATTAACCCCCCCCCAACAGGATTTGACATAAATTCTCAAAGTGGGATTATAGCCTATGATGAATACTACAGATCACCTCCTAAAATGGGGAAAGAAGCCCACCTCTCCATATATTATTACCTTAACCCTGAAAGAGTGAAAAGGTTTTTCAAAGATAAGCCAGATATTTAACTACCACTTAACTCCACAGTTGAAATGTCTTCTTATGCCTGGGCTATGAGGCACTGGTTATCAGTTGATTCATTTCTACCCCAAAAGTTCAATTTCTCTGGCTACACTTCGTTATTCTGCTTCAGCCAACAGCAAGATGCCAGCTGTGCCTCTTGTATTTCTCAAAATCCCAGACTTTCTTCTTCTAAGGCTGTCCTACAGGTATTTACAGGGCAGTGGAAATGTTTGGTCCTACAGTAGTTCATTACATAACTAACCATCTCAGCACTCCTATCAAAGAAGAACTTTGGCAGTCGGATCACAGCTGTAGATGTTTGAGGCATGCGATTCTGCAAGGCCACGCAGCTTAGTTCCTAAAAACGCATAAAGGATGCTACAGTATGTTGCACTGCTTTGTGCTTGCACAGATTTTCTGACTGCTCAGAATCACTGCGTATCTGCAAGAACAGAGCAACATCTGCAGCCTGTACTCGTTGTGCTTAATCCTGCACTCAGGGAAGTTACTAGGAGTTTTACACTGACTGCAGGGGAACTGAGGCAAGCCTCACTCAGGCAATGGGATTGTCCATGTAGCGGACAGGCAGTAATTCTTCACTGTAATGAGTGTGCAACCAAGTCACAGCTTCCAGCCTTTTCTGATGGCGCCGAATGAGGTGCTGATGTAGTCCCTCAATTTTAGAAGTCATCCTCGTGCCAAGGCTTGTTTCTCCTCCGATCCCGGATGGAAGTCGGCTGCAGAAATGACGACTCTCGCGCTCACCACTTTCCTCCAAAAGGAAAGAAAGAAGGGAAAGAAGGGCCAACCGAAAGCTTGGCGCGCACAGTCACGAGCGCTGCCCAGCCCTCTCAGGTCCGTCAGCCCCAGCAGGACGCACCCACAGCCCCGCCTCGCCTCGCCCGGAAGCGCCCCCCGCAGGAGCGGAAGCTCAGCGAGGAGGACGGGCGGGAGCCGCGCCATGGCGGGCAGCGGCGGGGCGGCGTGGCGCTGCGGCCGGCGGTCCTTTTCCCCCAGCCGTAAGCGGCTGAAGCCGCTGCGAACTGTGGTGGCGTGGAGGGGAAGGGCGGAATGGGACCAGGTGATGGTGGGGCTGTACTGCGGAGACAGCCGGCTGCAGCAGGAGGCGCTGGATCGGGTGTCGGCCTGGAAGAGCCGGTACGGGCTGCGTTCCGGCGGAGAGCTGCTTTCTGTGAGCCTGAAGCCCACTGTGCCGGCTCTGCGCCTGGCTGGTCCCGGCCTCGTGTGCCGTGTCCGTAAGGGAGGCTGCGGTCGCGTGCACGTCGCAGGGGCTGCGTCCTGCAGGGCGCCTTCTTCTTGCTCGAGCTTCCAGGCACGCATGGATCGTGCTGTGATATTCGGTCTGTAGGTGCCAGGGAAGGCAGAAGCCCTGCATGCCCTCCGGTTCGTAGACTTGTTTCCGTTGAGACTGTACTGCTCTGAGTGCATCCCAGGACCCCACATCATCTCATTCCATTTGTGTTCATCCTATACCTCCATAAAGGAGTCTAGTCCAGTTACTGCAATTTCATGCTGTGAGAATATGTACCTGGTATATAAGAGGTTATTTAATGCGTGTAGGAGTAGCGACATAAACGCCACTGACAGTAAAGCATTCAGGAAGGAATCTTGCTGTCTTTCTATATGCCTTCAGGCTTCCTGGTGTTAAAAAACATGAAATGTATTACAAAAACAAACCCTTTTTTGGGAGGATGGGGACAGTGGTATAGTCTTACAAGACTGCTTTTTTTTTTTTTTCCCTCTCTCTCTCTTTTCTAGGTATGGCCCTAAAATGCCTCTTGCAGTAGATTGCACTGCTGAACTGATTCGTTGCAAGGTCCTAGATTCATCTGGCAAATTGAGATCACATGAGCTTATTCTCTCATATGGACTGGCTCTTGTAAGGTAGGACTCTGAAGGCCTTTATTCTGTAAGAAAAAGATTAGTACAAGTTACATTTTTCACTTGAGTAGTTTGACTTCAGATCTCTGGGTCTCTAGCTTTGTACAGTTTGTGGGGAATTTGTGTGATGGATTCTAAGTTTCTCTACTGCACTTCGTAAACATTATCTTTTCTATCACCTACATGCAGATTTGTCAACTTGATCACAGAAAGAAAACAGAAAATGGTCAGTGTTCCTCTGAGAAAACTAGCTATAGAGGTAAATATCTAAAGAAAGTTAATCAGTAACCCATGCATAGAGAAAGAATGTATACATTTTGCACTAAGAATAGTAGATCATTTTTTTCTTAAAGATATAAAGTCTAGTTCATTCTAGCAGTAAAGAAGTAATACAATGAGAAAGTACAGCAAAAAAATAACAGCTATAAATGTAAATACAAAGGAAGGAAAAACCCACAACTACTCACCTTTAAAAAAAAAAAAAAAACCTCAGGTAGACAAGGATATCTACTGAGATACCCTTACCTCCTCTGCCAACCCTTAAATGAGGGCTGGGAAAGAGTGGATCCTGGCTCCACCCCTTCTTGTTATTCAGGTACATTGCATACACCTGGGCTGGCCCTGCCTTCCCAGCACGTGCTCCATTACTGCTTTCAGATATGGCTTAGCATTTCTGCTATAAAAGCCTTAAAGAGAGTTGATGAACTTTGAAGTTTTATTGAAAGTCTTGATTTAGATGTAAATGATGCTACTCTACAGGTATGTTATTTGGTTATATTATTACAGTAATGAAAAAGAGCTCTGTCTAAATTCAGTTATTAAGAACCAAGGTTATATTAAAAGTGCTTAGTTGTATTTTTAGGTGGTTTATTTTTGTCTTGCTAGTCTCAGTTGTTTGGTGAGTTTGTCTAGTTCAATACAAAGAAGAAAAGATTCAATATGTAATTGTAGTAGCAATTTGAGTCCTTTTAATGCTTGCTGTACTGACCATCATTTCTGAGTTGAAACAGAAAGCTTTGAATATGAAAAACAAATGGTATTTGAAACTTGCTGTAGATGTAACCTTGTTAGATACTCCTGCATGGGAGTAAGTAACTGTGGATTTTTCATTATTTTTTTCTTCTTTTAAGGAAGATACTTCTACTCACTTTCTACCAGTGATCAGACTTACTGATAGGTGTCTTTAATAGTCAGATAGCTATAAGAAAAAAATTAAATAGCATGGTTGTGTTTCATATACAAATACTGTCTAGCTTGTTTAATTAATTTAAATAAAAACTGACTTAGTATATGTAGTGGAAATGCTAAGTTACAGTCTTAAACAATGATGGAGCACCTGGTGGGATGGTAGGGCCAACCCAGGGGAGCTCACATGTATGTGGTGTAGCTGAGTGACTGGAAGGGATGGAGCCAGGCTCCACCCCTTCTCTGATGTTATTTAAGAATTGGCCCTGGAGGTGAGGGTACTTCTTGCTGGAGATTCCTGACCACCTGAGTCCTTTTGAAGTTAAGTAGCTCTTTTCCTTTATTTCTGTGGCTGCCCTGTGTGGGTTCATTCTTATTTGCTGTAGCTGAAGACTTTACCACCCATGTGTTATTATCCTGTTATGGCATTATAGTATATTATACAGCTCTACACAGTACTTCTGTCTGGAGAGGCAGCTGTTTTTACAGGAAAAGTGGGAGAACTTAAATTGTAAAATCACATCTGTATGGTTTCTAAGTTAAAGGAGGGCAGAGAATCAGAGGAGGGATCTTTTCCTGCTGTTGATGGGGGAAGCTGGGAAGTGCCATGCTGAGGTGGCTCAGAAGTGCTATTCCCACCCAGTAAGAGGTTATCTGTGGCTTTGTGGGGCTGTATTTGGATTTAGTGTGATTCCTTGCAGCTTTGTGGTGATGTCTGTGACTGCTCTTGCAGGTGGATATCCCTATCTGGGTTGTGGACCTCCGTCATGAGCTGACTCATGGGAAGCTGCCCCGCTTGGCTCTGTGCCGCAAGGGTGAGTACTGCCTATGGGCATTATGGATAGGCCTTTCCAGTGATATCTAGTGATGTCTGTCACATGGTACCCTCACCAGCAGGCAGATGGGGAGCTCTGAGGAGAACAACCATCTCTACTGAGACTCTGCCTAGCAGGCTGTGGGCTCAACCTGGAAGGGAGAATTGTAATGCGAAACACCTAGGGGAGTGTACTTTGTGAGGGTAGCTAAAGTATGCTTGGTGGAGAACAGGCAGGAAAACTAGGAAGGAAATGTTGCTCTTCACTCTCCATTTTCTTCTGCTGCTGGCAGTGCTGAGGCAGAGTCCCAGTTCTTGGGAGATAGTCAGTGTTAGGCTTTCAGAAAGGACTGGAAGTCCTCTTCCTCATATGGAAAGGAATGATATGCCATTTGATGAAAATGGGAAGTGGGCTGTGCTACTGCAGATGTTATTCTACTTTGCTGGCTCCACGCAGAGGTGCATCACAGAGCAGGTATTCTGAGACACTTGGAAAAAAATACTGGAAATAGTAGTTTGCTGCTATTGTTTCTAACAGCACATGAAGTCCATGTCAGTGAAGGAGGTATATGCTTTTCCTAAGGGTTTGGATGCACATGAGACTGTTAAATGAATTTAGGGGAAATGCAGAATTGCAAGCAGTATTGCAAGCCTGAGTAAATTACCAGCTCATAGTGCTTGAAACAATTCCTGGGAATTTGGAGTTCAGCATTGAGGAGCCAGATTAATCATATTCAGTATTGTCTTTAGGTTGAGTTGACCAGTGAAATAGTGGTGGGATAAAAGAGTTGTTAGTTTTTTGTTCTATCTAATGTATGGTTACTGTAATATCTATACAAAAAAGTGGTGTTGCTATAGATACTGTGTTGATCATTGAGATATTGAAGAATTGACTCATCTTCTCACCAGAATGTTGCTGTGTGAACTTAGTTTCCACTTAAATTTGGCCTTGCTTGACTGAAGCAAGGTGTTGTAGATGTTACGAGGATTTATGGGGCTTGAAGCTTTTTTGTTTTGTTTTTTTTTTAATTCATTCATATTTTTATTAACGGAGTTGTATGTGATTTCAGATTCATAACTTGTTAGCAGTATTTCTAATCACAATGCAAGTTAGCAATGTGCCACCTGTATTTTTTTTTTTTGAAAAAAAAAAAAAAAGTAAATGTCACTGAGAAGAGAATGTTTTATATTCTCCTGTAGGCTGTGATGTTGTGCTGGACTGGCTGCGAAAGACATATTGGAGCCGTCAGTTGGGCAATAATTTGTGTGAGGAAAGTGAAGAGGAGGATGAGGAAGAGGAACAGGAAGAGATGGAGGCAAACACAGAGTTGGGTAGTGACACATGGGAGATTCAAACCCCACAGCATGAGGTCTGTCAGAAACATAAGGAATTCCATGGTAGGTGTCCATGAAACAATGAAAAAATTTGGGAAAAAATTAAATCTTTAACCTGTGCTGGCAGAACATTTTAAAGTGTCATCTTCTAGGCTGTACAGTGGCTAAAGTTGTACCTTCAGCTCATATTTTGGGATTACTGTTTGGGCCTTAGTAGATCTTAGGGTGATTTAAGTTCTATGACACTGAATAAGCAATGTTGTAATCAGTAGCAGCAGTTAAAATATGGTGGTTTAAGACTGAATGCTGTGAAAGTTAGTTCTAGTGTTGTAACAGCCACAGTTTTGTTTGGATGAGATGCAAGCTTGTGGTGTTTTTTCTTCTCCCTGTCTACTCTAGGCAAGAAAAAGAACACTGTACCCCAAACTGCTGAGTAAGAGAAACACAATGTTATAGTAGACCTGCTGGTCTATAAGTTTAAAATAAATGGAATGGCAATGATCTATCAGTCTAACAGTTAAAATGCATCTGAAGTTTAATCGTGTGGTTGGCATCCTGATGGCAGGTGTCCGTGATACCCGACTGTTGATGTGTTTTGGAAGACAGTGCTAATTCAGGGATAGTCAGTGGTCCCAGAGGTGGAGGAGGGACTTCATTGGGGTGGCGCAGGATTTTAATACATCAGGCTATGGTAGGTTTGTGAGTAGCCGCAATCACGTCATGGTGGATTTGAAGTGACTTATGTTCCTACAGGCAGTTCATGTTCGGACACGTTTTTTTCCTGGACTGATTTGTTCAAGGAATTTTTGAAGCTGACTGTGTTTATCTACTTCTCCTTGGCCACTGCTAATGATAAAATACTGAACTCCTAGACCAAAATTTGCAGTACTAGGAAAGTCTAGAAATTGTTGGGAGTTGGATAGAAGTCTTCAGTGTTTTCTGTCCCAGGATTTATGATTTCATTCCACTGATGTCTTCCTTGAGCATGCATTTGCAGAGCTAAGCAGCTTACCTATGCTTGACAAAGCTCTGTATTGTTGACCCATTCCCTGTTTTAAGTATGTGTATATATATGTTTATTTCTAGAAAAAGTCAGAGATGTGTTGATATCCTACAAAAATGAGCAGTTTCAGGTAAGCATAGCCTGGTCTGCTTCTCCCTTTATTTGGATGGGAACGTGTTTTAGAGGTGCTCTTTCTCGCCTGCTTTTTGAATACCTCAGTATAGAATTCTAATGGGATCCTAGTGGTTGTTGATTATTTATCCCCTCTGTTTCAGTTGTTTGATCTTCAAATATTCCGTGCTCAACTATGAGATCAGAATGGAGAGTATTATTGTAGTCAAACTGCTGCTGGATTCTTATTCCTTTTCCTTTATGTAACTTTTTTGTTGTGGTAGGCTCATGTTTTCCTTCATACATCTCACTTCAAAGACATTTAATAAAGTATATTTGTAATATAGCTTAGTTAGCAGCAAAATTATAAGTGTGTATTGGGCCTCTCCCTTATTCTTGATGAAGAAGGGGAAACTTCCTTTCTGTTACTGGGCAGGGAAACAAATGACTGCTTACACAAATTCAAAGGTATTCTGTTTTTAGGTTTTTAGATAATTTTCTCAGGATGCTTTGTTTTATGGTTAATGTGAGGTAGCAGAGTAGAAGAGAGATGGTGTAGAAGGAGGAAACCCGTGTTTTGCTTTATTCTTGAAACTCCAAATTATAAAACTTTCTGCATTCTTCTTTCTAGCTTTTTCTTCACACTTCCCTAGCTCTAGGTAGGTTAGGGCATTTACAAGAAAAAACAGTTGCAATCAAAATTGTACTTAGAGGTATTTGATTTCAGCTTCTAACAAGTCAGTGCTCTCAGGAGTGTTTAATGACTAAAGCTTTCTGAAGCAAATTCTAAGTGTGATCTATGGGCTTAGATAATGTCAGTTTCTCTTTATCCCATTTACAACTGTTAAGAAAACACAAGACCTGAAGGCAACACAAGTTACAACAAGCAGTATTAAGTTCCAAACCCTTGCTTTAGTCTCTAATACATGTTAATTTATTAATTCAATCCAGATAAGCTGCTTTCTGTACCGCTATGTCCTTGTATTCATGGATGTGATATATTGCTTGTTTTTAGAGTGGATCTATATTCTAGTAAAAAAAAATTTGTTGAAGCCCTACCAGTTAACTGTTCTGACTCTGTGTGTGTGTGTGTGTGTGTGTGTGTGTGTGTGTGCGCTGTTCAACAACCTTGTTTCTTGCCTTATTTTTTGTGGGTCCTTCCGACTGGAAGGAAGAGAAGAATGTGTAGTGAGCGAAGGTTATAGTTAGGAGTTCCATATTAATTGTTTTCTGGAAATGGAGGCAACAGTAAGATCCAAAAATAGGACTGTTTTGGAGGCCACAACTAAGGTGAATCCACCTCACTGAGCTGTTAAGGCATAGGAATGGGAGAGCTTTTGCAATTAGGGTCAGTGCAGCTCCCGTTAATGCCTGGATTTTTCCTTTGCTCAGGTTATGCAGGCAGTCCAGTCTGTTTCAAAGTCTCGAGAACTGTGGTCTAATTCTTCTTCAGAAGTGGACTGGATTCTGGCTCAGATCAAAGACTTAATGCAGGAGAACAGGTATGTCTCTGAAAATTAACTGAGATGGAAGAGTGTGAAGCTGCACCTGCAGACCTTTCTCACTACCTGTTCACTGTGTTGTTCAGCTGTTCCTTAAGCAATTTGTTGATTGCCTCAAAGCCTTTGAGCACGAAGTTATTAATCTCTCATAATGAATGTTTCCTGTGCATGCGGGTCTTAAAGGCATGCGATGTGTTCTGTGTCTTTAGCTGTTCTGACCCTGAGGTGTGTCAGCATCTTCATCGTTCAAAAGCTTTCCTAAGAGCCCTATGTAGACTTTGATATCACAGTAACCTTCAGGATTTTTCAAAATTGCACAGCAGTATTTGCCTCTTCTATACTTTATAGTCTTCCTCCACTATAGGGCCTCTGGGACCCAGGATGTTGACACTTTATTATTGCTGTATAAAATTGCGTGGAGTTTCTGTCCCACTCTGAGAAACACAATCAGTGTATCTTTAGAGGGGAGAAAGTCAAGTTTAAATTTGAGCTGTAACTTGTAATGCTTTTAATGTGAACATGTATGTCATACAAGCTGCTGGTTAATTTAAGAAGCTATCAGGTGTTGTGCTAGAAGTTGTCACAGCTTGTGATAAATAGCTTCTCTGCTGATAAGGCTGGTTCCTCACTTCTGAAGGATGCTCTCCAGCAAATAACAAATACTTCTGAGAGCGGTGTGCTGGGAGGAATCTGTGTTGGCCTGCTTGTGGTGTTATCTGGCCAGTCTGCAAGCAAGTTTGCTTTCCTGCAATTAGTTTTGCACTTCTGTAATGATTTAACAAGCTTGAATTTAGACATGTCTTTAAGCTGCTTGAATCTACTCCAGTGGAATGTTGTTCTGTTCAGGGTGGTGTAACTAGAATTTGGCAGGCTTTTATGCATGACTGTTTGTACAAAAGCTTTAGTCTGGCAGATGCACAGAGCAGTTGAAAAGTAACATCCCAACCTCAACTCCACCTCTAGCTTGGAAAAAATCTCTGTGTGGTAATGTGTTGATGAATGGCTTCTATTGATATCAGCAAAAAACACCTGCATGTAGATCTTTTATTTGGGAAAACTGCTACTGTGGCTGAGTAGTTGAAGTACTTCAGTGTTGGTTTTGCAGTGTGTATGGCTGTGTCCTTCCAAGCTGGTAATTCAGATCAAAGGATTTGATTTTTCCTGTATTTCAGAAAGACCTACTTACCAAAATATTTTGGGATAGCTGTAAATTACAAATTTCCTATTGAAGTCCTCTGCTGCTGAAAGACTTGCACTGTACTTCTCAGAGTGGTAGCAGTTCAAATGACATATTGCATCTGAACAAAGCATTTAAGTGCCTCGTATAAGCTAGTATAGTGCATGTCATTACTGACAAATGCTAAATTCCAGTATGAGCAATTTGAGCTGCCTGAGCATGATGTACATTCAGGAAAATAAGTACACTCATGGAGGGGGATATAAAAGCTGTTTGAAAGCCTCAAGCTGCTAGAGCAAACCATAAGATTTCTCTTGCTCCCATACTTCATCCTTGAGCGCCTACTTAAGCTATTTTTATTCCAGCATCCAGGTGAAAGTTGTAAAGAACACAAGCTGATCTGTTTATAGTCAGTGGAAAGCTGTGCCTATGTTCAAGTTTTTTGTAACCACGTACACGTTTTCTTTCAGACCTCAGAATGATTAAAAGCAGCTACCAGAAAGATTCTTATGTGTACCACTTCTGTTTGTTAGTAACAGCATATCAGCTGTACTGAAATTGAGACTCTCTCATATGAGATTCCACTGATACTTATACGGCAACATAAATACACTGATGGTATGAGGGAGAGAATCAGAAAAAAAGACAAAGAACTTGAGTGTTGAGATAAACTATTTACTATTTACCTAGATAGTAAAAAAGAGGGGGGAAAAAGGATAGTAGTTATAGTAAAATATGTATACAGAATAATTGATGCACAAGGAATCGCTTACCACCCACCAACTGTTGCTCAGCTAGTCCTCGAGTAGCACAGGCTGCTTGACCAACTTCCCCCCTGTTTTCATATGTATAGTGTTTTATTTGCATGCTGTGGTATGGAATGGAGTATCCCTTTGATCATTTTAGGTCATCTGTCCTGGTTCTGTACCCTCCCAAATTTTGTGCCTCTTCAGCTTTCCTCATAGGTGCAACAGTACAAGAAGCTGAGTAACTGAAATGTCATTGGCTCTGTACAGCACTGCTCAACAGTAATTAGAAACACTGGTGTGTTTTCAACATTGTTTTTCCTCTGGAGCCAAAATATCCCAGCTGAAACCAGGACATCTTTCCAAGTTTCACTGGGACATATCCAACACAAAACCAGCAGGTTTTAGTGCTTTAAAACAAGCTACTTCACCACAGTTATATTTGGCTTATGAAGATGTTACAGAACTGGTGCAAGTGGTGTTTTGATATGTGAAGGACTAAATGGTATCAATTAGACTTTGTGATTGTTCTAGGGAGACAGTGGCTGAAGTTCTTCTCAGTGATGGCTTTCTCATTCCAACAACAGATTGTCTGAAGATGTTAAATATAAAGTATGAAGGTGAGTGTTTTGGGAACCATGTGACTTGTGTAAAAAGCACATAGCCAACATTACAATCAGTTCTATTCTTTTTCATCATTATATTGAGATCTGTAATTCTCTGCATAATTTTTTTCTGTGACCTTAAACATCTTTGAGCTTTTCTATAGACCCCTTTATGGACGTATCTAGCCATTTCTTTTACATAAATCTTTGTTATGGAAGCACAGCTCTTCAGCACTGAATGCTGCTTGCTTCTCTGCCCATATCCAAAATAGTTACTTATTTAATCAGCTCTCTCTAGTTGCTTTTCTACACTGAAGCTATGAACCTGAGATATATATATATACACACACACACACACATATATATATATATATATATATATACACACACACACACACATATATATATATATATATATATACACACACACACACATATATATATATATACACACACACACACACACACATATATATATATATATACACACACACACACACACATATATATATATATATACATATATATGTTTTTTTTGAGTCTCACTTATTAAGTGCATCATAGTTTCATGCTGCTGTCCACTTGGATGGAGTTGCATGGGTTTCCTGCAAAAGAATTAAGGAGCAATGAAAATTAACCAATTGTTTATCTTCCTGAAAACACACCTCGACACCAGCCAGAATACTTCCCAAGAATGATCCCAAACTTCTGTGGCTATATTACACTAGTGAACTTCTAGGAGTTCCTTGATTCTGTGTTGGTTTTCTCTATCTGCTTTCCCTTAGCAAGTTGTTCTGAGACACAATAGTTCTTCATTGTGTGAAATGGACTTAAGCTGGCAAGAAATCAGTAAAGCAGAGGTAGATGTTCCTGTGCTTTACCATGGTATTTTTTGCTGTTGTTGGACTATCCTTGTTTGTTGTTGGTTTGCTTACCTTAACTTACCTTAATTTACTAATGAAAGAAAATAATAGCTGTGCATTCAGTGATGATCCCAGAAAAAAAGAAACAAAATAGTAATATCAGTGTAAACTACTTTATTTTGAGACAAAGTCACACCAACAGCTCACAAAAAAAAACAAAACAGTGATTTTTGGCTTCTCTTTTTTCACATATTATTGCAGCAAATAAAGAGGTATGGCAGTTCAAAATTCCTCAGACACTTTACTGCTTCTGGCAGCCATTGCTGACAAGCATCCTTTCCCGAAGTTTTACACAGACCCTAATAGACAAAATGTTCATGAAGTTGAAGGAATGTTCTGACTCTTCAGAACTCCAGTCTCAATTCCTGATCAACTGGATTTCTGAGATGCTGACTAGCATTGCTAGAGTTAACAGTGGTGAGTATGTCTGGAATTTCAAAACAAAGTAGGCAGCTCTTCTGTGCCGTTGTAGGAATAAAGAGAGTGATATGAGTCCTTTAGACTGGAAGTGTAATAACATAATTATTACACTTTTCATATTGACCGCTGTCATCACTGCATTTCTTATACTTTTTTAACTTGCAGCGTAGTTCTGTCATGTTTAGCAATAGTTTGAAGTTATTATTTTTCTTGCAATATAGCTGTGGCTTCCTCAAGATGTGAAAATCCAGTCTCTCCTATGAAAGATCAGTCCATTGCACAGTAAGAGAAAGCAGTACTGTACTAACACAGCTCTGTAGCTTGCCTGTGTGGGATATAGGGCAACAAAGCTGGTGCGGGGTCTGGAGCGCAGGCCTTATGAGAAGCTGCTGAAGGAGCTGGGATTGTTCAGTCTGGAGAAGAGGAGGCTCGGAGATTTATTGTTCTCTGTAACTACCTGAAGGGTGATTGTAGTGAGCTGGGGGTTGGCTTCTTCTCTTTTGTAATTGGTGATAGGACCGGAGGGAATGGCTTCAAACTGCGCCGGGGAGACTTAAGCTGGATGTTAGGAAATAAATACTGCTTATCTGAAAGAGTGGTCAGGCACTGGAGTAGGCTGCCCAGGGAGGTGGTGGAGTCACCAACCCTGGAGGTGTTCAAGGAATGATTGGATTTTGTGTTGAGGGACATGGTTTAGTGGGAACTATTGGTGATGGGTGGATGGTTGGACTGGATGATCTTGTAGGTCTTTTCCAACTTTGGTGTTTCTGTGATTATGTGGGATGGAATATGCAGAACAACTCTTCCCCTCCATTGTTGCCACATTGTGAAGCTGATTTAGCTGTTAGTGTATTGGCAACTCCCTTATAATGGTCTTGACATCCTTTGTCAGCATATCTGGTCTTGGTCTTTAATTAGAATGCCAGCTTGTTTGAGGATAAGAGCTCCAGTAAAAAGCCACAGGGATGATGTGTGTGTTTTTATGAAGTTTGACAGCATTGTATTTCTCTTTGAAGGGAAGAAAAGACGTCGCTGTAACAAACGAGCACATATGAAGGAATTGTTCCTTCAAAAAGTTCCTTTGCAGTGGATAAGACTGACGGATAACTGCTTGGAAGCTCCCTGCTGGGCAACCCCACACCTCCTTCAGCTGTAAGCTTGATTCTGTGATCTAGAAAAGGGACAGCAAACAGTGCTTTGTAACAGCTTTGGACAGATCTCCTGTGTTATGATGAGTTATGGCTGTGTTCCTTTCCCTTCCTTTGCATCTAGCAGAATCATGGCAGATGTATGTGAAACCCCTCCTCTTGCTGCTCATCTCCCCTGGAGATTCTACAAAGAGATGGAGAACAAGTTAAAAGAATTTTGCCTTCAAAATGAAAGTGAAAATTGCCTTGAAAGATGATAAATAGCTTAGCTAGATGAAAAGTGGTAGCAGCAGAGAGGTGATTGCTTATGTGCATGGTATGGGTTTTAGTGTGTGGCAGCTTTTTCACATGAGAACAGCAAAGCAAAAATTCAGTTAAAAGTATCCTAAGTCCTTAATTTTAATCACAGAGTGTATTCCAGCATTCACTCTGTAGGAGTAATCAGATTTGCCTCTTAGTGGAGATAAGATTGAGCTGTCTTAGAGGAAACTTAAACTTAAAAGGCTGCTCTGTTTGTAGACTTCTATCTGGAATCTTGTTTTGATTTTAAGACCTTTATATTGCTCCTTTCCTTTCTAGGATCCTCACAAGCATGAGACCTCGTTTGCCACGTTCTTCACGAAAGAATCTTCTCTATCTCACATCCATTTACACGGAAGAAGGTGGCCCTTTGTCCACTCCAGGCCTCTCTTCGGACTGCAGCAAACAGCCAGTTTATACTATAGAGAGCCTACAGTGGAGGGCTAGGCTAGAAAATCAGGTCAAAAATGAAGGGCAGACTATTGAGAAACAAGATGATGTACAAGAGAGAAATGATGGTGTAGAGGAGGTAGAGGAGGAGGAAGAGGAGATAACTGAAACAAATTGTTTGGAAGGACTTGCTCATTCTAATATCATGGTGGCTATTGCTGAGAAAAAAGCAGAGCTGCAAGGGTCTGCCTGGCAGATTGTTGCAGGTAAAAAGTGATTTCATGAGACTTAATATTCCAAATCCCTTGTAACTGCTTTATCCAGTCTGTCTTTTATGTGCAAGTACCATCTCTCCCTAAAAGCTCTTAAACTACTGTTCTTTTTTTTCCAAAGGCACGTTGTTACTGCTTCTAAGTTGGTATGTGGAAATCAGTATGTCAGTTTCAAACAAAAGTATCTTTAAAGGAGAGAGGTAGATAGTATGGTTTGCTCTGGAATAATCTGAGGATTCTTTTAATGGACATTGCCTCACAGTTCTTCGGATAAGAAGTGCTGCAAAGAATGTGTGATATTAGCTGACTCCAGATGTGTTCGTACTGTGTCATATGCTACAGTGACTTTCTTTGAAAGAGATAAGTTTATAAAGGAAACTAATTAGAACTGTAGTTCAGTTTTATTATTTTTTAGTACCTAAGAGTATTCATTTTTGCTGAGTTGTATGAAGCAATATTTTTGGATTTGAAGTGAGCCTTGCTTTTTAAAGTCTTTGATTAGCTTTGACTTCTATTTTATGTACTGTATCTTTACTCAGATGAAGTGCAGTGGAAGGACTTTCCTCTTGGGAAACTCCCAGGTCAGACCGATGACCCTGATGGTCTCATGTTGGATAATTACTCCATGATGTCTCTGCTTGATCAGCCAGCGAAAGATGAGTGGAAGTTTTCCACTACAAAGTGAGTAGTGGTGTGGGCAGAACTCTGTCCCTTAACTATGAAATGTATTTATTTATCTATGCCTTTTACTACCATGTGTAAAATCAGGACTGGTTTTCAGACTGTTACTTCTGTAGTGGTTTGACAAAAATACTCACCAGTATTTCTAGTATCTACTGACTGCTCTTGTGTGCATCTTTCAAGTAATGTGTAAGGAAGGACCTTTGTAGTGCTGATGTAATGGTCTAGTAGTCTACTTACTGTAGGTATGTATACATAAGAGCAAAGAATGTTGCTATAAGGAGAACTGTCAGCTTTTGATGATTTCTGAAAGGTTCTTGTGCTTAGGTGAAATATGAATTTCAGCCTGACCTTGGCCTTTACCTTGGAGATGCTTGGAAAATACTCTTCCAGTAATCAGATCAGAAATGCTTCTAAGGCACACAGCTCCTCTGTTCATGGGAGAGGCAAATTTTTGTTCACATGTGTTGAAACACTTCTTTTGGGATCTACAAATGGATAGTTGGAAGGACATGTCCGGTTCTGTCGTTTTTTGGGTTTTTTTTTCCAGTTTCTTAGTCCTTGTCTTATAGGCATTGCTTAATAATTTGGTGCATATATGGAGAAACAGGTTGGTGACATTACAAAATTTGTGACAGAGTGGTTGGTGTAGTTTGTTTATATTTTTATGATTAGGAGATCATGCCTTTTTATTTTATAGTGCAAAGTAGTAGATTGCCCTGGAGGACATGAGACCTTTCTGTCCAGCTAAGGAGGGTGCAATTAGTATGGTGATGCTTTGCTAAGAGGCTTTTGCTGATGTTGCCATGGAACTAGCCACTGGTGAAACTGATTACACAAGCTGTTTTATAAACCTTGCTCTAGGGGAGGAAAAAAAAAAAAAAAGCCTGAGCCAGCACTAAGCATCTTGCGATAAAAAGTGAGGGTGTCATTCATTTTTTTTTTTTCATGTATGGTATTCTGTTCTCCATGCATTCCATAATAAGTAAAGCAGGAAGAGGGAAAGCTACATGCAGAACACGGCAGACTTCAAGAAGAAATGACGTAAGAGCTGATTTGTGCTGCAGTGCAGTGCTTTGATTGTTACAGAAGCAGAATGAGCCTCTACTAATTGCTGCATTGCAGACTTGCACAAAGTGTGTTGCCTGGCCCATATAACATAACTTTTTTTTTTTTTTTTTGAATTCTTACTGCAGAGAAACATAAAGCAATTTATAATTGTCTTGCTAATCTGAGAGTTCTACTGGTAGCAGCAAGACAAGCAAATCAAAAGTATGCTGTGAAGGTGTAAACCTGGACACTTAAAGTAGTAGAAGTCATACCAATTTCTTCTTGCTGTGGGCTCCTTTTATATTATCTTGAAAGTAGTCGTATGCATAGATTACTAGATTGTGGGAATACAAGAAAAACTGTTCAGTGCAGCAGCTGTGGAGCAAGATAAGCAGCATGAGAACCAAGGGCACCTTTAGAAGAAGAAAGAACATCTGATGGCTCCTATTGGATAAGTGCCTGTGTGAAGGGTTGAAGAGTGTTTTGTAGAATGCTCTGTTAACGTGTATAAATAGAGTAGTGCTTAACAATAAAGCAGGCTAACAGCTTTTAACCACATTGGTGTGCTGTTGTGTCTCCAGTGTGTCCTGCGAGTCCAGAGACTTCCCCACACTAGATGCTGTTTCTTTGTACTTAAATATGAAACAAAATGGATGATGAAATGGCTACAGAGGAAAAGAACTTCATTGCTGAAATATAAGAAGGGGCATTTAGCAAGTTATGTTCTAAGCAATGTCTTAGATGTTACTGCATGTGATTTTTTTTTATTTTTTTTTTTTTTTTTTTTTTTTCCCCTTAAGACCAAACAATTGGCTGACAGTAATCAGTGTGAATAAATGTACTTTGCTGCAGTGTTGAGCATAATTTAAGCTGCTCATAGGCATGAGCTGACTCTCAGCGGAAACCACTGAAGATCATTAATGGTAGTTATTCACAGAACTTCACGGTAGAACTCCCCAATGGAGGAAAGAAGAGCCTTAATTTGTTCATTTAAAGATTTCCTTTAAAAACAGTAGAAATATACTGGCATTAGAAATATGCAATGACCTGGTTTAGAGTACTGTTATTTTTTTATTTTTTATTTTTTTCTAGAAATTGAATCTCAGCACAGTAATAGGGTTAAGTGCTTTGAAAAGCCTGGAACAAATTTGAATCATAAAAAAGAGTTCTCTAAGAGGAGGAGAGAGTGCATGAAGATGACATTTCCTGTCTTTAAGAAGAAGTGAATGCTAGTTTAGTTGCCAGTAAATTGTTTTAGTTGGGTCATTCTGAATTTTAAGGCTATTTAATGCTGGAATAATTTATCTAGATAACTTCTGGGGTCTCCATCTTTGGAGATATTCAGAACCCACTTGGATGTTGTCTTGAGGGAACGTGTTCTTGATGACCCAACCAGAGTGATTGCCTTTAGAAAGTCTTGAGGTTCCTTTCAACCTCAGTGATCCGATGAGAAGATCTGTGCCTGCTTTTCTTCTTGCTTTCTCAGTGGAAAGTGACAATAGGAATAAACTGCCAATGCAGTTTCAGTAATAACGTATGACCTGAGATGGCCCTGCATTTAACTATTTTTGTCCAAAAAAGTTTAAGGCATCTGTATGAACAGTTAACATTGTCCTTTGGAATGTTATTAGTTCCACTTATCAGTAGTATATTTGAGGACATTCAAGTTAACCACAAAGGGATTAGGGAAGAAAAAAAACTTTTTAGTGCCAATGTTTCGTTGTTTCTTACTGGTTTTGTGCTGTTTCCTCAGTCATTTAGTTCTGTCTGCTTGGAGAGCAAACATGGAAGCATGTAAGTTGTGGGGATCACTATTTTCAGTAAGTGGGAGAGTTCACATATTTATCAACTATCATGCTCTCCTTTCCCTCCTGTGGCTGAGATTTTTCTGTACCTGACAGCAGACAAGTGGATCAAAAGCAGAAATGCTCTGTCAAAGTACCATTCTGTCTCTGATGTTGGCTGATCAGACTCTGCAACTGTGTAGATCTAGTGCTTTGAAATTATCTGTAAGGTGCTGGGAAAAAACGCCTGCAACGTCATCAATAGGATGTGCACTTTCTAAAAGTCAGGGCCATCTATATCTTCGGCTCCACAGACTTGCAGCAAATCAAGGTAATGAAGTGCACTCGGAGTTTCCTAGAAAATTTGAAAAAAGGGTTTGAAAGAGGCACAAATCATGTAGCAGAAGCACAACTTTTTTTCTGCAGTCCTAACTCACCAAGTCCACAGATGAGAATGGAGCATTTTAGTAATCTTATGATGTGTTTAACCAATGCAACACCTATGTTACTTAACATCTGCTGAATTCTGCTTGCCCTTGTTTGAGGTTTGTACTTCTTACTGTATAATTCCTATGAATCTGTGAAAATAGACTTCAGCTGGTGTTATCAGAAATCCAGGAAAGAAACTGTCTGAACTCCGATGTGGTGTTAGAAAGCGGCGTTCCTTTATTCCTCACCATGCCTACTGGGCAACTTGACAGGCAAGTGCACCCCCTCCGAGTTCAGGTTCTATGTTTGAGCAGCTCAGGCACAGCTATGCAGTTCATTGGTGTACATCTTCATTCTTTTTCAAGGGCTGGTAGATGTGCCAGTGTCCCTTTGGGTGCTCAGTGGTGTCTAGGGTGGCCATGTGCCCACCTACTTCTTCCCTTTTTTTCACCATCCACTTCATCACTGAAACCTTTAACCCTCTTCCATCCTCCTTCCCCACTTTGGAAGATTTCCATTGCTTATTAGGCCATAGTGAACCACTTTTTAAAAACAATGTCTGTGGAACTGGAAGAAAATGGCCTTGCATGTTTTGAGGCAAAAGATAAAAGTATTGTGACTCCGGTACTTCTCATGAGGCAAAATACGAAAGTATTCTATTATGTCCTCAGTGCAAAATTATTGAGGAAAAACAAGACTGTTCACCCACTGAAACTGACATGGAAAGTTTTAGAACTGTCAGTTGTGGATTTATTTTGCTAAACTAACATATTGGTTCTTAAACTAATGCACTAATCCCTGTTGCTAAACAAATCAACCTATATCACTGGAAACCTCTCTTACCTTTTAAAGATGAACCCAATATTGAGAGACACTCAAAAGCCCTTCTCATGCATTTCACTTCTGTTTTTACTGTTGTTCTGGAGGTTCAGAAAATAGGAAAATGTGCCTTTCTTGAGATTAAAGAAACAGCCTCAGCATCCACAAAGTTTTTTTTTCACAAGGTTGTCAAATATGTTGTGATTTGTTCTTACCCTGCTCCTCTTTGCTTGTTCTTTGTTGCAGTTTGACCTCTGGTAGACTTGTGCAGTTTTTCTGGTTTGCCAGATCTTGCAAAAGACTGATACGAGGTGTCCGTGTAGTTTGTGTAGATAATGGAAGGGTGAGTGTTTGTACTGAGCAGATATGGGAGATTCTGCCAGGCTTTGCATCTGAATAGATAAGGTTTCAGGAGTCTTTGGATGAAATATGTATGTACCTCCGAGAAGACCTTTTTGTGCAAGGTATGTGTGATAGGAGGACAGTATCCCTCACACATTCAGTGCTATTAAAGGATGCTTAACTTCTAACACTCCAGCTAGAGTCTTAGGTAGTTTCTAGATCGACCACTTTGCAGAAATAAGACAAGCTTGCTGTTTCCAAAACAGAATAGCTTGAATCTTGAAAAAAAGCAAAATAACTTTCAATCTATGTCAGTTCAGCCAAACCCAATGAATTTTGATGCTGTATTCCACTATTATCTGTTTTTGCAGATATATCCTTTGGAAAGAAAAAAATAGTGGTTGGAAGACAAGGTAGCATTGATTATGGAAAAAGCGCTTCTCCCTTGAATCCCAAGAAATAAATTTGTTACCCTCTTTGGCAATAGCCTAGTTTCGTCATTCCTGAAAAGCAGTTGCTCTGCTGTGATAAGCTTGTTCTTGGTGTCTTTCATGCAGTACGTTTTAGAGGCAGAGATGATATCAGTGTCTGTCTCGAGTCTCTGTCCTAGGAATGACATAGGTGAAGTTAAGAGTAATGAGGAGTAGGAGTCACAGGGGAGCAAAAACTATTCTGTTAGCAGGCTGAATGCTGGGTAGTTTCCAACAGCCAGACAACATCAGGTCATTCTTTCTGGGTGTGACATCTATGATGTTGCTGTGCTCGCTTTTTTTTACAAGGCCCTTGGCAGTGTTTCATTTGAGCAAGTGGTGTCCAGGAGGTGTTTTGATCCCAAAGGAGAAACTGTCTGTCTGTGCATCTCTGAGCGGCAGCTTCTGCTGTATTGCAGTTATTCCAGTACTGATCATTTGGAAAAGGCGTTGAGTTTTTTTACTGTATAGCTTCAAATTATTTTATAAAACTCTCAAACAAGAGCTCAGTCTTGTTTGCAGAAATGTGATGTAATTTTGTGATTTGATTTTTGGTTTAATATGAAACACAAATTCCTGTGATGTTTTGATACTTTGGAAAAACTTGCAGGTCCTTCTTTCCTGGATGCAAAAGACTGTGTTCTTTCATGGTTTTTCTGGTGTTCAGATTTTGTGCTTAGGGTTACTGTAGGGTTGGTTACTGCAGCAACCTCTGAAGCTTTGAATAGCTGCTGTCATTCTCATGTGGATTTTTTTTTTTTTTTTTTTTTTTTTGTGGTAAGCTCTTGTGCCCTTTTACTCCCAGTGTCAGTTCTACTTGATGGTAGGGACAGAGTGGCTGTTGGAAATGACTTTGTTTCCTGAGAGTGGAAATTGGTGACATGCAGTGGCTTCAGGGATTGAATCAAGAGGTTTTTACTGATGTTTCAGAAATTGCATTAATCATTCAGTGCTCATGGGTAATGGCTGGATTTTTTTTTTTTTTGTCCTAAAGATGAAATGTGTAAGCGGGTGGATGAAAGGAGTCGTATGTGCTGGAGGGTAAAGATGGGTGGAAAGGGGATATAATCATATCCTGGAGGATGATTGGTTGTGGCAGGGGCAGCATGAGCTCTCCTTGAGCATATATGAAAAGCATGGAGAGGAGGAGCAGACTTTCCCTTTTTCCTTCTTCCTTGTCAGACATCAGGTTTGAAGTAGATCCTTTAAAAACACATTATTGTTAAATTTGAGCTTTCATGTTCTCCATTCTCGTAAAACAAAAATAATAAAACGAACCCTTATCTGATCCATGTAACAACAAAGTCATGGTTTAAATTGCTGTGCGTAGAAAAGCTTTGGGTAGGGAATGGCTTACCTTTGTTCTTCACCTGCTGTTTGAATTTTGTTTAAGAATGCCTTGTCTGGGAATGCTGTGGAAAAATAATTGCTCCTTGGTGTGCTGGTGTTAGTGAGTCATTGGCATCCGTGAGACCAGTCCTATTTGGTAACTTCTGCAAGGAAGAGATTTCACGCCTGTTTAAGGATGAACCACTTTCTAAAACTGGAAATGACTTTGCATGCTGGGAGTGATACCAAACTATAACTTCCCTTAGGCTCTGTGAAGGCTCTGGTTTCTGTGACTTCTGTATTAAGCTGCAGGAATGGCTAATTTCTGTGAGGAAACATAAGAGCATTATAACATTGGTAGTTCATGACAGGCTATTTTTATGTTGCCTACTTGCTGTGTTAGCATGTTTTCTCCTGATTAGCTGATATTCCTACCTAGCAAATGACAGTTCAGATGAAAATTGATGTGTGGTGGTTTCTGGAATCATGGCTCCCTCACTTTAGTTAGCAAGTGGTAGTCTTTCCTTTGGTTTGTGCTTTGGTATTTGTGTTACCTTAGACTGTGCCTTCTCCTGAATGAGCTGCTTAAAAACTAAGATGTTCCAGTAGGTAAATGTTCAGAGCTAAAAAGGGAAAATTACGTTTTCGTAAGTTAAACATGCATCAAAATTACTTGGCTGATATGAGCTCACTGCTTATTTGTTTTCTTTTTTTCTCTCACAGCTCTGCAGAATTGAATGTTCCTGTGACAGGAGGATTATTATGGACCCAGAATGACTTCCATAAAATAAAAAGTGGCCTTCAACTTTTCTAAGACAGAAAATTGCTCTGCAGCTTTCAATGTTGCACAAGATAAGTGACAGAGAGGAACTTGTGATGGTGGCAGGGAAGTAGGCACTCCAGGATTTTTTTTCTATGAGGATTTATTACTTTTTACCATATAAAATCACAGTTTTGCAAGCATGTTGTTCTGCTTGTAGCTATTGTCTGCTTAACCACTGTCAAGAACTTTTAGCTCTAGCTGATGCTTGTGAAATACAGTTACTATGTTTTGGAAACCCTTTGTTTAATTTTTTTCGTGGTTAATAAATATCACTAACTGAAGGCAAAGTTCTTTATGGATTCTGTTTTTCTTTTGGATATTCTGGAAGAGGTCTGCTGGTTCCTGTTGGTCATAATACTGAGAGCCCTTCCCTTTCAGTGACGCCAGTATTGTCATTTGTTAGTTTGGATTATTTAGCCAGCATAAGGTCATGCTATAATTTTCATCTAGCTACGATTTCAAACAAAGGTGAGTTTTGTCTGGTGTTATTTATATTCATGACTTTACTGAGGTTGAAAAGTCTCTTTGCTGTAAAGCTAGCATGATAAGCTAGCATGTGGAAATGGACTTGGTTGCTATTTTAGATAATTGATGAGAAGAAGCATTTGCAGCTTTTTTTTCCCTGAATTCAGTTTTCTTTGTGTTAACTTGTATTAAATGTTCTTGTTGCTTAGCAGCTTCTACAATTACTTGTAAAAAAATTAGGAGTGGAAGCACTTATTTCAAGATTTCTCTGTAATAATTTGTTGGAGTGTATCTTCCAGGGGTTTAAGACAGAGCTTTTGTCTGAATCAGTCTAATAACTTGCAGTAGTTAAGAAACTAAACAGAAACAGGAAAATGTCAGTGCAGCATTGTGCAGTGGCATCTTTTTAATTCTTTATGGTTACCGTTCTCATTAGGTGCTAACACTGTTATTATATGTGCTATTTATACTTTTAAAGAGATGCAAACAACAGTTCAAAAAGGAAAGCATGCTAACAAATGCTATATGCAACTTCTCCTCCCTTGATAAACGCACTTAGTAAAATTTCTTTTTCAGAATGCTAATTAGTTTGCTTACTAGAAATGTGTTCTGAGGGGGGACTAAGAAAGGCCGTGTTGATGTATTCCTTCAGTGCTTAATTTTTTCCTTTGCTTTAAATTGCTTGAGTCTGCCTTTTTCCCCTCTGTAAATTTCTTTCCAGACAGGTTTCTACTGTCTGCAATACCACCTCCAAGTGAAGCTCTAGAAGGGACTGGAGATTAAAAATAATAATAATAATTTTCACAGAATTGTAGGGGTTGGAAGGGAGCTGCAGAGCTCACGGAGTCCAACCCCCTGCCCAAGCAGTTGGTAACACAAGGTCGGCAAAGGTCGCACAGGTCGGCATCCAGGCAGGTCTTGAACATCTGCAGAGCAGGAGACTCCCCCACCTCCCTGGGCAGCCTGTTCCAGTGCTCCTCACCTCACTGTACAGCTGTTCCTTCGCACATTGGTGCAGAACTTCCTGTGCTGCAGTTTCTGGCCGTTTCCCTTTGTCCTGTCTCCACTCACCACTGAAAAGAGTCCAGCCTCGCCATTCTGCCCCCCACACCTTAGATACTGATAGACCTGGATCAGGTCCCCTCTCGGTCTTTATTTTGGAGCTTTACATAAGATTGCAAGGATAAATGATGCAAATGAGAGTCACTGAGGAAGCTGTGGCCTTGGGACCATCACTTTCACATAATGCAACAATGGAATCATTACTGTAACTTATTCCTGCCTGTTCAAGTCTTAAATATTTTGCTTCCTGAATTATAAGAGCAGTCACTCTCCAATGGACTTCCTGTGCTAAGAAAGGGTTACAGTTCTGGGGAGAAAACTGGAGCAGCAAGAGCATCCTGTGGAATCTAATGCTTCTCAGTAGAAGTGTCTGTGAGGGCTGTTCTGACTAACCATAAAGGGAGATGTGGAAGAAACTTTGTAATATGTGTATTTTAATGTTTTGTAATAGTTTTGTCTTTTGAAGTACCTGGATCCTCCTGGTTATTGTGAAAGCAAACATGGTAGTGGTAGAAGTTTGAGCAAATAGAGATACAGATAAAGGTGATCCTTTTATATCATTTTCCTTCCCGTTTTGTTTCCCCAAAACAGTTGAAGTAATTTCGAATCAAATCACTGTGATGCTGTATCCTTCCCCTGAAAAGTGAAATGATGAGGTGTTGAAATAGATGAAGAAAATTGATTTAATAGAAAGATTGATGAAAAGTGGGACCTAATTAACACAAAGAAGTTTCTCCTCTGCTTTTTTTCAAGTAAAATGGAGCATCCTTACTCTCATCCTTTTTCTATGCAGATTTAAACACAGAAGCTGAGCATTATATGACTTCACAATTTGGGTATTCTTCCTGTAAATCAACAAGGAGTGTTGAGATACAGCCTGGATGTGTTGTGACAGTTGTTTGGGACAAAAAGCTCTTCTGAGGCTCTCTCTTAAGAGGGCTGGGGAAAAAAAAAAAGGCTAGAAACAAATTATCCAGTGGCTCTCAGTTTTATTAAATAAGCAGGTTTTATATAGGTAAATATGAAGTATAACATTTCATGTGTATTAAATAGCTGTGCAAACCTTCTACACAGAGCAGGGAGGGTACAGGTAATAGACTGTATTAGTTTTGGATTCCTCTCAATAATTTTAGTATGTTTACAATCTTCAAAATACCAAAGACCAAAATCATAGAGACTATATAATGGATCTTCAAAGGCTAAGCAAACACTGGCATGAGAGTAATTGAAGTAACAGCAAACCTGTATTTTTTCCTGTTTAAGTACTGCAAGGAACACCATTGCACTCCTATGGCTCTGTCACACAGCCTCCTGGGGGGGGGGTGCATAAAAGCTGCATTGATGCTGAATGCTGAACCGTAGTGCTAATAATGACAGATCTCATGATCTGGCTAATAGGAGTCTGGTGCTACCAATGTTTCACGTTAACTTTTGGCAAGTCAAGAAAAAGCAGTATTTCTGTGGGGCAAATGGGTACAGAAATGAAGCTCATACCTTCTTTTTGGCATGGAATTTTTAGAATGACTGCACTCAAAACGTGTTCCCTTGAATGTTCCTGATAGTAGCTTGGTGGACATCACAGGTATGCATGCATACCGCTAACCAACCAAGTTTTAAACAGGCTTATCAGCTCACATTTATTCTTTGCAGGTTCTGGCTTTACCAGTAAGAATTCCAAAATGCCAAAATTCAGAGTATCTGTTCCTAAACAGATACTTTGTTTTTTGTTGTATTTAATGAGGATTCTTCTGCTTGGCCTAAGCAACCATATGCCCACTTAATATTTTTTAAGAGTTTAAATTTAAAAGATTTTTACAAAAAGCTAAACAGACTCATGCTAGTGAATGATATCCATGCAGCAGCATCTAGAGCGTTTGCACACTTACTACAGTGTTTTTTAAATACCACATATTGGCTTAACATCCATTTTTCACTCATTTTGTCATTGAGACTTACATTATATTTGGGTCAACCAAAATAACCCAAAGAGATTTATAAAATTTTACAACAATTAAACAGTAACGTTTAATTCTACAAACGGATAAAGCTCACTACTGTAGCTCAATAAGACAACAACAGGACTAACAGTAGTCAAATGTTCTATATGTACAACTTAATATATTACTAACATGTAATTATTACAAAAACACACAAAATTAGGCTGACTTCCAATAAAGCATTTGAGTTTTGAATCAAGAATTTAACATTATGCACTCTTAAGTGATAAATTATGTGAAAGTAATACAGCTGAAGACTAAAGATCAGTTATTCAGAATGCCTAGAGTAAGCACTGGCTCTGCTGATGTATGCTGTTTCCTTGCAAGATTTCATCTTAGCGCTTTTTTCTTTCTGCAGTTCCTCAGCTAGAATCTTTTGGATTTTATTAAAATATAGTTTCTAGAACTGCTTACTTACAGTTTTAAAAACATCTAAATACCATGCTCTCAGAGCATTTATACAGAGTCTTATATTTACAATATAGACAGTTATGATCATCTGTTAATAAGATCAACTCTTCCATGTAAGAAGAAATCTAAGCTTTTGCGCTGAAGATTAAGTCAGTGTTTTGAATTGGCTTGTAAACATATCTGAGAACAGATGCAGATATTGGAATTGTCACTTAACTGGGGGGTTAGGAAAGACTACATCACGAATAAAAGCTTCATTTCCTCTAAGGTGGACTAAACAAGCACAACGTTTGCAAATTATTTCCACAAGGCTACACTGCCCATTCAGTAACTCTGCATAGGATGGATGCAAATAGCTTTTTATAAAAAGACAATTAGCTTTCAGAGTGCCTTACAGAAATGGCATGCTGTGTTTGCAGTACCATAGCCTTTCTGTTTGGAATAATTCCTTTTTCTTGTCAGTAAGACAAAGATCGTGAACATAAAAACAAGTCGACGAGTCCTACAAGGATGACTGTCCATAAATCACGCACAGCTTCACACAGTAACTTCTGCTCAGGCTTCTACACATTAAAATATCAAAAACACCCACCAAGCCCTCTTAAGATAGCTTACCTTTATAGTGGGAGAAAAAGGGGACAAACGTGTTTTTACATACAAATATTTAATTCCATGCAAGATGGAAAATGTGAGTGCAAAATAAACTTCATTTTAAGCCTACATAAATTATAAATTAATATGTTTAGAATAAAGCAAGGTCTATAGTAATTATATTGTTACTATTTTAAACACATGCAGATGAGTTAACAGCAACATTTTTACATAAGGTTTAGTGCAAGGATGAATCTGCTTAATAGACTAAAGATAACCATGTAATGCTTTGAGGTGTACACACAGTATCTGTGCACATAATAAACCAGTTCTGAGAAGTTGTCTCGCTCATCTATAAACTATAAGTGCCCATTTTAAATAACAGAAAATCATAATTACTCATGGGCTACTTCTGTGTGACACATGGTGTCACAAACATGGTGGTGAACATGCAATACTGAAGTTAATCTAGAGGTTTATGGGTTGTTAGGTTTTTTGTTTTTTTTGTTTTTTTTTTTGTTTTTTTTTTTTTAAACAGTTTTTATACAATCAAGAAAAAGAGATACAATTTGTATCAACAAACAAAAGGTCATTTCTGGTTATTTGAGGCATTGCTCTCAGCTGCTTAATACCATGCAAGAGAAGAGAATAAGAATTAATTGCAAATTAAAAATCTAAAATGGTGGTTAGTAAGAAATGTTTTTGGATACTGGTCAAGAGTTCAATCTGTTTTCTCCAGTTACTGTAGGTATCCAGAGATTTACTATTAACAGTGACAATAACTGTGACAACTAGTTAAAACATAGTTATTTTTAAACACTGAGTGTAAACTCAAATCACCTTCAAGTTAACTCAAATATGTAATGATGTGGTCATTATATATGTTCCTTGTACCAACAGAAGAATATTTGTCATGTGTGAAATGATGTGGTTATTATCAGTACATTAACTGTCATTGCACCTATAATGGTTTTCTTTGTTGCTTTTGACCTGCAGGAATACGTTTTGCCCATGATAAATAGCCTGAACAATATTGTGAATCAAATCAATCATTTATACAGTAATGCAGATGTGGAAATGATGATGTTTTGTTCCTTAGACAAACAGAGAGTGAGAAAGCAGCATGCAAGCCGTTATCAAAACACCAGAAACAACCCTGACTGCAGCCTCGCATTCCGTGTGTTTCACAGTAAGAAACATTTAGGCAGTGTCACACCTTCTCATGAAGAAACAAAAGGCCATAAACTAGGCCTTCTCAGCTTTCATGAAAAAAACTACAGTAGAAGTCATTAAGTTCTAGCTCGAGACATATCGAGTTAGTAATGGTTCAAAATGGTGAAATATACAATGGAGTCAAAAAAGGGCGTTCAGTCAGTGCAGCTTAAAAAACAAGAAACGCCTCTTTTGGAGACATTTAGCTACAAAGGTTCCCACCCTGAGCAAAATACCAGTTGAGCAAACAATGCCACACAAAATCTTCTCACTTGTTTAAACAGAAATTTTAGAAACGGTCATGAGGCAAATGCACACCTCTGCGTGGATCTGAAGAGCAAAACCAAGCAAGCTTTGCCACAAACCTGAACTGTAGCATCTCTTTTCAAGGAACAGCCACTCCCACTCCTTTCACAGGTTGATCTTCTATGGCCGTTTTGCATGTTAAATGCCATCCTTGCCCACAGAAGGGCTGTAGATACAGATGAGTTTCTGCATTAACTTTCAGTTCCTGCTATTGGAGTCTGAGTAATCCAATTCATACACAACTGACACTTTTCTTTCATCTTTTCTAATCATCTGGAGCAGCAGATGATTCTGAATTCTGAAGAGGGAAGCTACAGTTAAAACATATTTTAGTTTTATCACGCCTTCATATTCCTTAATGTTTTGGTCCTAATTTAATGAAGCATTTGGCTTCTGTTGGACTGGAGTAACAGTAATAAACTCATGGGGAACAGTTTTGAAATTTAAGAAATACCAACAATATTAACATCCAAAAGCTGAAAGAGATTCAGCATCTTACAAATTGAATCATTTTTGTCAAGTTATTTTTCTTCAATATTTGAGGTACCAATAGGCGGCGTCAAATGGCAAAGCTGAAACCCTAGAAGTCATCCGGGATTGTATACAGCATGCTTTGAAAGGCCAATTAGGTATTTATAATCAAATTGAAAGTGTACATTAATACATGCAATATAACTGCTAATAATAATTTTGTATTAAAAGCTTTGAGACACTGAATGTGACATTGTAGTTCTTCATGAACTATCCATGCAGCAAGGTATGCACTTCCTGTAAAATACTATTAAAAATCTCTATTTTTAAAATCTTAAAATTTACAATACAGTCAACTCTTAAATAGTGCCTCAATACATATACAACAACTACTGTGTACAGAAGTTTATCCTACCTTATTAGAAAATATTTACAATAGATTTGCCTACTTCCTTCTTTATATAATTTTTCTACCAGTTCCTATGTGCTGTATAGTCTCATTTATACAAAAGAGGTTATAATATTTCAACGCCCTGTTCTTAATTTGGCAACAATCATAGCTGCCAGCTGTTGTGCATCTGTCATGTGGGGATTCTTTTCCATCACAGAAAGGACAATGCTTGGCGGGAAAATATTGCAGAGATTCTTGTATGTTTGATACTGATGCTCTGGGATAACATGTGGCTCCCGTGGCTCACCGCATATCCCAATCCATGGATTCCTCCACAGCTGCTCCATCTTCTCCGGCATGCTTCTTACCATTACAGGTTCATAACATGGCTGCATGAGGTTGTTACTCAATGGATATGAATGATAAGTGTAAGAGTCTGTTGCACATGGTAACGGATCCCAACTAGCATGCTGCTCTCGACACAGAGGTGGTCTCCTCTGCCTTGTAGGATTACTTTCATAAAGCCGTGAGTCAGAAATACTGTCCATTCTTGTCATGACCAAGGCACGGCTTGATTGTGCAGTTGATGGATGAATATTTTGAGGCACAGGGTATTCTCCTGGACAACTGGACCGTGCTCCGACAACTGGATGCTGGGCATGCAGGCCTAAGTGGGAAACAGACTGTTTGCGAAGGGATTGTTTAGGCTCTTCAGTTCCAAAACTCTGAACTCTATTTAAGGCTTCATGGTAACCATGGGGAAAAGGCTGAAGACGATTTTGCGATGTCAGTCTGTGGATCTTCACATTATCTTCTGGACTGGCATCTGCTACACCCAGATATAAGTCATTGTAAGAGGAATAAGAATCATTACTTGTATGGCTTAAGCAATTGTCAGGACAGGGGCTTGAGTTTCTAGAATACATCCCCTGGTCCATATCAGCCCCGTAATAATCTGTGTTATGCATACTACTTATGCTCAAGTTGGAGAAATCACTGAGTAAGGAATAATAGCCATGGTCCCCTAACGATTCATATTTGGGATACTGGTCAGTGTAACTAACTGAGGTGCCATGGCTGTTGGTGACTAATATTGGAGGATATTGCACACTGGACATGTGTTCCAGTGAGGATTTCTGATGCGTGAACTGTGAGGAACCTGGCACTGGACTGCTTGCAGATCGAGTATTTAATGCACCAGCTGCATGGCTTTTTGGTGGAGGGAGCGTTGGTACACTTAATGCAGAAACCAGAGATGGGACAGAGTTGGCCTCGGACTTCCGGGCTACTGTTAACTTTTCCTCAGGCTCCACAGCTACTGATCTAATGCTTGGATCTGACTGACGCTTTGGGGCAATGCGTTTCACTTCAGAACTGATCTCTCCTTTGGAGCTGGAGGGCCCTGTGCCACACTTAGCCAAGGCTCCCTCACTCATTGTTTTCACAGCAGATAATTTGGCACTTATTCGAAGCTCATCCGCTACTGACCTTTGAGGCTGGTTTGCCCGTTCTGGGTGGTAATATTTACATTTGTGCCCATAGGTGCACTTTTTACCTGTAAGAAAAGTGATTTCAAGTTAAATAAATCAAACATTGATACTACTGCCCGCTACCTTTTTCTTCATACCTTTCACTTTTTCTTAATTGTAACGTTTCTGTATTATCATTGTTAAGAATAATTATATGTGCAGGCATTCACAGACTGCTACTACCTGTAACCAGGTATATCACTGCATCACTTTTGTTCCTACCGTTCATGAGTTCAATACTGACAACATACTCAGTGCTATATAAAACATTCTTAACACAATTTGTGTAGTTATAAATCTCTTTTATTGAATACAAGCCAGAAAAAAAATAGCAAAAAGCTGTGATAGCCTTAATTTTTTGCTATATTATTTTTATTAATATGTGCGTGATGGATATAAAAAAGGATATGGTGCTTGGATGGCTAGTAATGCCAAAATGTTAATTAATTGCTCACTTCACCTACCTTTGAACAGAGCACATCTATATGGCTTCAGCACTTACCATAAGGACACGGTTGTTTTTTATGTTCAGGAATAACTGGCCTTTTCCTTAAGAAATTTTCAAGGCTTGGACCATGGCGTCCTAGAGGATCATCAGGAGGCATAAATCTAATGGGAAAGAAATGAAATTTGAATTTCAGCTTTTACTGAGGGTTCAGAATTGGCAAATTCTCTTAATTTTTGAAGGAAAAAACATACTTATCATTCACAAAAGAATACATTAACAGACGCTCCTCTATGAACTTCTTCCATTCTGGTTTTTCATTTTGAAGATCTCGATAGTTGTCATTTGATACAATTATGCCATCTGAGTCAAAAGCAAGCTTTACTATGAATCGATCATCATAGCAAACTACTCTTCTCCCCTGAACTCTTCGAGATGGGGTGAAAACAAGAATTTTTTCTTTCTCCAATTTCCGTAAGATTTCTTGATCTGCAAAATAAGTTTACTTAAGCAACTTCTTTAAACGTTTGTGAAGAAATACAGCCCATGAAATATTACACTTTTCCTCTTTTCTGAGAAATAATTTTATTATTATGTGCATATATAATCCTCATTTTAAAAAAACGAACAAAAACCTAGAAGGAGAATGACATTTCTGATCTTTCAAAGCACTAAGTAAATATCCTGTATTTAAGCTTCATAACCACTGTACTCCCCTGTAAATATCCATTTTCATGAACAGTTAGAAAAGGAACTGAGCTTGTTTAGCTTGGGAAATCTCATTGTGGCCTTTCAATACTTGGAGCGTATAAAAATGAGGGGGAACAGCTGTTTATGAAGGTGGATAGTGATAGGACAAGGGGGAAGGGTTCTAAAATGAGACAGGCGAGGTTTAGGTTGGATATGAGGAGGAAGTTTTTCACACAGGGTGGTGAGGCACTGGAACAGGTTGCCCAAGGAGGCTGTGGATGCTCCAGCCCTGCAGGCATTCAAGGCCAGGCTGGATGTGGCTCTGGGCAGCCTGGGCTGCTGGTTGGTGACCTGCACACAGCAGGGGGTTGGAACTGATGAGCACTGTGGGCCTTTGCAACCCAGGCCATTCTATGATAACTCAGTTATTACTGCCTTCTTGTTAGCTCGGAGTAAAACCTAAGTACTGCAAATGGGGTCAAAATATATTCTGCTTCTTCAGTATTCAAGATAGCACTAACAAAAGAGTCCCTGGCCAGATACTACTTATTTTCTACTAGCCCAGGAACTAAGAATTATTTTCTGTCTGCTTAACAACATTTGCTAAAATTGTATCTCCTCTTAAGAGTGCTGACATAATCCAGTTATATTTCAAAAAAAGAATTATTTTTTTTTTGCAGATGCAAATACTTAACTGCTCCTCACCAGTGAAGTTGTTTTGTTCTCAGTTGAGTGCATGCAATGCTATGGCCACAGCTTAGCATGTAGTTCTCATTAGAAAAATGACACAGTTCTGTCTTAATGTAACACGCTTATTTACTTGAACCAAAAAGTCAAAGAAAATCTTGACCTATTACCTGTAATTGGTGCATCTGGTCTAGACTGTTCTTTTCTCCATGCAGGTACAAACACGGTGATATCTTTATGTCCTTTTTCCAGAAACCAATCAACAGCTAGTTGAATTCCCCGACAGGAAAATCCTTCTTTATTTCCATGGCTGCAGAAAAAAACAAAAAACAAAAACAAAAAAACCACCAGAAGACTCAGAAACAGCAAACATAAAAGTTTCAACTCTGGGTTTTATTGTTGTTGTTTTTCCTTTTAAAGCTGTCATGATGTAGGTAAATAAGGGAAATAGAATTTATAGAGACCAGACAAATACAAAACAGTTATAGAATAACCCTAATGCAGAAGTGCAGTAGAAATGCTAAGTAATGGCCTGATGCAGTGACGGAGCACCTGGTGGGAAGGAAGAGTCAGCCCAGGGTAGCTCAGGTGTATGCAACATACCTGGGTGACCAGAAGGGCTGGGGCCAGGATTCACCCCTTCCAGACTTTATTTAAGAGCTGGCAGTGGAGGTGGGATATATCTGAAAGCAGCTTTTTTTTTTTTTTTTTTTTTTTTCCCCCCCCTCTCTCCTTCTCTCTTCCCCCCTTCGTTTCTGTGCTAACTGCTGTTGTGTTTAAGCATCTCCCTTACTGTAGCCTGGAATTCTGCTGCTCTGCTGTCATTCTTGCACTTCCCATCACGCTACAAAAATTTTTTTCTACTTTTTCATTTTATTAGCTGATCTATTGAAAAAACTCACCTTCAAAAAATTGAGCTCATCTAAAATAGTGCTATAAAAAAGTTAGCAATAATAAAAATAAATGAACTAGTGAAGCTGACTGTTATGAGGAACAGATGCTTTCAAAACATCTAGATTAAAAAATACTTTATTTCTTTTAGAGAGAAATTACTGTAAAAGTTCTTCAAGCTCTTTCTTCCCTTCTCTAACTAATCAAAAACTTCTTTTATGCAACATACTTAAGTCTTTACAATTGTACAGAATTGAGTGTTTGAAGCAGCTGTATAATACCATTTCCATTCATAAAATGGCATTAAAAGTTTTTGTAAAGAAAAAATAGATATTTGATAGACACTAATTAGAATCAATTATAAATCTTATTTAGTCTACCTTACTGGTTGATTTGTTGAATATGAAACACAATTCTTCAAGTTTATTGTAAATCTTCTCAGAAAACAGTTAAGAAGTGCCTGAATAATATATGAGGACTGTACTGGGAACTGCTGAGCCACAGCCTGAACCACTGTCTGGGCACCTGAGGCAAGGGCTGAGTCAGCTGTGGGAGCACAGGTGCAGGCAATTCAGGTGTGACCAGGAAGGGTGGAGCCTGGCTGCACCTCTCCTGGACCCCACTTAAGGGCTGGCTGACCCTAGGGAAGGATCTTTTTCTAGAGATCTCTCCTGTTTGGAGCTTTCCACTGGAAGCCTAGATCCTCGGATATGGGTGAGCATTTCTTCTTTGATTGTCTCTTTTCCACCACAGTTATCTTTCCAACTATAACACCGGTAAAGTGCTCTCCTAACCATGCTACTTTTTCAACTGTCCATTTGTTAACTGTAGAAAGGACATACAGTAAATATTATGTTCTTAGTATTTATTCTACGTATGTAAGACATATAGATTGCATTATGAATGATTTCATATTTAGATTCAAGCTAACGCTTTCTTTCCCTGAAAAAGAGTGCATGTATTGTTTCCATATGGTGATATTGAGGAAGAAAAAATACTTAGGGGAAAAAAGTAAGGTTGACTCTCTTACTGAAGAAAAAATAATAATCCTCCTTTGTCACACTTTAGTTAGCAACTAAAATTGCTAAAATTAAAATTGCATCTGAAAAGAGCAGACTGGTAAGCCAATGTTATGCTCTTCCATGTGCTTTTCTCAAAGTGTTTTCATTCAGAACTGTCTGCTTCCTCAAGACAACTGCAGTTTTTCGTCAACTATGACACAGCATTGGAGCTGTCCAGTTCAATATTCTCCCTGGGATTTCTATATTAATTTATTCAGATTATTCCATTTGCCACAGAAGGCATTAACTCAATCAGCTCAGTGATGCTGCATTGAGGAGCAGTGTCCTTGCTTTGAAAGAGTGGTTGAGTAGGGCTCCTAGGGAGTGTTCCAGAATGCTATGAAAGCCATGTGACACTTCTTACCAGAAATAATCAAGAGAACGAGCTAGCAGTGAGAAATACAGGAGAGAACTTTCCTACAGGTGCCCCAACATGTGGGAGTAGTCCAAGCAATTGGTGTAATTAAGGAGATTCTTGTAGCTACACAAAACGCTAGGAATGCCTCCCACAGATTAAAGCAACTGGCATTTGTTTGTAGCAGTATCGAGCTGTCATAACCATCCAGAGACAAGCTGTTGGTTCTGTGTAGCATCCCCCAAAAATGTTCAAGAAAAAATCTACACTGAAAGTGGAAGTGTTCTTACATAGGCACCATTAATTATGTTTTTTTTTTTTTTTTTTTTTACCTTAAAGGCTACAATTTGCATGATCAATGCAGCTTTTTTGAAGGCAAAAGCTTTATTATTCTTTCACTTTTCTGGTATTCTCAGCCTATGCAAGAATGCTGAATTATTAAGAGAGTAGCATCTTACTGAAGAGGTCTCTAGCATTATTCTATGGATTATAAATCAAAATTTTACTTATTGGAGAAAAACATCACAGATTACTGGAGTGCAGTGGAATACGTGTTTTACTTGGGCTCGAAACACTGGAGAAAGTAACACTGAAACAGATGAAGCCAGTCAGGTATCTAATACCAGAAGTATAACTAAGGCCTACAGAAAACCAGCATATTCCAAATCCTTGCAACTTAAATTATTAATGCAAAAGCATTGCTAAAGTGATTTTCTGCACCCTTTTTGGATTTCACAGAATATAATATTCTTTTATATTTTCAAGTGCATACATAATTTATTTCATAAACAGAGTATTCACAGGTATGCAGTAATAAGAGTGTACAATTTTTGCCAGCTTCTGTCACACAGTGCTCAGGAGTTATTCAGGCAGTACAGAGACTGAAAATATAACAAACAGTAAAAAAAAGAAAAAAAGAAAAAAAAAAGGGAAAAAAAAAAAAAGGAAAATCAATATTGGTGATGTTGCTTTACAAAAATATCTTTTTGGTTTGTGGTGTAGCTTAATGCTAATAGGCAGACAAGTACTGCAGTTGTTCTCCCACTCACCCTAGTAAGAGGTGCGAGAAAATTAGGTGAGGAAAAAATAAATCCTAGTGGGTCTGAGACAGGAGTTCAATGAAATAAAAGCAAAGGCTGCACAGAAGCAAACGCTTCTCATCAGCATCCAGTGTTCTTCCACTTATTGGGAAGCAGGACCTAAATATATATAGTGGTTGCTTGGGAAGAGAAATGTGTACATAATGAGAATCAGAATCATAGAATGGTCTATGTTGGAAGGGACCTTTAAAGATCATCTAGTCTAACTGTGTTGCCATGAGCAGGGATGTCTCTCATTATATCAGGTTGCATAAAGGCCCATTCAACGTTGAACGCTTTCAGGAATGGGCCATCTGGGCAGCCTGTGCCAGTTTTTCACCAACCTCACAGTGCAGAATTTCTTAATGCCTAATCTAAATCTACTCTAGTTCAGTATAAAACCATTAACCCTTGTCCTATCACTACATATACTTGTTTAAAAAAAAAAAAGTCTGTCTTTCTTATAAACCCACTTTATGCATTGAAAGATCTTCTTGGAGCCTTCTCCAAATTAAACAACTCCAGCTCTCTCGGTCCTTCTTTGTAGAACGGTTGTTCTAGGCCTGCCACTTTGTGGCTCTCCTCTAATGAGCCACTTTAAAGTCCACATCTTTCTTGTGCTGGGGAACTCAGAGCTGAATGCAGTACTCTAGGTGGGCTTTCACAAGGGAGAATCACCCCCCTTGACCTGCTGGACATGCTGCTTTTTATGCAGCCCAGGATACAGTTGGCTTTCTCCTTCTTCCCCAGAGCTTTTATTGCTGAGCATGATGTCATAGTCTGGAATATCTGCTTGGTCTATTTATGTCAGCTGCAACAGTGATGTCCCTTCCTCACCTTTTGCCCACCCTCCGACTACCGGCCAAGGGAGGTGGGGTTGGAGAGATGGCCTTGATGCTGTGCCAGCACTGTTCTGCAACAGTTGAAACACTGGTGTAATATCAATGCTGCTCTAGTTACAAGTGCAAATCACAACATGGCACGGGCTGCTGTGGGGAAAATTAACTCCACCCCTTATAAGACCCAGTACAGATCCATGTTGACCACAGCTTGAGTTGTGTAGACTCAAGTAGCCTTGTGCTTAGGCGCATCTGAATTCACAAGTACCACAGCTGTGAGAGTCGGCAGGCTAAGCTCATGCATAGCCCTGTACTGACATTGCTAAATTGCTTTGACTTCTGAATGGGCTTGATCAGCAGTAGTTCAACTTTTCTCAAGTCCAGCGCGTACCATCAGCATATATTAATGTCATTTTAAACTATTTTTAACTCCCCTGTTCGATTGCCTCTGGACATTAATATTTTTTCAGTATTGCTTAAGGACTTGAATAAAACAAAACACAGCATAGTACAGTTAAATTCCCCAGCACCGATATAGATTTTTCACATCAATATTTTTTGTCATTTTTCTTCTTTTCATATGTTGCAAGAGGGAGACCCACCTCATAGCCACATTGCTTCCATCAATGACAATTGGCCTCAAGTTATCACTGTTATCCACAACTTCATCTTCAAGTGACAATTCAGGGCTTGCTATTTCCTTTGGGCAAGGACCTCTTGGCACCAGAGTATTAGTGGTACTGCTGTTCTGTCCCTCTGATTCACTTTTGTTACCAAGTCTCACAAGTTCTGCCAGAACATCATTGATGAGTGCATCTGCTCCCAGTTTATTCAGTACAGCCTGGATCTGATCTCCTGCATACCCAAGCTTTAAAGCAAAATCCATTTTAGCTTGGTATTCCTTGTCCAAATTTGTTTTGCATTCCTCTAGTTTCAAGTCTTGTGTGATGCTGCTCTGTGAAAAACTTGGGCGATCCAAGCACGGGGAGCGACAGAGTGGCCGATGTGGTTTAGTGGAAGCCTCTTTTTCTCTCCATGGAATATTGCTACAGCTGCTTCGGAAGTACGGTTGCTCAGGTTCGCTTTCTGAGCTCGTCCATTCCTCAGATTCAGCGCTGCATTCCCCAGCATCTTGTTCCACATTTCTCTCTTCTCTGGAGTGCCTCTTCTCCATTTTCAGTTTCCCTACCATAGACCAGGCCGTCATCACGTTCAGCTTCCAGTCAGAGAGCTCAGAACTTTTTCTTCATTTCCAAAGTCACCTGAATTTCGTATTCAATTGCATTGTGTTTGCTAGTTACACAAAGTTGACACAAGACTGGAGCAAATTTGCCTTGCTTGTTATGTTCTGGCATAAACAACACCAACATGAAGATCCTTTAAAGCAAACAAACAAACAAAAGTTTTGTAAAATTCTGCAAAATACTTGACTACAGTAATTTTGTTTACAAGTAAATAGAGTTCTCTCGTCATTTCAATTTCCATGTTAAGATTGATAATGATAAAGCATGTAACTTTCTTGAATCTTTAGTCACAAATTATTTTTCCCTTCCACAATATCTCCACACATGAAAAATTTACTTCCCATTTTATACACTTGCAGCTGTAATTAATTGAATATCTTACTAATATTTTAGATGGGATTTAAAAAATAAGAGTGACCCAAAACTTTCATTAGAAAGCTGTTTTTCGTAGCCTTCTACAGTATGAACAGCCTGTCTGCTTCAGCAACACGGTGTGGAGTTCCTGTATGTACAGACTCTAATACAAACCATTTTAGTCTGTTTCAGAGACGTTTTACTGCCAGAGTTGATAAGTGACACCTCCTTAAGTTTAGTGCAAACTGGCAGCTAGACATGCAAAAAAAAAAAAGTCAATACAAACATGCAGAAGGGTTCTATGCAATGATTATTTTGTGCTTTTCATTTCCTATATCTACTGCACTGAAAATTCTAAAATCAAGGATGGATTCTACTGCATTTTGTCAGAAAGTCAGGATACACACAGTTTCTGTCTTATATCAGAAGTGTTCAAGGAATCCTATTGAGAGGTCTGTCAAAGTAAGCATCAAGGTGACCTATGAAAGGATGAACTAACATAATGGAGCCTTGAAAAACAGATTTTAAAAGCAACAGCAGTGCATGTTTTAGAGAAAATTGTCAATTTGGGCGTTTAGATAAATATAGATAACTAAATAAAATTCATTGAGAAATATGGAGGATAGAAGGAATTTGTAAGTCAGCATTTAAGGCAGAATAGGAGTTCAACTATTTGACAGAAGAGTTGACAAGCTAACCAAAGTAATTAACAAGCGGCCTACTTTCAGAAAGTTTCAAGTCCTGCTTTCCTTTATAAAACAGCAGACTGCGAACGTAGCATTCAATGAGAATAATGAAAAACAATGTAATTGTCATGATGAATCTATTTATTTCAAATCCACTCTCTCTTTTTAACAAATTTTGCTTTTGTTAAAGTCACCTCCTTTAGATGAAGCTCCAGACAAAAACAAGAGAGTGAAAGAGATAAAAAGGCAAACATATCTAATTCTCAAAGAGAACCAACTGTTTTAAAGTTACATCTGTATGAGGAACACGATCCTGGATTTAAACAGCAATCACAACAGAAGCCCCAGTACTGGCACCAGTTCTCAAATATACTTTTGCTTGTTACCTTTGTGTTCTGAAGAATGCTGTGATTGATGTAAGCTCTGGATGTATGAAAAGCTCTCTTGCAAGACTGCTATGAGAATTTTTGTGGCACAAAATAGGCACGACTTTGGCACCAGAATGAAGATGGCCAAACACGTCCTTTCCTAATAGGCTCCCTCACACACCTCACTTGTGTAATCACTTAGTGTAACAAGTAATAAATTCACATCTCTTTCAAGCACCTTTCTCATTTCCTCTCAAGTCTCTTCTATGACCTCAGGCTACAGGCAAGAATCAAAAGTTGACAAAGTTTTTCTCAAAAAATCAACTAAGTATTTGGACTGATTACATATGGAGCTTTATCAAATAGGCTGTATTCAAGTGTGTATGGGAACTGTTGAGTCATGGCCTGAACCACTGACTGATCACCTGAGGCAAGGGCTGAGTCAGCTGCAGGAGCACAGGTGCAGGCAATTCAGCGGTGTGACAGCAAGGGTTGGAGCCTGGCTGCACCTCTCCTGGACCCACTTAAGGGCTGACTGCCATTAGGGAAGAATCTCTTTCTGGGGATTCCTTCCTTTGGAGTTTCTACTCCAGCCTAGGACACGGGTGAGCATTTCATTTATTTTTTGATTGTCTCTTTCCACCAAAATTACTTAACTATAAACCTGCAAAATACCATCCCAACCACACCACTCTTCTAACTGTACGTTTGTTAACTGTACAAAGCGTTTTTAAAATCTTATTTCTAGCTTCCCAAGAAACCAAAATGGCTCTTACTGAGCTACTGCCAAGCTAGAAAACAATAGGAGAAATACTTAGTTAAAGTGCACTGAGGGGGTTACTTTGCTGTGCGGCATTGCTAAATCCAGGATCTTGAAATAATTATTGGACTTTCTTGAGGGGAAGGGAAAGGTGCATCCAGTATAGCTGGAGGGCACCTCTAACGCTGTGGTTGTTGTCCTTTAACTAAAAATTTCACCCAGTAATAAAACAATCTTTCAGAAATCTGAAAGGTTATCCAGTTTCTAAAGTTCTCAATATACTGACTGCACCCTTATGTGCATGCTATGCTATCCACTAAGTGGGAGGATAAACTCAGCATGTAGGACTTATGCTTTCAGATATACTACCAGTCACTTCAGAATCTGCTAAACAAAGAGTTAGAAGCAGAAAAAGTCATCCCACTGAGTTACCATCAAGCATTATCTTTACAGAAATAAATAAGAAGGCTTTAATGGCATCTTGTAACTGGAAGTTTTCTGGTCTGTTGCCATTGTAAAAACAATGTCAAGTCACTAATGCATCTGCTTTAAGTAGCACGTTGGATTAGATGACCTCCTGAAGTCCATTCCAATCTAAGTTATTCTTTGATCTCAGATTCTTTCATTGCTGTGGTGATGGCAGTGTTCATCTCCAAGAAAAATAAATTTTTGCTTTCAAAAATGAAATAGTAAATCCCTATGCTATAGCATATATTTCACTCTTTAAAGACAGATGACCTAAATATAGGCTAGGACAAAGCATCCATTAGAAAAGACTTTGCAAAGAACCTTAAAAAAGGAGGGAGGAGGGGAGAATTAGGTTTAGGGTTTCATGTGGTTCATGGTTAAAAACTCTAAGAAATTGATTTTTATATGACTTGGCTGTGTGGGCTTGTTAAAGGAATAAACACATTAAATTTCTTATGGATGCTCTTACTAAAAAAATAACTCAAGTTTAAACTTTATGCCGTAACGTAAGGTTGATATTCTGACCCTGTTATTAAGCACTCCATGTCTGTGTCTTTCCTGTACTGAGGACTCCACATCTGAATGCAGTGCTCCAGGTGAGGCCTCACCAGAGCAGAGTAGAGGAGCAAGATAATGTGTCTTGACCTGCCAACCATACCTCTTTTTATGCAGCTCAGGATACGGTTGGCTTTCTGGGCTGTGAGGGTACATTGCTGATTCATGTCCAGCTTACCATCCACCATGACCCCCAAGTCCTTTTTGTCAAGGCTGTGCTAAATTTTTTTGACCCCCAGCTTGTTTTGATAGTGGAGGTTGCCGTGACCAAGGTGCAAGACTTTGTACCTGGCTTTGTTGAACCTTACGAGATTCTCCTGTGCTCACTGCTCGGCCTGTCTAGGTCTCTCTGAACAGCATCCCATCCCTCAGGCACATCAACGCATCAGGCATGGTGTCATCCAGAAACTTCGAGTGTGCAACTCAATACCACTGTCAATGTCGTTGATAAAGACATAAAAGAGTATCAGCCCCAGCACAACCCCCTAAGGGATGCCACTCATCACTAATCTCCATCGGGACGTTAAGCCATTGACCACTATATTCTCATGAAATTCTAAAGGAGTCACACAGCAAACAGTGTAAAGACTAGTTTTTCTTTTGACATGATGATTCAACCTAGTATGCCAGCAAACAAAGTCAAAACTAAGTCATTTAAGAAAGTTAAATACAGGTGTAGTGTAGCAGGAATGCTCAGTCATGGCCTGAAGCAGTGATGGAGCACCTGGTGGGAAGGCAGGGCCAGCGCAGGGGAGCTTAGGTGCAAGCAATGTACAGAGTGATGGAAGGGATGGAGCCAGGATCCACCCCTGCACAGACCTCATTTAAGGGTTGGCAGTGGAGCTGAGGGAATCTCTCCAGAGATCCCTGTGTATTTGATACCTTCCAAAGGGAAGCAGTTTTTTTTCCCCTTCAATTCTGCATTCACAGCTGCTGCGTTTGGGCTTGTCCTCATTTGCTGCAGCCCAAGAAAGACTTTGCCAGCCCACTATTATTGCTGTACCTTCCATCACATTAAAATGTTACAAGCAGCTACCCTTAAAACAAAAATACACTCAGCTGAAGACTTTAAATATAGAAAGAATATATGTATTTGAGTGGAGATTGATAGTAAATGAAGTTTTTGTTATGACCAATCTCATGAACCAACTGCTCATCTCAGAACAATAAAGCTAAATCTATTGCTTAGCTCCACACTTCTCCGTTTCTTCCCTAAATCTGAAATATATCAAACCATACTAAGTGTCATGGTGTCAGAAATCCCGGATTTGTAAGGGTGTTTTTTCTTATTTCCAGATGAATCTCCTGCATTATCATAACATCATATACAGGTTATCAAAAACAAACAAACAAAACACAGTAGTAGGTGTGAAGTATTATTATTCAAATATACTTCTCATTTGTAACGCCTGGAAAAATAGTATTTTAAACTAAAATTACAAAAAAAAAAAGCATACATACAACATATAGACACATGCATTCTTGTCCTGTCATGTATATATGGTTCTTCAAAGTCCTTTATGTCTAGCAGCTTTCATAATCAAAAGTGGTGAGTAGTCCCAGCATTGTTTGTGAGTTCAAGGTATCAGCCTATTTTTTTTATAATATGAGAATGGATGAATCAATATATTAAACCAGTTTATAATCTTGCAACACCCAGAAACTTTTCCTGAGTTTATAAATTATTGTTCTTCACTTTTCCAAGCCTAGCTTCTATAACTGGACTTCCATCCTGCTGCCTTCCTTATTCCAAAGAGCTCCAGTACTTTTGCTCTTGAAGTAAACAGTAATAGAGTTTAAGTGATGGAAGCAATTTGTTTTGTGACCTACTACTCACAGATCTATAGTACAACTATAAATGTTTAACAAAACGACAGCTCAGTTGGCTAGGAAAGTCAGAAGTAATAGATGTCTACAGTGGAATAATTTGCATTGGAAAAAGGCATTCTGAAAGACTGAAGAACAGAAAGCCAAAAGTTATTCACTGCAGTTGACAGTAAGGTTTGACTCTTACTAGTTCATCTGCACATAAAGTGTCCCTGGTATTCATTCATCCTCTTTACATCTTTTGTTTCTGATCTTTTTCATTGGTGACTTCAGTTGATGTTAGGTTGTTTTTTTTTTTTTCATTTAAAATACATTTTAAAGAGGCTTTTAAAATGAAATTGACTTAGGAAGTTTTACAGAGGGCTTCCATTAAAACTCAGTAAGCACCATTATAGAAGACCGTCTCAACACAGGTCCAGAAAACATCAGCAGTTACAGGAACATACAGAAAACATGACAGTGGAAAAAGAAAGAACACATTCCAACAGCAGTTCAATTGTTCTGTTCGAGAATTACCTCCACATCCCTACTAAAGTAGTTTTCCAGCTAGAGTCAAAGATTGTTTTGAACACTTGTAAAATTTACCTTTCAATTCTACGTACCATAGTGCCATTTACAGTATGTGGCAATTAAAAGATGCATTTCTATAATTAAAGGTACTTCCTGTATAAAAGCAACAACTTCAGACATCCACTTTAGTGAACACACAAAGCATATGAAATCAGATGGATCTGGCATGCTAATGCTGCATATTCCCAGGCACACAGAACTACCAATATGCTGAATATACATTCATGAACAAGCAGAATTTTCATTTTCTTTCTATTCTTCCTTTCCATTCATGACAGTACATATCACTAAAACACACTAGAAGATTGAAAAAACAAAAAAGATAACGCATGTATTAAACAAACAATTCATTTAGATCTACACTTATCAACTTAAGAAGACACAATATAGCTTTTGCATTCCTTTTTATTGTTTAGCGACTTGGGAAAGAATTACACAAGTCTTGTGAAATACAGTCTCCAAAGGTTTAAGTGATAATTAGAAAAGAGCTGTGCAAAATAACGTTTTCAAATGAATGAATTAGAAATATGACTGTAAACATCCTCTACACTGTAGTAAATGATCAGTTTCTAATTCACATTTACAGTATAAAGCAAAACGGAAGGATGTGAGTAGTGATCATCAGGTACCCTCTGCAAAAGTAATTTCCTTATTTAAGCATATGCTTCTATTAACACAAATTTCTTGCTACCCTTCATATGTTCAGAGACAGAACACCACCTTAAACAGCATGCTACCGCAGCCTTCACAATCCCTGCTTTGCCCTTATTAAATGAAACCAGGCAAATTCCCCGATTCTGCACCCAGCTGGCGAACGGTGGCAGAAAAGGCCTAGACGAGAGACCCCCGGATCCAAACCCCCGCTGGGATAACCACATCAGCTCCCCACACGGCCCCGCGCCGGTCTGCTTCGCAGAGCACCCGCGGAGCGGTTCGGACCACGCAGAATCGGCGGCGCCGTCGGGAAGAGGCGGCAGTAGGCCAAGCGGCCGCCCAGAGCCAACAACGCAGCGGCGCACGCCGGGGCAGCGGCTCACCCTGCTTGGGCCGGGCGTGCGAGCGGCGGAAGGCCGCGGCTCGAACGAGGCCCAGCCCGGAGACCGCCGGCGGGCAGCAGGGGGCGCCCTGCCGTCCTCTCGCGACACGCAGAGCCCCCGTGCCGCGCCGGGAAAGGGCGTCCGCCACCGCCAGGGCGCCGCCGCTCCTCCGGCCGCCCCACGGCTTCCCTCGCCACCCCTTTCCTCAGCCGGGGCCTCACCCGCTGTTGTCGCTGCAGACGCCGCCCGTGGCTCCTCGCTGAATCTGGCGGCGGAAAGGCGAGGGATGGCGGGGCTCGGCGCGGCCGCGGCACGGGCCCCACGCCGACCGCTCCCGCCGCATGGAGGGGGAAGGACAGACTGGAGCGAGGGGAGAGGGAAGAGGGTTGGAGGGAGGGGGCGGCAAAGCCCGGGCGGGACGGGATGGAGAAAGACGGGGGAAGGTGCGGGAGTAGGGTTCAGCGCCGGCGGGAGCGCGGAGGCCGTTGCCTCCGCCTCATCTCTGCCGGGCCAACGCCGCTGCCCGGGCGCCGTCGCTTAGCAACCACGCCCAGCCCCCGCTGCTGCAGACGCCCGACTCCTCGCGGCGCCCGCGCGCTCCCGGAGGCAGCGCACGCGCCGCCCGCCAGCAGGAACGCGCACAGCCTTCCGCTCCTGCCTGGCGCAAGGGCAGTGCGGGCGCCTATCCCGCCCCAACCGGCGGGGCGAGCGGCGGGCGCGCGGCCCTAGTCACGCGCGGTGCTAGTAGGCGTGCTGCGGTGCTTCTCGGGCGCGTTTCGGCAAGGAAGGCCGCCATTGAGATATTCTCTTGCTCGTAACCAACGTCTTACAACTCAAGAGTCCCTTAGAAATAAGTCCTCGAGTGGCTGATGTGCTCGAGTTACACAAAAGAATGGGAAAAAGGCTACCTAGTGCCTTTATTGAAATCAGTGTGGTTGGGGGAAGGATGATGTGCAGTACTAGAGACGTTTTCCCAGTTTTGCAGATTAATGGGATGGAAGATGAAATAAAAGACGTGACTGAATTCTGAGGTGCATTACTAAGAGCGTGGCCAACAGATCGAGGGAAGTGATCTTCCCCCTCTACTCTGCTGTGGTGAGGCTGCATTTAGACTGTTGTGTCCAGTTCTGGGCTCCCTGGTTGAAAAAAGACAAGGATCTCCTAAAAGTCCAGCAGAGGGCCACAAAGATGGTGAAGGGCCTGGAGCATCTCCCTTGTGAGGAAGGGCTGATTGAACTGGATCTGTTCAGCCTGGGGAAAAGAAGACAGAGGGGGGATCTGATAAATGTTTAGAAATACCTGAAGGGAGGTTGGAGGCAAATGGACGAGGCCAGTCTCTTCTTGATGGAGTGTAGCGATAGGACAAGGACTAATGGCCTAAAACTTGAACACAGGAAGTTCTGTACTAACACATGGAAGCACTTCTTTAGGAGAGGGGTGACAGAGTACGGAACAGATTGCCCAGGGAGGTTGTGGAGTCTCCTTCAGTGGAGTTATTCAAGACCCAGCTGGATGCCTACTTGTGCCACATGTTGTAGAGTACCTGCTTTAGCAGGGGGTTGGACTCCATGATCTCTTGAGGTCCCTTCCAATCCCTGCAACTCTGTGGTTCTGTGAAATTTAAATATATTTAGGCCCATCTTTGGGCCTTAGATCTGGCACCACTGCCAGATCTAGGCCATTGATGGATATTCTCACAGCATACTTTGAAGGATTAAGTAAAGAAATAACCAATGCTTCCAGAGCTGATAAAATAATCTTAAGATCTCAGAGCTGGCATGCTATTTGCGCCTGTCAGCGTTGCTTGTGACTGCCTCTGGCTTCCCAAATCATCCTGAAAACAACATTTCACTTACAATATTTCCCCTCTATGTGTGTGGAAAAAGTCCAGCAGATGTGATGATGAGTATAAGCTTTCTGTAATGAGGAAAGAACACAGAACGTAATAGCATTTTTTAAAGAAAGTAGTGAATAAATAAAAAGATATGCAGTAACATGTTAAATCCTGAACATACTGGGGAAAAAAAAGTCACCATTACATCCCAGCATTATAGAGTTAATTACTGTAGTGAGGATGATTACAAAAGTGGTGTAGACAGAAATGCTGAGTTGCAGCCTGAAGCAGTGATAGAGCACCTGGTGGGAAGGCAGGGCCAGCCCAAGGCAGCTCAGGTGCATGCAATGCATCTGGGTGATGGAAAGGGTGGAGCCAGGATCCACCCCTCCCCAGCCCTCATTTAAGTGTTGGCAGGGGGGAGTGAGGGTGTTTTGCTGGAGGTCCCTGTGTAACAGGCCTTTTGAAGGTAAGTTCTTTCCTTTATTTTTGTGCTGTTGTATTTGCACAACTTGTTGCTTGCTACAGTGTGGGATTTTGCTGCTTTGCTGTTACTGCTGCCCTTTCCATCGTGTTAGTGTTAAATATGGGGGAGAGTAGTCATTCTTGCAATTTGGAACTGTTCTGTGCTACTTGTCACTAGTGATAGCAGTATGCGGACTGAAGAAGTACTTAATTTTTTAAATGCAGTGAAGTTCAAACTTGTGCTCAATAGCATGGTGGTACTGATTTTTGCTTGTATTGTATGTCTACTAGTGCCTGGTTTTAAAGGTTCAAATGGGAGTAAGGTTCAGGACCAGGAAATCAAAAGGTTTATTTTTCAATAGCAGTTGTGTGTGTAAGCCCTTCAGTTTCTGTTGGGGGTAGAAAAAAAACAAAAACAAAACACAATAATAACTGTATGTTGAAAGAGAACAGTTATTTATTTCCCCATACCTAAGTTTGTAGAGCGCCAGCATAGGCATGATACAACAGTGTTGTGATTTCAGGGCACACAAAGAGCTATCTGTTTTATGTATAATGAAATGTGGAACACGCACATGTAAAGGCACTTGTCCCAGTCCATGAAACAAATGCTGCATGCCACCAGCTTGAATGCGCTTGAACTGCGAGTACTGACATCAGAGCTGAAAGAGTAATCTGCTTGTCCTAATCCTTGGCCCTCTGCTCTGCCCTTAGAGGAACATGCCTCATGACATCCAGATTTTACTTTGCAATGTGGAAAGTGATTTTTCATCTCTAGGAACACCAGAGATCTCAGAATGTACAAACACCAAAATAGTGGTAAATCTCTCCAGGCTTTTCCACACCTGCTCACCTCAACTGATAGGAATGGTGCAAGTACATGGTTCTCTCTTTCTTCTCTGTCACTTTGCTAAAAGTTACACTGAAAAAGTATTCATAAATTTGACTGTAATAGAATAGCAATAGCAGTAGAAATCACATACAAATATCCATATTATTCATTGATGAGGAGAGGGGGGGAAAAAAGCCCCATTTCCTGAACCAGTATGAGTTGAAAGAATATGCAAATTCACTGTACTTCATAGGGAGCATAGGATAGAGGGCTCAGGAAGACAGATGTGATGATTTCACAACTGAGAGAACAGTAGGATGTGTTTGTTACCACAGCAGTCCCTGATTTCATGTGGACGCAGAGCTCAAGCTAATTGCATGCTCCTAAAGATTGCTGTTTATCTAGAGACTGATTTAAAGCCTGATGAAAGCAATGGCTATCTACTCTGTTGTTATGAAATAGTCTACCTTAATTCATTTTGAATCCTTCTAATGATTGCTTCTTCTTTTTGTTATTCTAAAGCTAATGTTTTGTAGTTTTGCACAAATGCTAACACTTAAAGATGACTAAATATATTTTTTTCAGTGGAAAAAGCAGGGAGCTGTATTGTACTGGTTCTAATGTCAGACACAGGTGTTAAGAGTTTTCATGAAGGACACAATGCCAACCTGTCACCTTCCCTTCTACAAACCTGAATCCCTTTTGTTACACAGAATATTTTACAGTTTTCTCATATGCTTTAATTTTTGTGCCTGGTTTCTCAGTAGGTTCTTTGTGTTTGTTTTGAACTGTGTATGTCATTTCCAAAGGAGACAAGTGATACTTTCATAGTTTTCATCTTAGCTCAGCTGAGTGTGTAAGAGAAAACTGTATAACTCCTCAACTACACTCAGTACATGACAAAGTACTTGACAATATTTGAGGTAAGTACATAAGAAATTGAATGTTAATACAGCTCAGTTTCTTCAAGTTAAATGAATGGGTGTATAAATATTTACAGATAAATGGGAGTTACTCCTCTGAAGCCCCAAACAAACAAAAATTCCAGATTAGGTGTTTTTTCAGATCTGTTTTCCAGCCCTCCAGGCAGCCGTATGAATCTAGCACCTCATCCCTTCTCCAGACAAACTTTCTGGCTGCCCACCCTTTCTCATTCTCAGTAATTTTTGGTGATGATTTTTCCTCCTCTCTGACACATTTCATTTTCTGGCCTTTGAGTGCTTTCTCTGGCATGAAAACCTATTGTGGACATTTGAATTCATGTTCATATACAATATTAATAATTCATATTAATGTACGATAGCTCACTCAGTCCCCAGGAGGGAATGTCTGAGAGGACACTGAAGAAGATGACAAGAAGCAGGTTGTTGTAATAGAAGGCTATAAGCCTCATAACTCATCGCTAATCATTGCAAAACCCCTGCCTCAAAGCAGGGATCTGCAGTACCTGGGTTAATGTGGACAACATTATGTGAATAGTTAAGAATGATATGGAGAATCCTCTACTGTCCAGATGTCCTTTCCTACTGAAACACTCTGTAGTCAGAAATTTGACTGAAATCTGTCCAAACCTTTCTGTTTGGCTTATTAAATAATTTGTAGACTTTTCTCATCTGACTAGTGGATTATTTGCTATGAAAACTTTTTTTAACAGCTTTTACAGAGAGGATGACTCTTGCTGTTACGAGCTCCATCTATTCCATCCAGAGTTGCTCAGAGCTGGAGTCGGAGCATGACCCTCCTGTGGCTCATGCTCTGCTTATTACCTCCCATTCTAGTCTGCTAGTATTCCAGGCACAGTCACATGTTAAGGGGACCGGTTTTCCTTTAGTCTGCAACCGTGTATGCAACAGACTCAAGACGTTTAGTTCTGTGAGAACAAGTCTTGACTCAAACAAATCAACCAAGTGCCATGTTACTTTGGCCATGCTGTCACGTTCAGATGCCTTTCATGTACCCCAAAACTCTCACCAATCTTGCTGCTCTGCTCTGTGTTATGTCCATTTTTACTTGCCTTCCATATATAACAATTGGGTAACGCATCCCACTTAATCGCCCTGTGCTCATTGGCCTCATGCTACTGACTGATGAGTGGTCCACTGTATTCATTAGATTATGATACTGATGCTTGTGCATGTAAACATACTTAAGTTGAAGACTTTATGATCTGGTTTCCCTGCTGTCTGGCCTTGAGCTTTCATTTCTTCTAATGCATTGATCTTTCAACCCAGCGTGACCATAAAAACTGGGGAACTGCTAGGTAATTGCTTGGGTATACTGGTGAAGAATCAGGAATTTACTCTGTGGATCCTTCAGGAAGAAGTCTTTCAGAGTGCTGAGATGTAAAACTGTTGTCTTCAAAAAAATAAACTGATGTTTTGTTCACAACAGAAACTGAAGGAAGATAATTACCTGTGTGACAAATGGCTGGAAGTCTATTCAGCAGTCCTTGTAAAGTGCTCTGATATGCATGGGTAGAATGTCCTCAGGCAAATGGTCAGTCTTCTCAACCTGGCATTCACGTACTGTTTTTGTTTTCAAAACAAAAAATGCTACCAATAGTGTAAGAAATACAGAAGAAAATCCCAAAAAATAAGATATGTCTCTACTAAGCTCCAGATGCACTCCTAAGTCAGAACACCTGGGAGAAAACAGCATAATAGTAATGATGGCTATAGCATGCTTTGGTTGGGGGAGGAAGGAGAAAGAACCTCAAAATTGCCATCGCATCAAATGATCCCTTAGTGCTTATTCCTGATTTTAATGACATCCTAAATATTGCATAGACTTCAGGAGGTCTCCTCGTTCCCTCTTTGGACTCCTAACAACCTCTGACAAAATGAGGCGTGACAAGCTGATTTAAAATCTACTTGCAGGAAGAAGGGGGAGCTCTGCTTTGCATTGTGGGTGTTGTAGTCTTTCTGCCGCATGTCTGCCTAGATAGTTTGAGGAAGCTGGACTCTAAGTCCCATAGATCCCGCTAGAGCCTACCGCACAGGCTCAGAGACCTTATGCTAGGAGGGGGTGACTACGTTGTATCTATTGTATGTGTTTTCTTTCTTTTCCCCCCTGGCATTTTGTACTTTTCGCTGTAGATTTAAATCGGGAGTGAAAAGCATGGCAGATGAGCAAGAGATCATGTGCAAACTCGAGAGCATCAAGGAGATCAGGTATGTTTGCTTTGTGCTGCATCAGTTACGTGAAGCAGCTTTCTCCTCGGGAAAGTAGAGTAGTTGCATCGATCTGAAAGTAGCTATTGTGCTACTGAGGGAAAGAAAAACCATCCCAAGCTTTACGGTTAGAGCTAAAAATACATTTTTTTCTAGTTGGAAAAGGCACATCTGGAGCTGGGAAATGCCAGCGGAATGTGCAACAAACGGCGGCAACGATCATAGGTTTCCAGAGCATTAGCTCAGTAATACCATAACGAGAAGGAAAAGCATGTGGGTGGGGAAGGCAGATTCAGCCCCGTGCAGCTGGGGGAGAGGTGTTCGGTTGTGGGTGCTTTCTCTTAAACTCTTTGGATTATAATTTCTCATCCCTAAATTTGTCTGTTGTAAATTTAGTATTATGCCTCACGCAGTTGCACTATTTCCCCCCCCCCCCCCCGCCGGCAGGAGCCTTAACAGGCTGGGAAAGGAAGGGGCTGTCACGGAAAGCTGAGGATGGGTGTGCCCCAAAGAACGGCATGGAGTGGGTGTCTGAGCAGGACTGGGACGGCCGAGTGCAGCTGGGCAGGAACTCGTGGGTGGTCGTGCGGCTGCTCAGCTGCCAGGGCAGAGGAGCCTCAACTGCTCCGAGATTGTGGCCTGCGGGGAGCGTGGAGTATATGTGTCTGCTGGAAAAGGGAAGCGTCTGAGCCTGTGGAGAAATCAGTGCCTAAGACTGGCAGGGAAAGATAGCAGAAGCCTGCTGTTTCTGAGTAGCACTCTGAAGGGAGGATCAGGGCTGTGTGCTGGGGTGACAGCATTGTGGTGGTGATGGATAGGGAAACAACGGCACTATGTTATTTCTGTCATCATCTGGAGGATCCGCCACAAAGGCAAGCAGCTGTCTTGCTCTGCTGTTCTGTGCAGTGTGATACAACAAGAATTTGTATATAGTGCTCTCCATACAGCATATCTAACAGGGTGCATTGAAAGAGGAAGGTATCATAGACACCAATGCATGGCATCATTTGTTGAGGGGTATGTTTTTCTAAGCTTTTAAGCTTTCTAAGCTTTATGACGTTGGCATTCTTGGACTTAGGACACTGATATTCAGATAAGGCCTAAACTGTCAATACTTAGCAGAAATTAATGTATCCAAAGCCAAAACATCTTACAAAGGAAGTGTGGGCAATGATCTGAAATGAAGCTGAGAGTTGAAGGGTGAGCTGCTGAAGGATTACCATTGAAGTGGTAAGTGTTTTGGGGCATGACAGCTGAAGAGAGGCTGTCGATGTGTATGTTTGCAGTACAGGCAGTGGACAAAGGAGCCGCTGCCTGGCTGTGCACAGAAGTTGCTGCAGATGTGTCTTTCTGCCTGGTATTAGCACCTTTAATAAGCACTCTTTACCCATGTAAAAAGGTGAAGAAGGCAACAGTGTATGGGCCTGTGCCTTTTTCATGCTATACCATGAGGATGAACAAAGATCAGGCAAAAATATTCCTATGTCAAGCATTCCAAGACTACATGTAGGAAAAGATGGGATAGTACATGCTTTGCAGAGTAAGAATAGTGCTTTTATACTTAGATATTAGGCATACTCTTTTAAAATGTAGGTGTAGATATGACCTATTTGAGGTCCAATTATTACACTGAATTTAAATATCTAATTACATGGCACATTCTGTTTTCTGATAATGTATTTAAGTAGTACGTTAACACTGCAATTAAGACATTTTTTAGATTAGTTTATGGTATAAGATGCTGAATGTGAATAAATAGCTTTACTACGTGATGATGTATTAATAAATTTGCTTGAACATAAATTAAAACAAGCAAAAATCCTGCTTGAGGCACTGATGTCAATTTTGAATTTCCTTTCACAAAATGTGGCCAAAAAACTACCTATTTAAAATAGATACCTACATCCTTTCATTCTGTGAAGAATTTCATTCAAAATAACTATGAGACTTTCTTATGCTTACAAAGAAAATACACTTTTGATAGATCTGGCAGGCTTTAATTTGCATTCAGGGTAGTATTCTACAGGCAGAGAAAAAAAAACCTTGCTATTGAAATAAATTGCTTATTTCTGTTGGTGCTCTCTGTCATATATTAAAGGCAGGTCAGGTGGGTTTTTAGGATTCTAGAATCTGATTCTGAAAACCTGCTTTCCTAGATGTGTACAAATAAACACAATTAGTATGGAATTACTGCTGTCAGTAAAGTATAAGCCCCCAGTCCAGACATATCTGCACATACTTATTGATATGCATTATGTAAATTAACTTAATTGTAGCTGTAAAATTAAGCAAATGTGTAAATACTGGAACTCAGTGTTCTGACCAGGAGAAGATCAGAGGGTATGTGTGAACTTATCCACAGCAGATGCCAGCTTCACTGCTTCACGTTATACTGGGACACAATTAGTTACTACTGTTATCATTGCAGTCTAAGAACTTAGATAGAATGGTAAAGAACGAGGGCCGATTTCATTAGGCAGTATAGAAATCACAATATTGTTTTTTGTTTCAGAGCCTCATTGCCTGTTACCTGATGTTAATATGAAGGCCTTTTTATAAAGTTGTGTGCACTTTTTCTTTCCTTATACCAAAAGCTAATCGTTTGAACTGAAATAATCCCCTGCAACTCATTCGGTGTAGCAGTTTTGCGGAGGATAGCTGTCAGCGCCTAGTAAAAGTGTGAAAGGTCATCTAGTTCCTGTTAGGTGAATGTGTGTCATAAACGTGCGTTGTGTGGAAACTTGGAACAAATCCTCCTAGTCTCACTGATCAAAGCTGCCACTACTAAGTGAATGCTTTAAATAAATGATGTCTGGTGAAAACCAGCGTGTTTGGATTATACTTTTCATGAGGTATTTCCACGTATAAAATGGGGGATAGCAATGATCTCTTTTGCTAATATAACTCCAATATTTATATGGCTAGTATAGCAAATGGGGGAAAAAAAAAAAAAAAAGAAACTTGCCAAATAAATCTGTGTCCATAAATCCCATCTCAAAATTGATTTATTCATCTATAAAAATTGGGTAAGTGTAATTCATTTTTGTTCAGAGGCTTTTTTTTTTAAAGTCATACAGTGTATATTTTAAGAAACTTTACATATTTAGGTAATCTCCTCTAGCTATGTGACATGTCATCTTCACCTTACTTTTGATTCCTAATCAAGTTTCTAAGGTTGGAAAAGACCTCTAAGATCTAATTGTCTACCCCACCAATATTGCAAAATTATTTATGATACTATTTTTATCTATTGCAGCTTCATAAGCTCCTGAAGTGAGAGGGAACAATTGAAACTGTAATTCTTGGAACAGATGGCCACAGTTGGTTGTCCTAGGGACTGACTGAATCAGCTTTCTGCCGTGGTCTTCAGCAATTGGTGAAACCCTGTTGTGCCAATTCCCTCTGCTAGTGATGTGTCAGGCAGTCAATAAAAGGGTTACGAAAACTTGGGGCATAAGCATATGTTGCACTAATTGAGGCTAATTTGGAAAACAGGAACAAGGGGACTGAGAGGATTCACAGTCACAGTGTGAGCATCCCCAAGAAGGAGGGTGACTGAGGATGAGCTCTGGTCAAGGAATAGAATCAGTTAGACATCTATTGTGTACTTTAAAGAATAGTCCTCAGGCTAGCTCTAAAATTTTGTTGGAATTAGAGAAAACAGGAACTCTGTTAAAGCCAAAGATAACAAGGAAGACCTGAGATGGTACTGTGCTGTTAGTGTAATGGTGGCATCCTGCTATTAAGCAAACAGAATAGAAGGAGGATTTCTACTTGTACTTCTGGTGTGCCCCTGCAGATAAGTAGAATATGCTTCTAACTGTGCAATCTGATGCAATAAGAGCGAGAAAAGATGCTGTTCTTGAAACAAGGCCTTCTCAAAGTCTGGGTGTTGTGGGAAAGGAAGTCATGCACCCTTTTCTAGGATTGGTGTGAAATTCATGTTCTTAGATTTTACTGTTCATCTGATAGTCACCTTCCTGTAATCTACAGAGTACATTCTGCTCAGCCCTACTGCTTATGTTGAAATTGAATCAGACTTGCTTCACTTTGCATGAGGGTGAGGAAACTTAAGTACAAACACAAGCTCCCTTTTCCCCTGCCCTTTTTTACACTGTGTCTATAGGAAGCCTACTGCGTAATGAACTTGGAAACAAGTCTGGAGATAGTTGTAGTAGATGTTACATGACTAAAAAGGAATTGTGTATTCTTGTTTGTTTCATAGAAGGTGAAGCACGGGATCCTAGAACTCTTTATTATGTGCTTGGAAAGTGACAATGTGGGCTGTTCTTATAAACACTTAAGTGTTGCTGGCTTATTGGTTATGGTGTGTCACATTCTGACTTCTGGTACAGAGAAAATAACATGTCACAAATGTGATCAAGAGCAAGAACATGGTGTTTGCTCTGCTCACCTGCTCCTTAAAAATGTCTGATGCCTGAAACTCACACCCTTTGATTTCTAGCTTTGAAGACAGAGATATGAACTGGGTTTCTAAATATTTTTATTACAGATTGGCAAAAAATTAAAATAAAAAGAACCAGAATGCAGGATGTGTGCAGAAACAGAAATATGTGAAAGGTACTAGAGAAGTCTTATTTTTCACTCATGTCTGTTATTGATGCCTGCTTCATGCATTTTTTCACCTACAATGTGATGCCTCACAAAAGTATTTTGCAATTACTTACTGTTGTCCCTTTGTATTTGTAATTATTATTGGGATCCAGAAATAAGACTTTGCAGATGGAAAAAATAAAGGCACGTCTAAAAGCAGAGTTTGAAGCCCTGGAGTCTGAGGAGAGGCACCTGAAAGAATACAAACAAGAAATGGACCTGCTGCTGCAAGAGAAGATGGCGCATGTGGAGGAGCTGCGTCTGATCCATGCTGATATTAACGTGGTATGCAACAGTCCTGATGCAGACAAGCCTATGGCAGTTGTATATGAATAAGGCCGCGAGTTGTAGAATTGCACATGTATGCACATGTAGAATTGTCCATGTATGATTACTGGTTCAATTATTTGGACTTCACAAAGCAACACCATTCTGGGATCCTACGAAGTAAATTTAATATAGGAAATCTTTTTTTTCCCCCTGTCTGCTTTGGCCAAGTTATTTTATGATGTTAACATGGAAAGCATTTGGATCAAGGGGCTAGATGACCGAGTCCATTGTAGAATTTCACCAGTAGTCATAGTAACTTCATTCTGACAGTCCCATAGAAAGTAATTTAGTCTTTTCTCATTTAGCAGCTAGAGGCAGTTAGTTGGAATTTTTGACAGTTTTTGTTTGGGAAGAAAAGGTATTTCAGGAAAATGTGTGATATTTGTGAAGCTGCTAGAAAGAACTGATCTTCCACTTCGAGTGGAACCACCAGACATTACCTCAGTACAGTAAGAAACACAAGCCTGAAGGAAATACAAATAAGAGAAAAACAGCCTATAAAGAAGGAATATTAGTCAATTAGAAGGACTAAGTGGAGAGTTCATTACGATAGGACACTGACATGACTGTACAGTGATTTTTAGTCAGAGGGTGTCTGTGCTTTGCACCAGAGATAAAGCATTTTCACGTTACAAGCAAGTACAAGCTGTGCTCTGGATGAACAGTCTGCAAATATTTTCCACTTGAAGTTTCTGTTCCTCTACCCAGTTGTACAACTTTTCTCAGTATGTTTCGTTCTCTCTCTCTTTTCTCTAACATAGTCTTTTTCCACCTCTTTTTCCATTTACTGCAGTAAGAGAAACAGGAACCTTTTCTTAGCTTGATAATTCTAACCAAAACTCTTTGCTTTATTGTTGGGTTGTTTCCAATATCTTCTAACTTTGGTGAGGAAAAGCTTTTCTTTTTTGATACAGTTCCTTTGCTCAGAGAGCTATTGAAAGAATAGTCCTTTTAAAACCATATTCATCCTTCTGTTTCAGATGGAGAATACTATCAAGCAGTCTGAGAATGATCTCAATAAACTCTTGGAATCTACTCGTCGCCTGCATGAGGAGTACAAACCCCTAAAGGAGCATGTAGATGCTCTGCGAATGACACTGGGCTTGCAGAGGCTGCCAGACTTGTGTGAGGAAGAGGAGAAACTGTCCCTTGAGTAAGTCTCCAAGTAAACGCTGTCTGGCTTTACACCATTTTTTGATGCTACTGATTATTTTGCTGTTTTATTTTTGTTAACAGTTGGAAGAAAGGAGTTAAGAGGCGTTGGATTTTCTCAGAAATACAGTTTTCTATTGAAAGCAGCTTGAAACTACAAAGAATATATAAATCTATTGCATTAAAATATTAACTTTAACAGAATAAAATATAAAAATAGGTTTTCATAAGGGAATGTAACACTATTAAAGATTATGTATATTATATATTTTATAGCCTATTAGATTTCTATTCAGTTATAGATCAAGATGTATTAGAAACTGAAAGTCATTGCTGTTCTTCTGAACTCTATCTGATGTGTACAAACGGAAAGGAAAATACTAACAGTTATATTTACAGATGTAAATGTGTCTAAACATAGGCAACTTGACTCTAATGGAGGAACATAACGTGGAGATATAAAGCATTATACTTTAACACAAAATATTCCATGAAATAATGGCGTAGTCCAGAAGGTGCTTTTTTTTTTAATTATTAATTTGTTTATTGGTCTAGCTACTTTGAAAAGCAGAAAGCTGAATGGCAGACAGAACCACAGGAGCCTCCCATCCCAGAGTCTCTGGCTGCAGCTGCAGCAGCTGCCCAACAGCTGCAAGTGGCTAGGAAGCAAGATACCAGACAGACAGCAACGTTTAGACAACAGCCACCTCCGATGAAGGTTAGGAAATTGTGCTGTTTTTTCTTTTGTGTCATTGGAATGTACAGTGCTTATAAACTTGATCAGTATTTACAAAAAGGAAAAACAACTGGTTCTGGTTCTGATCTTTTCTGTAGGGGTTCGTATCAGTAACAACCCCAGTGAACTTAATCCAGTAGCACCAGTCATCAAGGATTAAGGACAAGGCTCTGCTTTATTTGACTAATTTGTGACTTGAGACTCTCCATAGCAGTGCAAGACTAATGTGTGGATTAATTCAGCCTAACTGTAAGCACTTAAGAGAGGTGTACTACCATCCCATCAGCAGTTACACTCAGCTCTTTCGGTAGTCAGTAAAAAAAAAAAAATAAATAAATAAAAAAATTGTAATTCTACAGGTGTATCTATTCCACTCAGGTTGCAAAGATTCACTGCCTAGGGGGTTAAACTGAGGTAAGTATATTTCATAGTTATGTACTTCATGTTTAGGGTTAGGTCAGCAAAAACCTCTCTGAGAGCAATATGCTTCATTCAAATGGAAGTTAAAGGGCTTAGTATGAAACAGAACAGTAGTGTGCTGTGTCTTGTGTTAAATACGTAGAATTCATCTAATCATCCTCTCTGCCTTGAATTCTGTGAAACTGCAATAAGTTTTCACTGTAACTTGCTGCTCAGTGAGCTGTTACTCGTGTAGAGATCTTTAAAATGTGGAAAGTTTAAACAAAAATAATTTTCATGCTGAAATTATAAAAACAAACAAACCAAAACAAAAAGGCCTAAACCACGTGTTTGCTGAGATGTAGTTTCACTTCAGTGTGAAACAGTGTGAAACAATATGGTCTTGTTTTTCAGTTGGCCTTGTTTTTCAGAGACCTGGAAATAAAAATTGGCATTGGTTTGCCTTTGAAAGCAAGAAGTCTTTGTTATTATGTACTGTATCTTAGAATATGATACCCAATAACTAATGTATCAGTACTGCCCTAAATGTTTGTAACAAAAGGCTGCAATGTTGCATTTCAGGCCTGTTTATCCTGTCACCAGCAAATTCATCGGAATGCACCAATATGTCCACTCTGCAAGGCAAAAAGCCGATCTCGGAATCCCAAAAAGCCCAAAAGGAAACAGGATGAATGAAACGCAGAAAACTGCTGAGCAAAGTGTGACGTTTTCCAATACCATTCCGGTAGAACTGTAAATGTGGCCAGACTTTACTGAAGTACAGACTCAAGTACGACCAACTCATTGTTTTCTATCAATGCAATGTAAGCACAATGTTTCCGTTCTGTTTTGATTTTGTTCTAGTCCATGGGATGTTTTAGGAAAATAAGTATTAATGGTGCTACAGTTTAATGTTTCAATCATTCAATTTTTTGGATTCCTAAGCAATATAGAATTCTTATGTGAGTATCCTAGACATCAGGCTATGATTATTGGCCAAATGCAATTACTACAGATACTTTCATGTCTTGTTTTTCATAGTCATAGAATGGCTTGGATTGGAAGGCACTTAAAGAATCATGAAGCTCTAACCCCCCCCCCTCCCCCCACTGCATGCAGGGCCACCAACCCTCCCCATTTAATACCAGACCAGGCTGCCCAGGTCCCCATCCAACCTGGCCTTGAGCACCTCCAGGGATGGGGCATCCACAGCCTCTCTGGGCAGCTGTTCCAGCACCTCACCACCCTCATAGTAAAGAACTTCCCCCTGACATCCAATCTAAATCTTCCCTCCATCAACTTAAAACCATTTCCCCTTGTCCTGCTATTATCTACCCACTCAAAGAGTTTTAAATTAGATGTTTTAAATTTAAGACTTTTAAATTAGATGTCACCAAAAGATTATTAATTTTTCTCCTGATGACAGGAGACCATTTGAAATGCAGAAAAAATGGTTGGTTTCTTTTATTAAAGAACAAATTGTTTTCCAAGCTACTAAAATTGCATAGCCTTGGGTATCAAATGTTGTAAGTTTTTTTTTTCCTTTTCCTCCTTTAATTCAGGGGAAAAAAATGTTTATGCAAGAAATCAGTGCATTAAGGACACAAGTGAATTTTGATTTACTGAGTTTGACTGTACTTTCAGTCAAATTTGGCTTAAGGTTTGGAAAAGGGATCCAGTTATAGGCTGTGTATGAATTACTGAAAATGACAAGGTGTTAAAGCATTGCACAGGATAAGGTGATATTACTTTTAGCAGTCAGAAAACTGACTGAAATGGATACACTAGTGGTCCTTCTAGGATCTGAGGTAAATCCAATGTGTCCACAGGCTGCAACAGTAGCCATTCTGCACAGCTCTTGTTTCTGGATTCTACAGCAAAAATCTCCTTTGTCAGGCATATCCTTGGCTGGATTACAGGGAAGTTCAATAACGCGTACCAGGAGCAGTGTCAACTTAAATCATGCAGTTCATGAGAACTGTTGTTTTTGTTTTTTTTTTTTTCCCTAACCAAAACTTTGTATTGTTACCTCTTTCAATAAGCCATTTTGAAATTAGTTTTATTTCAGTCCGTGTTTTCTACTTTCTCTGCATGTGTACCAGAAGAATGCTGACTGCAGGTTCCTGCAGACCCCTCCCTGTATCTTTTTCATCTCCTGTAACTGTTTCTCCCACTGGGAGCATGGTAAATGACCCAACTATGGAGCTGGGACTTCTGTCTTACCTTCCTAATTCTAGTTTTGTCACCAACATGGTTGATCGTTGGTACTGTATATTATTTTCACTAACTTCAGGAGACTTTTTTTTTTTTTTAGCAGAAGTTTTCTTCTACTACTATATTAGTATGGTGATACTGGGAAATTTGCTTGTTGAAGAAGAACAGTGAAGCCCTGTAGTCAATGGTCAGAACTGTACCATATGGTGGGGACTGTATAAATTCACAGAAAATGATTTTGCTGGCCAAGTCTCATATATTGCCATTAATTTCCAAACTCTGCCATAAAGTACACAAATATTTTACTGAACTGTAACTTATATACTATAACCTCCTATAAGTTATGCCAAGATCAGTCAGTTCTCTCACATGTTAATGTTTCATAACCAAATAACATCTGTAAGCAGGGCAGACAGAATGTGGACTGTATGCCACTGAAAAGATGTCAGGAATGAGTTCTGTAACCTCTGTTACCCAGAGTTGTTCTCTAGGAGTTAGTGATAAAGGAGGATGGCATGACCTCATGTTTTCTTTACCACACAGCAGTAGTGCCCCAACTCTCTATCTTCATGCATATTTCCTAACATAAATTCTGTTCTGGTTTTAAATGCCAGAGAGACTGTATGCTGTGTACCCTGCTCAGAGCAATTCCTGCTTAGTTTAAAGGAAGATATAACCAGGGTTAAAGACTAGCATATGGATTCCTTCAATCTGCATGCATTAAAACAGCATACTTTTTGTGATAGATATTGTTAAATTTAAGAACTAATTGGAGAATGAGTGAATGGCTTGCAGTGAAGTAGTGTGTGTGTATAGAAGTATAGACTTTTAGAACAGATTTGCAGTCCTGAAATAGATGGGGGTTAGTCCTAGCTGTTCTTATTTCACTGTTGCTATGCTATGCCAAGTTCTTTATTTCTTGGGGATCTCTAGAGTTCTAGACTGAAGCATGCTTAAGGATGCACCATCTCCTAATTTTGTATGACAGTTTTGTATTATTGCTTTTGTTTTAAACTAGTCTCTTGTGCCCTTGTGTTTGACAAGGTTTTGTTATTTTAAAAAAGAAAAATGTGTATGACATACTGTATTTCTATTAATCACATTACTGTTTACAAATCTGTTTGCACATCTTTCCTGAAGTTCAGTCGTATGACTAGTGAGTTTTTGTTGAGAAAGTCAAACTCTTCCAATGAGACAAAAATCCATATTATATATTAAAGGGTCCTGGGGTCAGGGGGTTGGAGAGATGTGTTATCTTTCTTAGGGAGCTACTAATCTGTCATCTGACAGGCAGTTCTGATTAAGGAAAACTGAAGAGCTCTTCTGGTGACAGCCTTCATCGCAGGAGTCTTTCTTGAGAGACTTTGAGATGGTTATGAAAAACTGATTCCCTGATCTGTCAGAGGAGGCAGCTATCTGAAGAATGGTTTTTATTACAGAACTATGGTATTTGTGCTTTCTGAAGCAAAAATGGCCTCTTCATTTGTACCTAAAGTTCTTTCACTTCGCTTAGATTCATTCCTATTCAGGTTAAATTAACTTAATAGCCGCAAAGAAACCCTTGCTACATATGCTGAGGGGCTGTTTAAGCCTTGAATCCTTTAGAAGACTTTTATATTTCTAACCCATGGTTTGACCCTGGTCGTTCCCTTTTCCTTGTATATGTACACAGGATTTCCTGTGATTGGTTCCTGGGGTCCTTCCTCAGTTTTTCATCTGCCTTGTATGGTATAGTCCTGTTCTTCTGCAGCCAAATGGCATGGAGTTCACAAGCATCTCCCTATTCCCGTCACCCAATTTAAGCTCATGCTAAAAGGATGAAAGCATTTTACTGTGTAAAATGGCTTTACTATTAAAAACAAAACAAAAACAAAAAACAAACCCAAAACATAAGGAAGCTGGGGTTGGTCAATTACTGAAACTTTACTGCTGAGTACTCCATGATGTGTAAAGAAAATCTAAGTCAACTTTTAATAATTGCACTGAATGAATTTAGCTTTGGCTTTCTAAACAGTGCATGTGGCTTCAAGTTACATGACCTACTTTTGAAAGAATAGCCATTGGTGTGCTATTTTAAGTACCAGACTATTTAAGAAGTCAGGACTGTACTAGCAGTTTAAATAAATGAAGTGCTTTCCTTTATTTTGCAGTTTGCTATGTCCCTTGAAGTAGGTTTTCATTTTAGCTTTTAGGCATTTTAACAATACCTGGAGTGTTTCAATGGTTTCTGATATTTCTGTGTTAATATATTTCATTCCTCTGACCGGGATTGACCTGTTAACTTCTCTGTACAATGCTTTTTAATAAAATTCTGTTTCATGTCATGCTTTCTCCCCCTCCATCCCTCCCCTCCCCCTCCCCCCCCACTTCCCCCTACCCTGCTTGCTGTGGCACTGAGCCAAGTGGCAGCCATGGGAATAGAGAAAAGCATCTCTGCAGTAACCAGTGTGTGGCATCAGTCTGCTGGTTCTGATGGTATTTAAGCCTCCAAGCACTGATGCATGGAAAAATTGAGGTAGTGCTGAAAACTCAAAGGTTTTCAGTGTGGCCTAGAATGCTCTTGTATGGCCTGGTGAGCTCTGGAGCAGTCTGGTGTAGCTGCAGGAACTGCTCTGAGATTGGTGCCCTGGTAGCAACGTTCTCTGAAAGCAGCAAATGCCACAGTTACCTTTGAGTCCAACGCGCTGAGTGGCAGTGCCCTGCCATCACAAATGGTGTTGTGATCCAGAGGCAAGTTTGAATCAGATCACCTGCAGCTACTTTTGTTACGCAGACTTAATTTGTCATGATATGATTTATGATGGCTAACATAATATTAAATTACATTTAATTTTGTAAGCTGCTGTAGTTCATAAAACTTGCATAGTGAATAGGAAGATGCTAAGCACCCCAAAAACACACCTTTTACATGGAAAAGTCATTTGATGTTTACTGTCTTTGGTTTTCTGAGTACGTTTTCTTTTAATATATTTTGTTTTGGAAGGAACAGTCGCATATTTTTTTGGTGTTCTGAATTACACTACAACTCAAAGTAGGATTTGAAGACTCGGATCCAATGTGCTGGAGCAATTTCTGATGCTGAATCCATGAACGAGAGTCCAGGTGGTATTCAGGAGTTACTCCAGGATGAGAAACTGGTATTGGTTTTCAAGCAGGTAGGAGTTCAATACATAATACTGTATTCCTCCTTCAGTTGTTTTTTTTTCTAATCTACGGTAGTATGCAGTCTGTGTTTGGAAAGTTTTTTTTTTTTAATAACTGTCAGATGGCAGTAGCAGCAGAACGCCAGGGTATTGCAGGGGGAAGGCCGGGGGAACAGAGGGCAGAAGGATTTCTGAGCTGCTGCAGAGCAAAGACCTCAAGGAACTGGTGCAGTCCATGCAGTCCTTTAGGATCAGAGAGTGCTTGGTAAGGACAGTCCCCTAGGCCTCAGCTGGATAAGCTTTCTCTGTGTGCCCAGATTGCAGGCTGTGCAGCCATGCCTGGCTGCACTGCTCTGGCCCAGAAGCCACTGCCTGAAGCTGTAATCCTTGCTTCCTTCCCTCCCGCACAAAGCTCCAGAGGTTGTCCTGCAGGTCCCTGTCTGCCCCCAGGATGCTAGAGGAGACTTTGGCGATGGGACAGAGGAGTGCCGACATCCTGGTTTCCCTCTGCCTGGGTGCTCTCACTGGATGGGTAGTAATGAATGGGAAGCAGAGCCACACTCTGGGCTGAAAAGGAGGAAGTAGCACCATGTTCTGATTGGTTGTCTTCCAAGGATGGGAAGCACCTGTGCCCTCTGTTTAGTTGGGCTGAAAAGGCTTGGAAGCAGAGCCACAATCTGATTGGTTGGGTGGTAAAGGCTGGGAAGCTATGCCAGGCTCTGACTGGCTGGGCTGAAAAGGGTGTCATGATTTGCTGTGCTCTGATTGGTTGAACTGAAAAGGATAGAATGCAGCAATTTCTGATTGGTTGACCTAAAAAAGGATGGGAAGCTGTTCTGTTCTCTGATTGGTTTGCCTGAAAAGTGTTGAAAGTTCTGCAATGCTCTTTTTGGGGGTGTAGTGGGTAGAAGGTTGTGCTGTTGTCTGGTGGGTTGGTCTGACAAGGCCCAGAAGCAATGTCATGCTCTGATTATTTGGGCTGAAAGCGGCAGGATGTAGCAATGTGCTTTGATTGGGCTGAAAAGAGCATAAAGCTATACTGCACTAGTATTGGTTGGGCTGTTCTGCCCTCTGATTGGTGGGGCTGAAAAGGGGAGGGAACTAGAGTCATGTTCTGATTTGTTGTGCTGAGATGCACAGAAAGATGTGCTGTGCTCTGGTTGGTTGGTCGGAAAACAGCAGTATTTTGCTGTGCATTGTGGGCTGAAAATGGTGGGATGTGGTAAAGTGCTATGATTGGTCGATCTAAAAAAGCCAGAATGAAATGCTGTGTTCTCTCATTGACTGGGCTGGAAAGGGGAAAAAAGTCTTGCTGTCCTTTGGTTGGGCTGAAAGGGGGTGAGATCTGATAATGCTCTCTGATTAGCAGGGATGAAAAGAGGTGGGATGTAGCACTGTACTCTGAGCTGAAGGACGGGGGGGCTGGGTGGGATATGGCAATGCTGTCTGGTTGGTAAAGCTGAAAAGGGCAGAAGGCTGTTCTGCACGATGATTGGTTGGGCTGAAGGGGTGGAATCTGCAATCCTGAGTGGCTGATCTGAAAGGGGTGGGAGTGGCACTGTGATCTGATTGGCTGAGTTGAAATGGGCTGAATGTAGTGCTGTGCTCTTATTGGCTGGATTGGAAAGGGGTGGGAGGTAGTGCTATGCTCTGATTGGTTGAGCAAAAAAAGCCACTGAGCTGTGCTACACTCAGACTGGTGGTGGTGAAAAAGGCAGGGGGTAGGTGGAAAGTTTTGTATTCAGTCAGTTACCCGCTGTGATGGGACAAACTCTTTGACAGGGTAGAGCCGAGATGGTTGAAAAACATCAAGTTCTGTATGGAGAAGCTGTTGAAAAATCAGCAACACAGTATTACCAAGAGTACAAAAAGTGTGTGTATGTGTGTGAGAGAGACACCATACCATGTACAGATAGACATGCAATGCTAAGAACATCTATATACAACAAGTTTTCTCTCCCCCACCCCCCAGTATTTTGTATATAGATACATTAAAGTAATTGTGTACTTTTGTGCCAGAGAAGACATTTGGCAGTGGGAGTCCCAGCACCCTGTTTTCCCTATGCTTGCGGCTCTCACCTCCTCAGACCTACAGGGCTCCCGCTTGAGCAATGGGAATGGTCAGGAATTCAACTCCAGAATGAGTTTTTTGAGGAAACAAGTGCCAGCAATCACTCACATCCAGGTTTGAAATCCCTGAATTCTGTTTGAAACTCATACTTGTCAGTTGCTCTCTATATGCGTGCTTACTGACTAGTTTTGTTCAACACAAGGAGTTGGCACACAATTAGATATGTTCTCTTCATTTTGCAAATTATTGAAAGATATTTCTTTTTCCCAGAGGATGTCTGTATATAATTTACTTCTCTTTGTCATTATATGAGCAATAAACCCTCTTTAAGAAGAATTGCAGAGAGAAAAAAAGTTTGAAAAATCTTCTCATATCGTTTCATCATCTGATTAGGTGTTTTGGAGATAGACTTATGACATACTTCACATTGTCCTTTATGTTAGCAGTTTATCATCATGTGGTGGTACTGCTGTGATTCCTCAAGAACTGAAGAGAGGCAACATGGCTTTTATCATGCCTGGGTAAAAGTCTCTCTTCTCATTTGTCCAGGGATTTGGAGAATTGACAGCATTAAATGGATGGTATGGTTATTCAGCGTAAGGCTGGGCACATTTATAGGAGAGTAAGGAAAAAAATCTTTCTCCAGTCTTGTAACTGAAATGTTTGCAAGTGAAATATACGCTTTGCACTGTAACCGCTTTACTTGGCCTGTGGGCTCCTGCTTGTTCCTAAGGAGCACGTGCTCTGCCCATAGCAGATAAACAAAAAAGCCGCAATCACAACCTGCAACTCCTGAAAATAGCACTTTCTCCCATTAAATGTAGTCCGATTCCTTGGCTAATTTATGTTCTGTGAAGCAGTAGTAGAGAATCCACTCTGAAGGATTACAATTTTACATCACTCTTCTCTCCAGCAGCAGTATCTGCCATGTAACCCTCATGTATAAGAGTTGCTGTGTATTTGATTGTTTAGTTAATTTGTTCTCTAGCTGTGTTTCTGAAGGCCCACAATCTTCATGGGGATAGTTTCAAGTGTTTCACAGTAACAACTAACGGAATAAATAGGTAATGTTTCACTGTTTCTCTCTTACTGCATATAGCTTGTAAGGTGAGCATGTCTCCATTACGTTTTATTTAGCTGAAGGGAAGTTGGAAGCTGAGCAGCAGAAAGAACCTGAGAATTCTAATTACTTCTCTTTAATTCAAAAACTAAATTAAATGCTCATTTTCTATTTTCAGTCCCAGTGGTGTTGCTATTAACAGAGGAAGGCATATTAAATCTGTTTGGATTAGGAGCACACAAGGACCAAGTAGTGAAGGCAGCAAATCATTAAATCCCTAATGATTAAAAAACAAAAACATTTTGGGTAGCAGTATTTGTTGAAAAAGTCCTTTATCTGACCTGTTTTTGGATTCTTTCCTGTTGATACATCCTTGTTATTGACTGAATCAAGTCAGAGGGGGTTACAGAGATTGCCTGTGGTATTTCAGAGACCATGTAAAAGGCTGTTTGCAGTGTCTGATACACAGACTCAGATGTGAATGATCCAAATAATTTATTACAAGTCTTCACATCACTTACATACATTCTTAAGTTTTCTTTTGTAGCTTTCCCATCTGCTCTTACAGCTTTCCCATCCACTTTTACATGTCAACAGAGTATTCCACAAATCCTCTGTAACTGTGCATTTATCCAATCAGAGCCATCAGCCGTTCCTTTTGCTTTTTCTCCTCTTCTAGAGGTATCCTTGCTTCTCATGCTGTTTATCTTGCTTCACAGCTGCTGCTCTGGATAGTCTTTCTGGTATTCCCACAGCTGTTAAACAGATTCAGCATCTGACTTTTTACTCCTTCCTAAATGAATTTAAATGGCTGTTCATGATGTTGAAGCTCTTCAATCTTAGATAAATGACATTATAAAAATTCATGCTTTTATCCAGTCAAGCAATGCACCAGAAGACTACAAAATCCTCAGTAACTACTGCTGAACAAATGCTTTGAATCTACTACTGCTACCACTTGCCTTGAATCACTGTTTGCAAGAGATACTACGAGTGCTGTATCTCTTGCAAACTATACTGCTAGTATAACGTCAAGACAGACGAAGATCAGTTGGGATGATGCTGGTAAAGGGGTGCACAGAGCAGATAGTAGCTGAGGCTGAAGGAAGACTGGATTCCTGATAGCACTTTTGCTGCTGAGAAATAAAAACCACAGATTCTGAGGTAGATTCAGTTATGTGGACTACCCTAGGCTGACAATTAGTTCGTTCTTCAGTGTCAGCTTCTGTCATGGTTTATTCTGTACAAGAAATTGCAGATTTTGTCAGAAGCTGTTCCAATGTAGCTGTTATCTTTATCTGGGACTGGCTGCTGCTTGATATGCTTTCTACCCACTGGTAAGGTGTGTATTTCTTTATGCTTCCTGTCATCTTATGTTTTGTCACTTATTTTTAGTTAATGCTGAAAATGCATCTATGGGTGTGGTTTGGAAATTTGTCTACTTGCCCTGTCAGAGTGACCAAGTTTTTCAGGAGGAGCTTGAGCTAATGAGACTGTTAACCTTGATCTCATTTCCAACCCCCCCCACCGTCATGAAAAGAAAGAGAGAACAGATCTCCAGAGTCTCTGCTGTGGGTTTATGTCACTCCTGTATGAGAAGTTTATTCTGCGCTCTCTTACAGGTTTTCCTACCAGTAGGTTCATACTCTGTTCTACTTAGATAGCATGTATCCTGAGAATGATTGTAGAAGAGCTGTCCTACTTAAGGATTCTGCCTGTCCGTAGGCACTTTTGATTGGTTTGGCTGGAACTTAGGAGCTTGGTGCTTATGACTTCAATTCTTTGTGATGCAGAGCTGCACCTCTTGCTGCCTAGACCAAATAGACGCATTGTTGGAGAAGATTACTCTATGCTTTTTTTTTTTTTTTTTTTTTTTAATGCTTTTAAAGTGTGAGGGCTTTATATGCTTTCAAACAGGTAATGTTTAAAAGAAATCTATTTTTCTTTTTTTAATTTTTTCCTTGGAGCAGGAATTCAGGGTAATGTGGATATTTTCTTTCTGCCAGTATGTTTCCCATAGTGGTATTTTAGGAATGGCTTCTGTTGCTGATTGCTTACTTGCTTATTTTCAGTACTGAAAGAGACATACCATTCTTTTTCTTCTGCCTATGTAAAACTCCTGTTGTCTTCTTTGTAGTTTTGAGTTGTGTTCTCAAGCAGAATGTACAGCTGGATCTAGAACAGTTGCCAAAGAGGTATCTGCAGGCAAACCATGCTGGATTTCCCAAACAGAGGTCATAAAGTTCTTCGCCTCCTTGCAAAGTGTTCTCATATTATTCTTATGTAGCTTTGTATGTTACTGCTGTTCTGAGACTTTTTAATGACAAATCCATTCTCTGTTTCCTATAGGTGATGCTGAGAAACACGCCTCATGATGACTTATGCATACCTTACATTTCATATTAATTCTTCCTTTGGGTCAAAACTAGACCAAATCCTTAAAACCATGCCTGGGAATCCTGCTGTTATTAAAACAGTTCAGCTGTGGTGGCCGTGGTCAGAACACCCTGTGGCAGTGGGTGCAGTGATTGTGAGTGAAAGAACTGACAACAAATTGCTTGATATCAAAACCATTCTGGTGGATATTTACAAGCCTTGGGTGACGCAGATGGAATCTCAGGGTGGTGTGGCCAGATATGGAAGCTGTTACTACTTTTTTTCATAAAGTTGCGTGACTGTTTTACATTGCTCTGTTAATCGTTTCAAGCCATCCTTGGCTTCACTGCACCCATCTGTCCAACTGATACCAGCTTTTTCATCATCTCAGATGTTGGGGGGGGGGAAAAAAAAAACAAAAAAAAACCCCAAGCATGACAACATCAATTTGATGATTACTTACTTATTTACAGATATTCATGAGCACTTAGCACAGCTCTTCTGGGTGTGGAGAAGTTTTGCCTGGTTTCCCTTGTCTTTTTTAAATTTACGGTGTTTTTTTCACCCCTCTCATCCCCTATCTAACTTAGCGTTTTTCTTCTGAGAAGAAGAGAAAGAGAACGGAATGCCAAGGGCTGGGGTGCAGCTCCGCGTCAAACCGGTCGGCGAAGTTGTTTCCGCGGTCTCTGGTGCCTCCGTGTGGCCAATCGGTGGAATTGCGGCCGTGTATCTTTGGGGCCGCAGACAGCAAGACGTGGAGGTGGTATACGTACTTACTCGTCGCTCTGCGCAGCAGATGTGCCAAGTTTTGTTATGCTTAGTCCTCCAGGCAATAGTGTGCATGTGCCAGGAAGCTTATAAATAGGATCGATTTCTAAGAAGCACTAAGATGCGAGTAAGCAGTTAATTCTTGGACGACCGGCGCAGCGATACTTTTCTATCTTCCAAACCTGGACGCTCCTTACTTTCTTTCATGGGCAGTTTTACGTTGGGTGCATGAGTAATGAGGAGTCGAGATCACCACATGTCTGCGGGTGTACCCGAAAATGCGCATGCGTGGTGCGGCGCGGAGGCGGGCGCATGCGTGGTGCGGCGCGGAGGCGGGCGCATGCGTGGTGCGGCGCGGAGGCGGGCGCATGCGTGGTGCGGCGCGGAGGCGGGCGCATGCGTGGTGCGGCGCGGAGGCGGGCGCATGCGTGGTGCGGCGCGGAGGCGGGCGCATGCGTGGTGCGGCGCGGAGGCGGGCGCATGCGTGGTGCGGCGCGGAGGCGGGCGCATGCGTGGTGCGGCGCGGAGGCGGGCGCATGCGTGGTGCGGCGCGGAGGCGGGCGCATGCGTGGTGCGGCGCGGAGGCGGGCGCATGCGTGGTGCGGCGCGGAGGCGGGCGCATGCGTGGTGCGGCGCGGAGGCGGGCGCATGCGTGGTGCGGCGCGGAGGCGGGCGCATGCGTGGTGCGGCGCGGAGGCGGGCGCATGCGTGGTGCGGCGCGGAGGCGGGCGCATGCGTGGTGCGGCGCGGAGGCGGGCGCATGCGTGGTGCGGCGCGGAGGCGGGCGCATGCGTGGTGCGGCGCGGAGGCGGGCGGGCGCCGTTGCCCGCTAGTGCCTTGTTCGCGAATGTCTGAGCAGCTCCCGTTCTACTGCTGCTGCGAGGGCTTCTAAACGGGTGCGGGACGGTGCAGGTCTAGGGGGAGATATCTGCTAGTCCAACGCTGGAGCGAGTAAATTGGATGTCAAGGGGCGCTCAGAGGCAGCTGTGAGCCATACCGTTCCCGGGTGGGCTCGGGCATGAAACGGTGGAAATATATGAGGGGCATCGTGGATTAGAAGGGGAGATTATCTCTGAGCCGGCAGTCCAAGAATCGACTGCTTGCCCGTACCAGCAGTCGTTTGTCGAAACAGTTGCTGTATTTAAGTTGGGTGCGTGTCCGCTATTACTTGGAGGACTGATCACCATCGAATACGGCGGATTAGCTGCGCAGAGCGGTTAAAACGCCACAACCGCATTTCTGCGCGCATGCGTTTTACTGCCTGCAGGACTAAGCAAGAGACAGTGGCAGTTCTGCGCATTGACCACGAGGGGGTAGCAGAGACCACGGAAAGAACGGGGGGGCCCGCGGCGGAGTCCGTGGAGGTTTGTTGTGTCTGCCTTGTGATGACGGGGGAGTAACACGAAGGTAGAAGTGGAGTGGGGGGAAGACGAAGAAAACAGAGGGAAACTACTCCTAAGCCGGAAAAGTTGTGCTAAATGCTTATGAATAGGTATAAAAAAAAAAGTTGGGTGTTTTTTTTTTTTTTCTTTTTTTTTTTTTACTTTTTAAATTTTTGCCAGTATCTGTTGCATTGTTTTTAAATATTCACATACTGAAATGTAACTGCTCAGCACGTTTAATGATAACGAAATTAAAGCATGGAGGCAGAAAGCACAGGGCTATGTTGATGTTCACACAGTCTCAATCGTGCTTTAATGCCAATGTCACTTACCATGGGGTTGAGGACGGGGACAGAGATGCCTGCAGTCCAGGGAGAAGTTGATGGCCGTGTGCATTAAGGTGATGGTGTTCTCTGGCATGGCTATGACAGTGGGGTCACCTAATTGGGGTGCACCCCACAAGTGGGGTTCACTGTCCCCAAAATGAGGCTTGTGCCCCACGCACGTGGGCAAGTTGTATGGGGAGTGCATTCTGGAGATGGTTTGTCTTTTCTCCAAATCTGCAGTGACTTCAGCAATCCTGCATCGTGCTGCAACAGAAATGGGGCACTGCAGTACATCAGCAATCTCTGATTTGAGGAGCGCAGGGGCTGCACAAAGCACGCATATTGCAGCCTCCCTGTTTCTTTGGGATTTGGGATTGATGTTTGAGCCAAAAGGCCACATGCTGCCGTACAGGCAGGTGCTGGGTTCACCCACTGAGGACACCGAATACTAAAATAATTTCACAATGGTCTTTAATTGCTGTGTGAATAGATGACACACGTTTCTCCCTGGGGAGGCGCAAGCTGGCCCCAGCAGTTTGGCAGACAGCACTTGTTCCATTCACACCAGTAATCTCAGCCCTTTTGCTGCACATGCAGCTTCTCAGCATCTTGCTGTATCAGTATTGAAATCCGTGCTCTCCTATCTATTAGAAATTTGTGGAGTGTCTATGAGTGAGGATCAGGGGGAAGGCCTGTGGGGGAGACGTCGTAATTGGAGTCTGTTATAGAGCACCAAATCAGGATGAGGAGATGGATGAAGCATTTTACAAGCAGCTTGCGGAAGTCGTGCAATCACTTGTGGGGGATTTCAACTTCCCTGATATATGTTGGAAATATAACATGGCACAAAGAAAACAGTCCAAGAGGTTTCTAGAGTGTGTGGAAGATAGCTTCCTTACACAGCTGGTACGAGAGCCTACCAGGGGTGGTGCCCTGCTCGACCTGCTCTTTGCTAACAAAGAAGGACTGGTAGGTGATGTGAAGGTTGGAGACTGTCTAGGGCAGAGCGACCATGAAATTGTAGAGTTGTCTATTCTTGGAGATGTCAGAAGGGTGACTACCAAAACTACTATCTTGAACTTCAAGAGGGCGGACTTTGACCTGCTCAGAACGCTTGTAGCACAGGTCCCTTGGGAGTCGCTCCTTAAGGGTAAAGGGGTCCAGGAAGCCTGGGCGCTCCTCAAGGTGGAAATCTTAAAGGCACAAAAACAGGCTGTCCCTGAATACCGTAAGGCGAGCTCCAGGGGGAGAAGACCGGTGTGGATGAGCTGGGAATTACTGTCAAGTCTCAGGAAGAAAAGGAGAGTCTATGTCCTGTGGAAGAAGGGACAGGCTACTAGGGGAGATTACAAGGAAGTTGCTAAGGTATGCAGGGAGGAAGTCCGGAAGGCGATTGTTTTAGGCATTCTAACACAAGAATAGGGAGACAAAAGAAAACCTATTTATGCTTGTCCAAGGTATTAGACCCTGTATCTCAGGGTTGGCCTGAACGCGTGACTGTGTCCAGGTGGTAGCAGCAACTGCCTTACTGGTAGAAGACTGTGCGTGTACACTTTGGGAGTGTAAGGAGTAAGTTGTTGACAGTACGTGTTCTCCCCTCTACCCTTCACGAAGAGATTGCTCCACATTTTGAGGCATGATGGTTCCAAAAAAAAAAAAAAAATAGAGCAGGAATCTGCTCCTCGATCTCTTTAAAAAGCATAGTGCCAAACTCTCCCCCGTGGAGATGAAATGGGCATGGAATAATTGGTCCATCTTAGAGGGAGTCATGAGTCATATTAAATTCCCTCCTCAAGCAAATTTGTATGGGGGAGGAAAAGGGAATATCAATCATTTGTGCAGTTCCAGGAGCTGCTCTTAGTGCTGCCATAGAGATCCGCAATGAACAGCACATGGTAGAAACCCAAATTATAAAGTCCTTGCAGGAATTGGTGACATACCTGCAGTACCAAGTAGAAGATCTTAGGGCACAGAAAAAGAAGAACATTCAAAAGGCCTCCCTCAGCAAGCCCTCAGAGAACAGTTGGTAAATGACAGGGAGACAGATGCTAGTTCCCCAGGTAGTGACTTTCCTCCAGGAGAAAATCCTGAGGATGTGAGAGCCCAAAAAGACAAGTTGGGAAACCTGTGATCCTTCTCTGCCTTTAGATAGAAACTGGGCGTGCATGGGAAGAGACTGGAAGTGAGTATTCTGATGTTAATATTGACGAGGTTCCCTGTTTGCTACGGAGCCGGCCAAAGTAAGGAAGGATTTTGGTTACATCCTTAGAAAATCAGTATGTGTGGAAAGTGCCATTAACAAAGGGAGGTCAGATCTTGCTGACTGAAAAGGAATCAGAGGGTTATTGGGGACCTGGAATATTTTTCACCACGGGCAACAACTGCCAGTGGTCCCTTATTCCAAGAGCTGCTTATTGGGATGATTACTCCCAGGACAACTGCTGTTGATTGATTTGCCCCACCGTGGTCCTGTCCCTTTAACCCTCAGGGAGACTCTTCACAAATACTTCTGGAAGCCTCAATATGATCAGGAGGAACTGTACAAAATTAACCGTCTGGATTTCACCTCCCTTCTAACTTTGGTTCATTTAGGACCAGGAAGTCTTATTTTTGTTTTGTTTTCTTTTCCAGTTTTGCTTCTTCTAACCTTGGCTCCTTTGGAACCAGGAAGTTCTCTCTTGTTTTCCAGATGCTAACGAATGCTGATACTGTTGCTGTACCTCACATGTTCCCTTCTCACTCTGCTCCTTTCTTTGGGATCCCTGTGGTATCATTGGTGTTACTGTTTTGGACAGGAATCTTCTGCAGATTAATTTTTGTAATTGCTTATGATGACCTTAACACAGTCACTGGCTGGTCACGGTCCCATGCCCATATTGGCAGTACTGGGCATCTAGTTAGTTTTACTTACGATCCTGTCACTAACTCTGCCGCAGCTTTTGTCCTAACAATACACAATGCTTCGGTACATACCATACACCTAATCATTGTGCTGGAACTGAATCACAGTGGAGGTTTTTTTTGTTTGTTTGTTTTTGTTTTTTTTTGTTTTGTTTTGTTTTTTTGTTTTGTTTTGTTTTGTTTTGTTTCCTGCAGAGGAGAAAGAATCACAAATGCTTGTGGAGAAAAAAGACTCAGGGATTTCTTCTTCTTTCTTGCTAGCAGATCTTGATGCTCTCCTCTTCCTGCCAGTGGGCTGCATGTCATGCCATAGTCCTGCAGTCTCCAGAAGTGACCCCACATGCTTCCAAAACAGATCACAGACCTGGATTCAGGTGTTCCTCATTCTCCCACTGCACGAGCTGTCATGGAGCAGCGTGCTCCTCAAACGTGGTCATTCTGTGAGGTTACGCAGTGTTTGTGTACTTATGTAGGAATGGAATGTTGTTTCTGCATTAGAACTAAAGCGTGAGTATTTTATGTCATTGTCTCTGCTCCAATCTTGCATTGTTTGTTTACTACTACTAATTACTACTTAGTGCTACTAAGTACTAATAGCTCTTTTTTGGGAGTGTTTTTATTTCATCAGGAGTCTCTGAGGGTCTCCTTCACTTGCCTGTTAGATGAATTTTCCACACTGGTGCTTGCTCAGTAGGTAGATGGAGTAATGAATGTATGGGTACAAGGACTGCCGTTGTTATCTGTCCAGCCATCTGGAATACCTCTGAGCCTTGAGTTCCAGACAACATAGACATCGCACTCCTAAACATTACGATAATGCCTTTAGAAATCCAAAACCCTTGACAATGATATCAGAAGGCTCATTATGTTGCAAGACTACTGATTTTTGATGCTGATCGGACAGGACCTCAGTGATGATAGAAAATTTAAGGAGGAGAATGTAAGCCATTAGCAATAGATAAATGTTTAGCTAGCAACAGTTTCTGTTTAGCCTGTATGCCCGTGTACAGTTAAGCATCGGGAAGGTTTGTGAACCAGAAATACTCAGGCAATGAGGAATCAGGGGAAAAGATGAGCATCAAGGTAATAGGGGCATGTTCTTTGCTTTGTAATAGGGTTTTGTTTGCTTTTCATACAGTATCATTTCTTACCATTACGCAGTGCTTGTCTTGTCTTGTTTTTCATGTTGCCAATCAACATTTCGTTGGAGCTTGGGTGACCCGAATGCATACAACTAAGTGTTGACCAAGTGTGATGTGAAATGAAGAGGTAGACTCCAAAACAGGCTTCTAGTGAGTGCTGTGTATGACATGGAGTATCTAGAACTACCTCTGTTTCTCCCTGCCCCATGTTGTTCGGTACCAGATGTGAAGGTTGTGGAGAGCATTGCTGAGAGCTGGCTTGCAGAAAAGGGTCATGTTGACACAATCCCGCTGGTAAGACTGAAATAACTAGGCATAAACACTAGCCTGCTGACCTATCATCATCAAGGACAGCATTCCCTTGCAGGATTATGAGGAACCAACACAGAGCAATAACAGGATGCAGAACTGGGGGTGCTGACCGTGGGAATGCTGCTGCGGTTGAATCAGCTACCTGTGCGCCGACCTATCAGGAGCTTGCCTTTTGCAATATGTATTAGCCTCATTGTACGCTGTAATAAATAACGCTGCCTTCTGGTTAAAGTTTGAGAAAGCTTGATCAAGCCCCTTGGTCGTATCTTTTCTCCCGCCGGTTCCGACAAATGGTGACCCCGACGTGATAACTGCTGGCAGGATCATAGGAGCACCACGATCGACGGCGTCTTGGTTCGGGTCCTTTCTGCAGCGGGGACGGCGAAAGCACTGCTATCCAGGGAAGGAGTGCCGCGCTCTGGGTGACCTCATCGGAGGGCCTAGCCGATACGGGCTGCCAAAACCTGTAAGGCTGCAACTGCAAAAGGTTAGAATGGACAGGGAAGCAGCTTATATGCTCTTTACATGCTTCTTAGAGAAGCGAGGGATAAAAGATATAGATCTAAAAAAGGAGCTCCCTGGGCTCTTGCAATACGGACAGGAGAAAGGGTTTTTTGTAAACCCTCATACTGTTCACGAATTATCTGAGTGGAGGAGGTTTGGGGACCACCTATGGGAAGCCACCCTGGACGGGGATAAGGTAGCCAAGAAATTAGGTAGATTGTGGCAGCCGGTACATAACGCGCTCCTGCAGAGCCAAGCAGAGAAAAAAGCCGCGCAAGAAATTGTGTCGGCACACCAGCGAAATGAGAGGTATGAGTGGCCTCCGCCCATTCCCCCAGACGTTAATGTTATTACTATTCCCCCTCCTGGCTCCGGCGGAGCTCATGCTATCGGTCCTTCAGCTCCCCCTACAGGAGCAGAGCCGCTTTCCCAGCCAGATCTCAGGGAGCCAGTACAGTCGGCAGAGCCTATTCCGGGAGCGGAGGGTGAGCTGACTGAGGCTCTTGCAAAACAGCGCAGAGAGGCATGGGCAAATTTGGCGCGCCAATGTGTGCAGGAAGGGGATGCTGAAGGGGCGAATGCTGTGCAAGATTTGGCATTCCCTGTAGTGTATACGCCATTACCGGCCGGGGGAATGCAGGCAACGATTCAAAATCTTGATTGGAAACTTTTGTCTCAACTCAGGGCTACAGTTAGTCAGTATGGCATAACAGGGGAGCCAACGAAACAGATGTTGGATTTCATTTGGGGGTCCCAAGTACTATTGCCCACAGACATTAGGGGCATAGCCAGGTTGATATTAACCCAACATCAACAACTGCTATTTAATGCGCACTGGCATGATGCAGCCCAAAGAAGTGTGCTGGTTCAGCGCCAGCCAGGAGATCCTCTTTTCCAGATTACCCTGGATGAGATCCTGGGTTTAGGCAATTTTCTCAGAATCGAGGCTCAGGCGCTGTTAGGACCTGACAAATTACGCGAGTCTATGAATTGTGCAAGGTCTGCCCTGAGTCGTATTAGGGCGCCTGGGGGCATCCCCCCTTATATGGGTATTCAGCAGAAAAGGGATGAGGCTTTTGGATCATTTATAGACACGGTAGCTGCAGCTATTGATGCTGCCGGGGTGCCTGACTACATGAAGGGTGCCATGTTAAAGCAATGTGCTTTGCAGAATTGCAATTCTGCCACTAAATCTATTCTGAATAATCTTAGCGGTGGGTGGACCATTGAGGAAGCTTTAGAAAAAATGGCAAATATGCCCTGTGGACCACATGCTTTCTTAGTCCAGGCTATAAAAGAGCTAGGCGAAGGTATGAAAGAACAGGCTCAAGCCTGTCAGAGTCAGGTACTGGCTGCACTTGCGCCCTTACAGGGTCCCGGCTCTAGTGCTCTAATAGGTCAAGGCCCCCGTCGTCTGAGATGTTACCGGTGCGGAAACATGGGTCATGTCCGAAGGGAGTGTAAAACCCCTAAAGTGTGGTGTGACACCTGCAAGAGTGGCTCGCATGCAACTAAACCTGCCGTCCGGGAAACTCCCAGACCAGCGCGAGAAGGGACCGCCGCGCAAGGACACAAATTGCGACCACCTCTGCTCAACCAGAACTACAGGACCAGTCCTACAACCTGCAACACGGGGAAGCCTCGGCCTGGACCTGGCAGCCGCAGTAACTGTCACGCTATCTTCAGACCGGCCCACCCGCATCTCCACCGGGGTCAAGGGCCCGCTCGTTATTGGAGGCCAACCTATGGGAGGACTGATATTGGGAAGATCCTCTGCGTCTATGTTGGGATTATTTATCATACCAGGTGTGATTGATGCAGATTACCAAGGAGAGGTTTATGTGATGGTATACACGCCTTGGCCTCCAATTACGATTCAACAGGGTCAACGCTTCGCTCAAATCGTTCCCCTCCAGCAGCAAACGGTTGGAATCACCCCTCGAGAGATTCGACCAAGAGGCAACGGTGGTTTTGGCTCCTCCGATAAGTTGGTCTTGCTTTCAGTGGGACTAGGCCAGCGACCCAAGCAGCACATTACCGTACTATACAAAGAGGAAAAGATCTCTCTCTCAGCGCTACTAGATACAGGCGCCGACTCTAGCATCATCAGTTCATCTGCTTATCCCGAGCACTGGCCATGCTACGAAGCCTCAGGCACAGTTACCGGTGTGGGAGGCATGATAATTGCTCGACAGACACCCCTACTGACTGTTAATATCGATGACTATAGCCTCTCACTGAAGATGTCAATTCTGCCACTCCCACTTGGTGTAGCCTGTCTGCTAGGAAGAAATGTTCTCTCCCAGCTGGGGTTTCGATTAACAAATGACAAGAAGGGTTTTTAGTGGGGGCCAGTGCTTTGGTTTTCCCGATCCAAATAAGATGGTTAGAGGACTCTCCGATTTGGGTTAAGCAATGGCCCCTGAAAAGGGAAAACCTAATCCAGGCACACAAGTTAGTTCAGGAACAGCTAGAACTTGGCCATTTAAGACCGTCTACCAGCCCATGGAACACCCCCATCTTCGTCATAAAAAAAAAAATCCGGAAAGTTCAGACTGTTACGTGATCTCAGAGCAGTTAATAATCAAATGGAAGGGATGGGACCGCTACAACCTGGTCTCCCGAATCCTAGTATGATACCCCGTAACTGGGACCTCCTCATTATTGATCTGAAAGACTGTTTTTTCACTATTAGCCTACATGAAAAGGACATTAAACGCTTTGCTTTCACATTACCTTCAATCAATCATGCGTCTCCGGATGACCGGTTTGAATGGACGGTGTTGCCCCAAGGAATGAAGAATAGCCCAACACTCTGCCAGTTATTTGTAGCACACGCCTTACGGCCCTTACGAGCAGCCTGGCCGGAAACGGTGATTTATCACTACATGGACGATATTTTGTTTGCTCGCCCTGACGGTTTTAAAGATGAGGATGTAGACATCATTCGATCTCACCTATCGTTGGCAGGACTCGTCATTGCGGATGAGAAAATTCAGCGCTCATCTCCATGGAAGTACTTGGGTCTAATTATCTCTCAGACTGATATCATTCCACAGAAATTGAGTATTAAAGCGGAACTGAAAACCTTGAATGACGCACAGCAGTTCCTCGGAGACCTACAGTGGCTACGCCCCGTTGTGGGCATACCAAACGAACTCCTTACTAGTCCCCGACCTTTACTCCGTGGGACTGATCCATCACAACCCGTCAGCCTTGATGAAGAACAGCGTGCTGCCGTCCAAACGATTTCGGCACACATTACAGATCACTGCATTTCCCGATGCGATTTGGACCTGCCCTTTCATCTGGTCGTTTGGATGGGCCCTCAGTTCCCCATAGCAGGACTATGTCAAAAGAAAAAGGGGGAGGGGATGTGGGTAGTTGAATGGATCTGCCCAAAATTGCAGCAATCAAAAACATTGCTTCAGAAAATAGAATGTATAGCACAGCTAATAAGGAAGGGTAGAGAGAGGGCTCTTCAAATAACAGGAACAGAACCCAGTGTCATTCAGATACCCGTGAAAGCAGAAACACTGCATTGGTACCTTAGAAACTCAACAATACTACAGGAAGTGCTACTAGGCAGTAGCAGCACAGTGCTAACCGATAACTTAGATGCCCCCCCTTTAAATTGGCTCAGTAAATGGCAGTGGGTGGGGGCACCCCTGTGCTCTAAACAGCCTCTCCCAAAAGCAACAACGGTTTACACCGATGCCGGCCGAAAATCCCATTCGGCAGTGGCGGTATGGAAGCTCGGTGACCAATGGCATCAGCACTTGATGCCAGGAGATCAGCAGGACTCTCTGCAGACCTTAGAGCTCCTAGCAGTGGTATGGGCCCTGTCACATTTCAACGAGGACGTGAATATTGTCACTGACTCGTTATATGTGGCAGGAGTCGCCACCAGAATAGAGCATGCGTACATCAAGGAAGTTTCTAACCCGAGATTATTTCAACTGCTGCTCCAATTACAGAGAGCAGCCCAGTCCCGAACTAACTGCTATTGCATTATCCACATCCGAAGCCACATGTGGGGAGAGGGGTTAGGTGAAGGAAACGCTATAGCAGATAGTTTAGTTTCCTGCTCATTTAACTCATCTCGATCTCGATTGTCAGATGCTCGAGTCGCATCAATTTTTCCATCAAAACGCAAAAGGCCTCCAACAACAGTTTAAGATCCCTGCAGAGGCAGCCAAAATAATTGTTAGGGCTTGTCCTGTTTGTTCCCATCATAATGGCGGGATTGGATTAGGTTGTGGAGTAAACCCGAGAGGCCTAAAAGTAAATGAGTTGTGGCAAATGGACGTAACTCATGTCCCTGAGTTTGGTAGGTTAAAGTACATTCATGTTTCCATAGACACGTTTTCTCACTTTATTTGGGCCACAGCACAACCGGGAGAGAAGGCATTGCACGTGGAAAGGCATTTGTGTGCTGCAGTTGCCGTCATGGGCCTGCCAATGAAAATAAAGACGGACAACGGTCCGGCCTACAGTAGCGCTCGTCTTCGCAGGTTCCTATCCCTGTGGGGAATCCAACATAGCACAGGCATCTCTCACTCTCCTACTGGTCAAGCTATTATAGAGAGGGCAAATGGTACTCTGAAGCGCTATCTCAAAAGGTTCTCTGATGTGCCTGACCCAGCAACCAGGCTGGCTAAAGCGTTGTTTGTGCTCAACCATCTATGTATTTTTGGCTCAGATCAAGTGTCACCTGTGCAGTTACATGGTGGGAAGGTAATTAGAGAAAGGTCTATCGAAGTCTGGGTGCGCTACCGAGACCCGAAATCCGGTATCTGGCTAGGCCCAGCTAAAGTGTTGTTCTGGGGACGTGGTTATGTATGTGTGTCTACCCCTACAGGCTCCCTCTGGGTTCCAGCCCGATGGATCCGACCGGATTTTCGGAAAAATGAATCCGTTTCTAAGGACGGTGCTGACGTCCCTGCTAGTGACAAGCGTACGGACGCTCTGGATGCCTCCGCAGCCTAAGCAGAATGTCTGGGTAACAATCGCTAATCAGACGGGCCAGGAGGTTATGTGCCTTGCTATGTCTTCTCCAAGTAACCCATTTTCTACGTGTTTGGTTGGGATACCCTTAGAATCTTTGCCTTGTCTCCCATCAGCCCTCCCCTGTAATAGCACAGACCCACGATCGTACGCTGATGGGTGGGATTCATTTATACCGTACTTCCCACTCGCCGATTTGGAGCCTCAGGAGCTAGAATTATTAGGGTCTATACGGGCCGACTGGTGTATCTTTTTTAATTGGAACGGTATTGCAATAGCCAGCCCCGCCAATCATTCTGTGGTCGTCAACTCCTCTCTCTCTGCTTATCGAAATGCATCTACCTGGTGCAATTATACTAGTCCTAACATATCAAGATCGTCGAACTCACCCATCCAGCTTCCACCGGGGATATTCTTGATTTGTGGCAACCGAGCGTGGCCTAGTGTACCATCCAGATTGAGGGGTGGGCCTTGTACCTTAGGTCGATTGTCACTCCTGGCCCCCACTACGTCAATGGTATTACAACACCGTCAGCCTAGAAGGCACAAACGTATGACTCATGCCTTCACTAAAGAATGCGACCCAAACGTTGACTTTTGGAATTTTGAACAGAGGTTCTTTTCTTCTCTATTAGCTCCTGGGGTAGCCAGCGCCAAAGCTCTATCTACCCTTAACAAACTGGGCTGCTGGCTCGCTAAGCAAACTAATGCTACTTCACTTGCTATTTGTAATCTTTTATTAGATGTAGACTCGGTCCGCCATGCCACTTTGCAAAATCGTGCCGCAATTGATTTTCTGTTACTTGTGCACGGGCATGGGTGTGAGGATCTCGAAGGTATGTGCTGTATGAACTTATCTGATCACTCGCAATCTATTCATAAGCAACTATCTGTTTTACAAGAGCTAACTTCTAGCCTGCGAGAAGAAGAGGGTCTGGGGCTGGATCAGTGGCTGACAAGTCTTGGTTTAGGCCCCTGGGTGCGCGACATAATTAAATATTTGTTGGTCCTCCTGGGATTTGTGTTATTGGTTATGATATCCGTGCCTTGCTGTCTTACCTGTCTGCAAAGCTTAATTACTCGCATTACATCTAGAGCCTTTTCTGCCAATATGCTAGCCCTAAAAGAAAAAGGGGGAAATGTGGAGAGCATTGCTGAGAGCTGGCTCCTAACAATACACAATGCTTCGGTACGTACCATACACCTAATCATTGTGCTGGGACTGAATCACAGTGGAGGTTTTTTTTTTTGTTTTTGTTTTGTTTTGTTTGTTTGTTTTTTCCTGCAGAGGAGAAAGAATCACAAATGCTTGTGGAGAAAAAAGACTCAGGGATTTCTTCTTCTTTCTTGCTAGCAGATCTTGATGCTCTCCTCTTCCTGCCAGTGGGCTGCATGTCATGCCATAGTCCTGCAGTCTCCAGAAGTGACCCCACATGCTTCCAAAACAGATCACAGACCTGGATTCAGGTGTTCCTCATTCTCCCACTGCACGAGCTGTCATGGAGCAGCGTGCTCCTCAAACGTGGTCATTCTGTGAGGTTACGCAGTGTTTGTGTACTTATGTAGGAATGGAATGTTGTTTCTGCATTAGAACTAAAGCGTGAGTATTTTATGTCATTGTCTCTGCTCCAATCTTGCATTGTTTGTTTACTACTACTAATTACTACTTAGTGCTACTAAGTACTAATAGCTCTTTTTTGGGAGTGTTTTTATTTCATCAGGAGTCTCTGAGGGTCTCCTTCACTTGCCTGTTAGATGAATTTTCCACACTGGTGCTTGCTCAGTAGGTAGATGGAGTAATGAATGTATGGGTACAAGGACTGCCGTTGTTATCTGTCCAGCCATCTGGAATACCTCTGAGCCTTGAGTTCCAGACAACATAGACATCGCACTCCTAAACATTACGATAATGCCTTTAGAAATCCAAAACCCTTGACAATGATATCAGAAGGCTCATTATGTTGCAAGACTACTGATTTTTGATGCTGATCGGACAGGACCTCAGTGATGATAGAAAATTTAAGGAGGAGAATGTAAGCCATTAGCAATAGATAAACGTTTAGCTAGCAACAGTTTCTGTTTAGCCTGTATGCCCGTGTACAGTTAAGCATCGGGAAGGTTTGTGAACCAGAAATACTCAGGCAATGAGGAATCAGGGGAAAAGATGAGCATCAAGGTAATAGGGGCATGTTCTTTGCTTTGTAATAGGGTTTTGTTTGCTTTTCATACAGTATCATTTCTTACCATTACGCAGTGCTTGTCTTGTCTTGTTTTTCATGTTGCCAATCAACATTTCGTTGGAGCTTGGGTGACCCGAATGCATACAACTAAGTGTTGACCAAGTGTGATGTGAAATGAAGAGGTAGACTCCAAAACAGGCTTCTAGTGAGTGCTGTGTATGACATGGAGTATCTAGAACTACCTCTGTTTCTCCCTGCCCCATGTTGTTCAGTACCAGATGTGAAGGTTGTGGAGAGCATTGCTGAGAGCTGGCTTGCAGAAAAGGGTCATGTTGACACAATCCCGCTGGTAAGACTGAAATAACTAGGCATAAACACTAGCCTGCTGACCTATCATCATCAAGGACAGCATTCCCTTGCAGGATTATGAGGAACCAACACAGAGCAATAACAGGATGCAGAACTGGGGGTGCTGACCGTGGGAATGCTGCTGCGGTTGAATCAGCTACCTGTGCGCCGACCTATCAGGAGCTTGCCTTTTGCAATATGTATTAGCCTCATTGTACGCTGTAATAAATAACGCTGCCTTCTGGTTAAAGTTTGAGAAAGCTTGATCAAGCCCCTTGGTCGTATCTTTTCTCCCGCCGGTTCCGACAAATGGTGACCCCGACGTGATAACTGCTGGCAGGATCATAGGAGCACCACGATCGACGGCGTCTTGGTTCGGGTCCTTTCTGCAGCGGGGACGGCGAAAGCACTGCTATCCAGGGAAGGAGTGCCGCGCTCTGGGTGACCTCATCGGAGGGCCTAGCCGATACGGGCTGCCAAAACCTGTAAGGCTGCAACTGCAAAAGGTTAGAATGGACAGGGAAGCAGCTTATATGCTCTTTACATGCTTCTTAGAGAAGCGAGGGATAAAAGATATAGATCTAAAAAAGGAGCTCCCTGGGCTCTTGCAATACGGACAGGAGAAAGGGTTTTTTGTAAACCCTCATACTGTTCACGAATTATCTGAGTGGAGGAGGTTTGGGGACCACCTATGGGAAGCCACCCTGGACGGGGATAAGGTAGCCAAGAAATTAGGTAGATTGTGGCGGCCGGTACATAACGCGCTCCTGCAGAGCCAAGCAGAGAAAAAAGCCGCGCAAGAAATTGTGTCGGCACACCAGCGAAATGAGAGGTATGAGTGGCCTCCGCCCATTCCCCCAGACGTTAATGTTATTACTATTCCCCCTCCTGGCTCCGGCGGAGCTCATGCTATCGGTCCTTCAGCTCCCCCTACAGGAGCAGAGCCGCTTTCCCAGCCAGATCTCAGGGAGCCAGTACAGTCGGCAGAGCCTATTCCGGGAGCGGAGGGTGAGCTGACTGAGGCTCTTGCAAAACAGCGCAGAGAGGCATGGGCAAATTTGGCGCGCCAATGTGTGCAGGAAGGGGATGCTGAAGGGGCGAATGCTGTGCAAGATTTGGCATTCCCTGTAGTGTATACGCCATTACCGGCCGGGGGAATGCAGGCAACGATTCAAAATCTTGATTGGAAACTTTTGTCTCAACTCAGGGCTACAGTTAGTCAGTATGGCATAACAGGGGAGCCAACGAAACAGATGTTGGATTTCATTTGGGGGTCCCAAGTACTATTGCCCACAGACATTAGGGGCATAGCCAGGTTGATATTAACCCAACATCAACAACTGCTATTTAATGCGCACTGGCATGATGCAGCCCAAAGAAGTGTGCTGGTTCAGCGCCAGCCAGGAGATCCTCTTTTCCAGATTACCCTGGATGAGATCCTGGGTTTAGGCAATTTTCTCAGAATCGAGGCTCAGGCGCTGTTAGGACCTGACAAATTACGCGAGTCTATGAATTGTGCAAGGTCTGCCCTGAGTTGTATTAGGGCGGCTGGGGGCATCCCCCCTTATATGGGTATTCAGCAGAAAAGGGATGAGGCTTTTGGATCATTTATAGACACGGTAGCTGCAGCTATTGATGCTGCCGGGGTGCCTGACTACATGAAGGGTGCCATGTTAAAGCAATGTGCTTTGCAGAATTGCAATTCTGCCACTAAATCTATTCTGAATAATCTTAGCGGTGGGTGGACCATTGAGGAAGCTTTAGAAAAAATGGCAAATATGCCCTGTGGACCACATGCTTTCTTAGTCCAGGCTATAAAAGAGCTAGGCGAAGGTATGAAAGAACAGGCTCAAGCCTGTCAGAGTCAGGTACTGGCTGCACTTGCGCCCTTACAGGGTCCCGGCTCTAGTGCTCTAATAGGTCAAGGCCCCCGTCGTCTGAGATGTTACCGGTGCGGAAACATGGGTCATGTCCGAAGGGAGTGTAAAACCCCTAAAGTGTGGTGTGACACCTGCAAGAGTGGCTCGCATGCAACTAAAGCCTGCCGTCCGGGAAACTCCCAGACCAGCGCGAGAAGGGACCGCCGCGCAAGGACACAAATTGCGACCACCTCTGCTCAACCAGAACTACAGGACCAGTCCTACAACCTGCAACACGGGGAAGCCTCGGCCTGGACCTGGCAGCCGCAGTAACTGTCACGCTATCTTCAGACCGGCCCACCCGCATCTCCACCGGGGTCAAGGGCCCGCTCGTTATTGGAGGCCAACCTATGGGAGGACTGATATTGGGAAGATCCTCTGCGTCTATGTTGGGATTATTTATCATACCAGGTGTGATTGATGCAGATTACCAAGGAGAGGTTTATGTGATGGTATACACGCCTTGGCCTCCAATTACGATTCAACAGGGTCAACGCTTCGCTCAAATCGTTCCCCTCCAGCAGCAAACGGTTGGAATCACCCCTCGAGAGATTCGACCAAGAGGCAACGGTGGTTTTGGCTCCTCCGATAAGTTGGTCTTGCTTTCAGTGGGACTAGGCCAGCGACCCAAGCAGCACATTACCGTACTATACAAAGAGGAAAAGATCTCTCTCTCAGCGCTACTAGATACAGGCGCCGACTCTAGCATCATCAGTTCATCTGCTTATCCCGAGCACTGGCCATGCTACGAAGCCTCAGGCACAGTTACCGGTGTGGGAGGCATGATAATTGCTCGACAGACACCCCTACTGACTGTTAATATCGATGACTATAGCCTCTCACTGAAGATGTCAATTCTGCCACTCCCACTTGGTGTAGCCTGTCTGCTAGGAAGAAATGTTCTCTCCCAGCTGGGGTTTCGATTAACAAATGACAAGAAGGGTTTTTAGTGGGGGCCAGTGCTTTGGTTTTCCCGATCCAAATAAGATGGTTAGAGGACTCTCCGATTTGGGTTAAGCAATGGCCCCTGAAAAGGGAAAACCTAATCCAGGCACACAAGTTAGTTCAGGAACAGCTAGAACTTGGCCATTTAAGACCGTCTACCAGCCCATGGAACACCCCCATCTTCGTCATAAAAAAAAAAATCCGGAAAGTTCAGACTGTTACGTGATCTCAGAGCAGTTAATAATCAAATGGAAGGGATGGGACCGCTACAACCTGGTCTCCCGAATCCTAGTATGATACCCCGTAACTGGGACCTCCTCATTATTGATCTGAAAGACTGTTTTTTCACTATTAGCCTACATGAAAAGGACATTAAACGCTTTGCTTTCACATTACCTTCAATCAATCATGCGTCTCCGGATGACCGGTTTGAATGGACGGTGTTGCCCCAAGGAATGAAGAATAGCCCAACACTCTGCCAGTTATTTGTAGCACACGCCTTACGGCCCTTACGAGCAGCCTGGCCGGAAACGGTGATTTATCACTACATGGACGATATTTTGTTTGCTCGCCCTGACGGTTTTAAAGATGAGGATGTAGACATCATTCGATCTCACCTATCGTTGGCAGGACTCGTCATTGCGGATGAGAAAATTCAGCGCTCATCTCCATGGAAGTACTTGGGTCTAATTATCTCTCAGACTGATATCATTCCACAGAAATTGAGTATTAAAGCGGAACTGAAAACCTTGAATGACGCACAGCAGTTCCTCGGAGACCTACAGTGGCTACGCCCCGTTGTGGGCATACCAAACGAACTCCTTACTAGTCCCCGACCTTTACTCCGTGGGACTGATCCATCACAACCCGTCAGCCTTGATGAAGAACAGCGTGCTGCCGTCCAAACGATTTCGGCACACATTACAGATCACTGCATTTCCCGATGCGATTTGGACCTGCCCTTTCATCTGGTCGTTTGGATGGGCCCTCAGTTCCCCATAGCAGGACTATGTCAAAAGAAAAAGGGGGAGGGGATGTGGGTAGTTGAATGGATCTGCCCAAAATTGCAGCAATCAAAAACATTGCTTCAGAAAATAGAATGTATAGCACAGCTAATAAGGAAGGGTAGAGAGAGGGCTCTTCAAATAACAGGAACAGAACCCAGTGTCATTCAGATACCCGTGAAAGCAGAAACACTGCATTGGTACCTTAGAAACTCAACAATACTACAGGAAGTGCTACTAGGCAGTAGCAGCACAGTGCTAACCGATAACTTAGATGCCCCCCCTTTAAATTGGCTCAGTAAATGGCAGTGGGTGGGGGCACCCCTGTGCTCTAAACAGCCTCTCCCAAAAGCAACAACGGTTTACACCGATGCCGGCCGAAAATCCCATTCGGCAGTGGCGGTATGGAAGCTCGGTGACCAATGGCATCAGCACTTGATGCCAGGAGATCAGCAGGACTCTCTGCAGACCTTAGAGCTCCTAGCAGTGGTATGGGCCCTGTCACATTTCAACGAGGACGTGAATATTGTCACTGACTCGTTATATGTGGCAGGAGTCGCCACCAGAATAGAGCATGCGTACATCAAGGAAGTTTCTAACCCGAGATTATTTCAACTGCTGCTCCAATTACAGAGAGCAGCCCAGTCCCGAACTAACTGCTATTGCATTATCCACATCCGAAGCCACATGTGGGGAGAGGGGTTAGGTGAAGGAAACGCTATAGCAGATAGTTTAGTTTCCTGCTCATTTAACTCATCTCGATCTCGATTGTCAGATGCTCGAGTCGCATCAATTTTTCCATCAAAACGCAAAAGGCCTCCAACAACAGTTTAAGATCCCTGCAGAGGCAGCCAAAATAATTGTTAGGGCTTGTCCTGTTTGTTCCCATCATAATGGCGGGATTGGATTAGGTTGTGGAGTAAACCCGAGAGGCCTAAAAGTAAATGAGTTGTGGCAAATGGACGTAACTCATGTCCCTGAGTTTGGTAGGTTAAAGTACATTCATGTTTCCATAGACACGTTTTCTCACTTTATTTGGGCCACAGCACAACCGGGAGAGAAGGCATTGCACGTGGAAAGGCATTTGTGTGCTGCAGTTGCCGTCATGGGCCTGCCAATGAAAATAAAGACGGACAACGGTCCGGCCTACAGTAGCGCTCGTCTTCGCAGGTTCCTATCCCTGTGGGGAATCCAACATAGCACAGGCATCTCTCACTCTCCTACTGGTCAAGCTATTATAGAGAGGGCAAATGGTACTCTGAAGCGCTATCTCAAAAGGTTCTCTGATGTGCCTGACCCAGCAACCAGGCTGGCTAAAGCGTTGTTTGTGCTCAACCATCTATGTATTTTTGGCTCAGATCAAGTGTCACCTGTGCAGTTACATGGTGGGAAGGTAATTAGAGAAAGGTCTATCGAAGTCTGGGTGCGCTACCGAGACCCGAAATCCGGTATCTGGCTAGGCCCAGCTAAAGTGTTGTTCTGGGGACGTGGTTATGTATGTGTGTCTACCCCTACAGGCTCCCTCTGGGTTCCAGCCCGATGGATCCGACCGGATTTTCGGAAAAATGAATCCGTTTCTAAGGACGGTGCTGACGTCCCTGCTAGTGACAAGCGTACGGACGCTCTGGATGCCTCCGCAGCCTAAGCAGAATGTCTGGGTAACAATCGCTAATCAGACGGGCCAGGAGGTTATGTGCCTTGCTATGTCTTCTCCAAGTAACCCATTTTCTACGTGTTTGGTTGGGATACCCTTAGAATCTTTGCCTTGTCTCCCATCAGCCCTCCCCTGTAATAGCACAGACCCACGATCGTACGCTGATGGGTGGGATTCATTTATACCGTACTTCCCACTCGCCGATTTGGAGCCTCAGGAGCTAGAATTATTAGGGTCTATACGGGCCGACTGGTGTATCTTTTTTAATTGGAACGGTATTGCAATAGCCAGCCCCGCCAATCATTCTGTGGTCGTCAACTCCTCTCTCTCTGCTTATCGAAATGCATCTACCTGGTGCAATTATACTAGTCCTAACATATCAAGATCGTCGAACTCACCCATCCAGCTTCCACCGGGGATATTCTTGATTTGTGGCAACCGAGCGTGGCCTAGTGTACCATCCAGATTGAGGGGTGGGCCTTGTACCTTAGGTCGATTGTCACTCCTGGCCCCCACTACGTCAATGGTATTACAACACCGTCAGCCTAGAAGGCACAAACGTATGACTCATGCCTTCACTAAAGAATGCGACCCAAACGTTGACTTTTGGAATTTTGAACAGAGGTTCTTTTCTTCTCTATTAGCTCCTGGGGTAGCCAGCGCCAAAGCTCTATCTACCCTTAACAAACTGGGCTGCTGGCTCGCTAAGCAAACTAATGCTACTTCACTTGCTATTTGTAATCTTTTATTAGATGTAGACTCGGTCCGCCATGCCACTTTGCAAAATCGTGCCGCAATTGATTTTCTGTTACTTGTGCACGGGCATGGGTGTGAGGATCTCGAAGGTATGTGCTGTATGAACTTATCTGATCACTCGCAATCTATTCATAAGCAACTATCTGTTTTACAAGAGCTAACTTCTAGCCTGCGAGAAGAAGAGGGTCTGGGGCTGGATCAGTGGCTGACAAGTCTTGGTTTAGGCCCCTGGGTGCGCGACATAATTAAATATTTGTTGGTCCTCCTGGGATTTGTGTTATTGGTTATGATATCCGTGCCTTGCTGTCTTACCTGTCTGCAAAGCTTAATTACTCGCATTACATCTAGAGCCTTTTCTGCCAATATGCTAGCCCTAAAAGAAAAAGGGGGAAATGTGGAGAGCATTGCTGAGAGCTGGCTCCTAACAATACACAATGCTTCGGTACGTACCATACACCTAATCATTGTGCTGGGACTGAATCACAGTGGAGGTTTTTTTTTTTGTTTTTGTTTTGTTTTGTTTGTTTGTTTTTTCCTGCAGAGGAGAAAGAATCACAAATGCTTGTGGAGAAAAAAGACTCAGGGATTTCTTCTTCTTTCTTGCTAGCAGATCTTGATGCTCTCCTCTTCCTGCCAGTGGGCTGCATGTCATGCCATAGTCCTGCAGTCTCCAGAAGTGACCCCACATGCTTCCAAAACAGATCACAGACCTGGATTCAGGTGTTCCTCATTCTCCCACTGCACGAGCTGTCATGGAGCAGCGTGCTCCTCAAACGTGGTCATTCTGTGAGGTTACGCAGTGTTTGTGTACTTATGTAGGAATGGAATGTTGTTTCTGCATTAGAACTAAAGCGTGAGTATTTTATGTCATTGTCTCTGCTCCAATCTTGCATTGTTTGTTTACTACTACTAATTACTACTTAGTGCTACTAAGTACTAATAGCTCTTTTTTGGGAGTGTTTTTATTTCATCAGGAGTCTCTGAGGGTCTCCTTCACTTGCCTGTTAGATGAATTTTCCACACTGGTGCTTGCTCAGTAGGTAGATGGAGTAATGAATGTATGGGTACAAGGACTGCCGTTGTTATCTGTCCAGCCATCTGGAATACCTCTGAGCCTTGAGTTCCAGACAACATAGACATCGCACTCCTAAACATTACGATAATGCCTTTAGAAATCCAAAACCCTTGACAATGATATCAGAAGGCTCATTATGTTGCAAGACTACTGATTTTTGATGCTGATCGGACAGGACCTCAGTGATGATAGAAAATTTAAGGAGGAGAATGTAAGCCATTAGCAATAGATAAACGTTTAGCTAGCAACAGTTTCTGTTTAGCCTGTATGCCCGTGTACAGTTAAGCATCGGGAAGGTTTGTGAACCAGAAATACTCAGGCAATGAGGAATCAGGGGAAAAGATGAGCATCAAGGTAATAGGGGCATGTTCTTTGCTTTGTAATAGGGTTTTGTTTGCTTTTCATACAGTATCATTTCTTACCATTACGCAGTGCTTGTCTTGTCTTGTTTTTCATGTTGCCAATCAACATTTCGTTGGAGCTTGGGTGACCCGAATGCATACAACTAAGTGTTGACCAAGTGTGATGTGAAATGAAGAGGTAGACTCCAAAACAGGCTTCTAGTGAGTGCTGTGTATGACATGGAGTATCTAGAACTACCTCTGTTTCTCCCTGCCCCATGTTGTTCGGTACCAGATGTGAAGGTTGTGGAGAGCATTGCTGAGAGCTGGCTTGCAGAAAAGGGTCATGTTGACACAATCCCGCTGGTAAGACTGAAATAACTAGGCATAAACACTAGCCTGCTGACCTATCATCATCAAGGACAGCATTCCCTTGCAGGATTATGAGGAACCAACACAGAGCAATAACAGGATGCAGAACTGGGGGTGCTGACCGTGGGAATGCTGCTGCGGTTGAATCAGCTACCTGTGCGCCGACCTATCAGGAGCTTGCCTTTTGCAATATGTATTAGCCTCATTGTACGCTGTAATAAATAACGCTGCCTTCTGGTTAAAGTTTGAGAAAGCTTGATCAAGCCCCTTGGTCGTATCTTTTCTCCCGCCGGTTCCGACAAATGGTGACCCCGACGTGATAACTGCTGGCAGGATCATAGGAGCACCACGATCGACGGCGTCTTGGTTCGGGTCCTTTCTGCAGCGGGGACGGCGAAAGCACTGCTATCCAGGGAAGGAGTGCCGCGCTCTGGGTGACCTCATCGGAGGGCCTAGCCGATACGGGCTGCCAAAACCTGTAAGGCTGCAACTGCAAAAGGTTAGAATGGACAGGGAAGCAGCTTATATGCTCTTTACATGCTTCTTAGAGAAGCGAGGGATAAAAGATATAGATCTAAAAAAGGAGCTCCCTGGGCTCTTGCAATACGGACAGGAGAAAGGGTTTTTTGTAAACCCTCATACTGTTCACGAATTATCTGAGTGGAGGAGGTTTGGGGACCACCTATGGGAAGCCACCCTGGACGGGGATAAGGTAGCCAAGAAATTAGGTAGATTGTGGCGGCCGGTACATAACGCGCTCCTGCAGAGCCAAGCAGAGAAAAAAGCCGCGCAAGAAATTGTGTCGGCACACCAGCGAAATGAGAGGTATGAGTGGCCTCCGCCCATTCCCCCAGACGTTAATGTTATTACTATTCCCCCTCCTGGCTCCGGCGGAGCTCATGCTATCGGTCCTTCAGCTCCCCCTACAGGAGCAGAGCCGCTTTCCCAGCCAGATCTCAGGGAGCCAGTACAGTCGGCAGAGCCTATTCCGGGAGCGGAGGGTGAGCTGACTGAGGCTCTTGCAAAACAGCGCAGAGAGGCATGGGCAAATTTGGCGCGCCAATGTGTGCAGGAAGGGGATGCTGAAGGGGCGAATGCTGTGCAAGATTTGGCATTCCCTGTAGTGTATACGCCATTACCGGCCGGGGGAATGCAGGCAACGATTCAAAATCTTGATTGGAAACTTTTGTCTCAACTCAGGGCTACAGTTAGTCAGTATGGCATAACAGGGGAGCCAACGAAACAGATGTTGGATTTCATTTGGGGGTCCCAAGTACTATTGCCCACAGACATTAGGGGCATAGCCAGGTTGATATTAACCCAACATCAACAACTGCTATTTAATGCGCACTGGCATGATGCAGCCCAAAGAAGTGTGCTGGTTCAGCGCCAGCCAGGAGATCCTCTTTTCCAGATTACCCTGGATGAGATCCTGGGTTTAGGCAATTTTCTCAGAATCGAGGCTCAGGCGCTGTTAGGACCTGACAAATTACGCGAGTCTATGAATTGTGCAAGGTCTGCCCTGAGTCGTATTAGGGCGCCTGGGGGCATCCCCCCTTATATGGGTATTCAGCAGAAAAGGGATGAGGCTTTTGGATCATTTATAGACACGGTAGCTGCAGCTATTGATGCTGCCGGGGTGCCTGACTACATGAAGGGTGCCATGTTAAAGCAATGTGCTTTGCAGAATTGCAATTCTGCCACTAAATCTATTCTGAATAATCTTAGCGGTGGGTGGACCATTGAGGAAGCTTTAGAAAAAATGGCAAATATGCCCTGTGGACCACATGCTTTCTTAGTCCAGGCTATAAAAGAGCTAGGCGAAGGTATGAAAGAACAGGCTCAAGCCTGTCAGAGTCAGGTACTGGCTGCACTTGCGCCCTTACAGGGTCCCGGCTCTAGTGCTCTAATAGGTCAAGGCCCCCGTCGTCTGAGATGTTACCGGTGCGGAAACATGGGTCATGTCCGAAGGGAGTGTAAAACCCCTAAAGTGTGGTGTGACACCTGCAAGAGTGGCTCGCATGCAACTAAAGCCTGCCGTCCGGGAAACTCCCAGACCAGCGCGAGAAGGGACCGCCGCGCAAGGACACAAATTGCGACCACCTCTGCTCAACCAGAACTACAGGACCAGTCCTACAACCTGCAACACGGGGAAGCCTCGGCCTGGACCTGGCAGCCGCAGTAACTGTCACGCTATCTTCAGACCGGCCCACCCGCATCTCCACCGGGGTCAAGGGCCCGCTCGTTATTGGAGGCCAACCTATGGGAGGACTGATATTGGGAAGATCCTCTGCGTCTATGTTGGGATTATTTATCATACCAGGTGTGATTGATGCAGATTACCAAGGAGAGGTTTATGTGATGGTATACACGCCTTGGCCTCCAATTACGATTCAACAGGGTCAACGCTTCGCTCAAATCGTTCCCCTCCAGCAGCAAACGGTTGGAATCACCCCTCGAGAGATTCGACCAAGAGGCAACGGTGGTTTTGGCTCCTCCGATAAGTTGGTCTTGCTTTCAGTGGGACTAGGCCAGCGACCCAAGCAGCACATTACCGTACTATACAAAGAGGAAAAGATCTCTCTCTCAGCGCTACTAGATACAGGCGCCGACTCTAGCATCATCAGTTCATCTGCTTATCCCGAGCACTGGCCATGCTACGAAGCCTCAGGCACAGTTACCGGTGTGGGAGGCATGATAATTGCTCGACAGACACCCCTACTGACTGTTAATATCGATGACTATAGCCTCTCACTGAAGATGTCAATTCTGCCACTCCCACTTGGTGTAGCCTGTCTGCTAGGAAGAAATGTTCTCTCCCAGCTGGGGTTTCGATTAACAAATGACAAGAAGGGTTTTTAGTGGGGGCCAGTGCTTTGGTTTTCCCGATCCAAATAAGATGGTTAGAGGACTCTCCGATTTGGGTTAAGCAATGGCCCCTGAAAAGGGAAAACCTAATCCAGGCACACAAGTTAGTTCAGGAACAGCTAGAACTTGGCCATTTAAGACCGTCTACCAGCCCATGGAACACCCCCATCTTCGTCATAAAAAAAAAAATCCGGAAAGTTCAGACTGTTACGTGATCTCAGAGCAGTTAATAATCAAATGGAAGGGATGGGACCGCTACAACCTGGTCTCCCGAATCCTAGTATGATACCCCGTAACTGGGACCTCCTCATTATTGATCTGAAAGACTGTTTTTTCACTATTAGCCTACATGAAAAGGACATTAAACGCTTTGCTTTCACATTACCTTCAATCAATCATGCGTCTCCGGATGACCGGTTTGAATGGACGGTGTTGCCCCAAGGAATGAAGAATAGCCCAACACTCTGCCAGTTATTTGTAGCACACGCCTTACGGCCCTTACGAGCAGCCTGGCCGGAAACGGTGATTTATCACTACATGGACGATATTTTGTTTGCTCGCCCTGACGGTTTTAAAGATGAGGATGTAGACATCATTCGATCTCACCTATCGTTGGCAGGACTCGTCATTGCGGATGAGAAAATTCAGCGCTCATCTCCATGGAAGTACTTGGGTCTAATTATCTCTCAGACTGATATCATTCCACAGAAATTGAGTATTAAAGCGGAACTGAAAACCTTGAATGACGCACAGCAGTTCCTCGGAGACCTACAGTGGCTACGCCCCGTTGTGGGCATACCAAACGAACTCCTTACTAGTCCCCGACCTTTACTCCGTGGGACTGATCCATCACAACCCGTCAGCCTTGATGAAGAACAGCGTGCTGCCGTCCAAACGATTTCGGCACACATTACAGATCACTGCATTTCCCGATGCGATTTGGACCTGCCCTTTCATCTGGTCGTTTGGATGGGCCCTCAGTTCCCCATAGCAGGACTATGTCAAAAGAAAAAGGGGGAGGGGATGTGGGTAGTTGAATGGATCTGCCCAAAATTGCAGCAATCAAAAACATTGCTTCAGAAAATAGAATGTATAGCACAGCTAATAAGGAAGGGTAGAGAGAGGGCTCTTCAAATAACAGGAACAGAACCCAGTGTCATTCAGATACCCGTGAAAGCAGAAACACTGCATTGGTACCTTAGAAACTCAACAATACTACAGGAAGTGCTACTAGGCAGTAGCAGCACAGTGCTAACCGATAACTTAGATGCCCCCCCTTTAAATTGGCTCAGTAAATGGCAGTGGGTGGGGGCACCCCTGTGCTCTAAACAGCCTCTCCCAAAAGCAACAACGGTTTACACCGATGCCGGCCGAAAATCCCATTCGGCAGTGGCGGTATGGAAGCTCGGTGACCAATGGCATCAGCACTTGATGCCAGGAGATCAGCAGGACTCTCTGCAGACCTTAGAGCTCCTAGCAGTGGTATGGGCCCTGTCACATTTCAACGAGGACGTGAATATTGTCACTGACTCGTTATATGTGGCAGGAGTCGCCACCAGAATAGAGCATGCGTACATCAAGGAAGTTTCTAACCCGAGATTATTTCAACTGCTGCTCCAATTACAGAGAGCAGCCCAGTCCCGAACTAACTGCTATTGCATTATCCACATCCGAAGCCACATGTGGGGAGAGGGGTTAGGTGAAGGAAACGCTATAGCAGATAGTTTAGTTTCCTGCTCATTTAACTCATCTCGATCTCGATTGTCAGATGCTCGAGTCGCATCAATTTTTCCATCAAAACGCAAAAGGCCTCCAACAACAGTTTAAGATCCCTGCAGAGGCAGCCAAAATAATTGTTAGGGCTTGTCCTGTTTGTTCCCATCATAATGGCGGGATTGGATTAGGTTGTGGAGTAAACCCGAGAGGCCTAAAAGTAAATGAGTTGTGGCAAATGGACGTAACTCATGTCCCTGAGTTTGGTAGGTTAAAGTACATTCATGTTTCCATAGACACGTTTTCTCACTTTATTTGGGCCACAGCACAACCGGGAGAGAAGGCATTGCACGTGGAAAGGCATTTGTGTGCTGCAGTTGCCGTCATGGGCCTGCCAATGAAAATAAAGACGGACAACGGTCCGGCCTACAGTAGCGCTCGTCTTCGCAGGTTCCTATCCCTGTGGGGAATCCAACATAGCACAGGCATCTCTCACTCTCCTACTGGTCAAGCTATTATAGAGAGGGCAAATGGTACTCTGAAGCGCTATCTCAAAAGGTTCTCTGATGTGCCTGACCCAGCAACCAGGCTGGCTAAAGCGTTGTTTGTGCTCAACCATCTATGTATTTTTGGCTCAGATCAAGTGTCACCTGTGCAGTTACATGGTGGGAAGGTAATTAGAGAAAGGTCTATCGAAGTCTGGGTGCGCTACCGAGACCCGAAATCCGGTATCTGGCTAGGCCCAGCTAAAGTGTTGTTCTGGGGACGTGGTTATGTATGTGTGTCTACCCCTACAGGCTCCCTCTGGGTTCCAGCCCGATGGATCCGACCGGATTTTCGGAAAAATGAATCCGTTTCTAAGGACGGTGCTGACGTCCCCTGCTAGTGACAAGCGTACGGACGCTCTGGATGCCTCCGCAGCCTAAGCAGAATGTCTGGGTAACAATCGCTAATCAGACGGGCCAGGAGGTTATGTGCCTTGCTATGTCTTCTCCAAGTAACCCATTTTCTACGTGTTTGGTTGGGATACCCTTAGAATCTTTGCCTTGTCTCCCATCAGCCCTCCCCTGTAATAGCACAGACCCACGATCGTACGCTGATGGGTGGGATTCATTTATACCGTACTTCCCACTCGCCGATTTGGAGCCTCAGGAGCTAGAATTATTAGGGTCTATACGGGCCGACTGGTGTATCTTTTTTAATTGGAACGGTATTGCAATAGCCAGCCCCGCCAATCATTCTGTGGTCGTCAACTCCTCTCTCTCTGCTTATCGAAATGCATCTACCTGGTGCAATTATACTAGTCCTAACATATCAAGATCGTCGAACTCACCCATCCAGCTTCCACCGGGGATATTCTTGATTTGTGGCAACCGAGCGTGGCCTAGTGTACCATCCAGATTGAGGGGTGGGCCTTGTACCTTAGGTCGATTGTCACTCCTGGCCCCCACTACGTCAATGGTATTACAACACCGTCAGCCTAGAAGGCACAAACGTATGACTCATGCCTTCACTAAAGAATGCGACCCAAACGTTGACTTTTGGAATTTTGAACAGAGGTTCTTTTCTTCTCTATTAGCTCCTGGGGTAGCCAGCGCCAAAGCTCTATCTACCCTTAACAAACTGGGCTGCTGGCTCGCTAAGCAAACTAATGCTACTTCACTTGCTATTTGTAATCTTTTATTAGATGTAGACTCGGTCCGCCATGCCACTTTGCAAAATCGTGCCGCAATTGATTTTCTGTTACTTGTGCACGGGCATGGGTGTGAGGATCTCGAAGGTATGTGCTGTATGAACTTATCTGATCACTCGCAATCTATTCATAAGCAACTATCTGTTTTTACAAGAGCTAACTTCTAGCCTGCGAGAAGAAGAGGGTCTGGGGCTGGATCAGTGGCTGACAAGTCTTGGTTTAGGCCCCTGGGTGCGCGACATAATTAAATATTTGTTGGTCCTCCTGGGATTTGTGTTATTGGTTATGATATCCGTGCCTTGCTGTCTTACCTGTCTGCAAAGCTTAATTACTCGCATTACATCTAGAGCCTTTTCTGCCAATATGCTAGCCCTAAAAGAAAAAGGGGGAAATGTGGAGAGCATTGCTGAGAGCTGGCTCCTAACAATACACAATGCTTCGGTACGTACCATACACCTAATCATTGTGCTGGGACTGAATCACAGTGGAGGTTTTTTTTTTTTGTTTTTGTTTTGTTTTGTTGTTTGTTTTTTCCTGCAGAGGAGAAAGAATCACAAATGCTTGTGGAGAAAAAAGACTCAGGGATTTCTTCTTCTTTCTTGCTAGCAGATCTTGATGCTCTCCTCTTCCTGCCAGTGGGCTGCATGTCATGCCATAGTCCTGCAGTCTCCAGAAGTGACCCCACATGCTTCCAAAACAGATCACAGACCTGGATTCAGGTGTTCCTCATTCTCCCACTGCACGAGCTGTCATGGAGCAGCGTGCTCCTCAAACGTGGTCATTCTGTGAGGTTACGCAGTGTTTGTGTACTTATGTAGGAATGGAATGTTGTTTCTGCATTAGAACTAAAGCGTGAGTATTTTATGTCATTGTCTCTGCTCCAATCTTGCATTGTTTGTTTACTACTACTAATTACTACTTAGTGCTACTAAGTACTAATAGCTCTTTTTTGGGAGTGTTTTTATTTCATCAGGAGTCTCTGAGGGTCTCCTTCACTTGCCTGTTAGATGAATTTTCCACACTGGTGCTTGCTCAGTAGGTAGATGGAGTAATGAATGTATGGGTACAAGGACTGCCGTTGTTATCTGTCCAGCCATCTGGAATACCTCTGAGCCTTGAGTTCCAGACAACATAGACATCGCACTCCTAAACATTACGATAATGCCTTTAGAAATCCAAAACCCTTGACAATGATATCAGAAGGCTCATTATGTTGCAAGACTACTGATTTTTGATGCTGATCGGACAGGACCTCAGTGATGATAGAAAATTTAAGGAGGAGAATGTAAGCCATTAGCAATAGATAAACGTTTAGCTAGCAACAGTTTCTGTTTAGCCTGTATGCCCGTGTACAGTTAAGCATCGGGAAGGTTTGTGAACCAGAAATACTCAGGCAATGAGGAATCAGGGGAAAAGATGAGCATCAAGGTAATAGGGGCATGTTCTTTGCTTTGTAATAGGGTTTTGTTTGCTTTTCATACAGTATCATTTCTTACCATTACGCAGTGCTTGTCTTGTCTTGTTTTTCATGTTGCCAATCAACATTTCGTTGGAGCTTGGGTGACCCGAATGCATACAACTAAGTGTTGACCAAGTGTGATGTGAAATGAAGAGGTAGACTCCAAAACAGGCTTCTAGTGAGTGCTGTGTATGACATGGAGTATCTAGAACTACCTCTGTTTCTCCCTGCCCCATGTTGTTCGGTACCAGATGTGAAGGTTGTGGAGAGCATTGCTGAGAGCTGGCTTGCAGAAAAGGGTCATGTTGACACAATCCCGCTGGTAAGACTGAAATAACTAGGCATAAACACTAGCCTGCTGACCTATCATCATCAAGGACAGCATTCCCTTGCAGGATTATGAGGAACCAACACAGAGCAATAACAGGATGCAGAACTGGGGGTGCTGACCGTGGAATGCTGCTGCGGTTGAATCAGCTACCTGTGCGCCGACCTATCAGGAGCTTGCCTTTTGCAATATGTATTAGCCTCATTGTACGCTGTAATAAATAACGCTGCCTTCTGGTTAAAGTTTGAGAAAGCTTGATCAAGCCCCTTGGTCGTATCTTTTCTCCGCCGGTTCCGACAAATGGTGACCCCGACGTGATAACTGCTGGCAGGATCATAGGAGCACCACGATCGACGGCGTCTTGGTTCGGGTCCTTTCTGCAGCGGGGACGGCGAAAGCACTGCTATCCAGGGAAGGAGTGCCGCGCTCTGGGTGACCTCATCGGAGGGCCTAGCCGATACGGGCTGCCAAAACCTGTAAGGCTGCAACTGCAAAAGGTTAGAATGGACAGGGAAGCAGCTTATATGCTCTTTACATGCTTCTTAGAGAAGCGAGGGATAAAAGATATAGATCTAAAAAAGGAGCTCCCTGGGCTCTTGCAATACGGACAGGAGAAAGGGTTTTTTGTAAACCCTCATACTGTTCACGAATTATCTGAGTGGAGGAGGTTTGGGGACCACCTATGGGAAGCCACCCTGGACGGGGATAAGGTAGCCAAGAAATTAGGTAGATTGTGGCGGCCGGTACATAACGCGCTCCTGCAGAGCCAAGCAGAGAAAAAAGCCGCGCAAGAAATTGTGTCGGCACACCAGCGAAATGAGAGGTATGAGTGGCCTCCGCCCATTCCCCCAGACGTTAATGTTATTACTATTCCCCCTCCTGGCTCCGGCGGAGCTCATGCTATCGGTCCTTCAGCT